>NC_050461.1:19869931-20469931 GCF_903995425.1 Onychomys torridus | reverse complement strand
GACCTATAGCCAGATCATAATACAGAAATGCATTCGGTCCACCTTCAGAAGTCCCCATAGTCTATAACAGTTTCATCACAGTTTAAAAATCCAAAGGCTCTTCTGAGACTCATGGCAATGTCTTCACTGTCACCCCCCTGTAATGTCAAAATCGAAAAGCAGATCACATATTTCCAACATACAATGACACAGAATACACAATGGCACAGAACTCCAAAAGGAGGAAAGGGAGCATAATGAGGAAATACTAGACCAAATGGAGCCCGAAAACCATCTGGGCAAACTTCATACTCTACGTCTCCATGTCTGATGTCAAAACACTCTTAAGATGTCCAACTCCTTTCAGTTTTGGTGATTGCCACACACTTCTCTTTTTGGGGGCTACTGCCATTCCCTGTTAGCAGCTCTGCTGGCCAGGTATCCCACAACTCTGGTACCTACAATATCCTTGGGCTTCCAAGGCAATCCAGGCTTCATCTTCACAGCTTCATGCAAAGTCTTCTCTGGGCCTCCATGCAGGGACATCCCTGACACATGCCCGGCCCCAGCAGCTTTCCTTAGCCATGACGGGTATTTCCGTAGCACTTTTCTTGTATACTTGATGCTAAAGCCAGAACCATGTAGCCGAAGCTCCCAAGTTCTGCTGCTTACTGGGTTTGGAACATGGCGTGCTTATTTGATTATATCTTCATCAGTGTTCTGTTTTTGATTGTTTCCTTCACTGCCTAAGCTTGGCTGTCCTGGATCTCACTCTGCAGACCAGAGCTGACCTCAAACTCAGAGATCCATCTGCCTCTGCCTCCCCAAGTGCTTTAATCTTGAGGGATTAAAGTGGCATGTCACTATGCCATGCCCTAAGCTTTTAATTCCTTTTCAGGAGTTGGAAGTTTACCTGGGTGGGGTCTTGTCTGGGTTTACCACTTCCTTTATTCCATTTAGGATCAGGCTTTTCTTTAAACTTGTTATCTCCTTGAGCACTGAACTTAGCGCCATTGCACTTCCTAGTGTTCCTTTCATCTTGTATTTTTACTTGCTCAGCTTGCTCCTTTCGATATAGATAGAGCTGTATAAGTTTGGCCAATAAAAACCAAGCAACACAGTCTATACTAGGCTGTTTTGAAATCTGCCAATGTGGTTAATCTAAAACACTCCAATTTAGACTCAGGCCTATTTTTTTGGACAAGGGCCAAAAGCATCCATTTTTTTAAAACACCACAAGAATAGTCTCTAGGCCACTTTTTAGCATTCATCTCTGAACCTCTTGACCCAGCCATCACAGTCCACACTGCCCTCAGCACCACTGCCTTCCATGTTCCTGCTGGGATGGCCCATCAAGCCCCACTGAAATTAAAAGAATGCTTGTTTCCCCAGTGAGTAGTAGAGTTTCTTTGTATTTATATTAAGCTTATGTTTTTCCTTTTTTTAACATTGAAGTTTTTTGTTTTATGTATTTTGTTTTTCTCCATTGTCTATAATCTTATATGGTAAATACAATCTTTTTTTTTCCCCCCCTCCGGAGCTGAGGACTGAACCCGGGGCCTTACACTTGCTAGGCAAGCACTCTACCCCTGAGCTAAATCCCCAACTCCTAAATACAATCTTTTAATTATATATTTCTGGTAAATTTTATAATATCCCCAATTGTTAAAAACGAATTGAAAAATTCTACTCTTCACTCTAACTGTGGAGTTCAAGAGAGGAAACAGTATGACTTGTCAGTGGTGAATATCAGAATGGGAACATTTTATTTTTCTTTTTTTGATTTGTATTTTCTTCAATGAGAGTTGGAAGAGTTTAAATTAAATATTTTTATTCTCTTCTAGTTTTTTCATAGGGATCTATGAGTTATATTGGTCTAAAGAAACATAGAAAGGAGGGGCATGCCCTTCTCTATTGGTCTAAAGAAACATAGAGAGGAGGGACATGCTCTTCTCTATCTTGTAAGATATACCAAACTAATTTTTGGATAAAGAAAATGGTAGGTTTTTATGGTGACTTTATCAGAGCTGAAGTATAATAAGTGAGTGATAATTTATGATATTCAGCTTTTGGAAATACTGTATCATTAGAATTACATAGAATTGCCTGCTACTAAAATGGGGTTGTAAGTCAATAATGGATTTTTTTTTAATAGTTTATTTTTTTTATTTTATGTCCATTAGTATTTTGCCTGTATGTACATCTGTGTGGGGATGTCAGATCCCCTAGAACTGGAGTTACAGACCATTGTGACCTGCCATGTGGGTGCTGGGAATTGAACCCAAGTCCTCTGGAAGAACAGCCAGCGCTCTTAAGCACTGAGCTATCTCTCCAGCCCAATAATGGAATTCTTATACTCAGTGACCTAGAATGTGTGTGTGTGTGTGTGTGTATATGTACATAATATATATATATATATCTTCATTTAAGATTCATTTTCTTACAACACCTTGTATTGCACCAGGAAATTAGCTAGAATTATAAAAATGTCATAATCATCAAGTTTCTTAAGCTTGTGTGGTTGCTGTCTTGGTTAGATTTTCTATTGCTGTGATAAAACACCATGACAAAAGCAACTTACAGAAGGAAAGGTTTATCTGGGCCTATGGTTCCAGAGGTAAAGAGTCTGTCTGTCATGGCAGGGAGGGGGCAACATGGCAGCTAAAATAGTAAACTGAGTGTTCATGTCTCAAATTACAAGCTAGAAACAAAGCGAATGGGGAATGACAGGTTTCTAAACTCTAAAATCCACTCACAGTGCCACACTCCCCACAACAGGGTCATTCCTCCTAAGCCTTTCCAAATAGTGCCACCAACCAGAACCAAGTATGCAAACATCTGAACCTATGGGGCACACTGTCATTCAGACCACTGCAGTGGCCAAGTCTTATAATCTCAGGACTTGGAGATATAGGCAGCAGACCAGGACTGTGACTGCCTTAAAAAATAATTTGTTAAAAAGAGGTAGAGAAAATGTATTCTTGAAAACATCATTTACTGTTATTTAATAAGTAAGGGTTTTCGTGTTGTGGCTGTGTAGTTGCAAGTTTTCTCTGTGTTCCACCAAGCCCCTACAGTCCCATGGCCTGCTTATAAAATAATCATTCAGAGGCATATAGTAATTATAACTGTTTGGCCATTAGCTCAGGCTTGTTACTGACTAGCTCTTACACTTAAATTAACCCATAACTCTTATTTATGTTTAGCCATGTGGCTTGGTACCTTTTCTCAGTTCTGCCTTATCATCTTGCTTCCTCTGTGTCTGGCTGGAGACTCCTGACTCAGCCTTTCTCTTCCCAGAATTCCCTTTGTCAGCTTATCCTGCATATACTTCCTACCTGGCTACTGACCAACCAGCATTTTATTTATCAACCAATTAGAGCAACACACATTCACAGCATACAGAATGACATTCCACAGCACTGCTGGTTTTTTTTGGGTTTTTTTGTTTTTGTTTGTTTTTTGAGACTTACTGAGTATTCCAGGGTGGCCTTGAACTTGGGCTGACCTTACCAGCGTGAGAAGTGTAGGTGTTGCCAAGGAAATTGGGGTTCCCTTTCAGGTTCTTAGTCTTATTTGCTAATTATGGAATTTCAATTCTTAAGGAAGCCCAAGAAGAAATTAAAGATTGAGAGCAAAACTATAGGCCAGGCAAGCTGTAGATCTTGGCAGCAGCCAGGAGGAGGGAGCTGGAGAAGAGCAAGGATGTCATGCTTTTTGAGTTTGAGTCTAAGCAGGGCCACATGTTCAGCAATGTTGGTCAGCAGTAGCAGCATGGCGGAAGGACGGGGACTTCAGGAAAGACCGAGAAAGCATGGAGGGGTGAAGAAAGCATGCAGAGGCTTTTGGCCAGCATCTGAAAAAATAGATAGAGAAACGAGAAGGAAAACTCATGCTTTCCTAGTCAAGACTGAGGGAAACAGACAAATCCTGCAGTGCCGCATGACAGAAGTTCTGAAGACAGCCACCTTGGGAGAGGGGCCTCTGGGAAGGAAAGGAACGTTATCTCGTTAAGGGGATGATTATTCCTCCCAACTCCATAGCATAGCTTCAGGTAAGTCAGCAGATTGACAGGCCCAGATGGATTAACTTTCAAAGGAGGTAGCAATACTATGTGGCATTCTAATCTTTGCAGCAGATTACATAGTCATGTCTCCATGCAGGTACAAAGTAGAACTCAGATTCTATTCTTTTGACCAGGAAGAATTTTTTTTTTTCCCTTTTCCCTAATGGGTTTCAATAAGGCCGATACATCTCCAGTTTTTAATGTTGCCTTAAGAAAGTGCCACTGTGCCAGGCAGTGATGGTGCACGCCTTTAATCCCAGCACTCGGGAGGCAGAGGCAGGCAGATCTCTGTGAGTTAGAGGCCAGCCTGGGCTACAGAGTGAGTTCCAAGAAAGGCGCAAAGCTACACAGAGAAACCCTGTCTCGAAAAACCAAAAAAAAAAAAAAAAAAAAAAAAAAAAAAAAATACCACTGTGATGTTTAGCTTTCTGGTGTTATCAGGAAAACAGGAGATGGCTTCCAAAGCTGACCATGAGGGAAAAGCACATCCTTGGTGGCTTCTAAGATACCAATCCCTGTAACACTGTGATTATTGGCATGAGCTTTCACCTCTGGCTTCCTCAGGATTCTCATGAGTGAGAATTTTGTATAGGCACATTCCTTTAATAAATGATTAGTCAGTTCCAGTATAAACGTCACACCAAATTGTGACCTAGAGCTAGTCATGTTTGAGGGGCATTCTAATTTGTTTAGTCATTGGCTTTCAGTTATCTATAACCGCTCACATACACATGATATATGATTGATTTCACTTTATTTTTAAAGATTTATTTATTATGTATACAGTGTTATTTGCGTATATCCCTGCAAGCCAGAAGAGGGAGCCAGGTCTCATTACAGATGGTTGTGAGCCACCATGTGGGTGCTGGGAATTGAACTCAAGACTTCTGGAAGAACAGTCAGTGCTCTTAACCTCTGAGCCATCTCTCCAGCCCTGATACATAGTTTTTATATATAATCAAATGTACTCATTTAAAGAAAATACTTTGAAATTTGACAAATGTCTCCAGGCATATAACCACTATAACAAACAAAACAATGTTTTCTCGTGCCCTCACAACAAGCCTCTCTTACTCAGAGTCATCTTTTCTTCTCCTTAGTCACAGGCCGTCACTGGCCCTTCCTCATTACTGTGAATTGATCCTTCCCAACCTCAGCTCAGCTTTAACACCATTTGGAACGGTGGGTTGTGCGGGGAGCCAGAGTGTTGCACTTTGCCATGTAGGGATTTTAGCAGCACCTCTGGGCCTCCTCCACCCATCAGATGCCAGTGGACCTCTTATTTCACTTCCTCAGTTGTGACAACTGAAATGTCTATTGCCAAAATGCTGGGAGCAAAACTGCATCCACCCGAGAACTACTGCTTACAATAAGACCACTCACTCCTCCAGTGCTAGCATTTCACACAAATAGAAATGTGTATGACACATCCTCTGGCCCGCTTTCCTTTGTTCATTGTAATGACTCAGGGTTTATAAAGGCTGTTATACAAATGTGCTTTGCTTTCTGTTTACTGAGTGGGAGGTCAGTATTTAATAATAAACCACACTTGGTTTAACCATTTCCTTTTTATGTGTCTCTACGTCTCTAATTGTGTTTAACATTTATGTCAGCCTTTTGAGAATCTTTGTTCATTAATCAAGTCCTTTATTAGCTACAAGTCTTACAAGTCACAGGGTTCTTTTTCATAGTCTTTGATCAACACATCTTTAATGTTATGATGATTCCAGGTTTGTTTTTAATTTTTTAAATGATAGTGGGTACTTTTTGGCAGGGCGTTACTTGCGTATCATCTTGATTTTCTAAGGTTATCATTTTTTATTTGGAGCTGGGCATGCTGGCACAGGCCTATAATCCGAGTACGTTGGAGTCTGAGGCAGGAACATGCTGAGCACAAAGCCTGTGTCGCAGTGGGATCATGAAAAGCTTTCCTTGTTACTTAAATATCCTTATCCATTATTAGTTATGCATATAAATACAATTCTTGCTGTGATAACTATGAGATGATGGATGATATGTATCAGCCTTTTAAGACTAATTGAGACTGTAATTTTGATCATGGATCTTCTACACCTCAGCCAGACTGTTCTCTCTGTGTGTTCTCTGCGTGTGCACATGTACAGGAATGCAGTAGCTTGTCCTTACCTGTAGCCTCACCTTCCACGGTCAGTTACCCAGTACCAACCAAAGTCTGAAAATATTAAGTAGGAAATTCCAAAACTAAATAATAATCTGTAAATCACATGTTGTAGGTAATCTGATGAGGTCCTCTGCTGCCAGCTCACTTTTTCCTGTCCTGCGTGTGAAACGTCCTCTGTCTAACTGTGTGCTGTACATGCAGCTTGTTCATTAGTCCTTTCTAGCCATTCTGATAATTGTCAATTGTGGTATATATACTAGTACTGGTGTTCAATTAACCCTTAATTTACTTAAAGGCTCCAATATGCAGAGTGGAATGCTGTCATTTTCTTATAAGAAATTATCAATAGTCTATTTTGATATTAGTGTTATTGTTAACCCCATTAGCTTCAACACAGTTGAAGCTAACTCTATGTAGTTTGTAATATTCTACCGTCTTATTTTTCTTACTAGACAGTGATATCGGGAAGCTGTTATCATGCTTCAGAATGTCTGATAAACAAACCGAGTGGACAGAAAACTGCCGAAGACAGTTTTGTAAAACAATGAAGTCCAAGCCTGATGCAGTCAGTGGAGGTGGTGAGTGTGGTGTTTTCTACTGGGACATTCCTGCATAAAATTACTTTAACAGAAGCTGTGACTCCTGAAGATTCCTATCTGTGCGTGCAGGTAACATGATGCTAATTGGAAAAGTCCATTGCCCACCTCACCCTCAAAGGGCTTGTAATTCCGAGAGAACCAAAGGCAAAAGAACTCCTAAGCCTTTCTATGGCCTGGAATGTCTGTACATGTGGCAAGCAGCTCTGTGGTTCCCCTCTCTTTCCTGGGGATATAGTTTACCTGGCTTCAACGGTCTCCACTTTCATATACCATGTTGTTGTGTCTTTGTAGAAGTCTTACCAGTTTACTAGTGGCTTAAATATCTTAAATCATCACCAGTCATCCACCAAACAAATTGAATGATTTCTAAGGAAGCTTTGTCTTAAGGGAGTATCTCCAATTTAAACTAACCAAGCAAGTTTAACATAAATTATTTACATGTGCTTTCATTTCCTGAAGCTGTAACTTTAATCTGATGATGCTATAAGCTAAATTCCCTAAAAGTTGTCGTTTAGGAGTGATTTCATTTCATCAGCTGTACTTAGAGGTTTTCATATTTGTTATAAAATTAAAATCAGGAATTTAAAAATTAAATTTACACTTTGCTGGAAAATGGTATTTTTTGGAGAATAATAAAATATTTACGTGGCAATAAAATCACAAATTATTCTCCACAGTATGAGTATAAATGAGCAGTTAAACTATGGTTAGTCTCAAGATGTATAAAGTATCGCTGGTCAGTGGTAGTGAACACCATTAATTACAGTACTCAAGAGGTAAAGGCAGGTGGATCTCTGTGAGTTCAAGGCCAGCCTGGACTACAGATCAAGTTCCAGGACAATCAGGGTTACAGAGAGGAATCCTGTCTCAAAAACAAAAACAAAAACAAAAACAAAAACAAAAACAAAAATCAAGTATCTATTAAGATATATGTATTTATAAAATATCCATTAAAATACATATAGATAACATGCTATATATATATATATATATATATACACATACATAATATGCTATATATACATACATATACATATAGTCTTAGGGTTTCTGTTGCTGTGAAGAGATACCATGACCATGGCTACTCTTAAAAAAAAAAAGCAAACATTTAATTGTGGCTTGCTTACAGGATCAGAGGTTTAGTTCATTGTCAAAATGGCGAGAAGCACGGTGGCTTACAGGCAGACATGGTTCTGGAGAAGGAACTGAAAGTTCTACATCTGGATCCACACCACAGGTGGCAGGAAGACAGAGTGAGCCATTAGGCCTGGCTTGAGCTTCTGAAACCTCAAAGCCCACTCCCAGTGACACACTCATATATGTGTGGTACCTGGAATGAAAGTGTGTGTGTGTGTGTGTGTGTGTGTACACACATATATATTCACATATAGATATGAATGGTTTGAATGAATATATATGTGTATATAATTTGCTCTTGATTGTACAGTAGGTAATATTTAAAATGGGCTTTCTCAGTGGGTTTTGTACATGCCCCCAAAATACATAGCAAATTACGAGAGGAGTGGCCTGGAATGAATTTCAATACATCCTCAAATGCAGTTTGAAGTGTCTCTGTTTGTCAGGGAAACAAGAGAAATGTCACCTGTCTAGCCATCATCTTTTGAGATGGGACGGAAACCGAACAGTTAAGAGTTCTCTTTGGCATCTAGGGCACTATCCACATCATCCTCAGTCATCCATTGCTTGTTGTTGCGTCTACCAGGCTACTGGAAACTACTTCCAGTCGTAGATCCATTCTTTGCCTGATGCGTAGTTGCTTACACAAGACTCATTTATACTCCACAGAATCTTTATTATGTAGTCTATATTTTATCAATGATGAAACGGAAATGCATCATTTTAGGTAACAGCCTAATTTGCAGCAGAAGAGCCAAGAGGAGAATCCATGTAACCTGTTGTCAAAATCACAGTGTTGCTTTACTGTGTCACATTTCATACCTGCCATTTTTCTTATCAGAGACAATATTTATCAGCTAGACATAGACCAGCAAAACGTTGGCTGAATGCTAAATTACGTTGCCTCTGAGGTCTCATTGAACTGTTGTTCCCGGTCTTAACCACAACCCCTTGGCTTGAGTCCTGAACCCCGACTTTCGGTAGTGAGGGAATGAAAACAGATACACACAGACATGCCGGGTGTGGTTCCGCTCTCTCCACAACCAGGAACCTCAGTGCTGTTTCTCAGGACACTACAGGGGGAGGGGCTAGCTAATCAGGGTAGGAAGTCTCTGCAGGGGAGCCCTGTCAAGCTCTAAAACCCAGGAAGAGAAAGCTCCAGTGGCCACTCTCTTCACAGGCTGGTCACTTGTATCTGACACCCACACTGGGACCTCTAAAGCAAGTCTGGCCATCCATATGATAACAGCTTTGCCAATTTCCCATGGGTCAGAGGCCTTGGAGTCCTCAACATGGCTGTGCCTGTGTCAACAATACATACTCACTCAGGATTTCCCTCACAAAGGTTTTCCTCCCTGGGAGATTTAAAGCGTTATAAATTACCCTTTGTACATACCTATTCTGAGTTTTTCTTTAAGATACTTATATAGTGCTTCTTAATACACAATAAATACTCTACCCATTTGTTAAAAAGTTCATAATTATGAAAGAATGAATTAGTTTTAAATTTCTATATGAATAAAAAATGTCCAAATAAAAAAAGGGAAAGACAAAAGGAAATGTAATTAGCAGTTTGAGTACCTGCTTGCTGACTGAATCCTTCCCCACAATGGGCAAATACTGCCTTTTTTGGTAATGGTGAAGTAATGGAGAAGAATCCATTAATAAAGAGTATTCAGGAATTTAATTAAACCGGATCATCTTCACAATGATTAAGGGAGAAAATTTCCCAGTTTTTTAGATGTGGGGGTCCTTGTATTTGTGAGTTTCCTTCCAGACATAAAGCTTATGAGAAGATCAGGGAAACCTATGGGGATGGACAACTGCATGTTTCTGACTTACAGCCCCTAGCTGAAGTGATGGTTTACATGACCCAGAATGTCTCCTGACCCCACAGAAATGTCAGTGTTTGAAAAATAAACAACAATTTTCCAGACAGTTGGTTTGTTTTAACATCTTAAGGTAACAGTAACTACTGTACTCCATTGGCATTACCACTCCAGGGCCAGAAACAAACACAGGGGCACCCTACTTCACTGGTTGAATTTCAGATGTGGCGCTGGGTACTAGACTTTTATTCATTAGGATAAAAATCATGTCAGAGTTCCCCCTCCCCATTTTTCCCCCTATTTTATTGTCAGGAGAGTGTAGATTTAACTGGCTTGTTAAATAAGAAACACAGAACCAGTTGCAGAGTTAAAAACCACGAGGTCAGAGCAAGAGCAGAAAACCTTACCTACCCTTCACTGCTTCTGCTGTCCTTCCTGTCCGCAAGAGAGCAACCCTGTGTGTCCTATCTTTTTTATAGATTTTCTGTTCTGTTTTCTCATTGGTTGTAAACCCAGCCATATGACCTCCTCATCACTGCCTGTTTGTTCAGACCTCCAGGTCTTCTATGGTTGGTATTGAGATTAAAGGCATGTGTCTGCCATGCTGGCTGTGTCCTTGAACACATAGAGATCTACCTAGCTCTGCCTCCCAAGTGCTGGGATTAAAGGCGTGCACCACTACCGCCCAGTTTCTGCTCTGGCTTGCTCTGACCTCAAGGCAACTTTATTAACATATAAATAAAATCACATTTCAATACAAATAAAATATTACTATAGGAGAGTCTCATTAAATCGACTGACTGATGGTGTTCTTCGAGCTTGCTACCTAACTTCTTAGTGTCTGTCCATGGTTAACAATCCAGTTCTGCATCAACCCCAGATGTGGTACACCTAACCTATTGCATCTGAAATTCTAGAGTCAGCTCTGCTTTAAAGCACCATTTTCCTCATTATTTTCTAATCAATATCTCCCATTAATCTTTTGTTAGTGATCTAATAGTTATACAATTTAATATCTGCCCTACACATGTTTTTTCTATTTTTCAATGACATTGATTGATGACTTAGTTCATAACTAAAATTCCTGTGTGTGCTTACTACACTTTGAGTTGGTCACTGGAAAACACATACAATGTATTTAATAGTCAATATTAGAAACTTGGGTTGTACATGGAAATCACATATTCATTTATAGGTAAATATATACACACATGTATATTTAAATCTCAGATCCTAAGAACTTGTTATGTAAGATACTACCTTAACTAAAGTACTTCTTATTTAGCAACTGGATCAATATTATTTAATACATGATTATTTTTGGACAGGATATTGCTATGTAATGTAGACTAACCCCAAACTCTAAATTGTTGTTCCTGAGCCT
Source organism: Onychomys torridus (assembly GCF_903995425.1). Lineage (NCBI taxonomy): Eukaryota > Metazoa > Chordata > Mammalia > Rodentia > Cricetidae > Onychomys > Onychomys torridus. The sequence goes on along the minus strand of NC_050461.1, from coordinate 20,458,797 downwards.
AGAAAATTCTGGGATTATAGCTATACAGGCTTTCTAATTATTTTAAATAAACAACATAAAGGCCCAAAACTCTTATAATTTTATTATTCAGTCATTATTTCTATATTTTAAAAAATTATATTGCATTGCTGTAAGTTTGTGTATGTATGTATGTATGTGTGAGTGCACACGTGTGTGCATACGAGAAGGTGGGAAGAGTAGGATATGGGGAAACATAACATACATGTGGAAGCCAGGAGAACTCGTGGGAGTCAGTTCTCTTCTATCATATGGGTCCTGAGGGTTGAATTCTGGTCATTAGTCTTGGCCTGCAGGTGCCTTTTCTGATGAGATTTCAGGGCTGCAAGAGTGTCTCAGTGATAGAGCACTTGCTTAGCATGTAGAATGCCCTGTGCTTAATTCTCAGCCTTTCCCTAAAAATAATTTCCAAGAAGGTAACAATGAAAGAAGAAAAACATACAGCAGACTAATTTATCTGAAGACAGAAGCAGCAGTAACCATTAAAGGACCTATGTAATAAAACTGTGAAAAGAGGTTCCAAGTGAGCCACACTTTTGGAAGATGGGTCAGATGTTTTTTTGTTTTTGTTTTTGTTTTCCTTTTCTGTCCTGGGATGTGCAGGTAAGAACCTGTGCCATTCCACATACAGCAAACAAAATAAGTCCAGAAATCAGGGTGCAAGATGTGTGCTTAGGATCCGAGGAAGTCAATTTTCTGTGTTTTCTTTTCACTCTTGGGTTTTTTTGCCTGATTAAGAATGACAACAGATGCAGAAAAAAGAGGGACCAATGAAGCCCTGCTTTGTCTGCAGGAAAGTTATTATCTTGTCCCATGGAAACAGTGTGGGGAATGGTTCTGAGCCAGGCTCAATATTTATGTCCTGAAAGATCATCTGGGACAACAAAGTATTTGAAAAAAAAAAAAAAATTGTTAAACTTGAGAATCATGAAGAGAAAAGACCAAATGCATTATTGTAAAATGAAAGCAAACTGTGTCCTGGGGGTGCACCCAGGACTGACCAGCTGGCCGTCTCACCCTAAATCAGTATTTGAGAGAGTAGTCCCTGCTGGCCTCTTGAAGTCCCCTTTACAGGAGAGATGAGGTGTTCCCAGGGGTGAAAGAGTGGGCTGTTACACAGTGTTAGAAGGACACAATTAAAGGGAAGAAAAAAGGGTAAAGATGTACATCATGTGAGTGGGGTCTCAAGCAGTTTACATCAGAGCTAAGATACAGGAACTTCTTAATTACAAATAGAGACCTTAACTTGCAAGGACCTAACACCAGATAAACAGGAACTTATTCTTGACTGTCTCAACTGCAAACAGGATCCTTAACCTGCAAGGTCTCTTTTTCCTGATTTGGTCTCTCATTAACTTGCAAGGTTCCTGTTAAGAGAGCTGATCATACAAGATCTGAGAAGACCCTAAATGGAGAAGCGCAAGGAACCCCAACTCAAACATGATAACATCAGACTTTCCAAAGCAAGACAAGAAAGTCTTGGAAGCCAAGAGTCAGTGTCTTTCGTACTAGGGATACGCAGTGCAGAAGAGAGTGGACCTCTCAGGACAGATGGAGGTCAACTGGAAGTGGATCATTAGTCAACACACCAAAACTGCCCTCAGAAATGGAGATGGAGGTGTTCTCATCTGAAGGAAGGCCACCCTACAGCGTGGCTAAAAGACATTCTCTTCCTTCTTGTGCTTTCTACTATTCATGAATCATACAAAACAGAACAGACTTTTTTTTTGAAAGGTTTATTTATTTATTATGTATACAGTGTTCTGCCTGCATGTGTCCTTGCAGGCCAGAAGAGGGCAACCAGATCTAATTGCAAGTGATTGTGAGCCACGATGTGGTTGCTGGGAATCGAACTCAGGACCTCTGGAAGAGCAGTCGGTACTCTTAACCACTGAGCCATTTCTCAAGCCCTAGGCTTTTAAATGAAAGAATGGAGATGAACAACCTGAAAACACCGAGAATAACAGGATGGCTGTGCATGCAATAATTTGTATTAAAAACTAGAGCAAGTTGCATTAACTATGTTGTTATATAATTAGAAATCTGATTTTGTGGAGTAGAGACACGAGAAAAAAGAATGTGTTCTTGAATATACAAGGGTCTGAGGAACAAAGTATCTGGTCTCTACCTGCAGGTTAATAGGGAGAAAATTGAACTTTAATGTAGCTTTCATGTTCTGGGATGAGATAGCAGCCATATAGTCATTTCTAAGTGTGTTTGAGCAGTGAGTCCAGCAGACAGGGTTATATTTGCACGCACTATGTTTTTCTTGTTTCAGAACCAGTTGCTGTGGTGATGGCGACTTAGTTTGCTATAACTTTAAAAATATAAACTTATTTTTCACAGCTGGGAAGACAGAGGTTGAGGTTCAGGCAGATTCTGTGACTAGTGTAGGAGTGTAGACTTGTTGTCTGTTTCAGAGACCAAACACTCTCTGCCTCCTCTCATGATGGAAGGGGGCCATGCCGCTCCTTAAACTACTTTCTAAGGGTGCTGGTCTCATTCATAAGGGCAGGGCTCTCCTGATTTGCTCACTTCCCAGATATTTCATCTCTTTGAAAATATATTTTGTCTAATATTTATATAATATGTTTTGATCAAATCTACCTCCTATCCCTCCTCCTCTAAGTCCTTTCTATTCCCCACCACTACTTCCCCCCCCCTCCCTTTGCTTCCCCTTCTCCTGAAGAAAAATGGCTGTCCTTCCTGCAGCTGTAGCCAGTTGTCCATGGCCACCTTAGACTCGGTGGGGTCTGGCAGGCTTTTTTGTCGGACTATCTTGGGATTTTCAGCCTCTAAATAACAATGTGGAGACTTATTATTAATTATGAAAGCTTGGCCTTTAGCTTAGGATTGTTTCCAGCTAGCTCTTATAACTTAATTAGCCCATATTTTTTTAAATCTACATTCTGCCACGTGGCTTGGTTACCTCTCCTCAGTAGGCACATCGGACTTGCTCTGATCCTGATGGTGAAACCCCTGTGCCTAGCTTTCTCCTCTTCTTCCTCTTCCTCCCCAGAAATCCCACCTATCCTCTCCTGCCTCCTATGGCCATTCAGTACTTTATTAAACCAATCTAAAGGCTCCTTGGCAAAGACACATCTTCACAGTATACAAAAAGATTATCCCATAACAGTTGGGGGAGGGGTAATACAATCATGTTGGGTGTCATTATAATATGACAGTTTGGGAAAATATTGATATTATACAATCAGGGTTGGGGTGGGGCAAAGTGAAAGGGTAAGTGAAGCCAGCACATAAGTTTTCTTCAGTGTCTACCTTCAGTTTTTCATCTGCAGAAACCTCATGTGCTCTTTCAGGCCTATAAATATAATCTTAGGGTCTTTTAACTATGTTCCGACCCCAGAGAACAGGCATAATTAAAGGTAGAAAGGCCATAATTATAATCCTTTATAGAAATTTCAGACCTGTCATTTAAGATTAATATACACTTTAGATGAAACAATGTTCTGTGGCTTGTTTTCAGGGCAATATTCTATAGTTAATTTGTTTTTAACATTAAGAATTGCTTCTTGTACCCTAAATTTTAGAATCTTTCACCAATAAGCTAGGATGTTGGTGACCTTTGATATTTTTTGGTTTGGTGAGATTTTGCTGGTATTTTGAGTATGATGCCTTTAAAAACAAATACAAAAACCAAAATACTATTTTTAAAATTGCTCCCCAGTGTCTCGAAGATTAGAAAACAGAATCTCCCATCTCACTTTGTATCCACTGTAGCAAGGAATACAGGCTTAAGCTTCTCTCTAGATCTCCCTTGACCCATCCTGTCTCTCTGCTCAAGCTTCATGTGTCAGTGGCAAATCTAATAACTCCAATATCGGTAAATTATTGTGCTTTCTGGCATGAGGTTCAAAGCAAAACATGCAGATTGATGTATGAGCCTGTATACAAAAACAGCAACAAAACCTTTGGTGTTAAGAGATCATGCTTTGTTTGAATAGAGAATTCACACCAGTAATTGCTTGGCAATATGCTTTGATTTGTCCCATTATTTCAAACATCATTGCACTTAAATACATACCACATGGCAAATATGGTTGTGCTCAAAGAAGATAATTACTTATAATTGAAGGTTGAAATGGACATTTCCATTGAAAATGATGTTTCTGAACAATATTTGTTACTGTGTATCTTGCACTTTAGATTATTAGTCTTAATCATGAAATTAAGAATAATTATATGTGAACTTCATTACATTGTCCTTCGACAAAATCTGTATCAAAAGTTTATATACATAGATGTTAAAAGTTGTCACCTAGGGACATTATATGTGGATTTATAAAAGAAAGACCTTTGAAACAGTTTTAGAAGTATGATAGATATATTCCTGTGTTTGTAAGTATAGAACCAGCCCAACCATTTGCAAACTGAAGTCTGTATACAGAGGTATTCTGAAGCCATGACCATTGAATTTTCATGTTTTTAAAGACTTATTTCACTTTGATATCATATAATGAATAGAGTTCAATGAATAAAAAACATTTCATTTTCATCTCTAGCCATCAAAATGTTATAGCTTGTTCTCTATGATTAGTGAAAACCACACCATTCCTTTTTGATTATATGGTTTTTACACATTGAACACTAATTTTTCTTTGAAGAATTATATGCTTAAAATCTACTTGAATGTAAAAAAAGTGGGATCCATGTAGTTAATAAAGGTCATGGTTCACAGTCTAAGTAAGAGAAGAGCACAACTTTAAAGTGTGATTCAGATTACCTGTTTCATCATTAATCAGTCAGCTACTGTGCAGATAGATTTCCTTAGAGAAACAAAACAAAACTCCTCTGGAGCATCCATTTGTAGGATATCTGCAAACCCTGCGATTACCACACCAGCCTAGAGAGGAGTCATTCTGTCACTTCTAAGTCAGATAGTGCAGGCTGTGTTTGATCTGGCCCTGGATCAGATACCATCAGCTGCTAAGTCGGAAAGACATAATATGTCACAGATTTGAAAGTGCCATGAGCTGTGCAATAGTCCTGGTCCTAGAGTTCAGTATTTGTTCTGTATGCAAATAAGAAAATGTGTTAACCTCATGAGTGCATTAAAAACATTCAACTAATTCTGAAGTAATCGTTAGGTGATCTAAGTATGATGCATAAATTCTTTTTTAGTTATATATTTAATAAGTTCACAGAGAAGTTATTAAAATTTAATTGAAATCAGAAACATTCTGAATATTAATAGAAGTCTGCATTTTGAATTGAACTCCTCAGAACCGTGGAGTTCAGATGACTTTTTTTTTTAACTTCTTCTCTCACCCTGCAGCCTCTCCTCCCTCCACCTGACTGCAGGTGACTTTCACGTGCTGGTCTGTGACTTAAAGATGCGTTGTCACGCATTGTTCCCTCCTGACTTAAAATCCTAATTACTCTTGTGTTCCTTACAGCTTTAGGAGAACTACTTGAGAACTTTGTGCTTCATCTCACCGAAAACCCCTCCGAGTGCTACTTCCCTTCTGTGGAATATGCAGGTATCTTTTTATACAGTGCAATGGCTGCAAAATGTTCAGCTCGTGAGTAGGCGCTGTGTCATAGTGCCATGTGTGTAGAGTGCCGATATGTGCGAGTTTCCCCATCTGAAAGTTCTTTCACTTCACAGCATGTGATGTTGTGACTGTCATTTATTTCCGGTCTCTAGCGGAATCAGTTTTCTTTGCTGCATTGCCCACTTTTCTGATTTTATCATATGCCACTCTCTTGTCTCATCAGCTCATAACTATCTCACTACGTTGGTCTGCTTTCTGTTCAACTCATTATTCTGCCCCCAACATCAAAGAAATGTAACTGGCGATGGGTTCTTGTTTTTCAGTCCCTATATGACATCATCCGGTCAGCATCAGTGTGTGTGTATGTTCTTTCTCTCATCTAATCCTCATAGCCTTCTGAAGACCCCACCTTGAAAATGGCAAAGTCACATTAACTTTTTACTTCTTTTAAAAAAGTTATTATTATTTTTATTTCATGTGTATGTGTTTTGCCTGTCTGTCTGTATGTATATGGTGTGCGTGTTTGTCTGTGTGTGTCTCTGTCTGGTGCTGACAGAGACCAGACGGGGGCACCAGGTCCCCTGGAATTGGAGTTAAGGATGTATGTAAGCTAAGATATGAGTGCTGGGAACCAACTCATGTCCTCTGCAAAAGCAGGAAGAACCCTTAACCACTGAGCCATCTCTCCAGCTCCTCAGTGTCTCTTTAAAAAATATTACTCTAGTTCTTTGAGAATTTCCTACAATGTATTTTGATCATATTCACTCCTGACTACTCCCAAGTATACATACCCCTCCCTTTTTAATACATTGAGTCCAATTTGTGTTCCCCAAATACTCTTGGGTGGGGACCTGCCCAAGAGAATTGACCTACACTCCTTTTTTTTTTTTTTTCCCAGTTTCAGAAGCTTTATTCTTAAATGTTCAATCTTAAACCACATACTAGGCCAGGCACATAAAACAGTACCTGATCTCATTCACTTGTGAAAAGTAATAAAGTTCAGCTTATAGCAATTTGGAGTGGAATAATGGCTACCACCGCATGGGAAGTCTAGGGAGAAGTTTATCAGTTCATACTGAAGTTACACTTGACCTACACTCTTAAAGAAAATTGACCCTTTGGTTTTGAGCAGCTACCAAATGGCTCGATTGGTTAGCTAAAGGTAGAACTTCATGCCTACTGTCCTCCCTCTGTGATGGCATTTGCTTTGCTTTGAGCTTGTACAGGTCTCGTGCATGCTGTCTCAGTCTCTGAATTCACATGTGCAATTTTCCTGTTGTTTCTGGAAAGCACTGTTTCCTTGTGGTCATCACTTACACACTTTCTGCCTCCTCTAAGTTTCTGCTTCTTAAAGCTCTCACTAGGGATTAATCTTCACACTTTGGTTCAGATAAGATTAAACAATAGCATTTACCTACCGCCTATAAAGAAATGATTTTAACATTTGCATCTTCTAGTCAGGGGTTGGTTTTTGTTTATGTCAGCTTTGTTCTCATAATTCTGGTTGCTAAATAGGAGCTTTAGCTGGCTGCCTGGCTACCATGACATTCTTTAACTTCACAGTGTCAGCAATAACTGCTTTGCACCTACTGACATAAACTGTCTCTCTGTGTCCTGTCTTGGTAGGAGGTGCATCCAAGTGGGAAACAGAGAAGTCAGCACTGATATTTGCTGCCCAGTATTACTAAGTCTCAAATTTATTTCATTCTGTCTCTCATACTTCTTCTTTATGTTAATTAAAGCCAGCATTCCCCCTTGCCTAGGGTATCAAAGACCCTTTGCATGCTTTTCACTTTCCAGTCTGGTTGTTTAACACATGCATTTTTGTTGTTTCTGGGGTTGTGTTTTGTTTGAGACAGAGCTTCACAACACAACTTAAGCTTCCCTTACTCTTGCTTTCCTCCTGTGTCAGCTTCCCTAGTATAGTCCTAAGATGTTTATGCCGGCACACCCAGCAAAAATGATATTCTCTCCACACAATAAGAGTGATCCTTGGCACACAAATCTGGATCTGTTCATTCCTCTACTCCTTTCCCTGACCATTCAGTAGAGTCTAAACTTCCTACGATACACATACTCTTACATCATCCCTTCCTCTTCATAACTCAGGTTCATTTCTTTATTGACTATCACTGTTAACACCACTGCCAACTTTCTCCCATTCCAGATAGCTGCATAATCATTTTTCAATAAGTTCATATTACATCAGTATATTAACACTTTTCTAATTATTCATTATGAATGTTTGTGTGGTTTGTATTTTATAAGCTTACTATAGTTCCTACATTAGAAAAGACTGAAGGGGGGGGAAGGGAATAAAGCAAAGAGGTCCAGATGACAAATTAGGATGACTCATGTGAGGGTCCCAGTAGTGAAGGTAGGAAGAAGCATTTGAATTCTGAGTACATTGTGAATGTATGGCTAACAAGACCAAGTAATATGTTGACTATAGAATGTGAGAGAAAGGAGGACTTTCTCCATTGTTCTGAGCTGCTGAGAGGATGAACTGATTATACAATAAAATGAAGAAGATATTTCTCTCTTGAGCTGATAGCAGCCATAGGAGCCTCACAAGATTTGTACAAGATCAGTCCAGTCAACATTGTAGCATGGAATGGGAAGGTGCTCATGAGCTTTCTTTCTTCATTGAGGAGCCATGAACAGTTGATGGCTTCCAGATAAGGTATAGTTTGTTTTTTTTTTGTGTGTGTGTGTGTGTGTGTGTGTGTGTGTTTTTTTTTTAAGGATATGACCTGGTAGATCAACCATACTCTAGTGAATGGCCCCATACCCAGAAGGTGTAATAGACAACTTAAATTTGAGTTGATGGGTTATTGAATGGAAAAACAAAACAAAACAAAACAAAACAGGAGATTGGAGGAGGGTAGGGAGGTATGAGTAGATCTTGGAGGAGTTATGGGAAGAGTTGGGAAAGTGAATATGATAAAAAAAAAAGTACATTGTATGAAATTTTCAAAGAAATAAAAAGTATTTTTAAATGAAGACTAGGGTAGGAATATTTGAAGTATTTGAAGCTAGCCTTTTTTTTTTTTTTTTCCTGGTTTTTCGAGACAGGGTTTCTCTGTAGCTTTGGAGCCTGTCCTGGACTAGCTCTGTAGACCAGGCTGGCCTCGAACTCACAGAGATCCACCCGCCTCTGCCTCCCGAGTGCTGGGATTACAGGTGTGCACCACCACCGCCTAGCAGAAGCTAGCTTTTCTTTTATGCTCTTTTGGGTACTCACTAGTATTCAAGAAGATAAGCTCTATATTCATTGGACCTGTGAATCCAGATTTTAGAGGAAAGATGTGCTAGAAAATGATTAACTATTAAACCATCAGCTTGGTATTGAAGCTAGTAACCCTGCTCACTGTAATTTCTTTCTCATGCTCTGATTTGGTGTCTGGCTGTTCATGATTTTTCAGTCTCCTGTACATAATATAATTCCTGTGTTTTATTGTCATTGTAGCCCCTCTGATTCTAGAATAATGCTCATTTTTCATTAAAAATAGTGAATGTTCTACATTACTACCCATCTATACCTAGATGTCCTTGCTTTCACCTCATGATTTCTACCAGATGCACGTTTCCCACACAGTGACACATGCATGATAATGCCCAACTTGACGGTTAAGTTTGGGCCAAGTATCCACTTAATCTTTAATCCTAAGTAGAAGTTCCTCCTCTCTGCTGCAGTGTGTTCTTGAAACTACTGTTTGGGTGGCTATTGTATTGACTCTGGCTATATTACTCTTTACGTCTCACACTCCTCTTTACCTGTCAGGTATTACTTGATACATAAATACACACACACACACACACACACACACACACACACACACACACACGTAATGTTACATAAGTTTCTACTGGTATGATGAAATACCATGACCACAAGCAACTTCAGGTGGGAAGATTAATAATAAATAAATTAAATTATAACAAATATTATAATTAAAAATTATAATTAAAAAATAAATTAAAAAGAAATTTGGCTTATATATCCTGAATCACAGTCTGTTGAGGGAAGCTGAGACAGGAACCCAAACCAAGAAGAATCCTGGAGGCAGGAGCTGATGCAGAGGCCATGGGTGTGCTGCTTACTGACTAGTACCCCATAGCTTTCTCAGCTTGCTTTCTTGTAAAAGCCAGGACCACCAGCCCTGTGCTGGACCCTCCCATATCATTCAGAAAATACACTGCAGGCTTGCCTACAGCCCTGGAAGCATTTCATCTCCCTTAGATGATTGTAGTCTCTGTCAAGTTGACATAAAACTAGCCAGCACAATAAGTCTCTCTATTCTCATGAATTTAACTCCTTAACAAGTCCAAACTTTAAGTCCATGACAAGTCCAAATAGAATGATATTTGTAAACACACAGACAATTCTGTTGTAGTTGTTTACATTGAATGACAAACTGAGAAAAAGATAAAGGAAGCTATAAGAAAATGAAAAGAGATCTACAAAGATTAAGTCAGGTAGAGAGAACTGATGGCCACTGAGCTTCCATTCAGCTTAGATGTGTGCTGGAGTTCTTCATACATCATGTGATGTGACCCTCTAACAGCTCTGAAGTGGGAAAATTCTTAATGTTTAAAACAAGGAGACTGAGATATAAAGGAGAGAAATCATAAATTAGAAAGATTTTTGAATAAACGCATTGTGGAAAGAAATTATAATCTTATGAATAAACTTTAAAACTTACTTGAGAACATAACAGGGTTTAGCAGTGATACCTGTACCAGGAATTGAGTAGAAGATTCTAAACATGTGAACTCCTATGACTAGAGTGAACAGATCTTCAGGCTGAATGGTACGATCTTCACCTTCACCAATTCTTTATAGTACTTTGTTCTGTTGGGTCATATTTTCCACAGATAAAATGAAAATAGTATGATTTTTTTTCTTATCAAAATACTTAACAAGATTGAATACTTAATGTGCTTGTATTCATTATCATGTGTTACATTTCTGAATTGTGCTGAGTGAGATCTCAGATGTTGGATTCATTGAATGTATTTTGTAGTCAAATAAACCCTGAATGTGAGTTTAACTTATTTAAAGGGTTTGGCTGAACAGCTAGCTATCTAACAGAGCTTTATAGTAAAGCCAAAAATAAAGTGGCTTCCTGGTGACTGATAGTTGGACATTTATCATTGTGATACAGTGAGTTAGGGCTGGTTTCCCTCAGAGCTGTTAAGTGCTCTCATCCCCATGTGCTTTCTAGATAGTAGAACAATCGTTGCTATTATAAAATCTCCCTCTAATTACTGCAAGTTGGCAAGACTTGTGTTTTAATATAAAGGATACTTCAAAACAAATCCTGGACCCATTCACTGCTTTTCTGTGTTTCTTAAAGTGAGAAATCGATTGTCTTTTTAAAAAATGACAGCTTTCTAAGCCCCGAGGTAGCTGAAATTAGAACAACACAACTGTCCATCTGTTCTTAGTTCCCTCAGGATCTCAACTCACTATAAAACTTGCAAATCTGGAAAAATCAAATTAGTTTGGCTGTTTATCCCCTCAAAGAAAGAAGAATGGACAAACAGATAAGTTCTGCACACTTGAAGTCAGTGGTACACCGTATAGGTATCTTTGCAAACCTTAACAGATGTTCATTTCTTCTCAGCTCCAAACAAACAAAATATTTTGTATCGTAATTGCTTTTTTGCATTGTTGTATTAAATATACCTTACAAAGGAGTAGATTCATAAAAACCTCTTCTCCTGGTACTAATTTATCTATAGACTGGAAAGATACCATTATCTCACTTTTGACTATGAAAATGTAACTTTAAAAATTATTTTTGTTTTATTTTATGGATAAAGATGTTATGTGTATGCACCACATGCATGTCTGGTACTCACAGAGGCCAGAAATGGGCATGAGACAGTTAGGAGCTGCCATTTGGGTACTGAGAATCGAATCTAGGTCCTCTAGCAGAGCAACCAGTGCTCTTAATCTCTGAGCCATCTCTCCAGCCTCTAAAGTGTAGCTTTTTTAAAGATTTTTTTTTGTTCTTATTACTACATTTTTATGGTGTATTGGCGTTTTACCTGTATGTATGTTTGTATGCATGCATGTGTACTGTGTGTGCAGTGCCCACAGAGGCCAGGAGAAGACACTGGATCCCCTGTGACTGGAGTTGCAGATGATTTTGAGCAACCATATGGGTGCTGGAAATTGAATACACGTCCTCTAGAACAGCAGCCAGTAATCTTGATTTCTGAGCCATCTCTCCAGCACCTAAAATATAACTTTTGGTATATGCATATATGTGTCTTTTATATTTTGTTTAAATTGTAGGCCAGCACCTTCTTTTTTTGCCTAAAATTTGTGGAATGTTTGCTATTTTCAAGGAGGTATACCATAGGAAGCTAATTCAAAGAAAGCTCTATAGCACATGCCGAAAATGGTGGAATAAATTGTAGCACAGAGTGAGGTGAGAACTAATGGAAACTCAACATTTTTCAGGTATAGCTTTTCTCTTCCAGAGGCAATGCTGGCACCTTGAAAACTAACGTTTGATTGTGTTGTTGTCATTCAGAGGTTGTAAAGGCGACATGGGAACAGTTGAATTGGCCATTGGTGGTGACTGCTGTCATTATGATGAGAGGTTGAAACATAGGTAGAGGTCTGGGAGTGTGCTGGCTGTGAGGAAGCAGAGCTGAAAGAAAAGGGTAATTGAATAACCAAGACCTGGAAGCAGTAACACCCTTTCTCTCAAAAAGCTTGGACTAAATAAAGGTGCTTGCCGCACCTTGGTCAGCAGGTACTGAATTTATTGTGGGCTGAGAAGTAAGTACCACTGCATTTTGAAAAATAAGCAGAAGAATCTGCAGCCTAGCTGGGAAGGAAGGGAAGGGAGGAGAGAGGGAGAGCCTGTTGTGAGCTGCTCTCTTTGGGTGTTGAGTTCTCAGACTTTAGGATATGTACAGCAGGGCTTCAGTAAGCAGCTGTGCCGCAAATGTTCCTCCAACCATGGGTTTGTCCTCCAGCGCAGAAAGTCTTTACTCTTTGGAAAAGTTATTTATTTCCACACTGTTCGCCAAGTACAGGCAGGATAGATTGACTTTCTTCTCCTCCAGCTCTGTGTGCGTGCTTCATAGCCCAAAATAGACGAGGATGCACTCCCGAGTGAGAGACTGCAGTCTGTATTAAGTACATTTGTTAGGGTATTCTATTTTCAGAGGATATTTATGATTAAAATGATGGAGTGTTTTAAATAATTTTCATATGAAAGCTAAGACAATAGTTTGATCCATTGTTAACTAAAAGGCCTCAAGCATGATGTGATTGGCTAACCCCTTTTCTATATCTTAGGTTTTTCCTCAACGATTCAGGTAGGTTTGAGAGTTCTAGTGTCTATTTCCTGGTTTCAGAAAACACTTCTAAGCCAGTGTGTGTTTCCTTCTCTAGCCTTCTCCCAGCTTTTTATTATTTTTATTTACACGTATGTGTGTATGTCTGTATGACTTCTTCATTCCTGCTTTGAAGATCTTTTTTTTTTCTTGCTTGTTTTTTTTTAAAGAAACAATAAATGTAGGAAAAGGTTTTGATAGGATTTTATTTATATCAAAGTTTATTTTTAAAATCTTTTTACACTTGTACTTTAAAAAAAAAATCAAGTAGTTGATGTTCATTTTGAAATATTCAGTACCTCCTTACAACTCTTTTAAAACACCTTTTTGAGGTTAATTGTAACCTTCACAAAAGTAAAAATTGTAAAGTAAATATTACATATCTGAATTTCACATGTATAGAATGTGGGTCTGAACTTTAAGCCCAAGAAATAGCCATGTAGAAGTCTAAAACTCAAAAACAAGCAAAGACTCCCCTTTCGTAATTGAATTCACCACTCTGCCGTGGAGCTGTATCTCTCTACTGTTAAAAAGCTCCTCAGAGGATGTTGATGCACAGCCATAATTGGGAGCTGTTACCTTTGGACATGAGTAGGGTTTTGGGGTTTTTTTTTTTTTTTTGTATGTTTGTTTTTAAAATAAAATACAGATATAAACTTCTAGAACAGAACTAGACCTTGGAAATAATTTTTCAAACAGAAGAAAGTCAAAGACAGCTTTGATTACACAAGGAGGGACTGACAGACCCCGATCTTCATGTACCATTTGGTGGCATCATCACTTGAGGCAACATCCCTCACCTTGTTCCTGAACTGCATCCTACTCTCCATTGATGCGGGGACCTTGTCCCTTGGTGGGAGCTGCCGTGACTCATAGGACACAGGCTTGGGAACCCCACTGCAAATGCCTCCTCTCCTGTTAAGGTAGCTGTCCACGGCAGGAGTGGCGGTGAACACCGTAATCCCAGCACTCAGGAGGCTTGGAAGCGGGAGGTTTTTGGCGGCTCAATGCCAGCCCAGTCTACAAAACAGGATCCTGCATCAAACTACTATAAAGGCCACTTGCATTGCAGTTTCCGGATGTAAAACATCAGCACTGGTTCAAGTGTTAGTGAAGAAGTTTTATTGTTCGTACCAGGTACAGCAGTTCTATATGTACCAAGATTTCAAGTGTTATGTAACTTAGAGCTCTTCCGGGAATCATATTATTGTCACTGTATCAAGTGATTGTTGATAAGCAGTCTGTTCCATGTCTATAGGAACATATGATCACAATTTAATTCTATTTTTTAAATCTCACATATTCAGTTTTATTTTCCTAAAACAATGTAAATTTTGCCAAATCAGACATTGTCACCCACAGCACAGCACTAAAATTTTACATTACTTAAATATCAGCCTTAGGTACTAAACACAAATCATAAAAATGTTCCTAGTTATTACATGGGCCTAACCTGATTACATTGTAGTATGTATACATATGAATGTACTTAACTATGGCTAAATTTAAAAGAAACACACTATCAACTGAAAATTGGAAATTATAGTTAATACATAAATAATGATAGTTTTAAAAGTGGACCATAAAACTATTGAAGTGAGAAATGTGTGTGTATACATTTATGTTTGTGTATACATAATGTGTGTAGGTGTGTAGCTATATATAAATATGTATGTTTATATCTGTGTATCTCTCTCTCTCTCTCTCTCTCTCTCTCTCTGTGCGTGTGTATGTGTGTGTGTGTGTGTGTGTGTGTGTGTGTGTGTGTGTGTGTGTGTATGTGTTTATGTGTGTTCAATACCAAGTAATGGAAACGAAAATCAAACTTTTGCCCTGTGCTGAAAAAGGAATAGAAGAATGAGTTCACAAATAAAGCAGAGCTAGAGAAAATAAATAAATAAATAAAACAGTCTCCTTTGCCTCCATTTACGATAGGTGCATTTCCTCCTGCTAGAGATCTGAGGGTACTTTACAGCACCATGGCATATAGGAGCTTGAAATTTTTAGAGATGACACTGAATAACTCCCCTTGCTGTGTGGTGTTGTTGACACAGATTGGTCATCTATCACCGGAAGGGCAGAGCTCGTCTCTTCCACCAGTGAGAAAAAAGTATATCCGTCAGTTCAGTGAGAATTATGAATGACAAGAAATGCTGAGCTATGTGAACTATAGCCTAATTGCTGTCATTAGAGACAAAATAAACTATTGTGACTGACTGGATCCCGGTATAAATATGACTCAGATATAGTGTACAGGGACTTAACCCAGCATCATAGAAAAGGTGATTTTATTTTAGAAGTTGCATCTGTTACTATGGTGTGTGCTGTGGATATTGCTCTGTGTAAATAAAGTTCTGATTGGCCAGTGGCCAGGCAGGAAGTATAGGCGGGACAAGAGAGAAGAGAATTCTGGGAAGTAGAAGACTGGGGAGAGACACCGCCAGCTGCTGCCATGAAAAGCAACATGTAAAGACACCGGTAAGCCACAAGCCATGTGGCAAAGTATAGATAAGCAGAAATGGGTTAATTTAAGATAGAAAAAGTAGATAACAAGAAGCCTGCCACAGCCATACAGTTTGTAAACAATGTAAGTTTCTGTGTGCTCACTTGGTTGGGTCTGAGCGACTGTGGAACTGGCGGGTAAGAGAGATTTGTCCTAACTGGGCCAGGCAGGAAAATTCTAACTACAGGTGTGGGGGACACAAATGTTCTCCTGCACATGTGTGGAGGTCAGGAGACAGTTTTGTGGAGTAGGCTCTCCTTTCTTCCCTTTATTTGGGTTCCAGGGTCAAGCTCAGGTTCTCTGGCTTGTGCTGTGACCACCTCAACCTGCTGAACCATCTCAACACTGCCTCCCCGCTTTAAGTATTACTACTTATTTTTGTTTTATTTTATTTTTCTGTAGCAAAATTGTCACCCCAGGTGTGACGAGCACCCAGGCTCGTTTTCAAAGACTAGGGTGGTTCCTGTAGCGTGAGACTTTCAGAGATTCAGCACGTGAAATGCACGGGCAAACCGGGGTGTATTGGTTGCTTCCCCTGTAAGCAGTAAAGATCAACTGTTGCTGGTCTACAGAGTCTGTATTCAGTAGCAGTGATGTTTAATTTTTTCTTGCTCATCTCTGAGATCTAAGGTGTACTCGTGTTTCAAGATTCATCTCAAATGCCACTTCTTAAGTGGCTCGAAGGAATCTCTTGCTCTTCGGAGTGTTCATACAGTGTTTTCTCTGTACCGTTCTTCTTCTGCTTAGAGCTTTGAAACCCCTTTATCAGTTATCTGTGTACACATTTTATCTCTGACACTACATGGAAAGTTCTTCGGTGTATGGTATTTCATTTTATCATTTATCCCTCTGACGGCTTCATAGTGTTCCTCGCTTTATCAGAAATGATTTATTACGAGGAACGAGTGAGTCTGCAGTTGAAATAGATTACATCAGTAGTATGAGATATACCAATATGCAGTGCATGGAAAACACCAGTAATAAAAGGACTCAGAAAACCTAGCTTTTCTGCCTCTCTGTCACTGTGTGATTTGTGGATGCTTCCCATCGTACTGTTCATTTCTGTGTATGGATGCTTTACTTTCTTCAGATAGATGCAGAGAATTCCAGCTAACTTCTGAATGGTACCTAACTGTGCTTTTATTCACATCAGCTTGCTCATACAGTGTGTTCGAGAACCAATCCAAACTTGCATTTTCTCCATCTGCTGCACCGTGCAACCCCTTTTCCGTTTATGGCAGGTGATCACAATTCTTACTTTACAAAGGAAATCTGACCTGAAAGGAGAAACCCATTCACTCAACCCTAATGTAATGTTACTCAGTAAAAGTCAAGTATGGTCTGCTAAAAGGTTGTGAGTGTGGTACTGAGCATTGGACCCAGGAGCAAGTACTCTACCACTGAACTATGTATATTAGCCCTTAAAGATTTTTAAAAGTTATTATTTGAAAACTTCATACATTTATAAAATGTATTTTCATCAGATCCATCGACACCCCCTCCCTCCAACTTTCTCAAGTGCCCCATCCTGTTTCCTTCCAAACATCATGTCCTCTTTTTATTATTGTAACCAATAACCCCTTGAGTCTAATTAGTGATGCCCATATGTGCATGTGCGTGGGGCTATCTACTCAGACATAAAGAACCTAGCATGTTCCCAAAAGAAAGCGACACACACACACACACACACACACACACTTTCTCAGAAACCATCCACTGTCAATAATTCCTTCACTAGGGGTGGAGTTTCATCTCCTATCCCCCATTTGTGCTGGAATTTTGACTGGCTTGATCTTGTGAAGGTCTTGTACAAGTAATCACAGTGGCTGTGAGATGGTGTGTAAGTAGCTGTGTCTAGAAGTCAGAACATATATACTTTTTGGTTTCATTTTCTTTTGGAGACTGGGTCTTATGTAGCCTAGGCTGGGCTTTAACTTATTATATGTCCATAGATGACCTTGAAATCCTAATCATCTTACCTATGCCTTCCCTGTGCTTGTATGTATGTGTCCCACCTCTCCCAGTTTTTAAATGATTTTTATAGGATAAAAGTTTTTGTAAAATGTTTCCTGTTAATTTCTTTGAAAATGTAAGTGACAGCTCCTAAAAGAACAAATTCATAAGTGTTTTGAGAATTCATATTAAAATATGTAAAAATATTGCTTTCATCAATTATCAATTAACATGTGATTATTATGCAGACTTTTATACATTTTTATAACTCCCTTTTCTATTGTTGTTAGCTGCTGATGCAAATGTGAAGAATGAAAGTCTCTCATCTGTGCAGCAGCTTGGCATTAAAATGACTGTCAGGTATGTAGGGAAATGTTTTTCCTATGCATTCCTAGAATTCCTCTACCTGATGGGTGCTTAATAATGTTTAACAACCAACTATTTTGTATCCTTTAAATGCAGACTTTACCACTCAGAAAATAATAGCGTTATCTTTGAGGATATTGGCACATGATTAAATTACCTCTGGCTATAAATCAGTTACAGTTCATTATTATTCCAAAAGCTAATTAGCGTGTTCCTCTATGACTATCAGGTTTTTTTCCACCCAAAAAATCAGCGTTGCAAAAACCAGCATGCTGTGGCACAATTATACATCTCCTAAAACATGATTTGTTCTAGTTGTCAGGTTCCAGTGAAGACAAACATACCTTAAGGGTAGATTGAGAAGTTCAAATGGATAAACCAAAACTGATATAGTTTGAGTTTTTAGAGCTCATATATTAATTTTCAAAAGAAGTGAGGACATTAGATCATGAACTGGATAGTAACCTCCTTTTTTTGTTCTTCACAAACTTCATTTAATACAATGTTTTTAACTGTCCCTGTAATTAGAGGGTCATCGTTTGAATCATATCTAGGAAAGCACTTGCAAGATCTATTAAACACTTGAATCTTATATAAATGCCCACTGTGATGAAAATCATGGCATGGATTCTGGATCATCCACTTCTACCAGAGTAACTGTTTTGATTTTGTGACTCCATATACATGTTTTAATAAAAGTATGCTGTCCTGTTCCATGTCTACTGAAATGGAATCTATAGATTACATAAGCAGCCTGGCCACATATTTGAACTCAATGTAATTTCTTATTCATAGGAAGTAAATGGAAAATAACGCATCATGTAGAGTTCAGATGGACTGTGGTTTGGTACAGCTGCCACCCTGTAGTGTCATTGCAATAACAGCAGCGACAGAACACTAACTGCAGTAGCAGTGTTGCCACTAGGAAGGAGACTTCCTAAAATGCAGACCAAGTAAGGTCTTAGGAAGGTTGGAAATGGACCAAACAACACACACATTCAGTGTGTCTAAAATATAGGAACTTGGATAAGACTGAATTAGTTTCAGCTAAGTATAAATAGACATTTGATCCATGTAAATGCCAAGGCATTCCAAATTATGGTACAGGACTGTACTAGTCATAATCCAAAATGTCCAAACCCCTCTTGATATTCAGTATTCGTAGATGGCTTCCACAGGTACTTCTTGGCTTAACATTCCATAAACCTAAACTCAATAATCTGTGTCTTAGATTAATTTCGGGCAGACTGCTTTCATTATTCTCTTCTGTAGTCTACTATCATTGTGATTTCTCATTACTCTTTCACCACCCAAGAATGTTAACACTTAATGCCGATGATCCAAACATGTTGTAACTGTCAGGAATAAATATTGAGTGCCTTGCTTAATGTAGTCGCCCTTGAAGTAGACTCTTGAAAACTTCAGACCCTGAGCTCTCAAGAGAAGTACATTTTGATGGATGTCTAAAGATGAATGTGCAGTGAAGATCCTGAGAGTTTTCATTCTGTGCTTTCTTCCCCCCGGCGGTCTTTAACATAGGTACGGTAAGTTTCTCAACTTGTTAAAAGATGGTGCAGAAAGTGATCTCGCCTTGGTCTTAAAGCACTGTGACAAATTCCTGAAACAACAGCAGTCACCAGTAACTTCTTCTCTTCATATCCTTTTTGAATGGATTTATGCAGACCTGAATTGTCTTCCTATATTTCCCATGTTTTTTCATAGGATGTGTTAACATAGCTATAATAAGTAATAGCTACTGTGTGATTTTGTTACAGTATATCCTTGTAGGATTTTATTCTGTGTTTTGAACAGACACTTTAATATTAAATTGACTTATGATCCTTAGATTCAGTTGTACTCATGGAATCTTAAACTGAGGGAAGTGATTTACTACATACAATTAATATCTCTTTCCAGATAGAGATCCTGAAAGTGAATATTTATGAAAATGTCTATCTCCTAAGATAATGTCAAAGTTCCTTAACTGTTCTGTAGTGTGCCTGCAAGGGAACTACACAGGCCATGACTGGTTCGTGTCTTCTCTGTTCATCATAATGCAAGGGGATAAAGAGAAGACACTCCGTTTTCTTCAGCATTTCTCCAGGCTTCTGACCTCTGCCTTCCTTTGGGTGCCAAGGCTGCATATTTCTGTAAGACTTAAAAATCTGTTTTTAAAGGAGATTTGAACCTGAGAAACACTATATTTAACTTTATTAGGGTATTATCTTATATATACACTGTGCCCTAATAATTCTTACTCACTGTCCTACCTAAATGATATTAATATAACTTTTATCAAATCTGTGCTGTGGGATGTCCTGTATGTTGTGAATATATGTTGCTATCATTGATTGATAAATAAAATGCTGATTGGCCAGTAGCCAGGCAGGAAGTATGGGATAGGTGGGTCAAACAGAGAAGAGAGGCTGAGAGGTGGAAGCTGGGGGAGACACCAGCCTGCCGTCCAGGGAGCAACATGTAAAGACAACAGGTAAAGCCACAGAACACGTGGTGACATATAGATTAACAGAAATGGGCTGAGTATAAGTGTAAGAGCTAGACAATGGTAGACCTGAGCTAATGGCCGAGCAGTTTAAATAATATAAGCATCTATATCTACAGGACTGCCGGGCCTTGGCAGGACCCAGAGAGAAAAACTGTAGCTACAAATCTGTTCTTTGTGCAATCACAGTTCCTGTGAGATGTTGATGCCAGTGACTGTGTCATGCACAGAAAATAGCCATTACCTCTGTCTGGCTCCTATAATTCTTTAAGCCCTGTCTGTGTTCTGTGATACTTCCTGAACTGTAGAGAGGGTAGTATAAATGTCCTCTTATGGTTAACCACTCAACCATCACTTCTTCTCTGTGTGATAAGTAGCTGTAAGTCTCTCAATTCACCATTCATTGCAAAGAAGGGATTCTCAGATTAAGGCTGAGATACTACTAAGAATAGTATTTTTCTATGGGTATAAACATAAATATTTAGAAATCAGTTTCGTACTATTGTCAATTTAGCCAAACAACAGTAGTAAATTCCTCCTAGGGATTATACCAGGTTGGAATACAATCACGTGGAGCAGGCCTTGAACACAATCAGAGAGTGGTTGACTGCCCTTATAACAGTTCTGCCACTAGAGCACTAATGGGCACTTCTTGCCTGGCAGGTTAGTATTAGGTTTTGTAGAGTTCCTGGATGGGTAAGACTAGATGCCTCTTATCCTCCAGCACCCCATGCAACACTTTGCCGGAATGTGAAAAACAACCTCCTTGAGCACATTTATATTAGTTCTTTTGAATTTTATATCTCGAATTTCAACTAAGTTGTTCTCATTTTGAGCAATTACTATGGGACTGTACCATTTTGAAAGGACATACTGTTGTGGTTTTCATGTTGTTTGTGTTTTTGTGATGAGACCTCTGCATCTGGAGTTGGGTTATTGGTTGTATCTTTTGATATGACTTTCTGGCTCACTCGTGGGGAATAGGCATTTGATCCATATTGACTGTTACCCTGACTTGGAAGGTTTGGGGTCAGCTAGGAAATACTTAAAATTTAGCCTTGTAGCCACTTGGTGCCGACTCATGTGGAATTTAATGTGATACCCATTCAGCCAGGGAAGAGCATAGCTTCCACTCCACCAGCAGGTTCTCTTGGGGGTGAGTAGTTAATCAGCAAGTGTCCTGATTCAACAGGATTAGGGTACCACTGGGTAAATCTGTAACGCCACTTCATGTGGAGCAAGCAGATGCTCTAAGACATCATTTAGATGATGATGGGTGCCCAAAAGATGGAGCTGAGGGAAAGATGATGATCTGAGAGGACCTTAGATTGTTCCTGCAGAGATAGCAGGTAATTGGATGCAGGTCTTCAGATGGTAGGATTGGAATGCTATAGAGAGAGGAAGGGGAAGGCTCGGTTGGCAATTCGGGCAGAGGAGTTCCAGGGTAGATAGTGTGGCTTGAGTGCCCAAAGGAGAAGAAGGGGTGAGAGTCCTTACCAACAATATACATCCGGAGGTGTGGACCTTCCACCTATGGAGAGTGAGAATGAGAGGGGGTGGCAGTCCAGAGTTGGAGGCCTACACTTTGCAAGAGCCAGCAGAGTCCTGGGATGGCCTGAATGCTTTTCAATGGATTCTCTTTGAAAATATAGACTTGACCTTTTCTCTTTAAGGTTATCTTACCTAATGATAGTGGAGTGAGAGATATTTAATCACAGAAGCATTTTCATAAAATAGAAATAAGATAATAAGCTAAAAGTCTAAACTTCAAGTTAAGTCATCATTATACATTGTTTAGTGATAAATAATGGACATAAAGGTTTTGAATATGTTTTCATGTTGCTTTGTAAGAAGCTCTTGATTGTTAGGCTATAGTACAGTGTAAGAAAAGCATTTAATAAATAGAAATTGTAATCATATTTTATAGAAGAGAAAATCTGTATATATACATTTTAGAAACCTATACTGAGAACTTATTAATATGTTACTGTTGTTATTATAGTTATTATTGTCATTGTTATTTTATGGTCCTGGGTCTTCAACTCTAGATGTGTGCAAACCAGGCAAGTGTTCTGCTACTGAGCTATTAATACCCCTGCCAGGCCTGAAGAAGTGCATTTTGAAAGAATTTGCTATTCTTACAAGATCTCAGAGATTACATTAGAGAAAAGCACATTACTCTATGTTTCTGTTTATTTATTTATTGCATTTTGTTAAGATCTTCAACTGGGAGAAAATAAATATGGCATCAGTTCTGCTAAACTTCCTGGAAATTTCTCATGACATACTATATGTTGACAAAGAAATAAATATTTCAGCAAGGATAAGCTAAGAGGTATGCTTATGAAATTAGATGGCAGCATTTATTGTCATTATGTGTGAGTATGTATGTATTTTATATATGTACATGTGTAATTTATATACTCTTTTATGAGCATATCTACAGAGATCTTGGTTATTTATATGCACTGAATGATAATGAAAATAAAATCAAAGGCTTATGAAATAAATGCTGAAATTTAATAATTTTTGCTTGAAATATTGTCATGCATATAGTGACAAGACTGTCCAGTTAGCATTCTTCACCATAATAAAAAAAATTCGTTCACATCCATAGCAGTAGGAAACAATAAATAGCTGTTTTTTTTTTTTTTTCTGTAATCTGTGACACTCTTTTCTTACTGTTGCTGTGAATTAGAACTTCTAAATTATAATTGAAAACTTAAAAGATCTCTCATTTCTGCTCTTTTCTTTCAACATATGATTTCTAAAACATTTTGGTAATGGATTTTGAGTTAAATAATTTATTTTCTTGTCAAACATTTTAAATGTTTACGTGTGTGTGTGTGTGTGTGTGTGTGTGTGTGAGAGAGAGAGAGAGAGAGAGAGAGAGAGACTCACAGAGAGAGAGAGAAGGAGACTAGGGAGGACGTGTGTGAGCATACCTGCTCATCGCACACATGCAGAGGACAACTCTTAGACGTCAGTTCTTGACCTCTACCTTGTTGAAGTAGGGTCTCTTGTTTCTATTGTTGACTGTGTACTCCAGGCTAGCACTTGTGAGTTTCTGGGAGGTTTTTCAGTGTCTGCCTCTTTCACTGCATCTGTGCTGGAATTAGGATTCAATTAGGAACTGAATGTAGGTCCTCTGCAAGGGCATGTGTACTCTTAACTACTGAGCCATCTCTCCAGCCACTAAAGATTCATGTTTAAGCATGATTTCCTAAAGTTGCCTTTCTTTGAGCCTGTGAACTTTTTAGTAGCATGCATTTTAGTTTTCATAAATGCAGCAATGCTTTGTCTTCCCATAAGTTTGAAAAGAAGCAAGATTCTATCAAGTTTGATTGTGTTCAGTTTACCGTTTGCATGTCAGTTAATACAGATTACAGTTCTGTGTATAGAGTGGAGAGCTGTGTTACTGGAATCCATAGTCTCAGATTCAGCTATGTGTAAACTTGTACCATTTCTGCTTGCTCACCAGTACAGCCAATGAATCTTTCTGCATTGCTATTTTCTTCAGTTTGAACACAACATGTTGACTATTTCATTACCAACCTGACAGACTAGTTTTTCTTTGTAAACGGCATTCTACTAATTCCCCTTTAGAAGTTCTATCAAGGAATACTAATTAATTGTTAGTGTCCAAGTAGCCCCATTCCATAGTTTAAATTCATGTTACTTTAATAATCTTTTAGATTGTTTCCTCTATGCCATTTGTCTTGGGGTGGTGCCTTCAATTATAGTTTTAATGCATTGTTTACAAAATAAGACACTTTTTATTTGCTTCATTTTTCTCAATCATTGTGTCAGTGTTTTCTGTGTAGGTTGATAAAATGAGAAAGTCTTTAGTTTTGTGACACTTTATTAGTTGCTAGTAGCACAATGTGCTTGCCTTCTTTAGCTCAAACTTACATTGTTGACATGGCCCTCAAAAGATAAAAATCAATCTGAGTTGGCCAGGGAAGCCCCACAGGGTACCAAAACCATCCTTCTCAGTTGGCTTCCAAAACTAGTTGATAGGACCCTACTGCTTAAGATTCCAGTTACCTTCATTGCAAGACATAGAGAAATCAAATGATTTGAGATTAAAGCTTCCTCCCTTGTAGCTAGCATTCATCCTTATGAAACATGCCATACAGGCTTCCAGGGGGTGGAGGGGATGCATCAATGGTTTCAATCAGCCAATCTGCCAGGCACAATGTGCCCAGTAGTGCAAAAATGCCACAACTCTTATTGGGGTAATCAACTGATCTATAATAGGATTCAAGACCAGCCCCACCTGGTATTCACACCTGGTACCACAACCTTGATCAAAACTTCATAGTTATTAGAAGGTCGGAGGCTCTAACAAAGACTTACAACTGCTTCTTAGCTCAATCAACATGGTGTAAACTGCTTTCTAAAGATATATGTTAATACTGTAGAAAATGTTCCTTTTAGTCTAATCAGAAAAGGCTCTGTTTGCACTAATGATGGTTAATGAAGAAATTCATGGCTGCTTGTCATACAGAGAATATTCGATGGCAGAGTGGTTAACCCTAAGCAGGACCCTCCCTCTGAGGCTCAGGAAAGTTGATATCATAGTGGGTAGAAATAATGGACAAGCCAGGGACAGAGGGAAGGGCATGCAATTTTCTGTCCATGACACAGTCATTGGTGTCAGGATGTCACAGCAGCTGGAGCTGCCTTTACTTGGCCTGCACAAGATTGGATGGACCATCAGTCAACCCTGGATCAGGGAGGAGTTCCCGGGATCCTACTTCCCTCAGCTCAACTACTGGCTATGAGTTGATTCTAGGGAAGGGGCAACCATAGCCTTCAATTGCTTACCCACCAGTAAGTCCACAGGTTCAAAACTCTGGTCACACAGACTGCCCTGGTTAAATTCTGTGGGTCACAAACCCAAACGAGGGGATGAATACAGGAAAGGGACTTGAAGGGAAAGTGGGGCTGGTGGTCATGAGAGGAGATGGAAAAGGATACAAGGTGAGAGTAACACACATACAGCACATATAACACTATCAAAGAAAATACTTAATAAAAATTGTAATCTAAAACAACTGTCATCTAGTTCCGCCATCTTTGATCTCTGCATTGCTACCTTCTAGTTTTTACTTTTTCCCGTAGTGTTTATCATCTGCTAATACATTATTTACTTCATACTCTGTCCCTCATCTATATACCTTGTTACTAGCTCTAGGAAGACAGCTTTCTGTTCTGTTCAATGATACAGCACCCTTTGTTCATAAACTATAGTATAGCCTCTTTTAACTACTCCATAAACATGTTGTAGGTGAATTAATATTTAAGTTGGAATATGTTTGGGACAGTAGGCTTTTATTACTTTAGAAAAAAATTACTGAAAAACAAAAAGTCTTGTTGGCCCAAGCCTTTAATCCCAGCACTTGGGAGGCAGGGCAGGTGGATCTTTGTGAGTTTGGGGCCAGATGGGTCTGCAAAGCAAGTTCCAGGACAGACAGCCAGGGCTACACAGAGAAACCCTATCTCAATCCTCCTGAAAAAAGAAAGAATGTTATGAATAAATTAGATCAAAAAAGTTTTTTAAATAAGCCTAACATAAGCAAAACAAGAAATAATGAAGCTCAATTGTTAATGAAAACAATAAAAGCTCTCAGAATTTTATAAAGTATAGATATACTAGTCATTAGTTTACAGTAATTTACACATTTTTAACCATTGAGGTTATTTAGACTAGAAGATTCCTCTAATTGACTTACATTATCTTCAAGTATTACAAGAAAAACTTTAAATCATAATACAATAATTCTTCAGGGAATTTCTCAGAAAATCAAGCTAAATATTATGCTTGCTGCCTCTGTTAGTAAAAGTTATGAAAAGGACAATGAATCAATTGAAATAAGAAGCATTAACTTATATACATTTACAAACAACTCCATGGATGTTAAACTAACCTAAAGCAGTACTCACATGAAGAGGTACAGTCCAAGAGGAAGGTGGTGGACAGCAGCTGTATAGTATAACTCTACCTCAGATGAAGTGGTACTGTCCTTCCAGAAGGTGATGGACAGCTGCTGTATAGTATAATTCTACCTCAGATGAAGTGGTACAGTCCATCAGGAGGGTGGTAGACAGAACTATATAGTATCACTCTACCTCAGATGAAATGTTACTGTCCTTTCAGAAGGTGATGGACAGATGCTGTATAGTATAACTGCACATGGGCTTTATTTGTTCCTGTTAAATACTTAGTGTTTAAAAAAATTTAGAGTGTTAAAAAATGCTGAGGGAATTTAAACACATCTACAATGACAAGCATATTGTAAGAATGTACCCATAACCCATTTGTGGGGCTACTGAAAAAATGAGCCATACAAAACAACAAAAATTTGCTTGTATATGAATTTCAGTGTTCTACATATTTGAAAATTCCATTTTCTGTTCTCCTGAAAGGGGAAATGTTTATGTTTTATGGTTTCACAGTGCCAAAATTTTGAGAAATCCTTGAATTTTCTCTATTCCTTTCCATTTTGTGCAAATTAGCAAACAATACTGCTGCAAAGCTTGGCTGATCCTCTGCCTGTGGAGACTTAGATAAGGAGTGGGATGAGCTACATTGGATCAGTGTGTGTGGACTGGAAAGTTTCAAATCATTTTAATACAATCTTTCTACTTACTTTCCTTTGCAACACAGAACTCAATTTTTTTTTATCATTTCAGGAATAAAATGACTCATCAGAATTACGGTGAAAGTAAGAAACTAAGACTGCTCTGCTCCATTTTTAAGTGTATATCTTTTATTTTAACCACTAGCATATAGTATTCTAAAGTTATTTTTCAGGTCTTTGTTTCATATCCTATTATATTCTAGTATCTTCTAAGCCATTAGTTTACTGATTTTATTTTTTTAATAAGCCTACTTCCTATGTTTGTATGACCTTAAATGCCATTTGCCTTTGTGTTCTCTGAATATGAAAGCATTGATAATATTTTGCGGTGTCATATTTGAACAAAATACAGAAAATTCTGAAAGTATAAATTGTACTTTGATGGTTCACAAGACCCTCTGTCATGTTCATGTGAACTATCTGTTGCTCTTGCTCTGGCTTTATGAATACCATTTACTATAGATTAGAGTGATGATATGCAAATAACCAGTAAGCTAGAAGATGTTCATTATAAGTGAGTTTTCTGTAATAACAACTACAGTCATTAGAATCTTGCTATTTAGTCAATATTACATATGGCAAGTTTGGTATCAGGAGCTGGTTGGTTATCAAAAGTGTGATTTAAGGTTCTTTTGACATTATATGATTTATGAGAATAGAGGAACTCTTGCCTTATCTTTGGGACTCCATTACATGATAATGGCTTGTTTTCTTTGACAGTGTAATTAATGTCTACTGTCTTTATCTCTTCATAGACTTGTTCTAAAGGTATTTCCGCCACAACATAGAACAATGTTGTTTAAAAATTAGGTCCAGGGCTGAAGAGATGGCTCAGAGGTTAAGAGCACTGGCTGTTCTTCCAGAGGTCCTGAGTTCAATTCCCAGCAACCACATGGTGGCTTACAACCATCTACAATAAGAGATTTGGTGCCCTCTTCTGACCTGCAGGCTGAACACTCACTGTATACATAATAAATAAATAAATCTTAAAAAAAATTAGGTCTAGTACATTCTATTCTTAAACTGCCTATGTACATATTGTAGAACATTAGTAAATTCACATTGAAAATATAAATGTGTAAGTTAACCTTTGCTTTTTATGTTTATTAGATTTATTCATTATATAAATAGTGAACCCCATTTTGTGTTTGACAAGTGATAAATCAATGGCTATTAATTCATACTCTGCATTATATTGAATTACCTAATGGAATGTATTCTCCTTGTTCTCTATATAAAAGTGACCTAATATGTCCACTTAATGTGCTATGTCTTCATCAGTATTTAAGCATTTTTATGTGCAATATCTCCTAGAGAACCTACCATAAAACACAGCATTTATATTGGTTTATTCCTGCAACTATAAATTTCTGTAATTTGAGAGAATAATGACTCATTTGTGATAAATGGCAAAAAATGAAAATCACTGTTAAACTCATGTAGTGATTTCAGAAACTTCATTACATAAGCCTAACTAAATCCTCACACTATAACAATAAGTCCAAAATGGTATCCACATATTTTAACTCTTATGTAATTTTATGAGTTTTGTTTGACCTAAAAGCAAGAATTTCTACTTTTAAAAATTTAAATAAGATTTTTGGGCAAAAAGAGTTGAAATATAAGGTAAAGTTAAGACAATAAAATTTCTTTTGGCTAGCTCTTAATTATGTAGTCTTCAAGGCTGAGTGTCATCTTTGCTTGCTCTAACTGCTATTAAAATAGTTTTCTTGACACAATTAAGTTTTTTTATTCTTTCCTATAAATGATGATTCTGTGTTGATATTGAAATTATAGTCACAACAAATAAATATTGTCGATCATTCATAATTATAAGAACTATTTTTGTAATCAAAGCTGAGAATTGAACTTTGTTCCTCATGTGCATTAGGTCAGAGCACTACACTATATATTACATTCCCAACCCTAAAACTAAATTTTAGAATGTTTGACTTTATAAGGATACTGATGAAAAACCTGTTTGTACATACATGCAACTGTATACACACATACATGATTTAGTATATATATAGTATATATATATATATAATTTAGTATATATATATAATTTCATGAAAATTGGTGATGGAATGTAGAAATATACAATATAATAAAAATAACTCTAAATTTGTATCAGTAAACCAAAATCCATGGTAATGTAAAATATGTAAGATTAATAGTTTTTTTTTGGATCCAAGTAGATAATTTATATCTCATATCCCCCTTTCTTTTTTTAGAAACAGATTGACTATGACCAATAACAATTTGTAACCAAAACCCCTAAAAAAGACAAACACCCATAATCCATCTTTTTGGGGAATATGGGTGTAGTTTTCTAGGCTACTTCCTGTTGATTGGGGATGCTGGTAATCTTATGGGTACCCAAAGAAAATTTAGGATTATGGTCAAGTCCTGACTGGACTAGTCTCTGAGGCTAGTAGCCTCATCTCAGCCGGGAGCCTTGAAGTCTTTCTGAATGCAGAACTCAGAGGAAACTGCAACAGGCAATCCATAGGTTCTCATACTCTGTGGAAACAAAAGCAGAACCTCTTCTCCAAAGCAACATATCCTTAGACTCAAATTTTGAAGTCAAGATTCCTTTAAAATATACATATTGGTTTAACTTTGTAGACCCTACAATCAAATGTCTCTCTGCATTTAAAAATCCCAAAGACAACACAATAATGTGCATTATCCAGACTCTCTGTGTAATTTCCATCTTTACATGGCTTGTTATATTTTTATTACTCTTTCTTTTTAAGGTTTGTTTTTTCTACTCATTTTCTTTTCTCTCTCAAGCCTATGTATATTTTTAAATACACTGTAACATGGTTTATAATTTTTTCCTTCTAAATCTGTTCTTATTGTGTATCTGTAATCATTTTCTGACCAGGAGAGATTTTAAACTGTTAAGCTGCATGGATAGGATGAATGGGGCAGCAGCCCTGACTGCTAGGTCCATCAGGCTCAGCTTTTCAACATGTTGCAGGTACCAATGAGTCAGGCTTACCTCCCCAATTCTGTGAAGTGGTATTAAGTAGTATGCCTATGTCTTATCACAGCCCACCATGTTGCCACTGAAGCCCTCTGAGACCGGGGGATGTAATGAGAGACACAAACTAGGAAGCTGCTCTTAGGTCCGTTCTAGAATCTCCTCTTAAGTTCTCTCAGGTTTTAGGTGGAAACTCTTGCCACCACATCTGGGAAGTTTTCCTGTGTCCTACCCACCCACAGCAGCTTATAAATAATCACCAGAGGCTTATCTTAATTATTAATTACAAACTCTTTGGTCTGTGGCTCAGGCTTCTTCCTAGCTAGCTCTTACAACTTAACTCAACCTGTTCCTATTAATCTATGTTTTGCCATGTGGCTTTGTGGCATTACCTTCTCTCTCACATCTTGTTTCTCCTGGCAGCAGCTCAGACTCTGCCTTTCTTCTGCCCTCCCCTCAGGTTTCCCACCTGGCTCCATCCTGCCCTGCCATAGGCCAGTACAGCTTTATTTACTAACCAATAGAAGCAAAACATAAGTAACAGCATACAGAAAGGCATCCTACAGCAATGGAAAACCTTTGAGTAAACATTATATGTTTCCCCCAGCTTAGAAGTGAGTTTATTATGGAATTCTCAGTTTGTGTTCTAATCAGTTCAAGTCCAGATACGAGTTAAAATCAACAAATGAAGTGGAACTAGGCAAACAATCGTAAGAGCTGACTAAAGCTTTTTAACATGGACTCTTTGGTAGAGACCAGCACTATTAAATATGTATTCTTAGTATTATCATGGCTAATTGTAAAAAAACATTACTCACATGTTTACTTTTCATTTTTTCCAGGCAACTCTTCTCATTCTCAGGCTTTGAAGTTTCCTGAATTACAAACTAACCTTATTCCTCTGTTTTGGAAAGATATATAACCTTAGCTTTATTGAGGTTTATTACTCACAATGTTTAACTTTCTGACATTTACATATTTATAACTGTTTTACTGTATGAAATCACCACATAAATGCTGTGGGATGTTCTGTATATCAAATGTGTTGCTCTGATTGGTTAAAATAAATAAAGTGCTAATTGGCCAGTAGCCAGGCAGGAAGGATAGGGTAGGCGGGACAAGGAGGAGGAGAATTGTGGGAAGTGGAAGGCTGGGTAGAGAGATACTGCCAGCCACCGCCATGACAAGGAAGATGTTAAGGTACTGGTAAGCCACGAGCTACGTGGCAAAGTATACATTAATAGAAATGGGCTAAATATAAGACTAAGAGCTAGACAATGGTAGGCCTGAGCTAATGGCCAAGCAGTTTAAATAATATAAATGTCTGTGTGATTATTTTATACGTGGGTTGAGGGACTGCGGGGGCTTTGTGGCATATGGAGAGAAGCTCTCCAACTACACATAAATTTTGTTTTCAAATTTTAATACATTTTTATTGAGACAGGGTGTCAAACATCCTGGGCTAACTTCAAACTCTGTTTATCCTAGGGTGACCTTGAACTTCTGATACTTGTGGGGTTTACAGGTTTATACCTAGCATACCTGGTTCATGTTGTGCTGGGTATCAAACTCGGGGGTCTGTGCATCTGAGGCAAGCATGCTAACAGATGATCTGTATTTACCCTATACGTTTGAAAGCAGCAAAAGATGGTGCAAGCAGAAAGATCCAGCTGGGTGTATGTTTGAGGCTTATAAGTCATCCATGTATTTACTGTTTTCCAATTCCTTTTCATGCAGAAGTACCTTCCCATCGACACCGTTGAGACTGGCATCCATCCCATATATTTCTGCAGCACTCACTGCATTGAAATGCTACTGAAGGCCGAGGTTCCGCTTGTGTTTTCAGCTTTCCACATGTCTGGCTTTGCACCATCACAGGTAATCCAACGGGGGGGGGGGGGGGGGGGAGGGGGGGGGGCGCCATTTCTTCCACTCCCGGGTGGCTGACTTTAAAGAGAATGCTTCCACCTAAAATACAGGAAATACATTTAAATTAAGAAAAGTCATCTATTAATTAGATTGTATTTATTTACCTACGTTAATTTTCCTTTTTCCCCAACTTTTAATTAACATGCTATCTTCCTTCATTTTTACCAAATTACCCAGTTTTTCAAAAATAAGTCTAAATTGCAATTGTTTTATTTTATGTATTATTCATATTATATTTTTATGAATAATTTTACATTTAAAATGCTAAAAACATTACTCAGCCATTTTTTTTTCAGTAGGTAATAACTACATATTGCTAAAAATTAACCATTATTACTTTTGAAGAGGTTTTCTATTCTTGGCTTATCTTTCGTTTCCTTTGATCAACTTTGAAGTTAACCAGGTAGAATTACGCCATCTTTCTCTACAGTAAGCACTAACTTAGTAATGGCTTATTGGATCTGTTTTGTGACACATAGGTAGTTTCCTTCCTTGTAAACTGTGCTTTCATCCCCTTGCGTTTACCCTACTAGAGAGAGCTCCTTCTTAATTAGACAGTAGCTCTCCTCGATATGATGTGTGTGTCTGTACTTACTTTATGATGTATGACATCACTATCACATGTTCCTCTGTGGGCTAGTCTGCTTGTTGAAGTTCTGGGAAGTTATTAAGAAATTTAAATGTAAAAAAATAAAAAGAAGAAAAAGAGAAAAAAAAAGAAATTTAAATGTAACACGAACTTCCTTCCATTCAGTGGGAAGAAATTTTTCTTTGTAACCATTTTTAGCTTTTAGTATTTGAGATATTTGCTTTAACTTTGAATCACAGAAATTTTCACTCTGGAAGATGTTGCTTAAAAAACACAATATATTTACTATAATTTGTTAGTTGATGCCTTCATATCTTCTAAAAGTCTGTGCTGAGAGCAATGTTCCTAAGAATTACTGTTTGTTGTCCTACTATTGACAGGTAGGGTGAATATTGTTTAATGCTTCTGATCATTTTTAGTTTTATATATATATATATATATATATATAGATAGATAGATAGATAGATAGATATAGATATAGATATAGATATAGATATATAGATATATAATTTAGAAATGAATAACCAAAGATTGTGCAGGCATTTATAATATCTCAGACCCTATATTATCAATT
The DNA here is from genome assembly GCF_903995425.1 of Onychomys torridus. Classification (NCBI taxonomy): domain Eukaryota; kingdom Metazoa; phylum Chordata; class Mammalia; order Rodentia; family Cricetidae; genus Onychomys; species Onychomys torridus. The sequence goes on along the minus strand of NC_050461.1, from coordinate 20,425,845 downwards.
TAATGTTTAAAAGAAAAATGTTCATCTGTCAATTTTTATATATTATGTAAGTCTGATAAACCTTTACCAGTATATAATTGCACACAAACCTAGCATGGTAGCTCACATTCACAATCCCAGCCCTTTGAGAGTGTGAGGCAGAAGGATTACTATGAATTTGAGATCAGTCTGTGGTGGGATACATTGTGAGTTCTAGGCCAGTCTGGGTTATGGTGTGAGGGCCTGTCTCAGGAATAAATAAGCAATCAAACCAAAACCATAAAAGAAGCCTGTATATAAGTAATGCATTTATTTAATAAGGTATTATTTCTGAACAGTGATATTATTCTTTTTAATAATGTAGAAAGCTGTTCAGCAGCTCTGGGTGTAAGCTAATCACTTGTCCTAAGTGCCCATCACTGCTTTGCTGGTTATTGACCACTTTATTGCTAATTATAAAATATAAAAACAGGTATAAGTAACTGAATAGGTATGCATGATTAAGTCATTATTGGGGTATAGATTTTGTGTTTCAACGCATACTCATTTTGATCTAATTAGGAGCAGTGCTTTTTGAAGCTGTGTATTTTTAGGCATGAGGGAGTTGGCTAGTTAGTGAAGGATTTGTGGGAAGGTTGCTAAATGAAATATACAGATCTCTAGAGTGAAAATAATAGGCTCAACTACAGCACACCAAACGAAATGTGGTTAGAAAAGTGCATTTGCTGATTGGAGTTTCTTCTAAAAGTAACTGCAACTGGAAAGGAAAGAGAAAGCAGAATTTACATTCTCTTTTTAAGTCAGCAATTTAAAATCACATTCCAATTAAATTCCCAACAGTGCTAGCCTTTGCTAACAAACCTATCTTACTGCATCTTCTGCAAATTCTGGGCTTATAAAGCAGCATGTATCTTTAATGGCACATCTCTTATTCCTTGGTAGGCCCCATCCTGCATAGCACTGATTGTTACACAGGACCATGTCAGGAAGCAAGCTAGCTTGACTAACCTTCCTGCACAAAGTACATGAAACTCCATGTGGTATTTATCATCATCATCACCATCATCATCATCATCATCATCATCATCATCATCATCATCATTTGTTCCTTTCTACTTTCATTATGAAAACAAGACTCCAAAAAACTTTTTCATGTTTTATGTCACAGTACTTTTTGGAAATGTAAAGTTAGGCAGTGAAACCAGCTCTTCCAGATGTATAACAAAAATAACATCATATTTGTAATCATTGTTTGTGCTTGAAGATGTGTTTGTAACTTTCATCATTCGAAAAATGGAGAAATTCAAGAATGATGGAGTGAATGCATTCACTGTTTTGAAATCACTCAGAAACACTTCAGACAGGGTCTACCTCTGTAATCCAGACTGGTCTTAAACTTGAAGCAATCCTCCTGCCTCAACCTCCCAAGTGCTGAGAGTTTAGCTTGGTGTCACTGTACCTGGCTTTAAAACCACTTTAATTCACTAGCTATTTTTTTCTTTTTAATAATTTATTTTTGTATAGTGAAAACAAACAATGCAAGGCCAAAGAGTTGCTAAAATTAATGCCTTCAAATACAATCGTCAGTTATTTAGAATTCACATTTATTTTCATTCCTTAGATATTTGCAATCAATTGTTTTGACTTCTATGTTTTGATTCCTTTATTTTTTCTTGTAATCTAGATACCAGTTAAATAATTTACTTCATATAAAACAATATTGTAATGCATGTTAATGCTATTTGACATAAGCTTGTGTGGTTGGATATCAAAAGTTTTAGGACAACTATAGTACAGTTTGTACAGTGTATGAGTGATCTTACTTCTTTATGATCATGAATGATATTTAAATGTGTGAATACCTAATAACATAATTATAAACTTAAAATTTCATTTACCATGTGGTTGGCATTACTTAAAAAGGCATTATGATCATAGGATGAGATTTTTAAAATGTGCTCTTAATGACTGGAATTCAAAGATCAGAAGTTGACATAATAATATATAGAAAAACAATATATAAAAAAATGCAGTCTGGTGTAGATGAATTGTGTCCCCACAGTAATCACATGATAAAGTCCAAACCTTCTTTGCTTCCCAGTATACCTGTACATAAGGTGCCTGAGAAATGTCTAAGTTATAAAACTAGGTTATCAGAATGGAGCCTAGCTCAGTGTGACTTGTAAGGAGAGATTTGGACGAGACATCTACAGGGGGTGGCCATATGTGTGACAGGGAGAAGACCGTCATCTAGTTATACAGCAGGAAGAGAAGGCTCTGAAGAAACCAGCCCCACTAACACTGACCTAGACTTTTCTAGAACAATAAGAAAGTCACTTGTTTCCGCTGCCTAGTTTCTGCTTCTGTGTTATGGCAGATGAGGCAAACTAATACATGTTAGCCATAGGAAAGCAGATTCAGCATGATGAAAAGTGGAATAAGAGGTAGAAATGCACCTTTTAGATTTAAGAATAAAGGTTTTAAAGTACAAAGTGGATAGAACAAAAAACTAGTATGTCTGGGTCCTTAATACCTCTGACAAGTTGAGATAAGCCACGATATCTGCTCCTTTCTCCTCTCAAGCTCCCTCTTAGCCCTGGTCATCTGATGAGGCCCAGGTCTGATATTCATTTGAACTTGACTACCTTCATGATGACCTTACCCACAAGTAAGGTCAAATTCTGAGGTGGTGCCTTTGCTGATTTTTTTTTTTTTTTGAGGGGAGTTTGGGGTGGTTAATACATAACAATAATATACCGATTAAACAGTCAAAAAAAAGGAAGCCTTTTTATAAAAGTCTCATTTTTAAATTATTCTCTGTTAGCTCCCAGTTTTACATTCTTTGATTCTGCTTATTTTCAATTGTCCTCTGATTCAGCAAGAGGCCATTTGCATTTAAGATTTTGCAGTCTGCATAATTAGCCACCTGTGATTACAGGTGGGATGAAAAAAAAGGAACATCACTGGACTCAGGTAGCCTCTTAGCATTTGTTAGCAGAGAAGAGAGGAGGCTGGTGTTTTGGGTAAGAGGAAGATAGTTATGTCAGAAGAAAGCACTTAGCAGTAGGAGTATGACCCATGTAGACATCATCAGGTCCCTTAGCTCCTGAATCTGGAGACCACGAGAGTTTTCTTACACATGCAGCAAACAGGACATTTTTTGGCCACTAGCCAAACAAGCAGAGTTTCAAGGCAACTGGATAAAATACCTTTCTATTTTGATTAAATGTAAGGCTTTTTAAAATTGTTTTCTTATGTTACTGGTTACTACTTTTTAATAGACAAGTGTGGCTTTTTACTCCTTTCAAATAAATTTCTTCCTTTTATTTTTTCTTTAAGATTTGCCTACAATGGATAACTCAATGTTTTTGGAATTACTTGGATTGGATAGAAATATGCCATTATATTGCTACTTGTGTTGTCCTTGGTCCTGATTATCAAGTGTATGTCTGCATAGCTGTTCTCAAACATCTGCAGCAAGACATTCTCCAGCATACCCAGACTCAAGATCTACAAGTATTTCTCAAAGTAAGTATATTCATGTCTAAGGGGAAAAGATATTAAAAATTAATCACTAACTTGGGCACTTCATTGTTGCCTTAGGTATTTTTCCATTGCTGTGGTAAAACACCATAACCAAGACAACTTATAAGAGAAAACATTTAATTTGAGATTCACAGTTCCAGAGACTTAGAGTCCATGACCAGCATGGCAGGGAGCATGGCAGCCAGCAAGCAGGCATGGTGCTGGGACAGTAGCTGAGAATTTAACATCTTTATCCACAAGCAGGGAGCAGAGAGAACTAACTGGAAATGGGCAGTGACACACCTCCATCAACAAAGCCACAACCCCTAATCCTTCCCAAGCAGTTCTGCCAACTAGGGACCAATCACTAAAACATATGAGCCTGTGCAGCTCCTTCTCACTCCAACCACCACAATTATCAAATGCTTATCTAGACCCTTATCACCAAGTCAACTCTGAGTGGTAGATCTGATTGTTTTCATTTGTGAAGTGAGGAAAGGGATACACGGAATTAAGTTGCCCAAATTCTATAGAGTAGAGATGAATCTAAAGCTTTAAGTTAACCAGGTTATTGCTGTATCATATTTGAACAATGAATGCTCAGTTTATTTCATCAGTTCTAGAGGCTGATACTTATTAAAAAAATAAATGTTTCATAATATTTTTCTAAATTTTCCATTTTTTAAATAAAATGTTTACATAAAGTATTCTTTCATTTGCAAGAGTAGAACATTTGATAGTACCTTTAGAAAAAATAATTTTGGTGACTTTCTAAATCATAATGTAATATATTTGATGCTTGGGAGATTAGCAGGCATGATATGTAAATACATTCCTATTTGTAGTTCTTGTTGGACTTGTAAGAAATCCACCTGTTTGTTTAATGCTGAAATCATAATTGAGTTTGGCATTTTCTGCTCTTCACTCCCACATCCCATCCTTCTCACAGTCACAAAATACATTCATTGACCAAAATGTGAATGTATCCTTCACTAAGTGAAGGATTTGTTTTTGTCAGTAAGTTTCATTCTTTGCTATTAGGTATTTCCCAGAATTAGTTTCCATTTAGTGATGTTTTAGGATAATGCCATTAATCACTTAAGACTGCCAATCACTTCTGCTTAAAACGTTTTGAATTAAAAACACCTTAAACTGGGTTGGGGATTTAGCTCCGTGGTAGAGTGCTTGCCTAGCAAACGCAAGACCATGGGTTCGATCCTCAGCTCCAAATAAAGAAAAAACACCTTAAACTATAAACATCACCAGAATTAGAGTCTTAGGATCATTATTAATGAAAATGTTTATCAGAAGAATGCATATAGAAGGAACACTAAGACAGAACCCCAAATAATGAATTATCTGGAGTGATCCAGAGCACAGGCCATTGAAACACAGGGATTATGCTGCAGACAGTGGGGCTCACATGCACTCAGTGACATTTCATCAGCCATGGAATTTTAGGATATAATGTTTGTCTATACTCTTATATCTGAATTTCTCCTTACACATTATTCTCTAAATTCCTTTGAGTATCGTTTATTATGTAAATTTTATTACTATCTGAGATGTTTCTGTTCATCCTCTTCCAATATACCCTTTAGCTTTAAAAGAACTGTGATATGGTCTGTCTAGTTTAGTGAAGGATTTTTTTTAACGCTTTCTCAATAAGTATTTGTTGAGAAAATAAGTAGAAAAATCTCTTAGGTGAACTAACTAGTTTTATTTCTACTGAGCAACAACCATTGTTAAAATTTGTGAATTGTTTCCTTTGTATCATCTTTCCCTGGACAGTTGCAGCAGGGTTTTAAAAATGATGACCTTCTTCTAAAGGTGGACCAGACTCCGTCGTGTGCTGGCCACAGTGCTCTCAGCTTGACCTAAAGGGTTTTCAGTGGTGGTGCAAAGGTTATCCTCTAATTCCTATTGAAACTACTAGAATTTGAATTGAGTTGCTTAAATCCCAAATAAGACCGTGCTGGCAAGGAACTGACTTTAGCATGTGTCCTAGGGCTAGCCTTTTAAATTCTGTTATTTGCATTTTTCCGAGAGACTAGGAAAAGGTACTTTTCTTGCTGGTACTGTGATTTAATTTTTGGTAGGTGGTTCTCAAAAGCCTCTTTTGATGGGCATTTTATTCTCACAGGATAAATTTTGATGTAATTTACTTAAGTGCATGTATATGCATATATAGTATTTGAACTCCATTAAGACCTGTAGAAGCATCTTGCTTGCAAATATATGGCTATATATGCAAAAATTCTCACAGTTAGCTGTATAATAGTCACATACCATAAAATGTGACCCCAACTCATTGAAGGGAAGAAAACACTTATCAGTATTTCTCCATAAAACATAAGCTACGGCTATGATAATATCCCTTGCATTGACAATTCCATCATTTTATTCCTTGGTTTGCATATCTGCTGATACTACTTCTAAGGGGAAAGAAGTTGAATTAAAACAACTTTCAATTTTTATTTTGTGAATAAACTTTATGTTATCTATAAAAGATAATGAGTGGGCAGAGAAATGGCTCAGTGTATAAAGGCATCTGGAAAGCTAAATTTAATCCCAGGATACTCAGATGATAGAAGGAGAGAACTGACCCCTGGTGCTTGTCCTTTGACTCTACATAGGCGCTGTTGGACTTGTGCACCCAGAAACACACACAGAGGAATGCAGTTTAAGGAACAAAAGGATAATGACTCATTGTGTAAAAATAAATAGAACAAGCATTTGACTTTTATACATGTATGTTACCAAGGCACAAGTGAATTAGTGTTTTGCATACCGAGAACCTCAGATATAGGGTTTAATAACCCTTCAGTTATCACCAGCTACCCCAAGAACCTCTAGAAAACTAGATGACTACTGAATGTTAGAAATGTGTGCTTCTTTTCCCAACTTAAGTTTCACATATTGATTGAGAGCAAGAGTGTGCCGTGGTAAACTCTTGCCTTGCAAAGGAAACTCTGTGTGAAATATGTTCTATAGAGAAAATGTCAGCCCATCCATATTCATTTTAGATTAGAGCCAAGATTTTTAAAGCAGGCCATTGAGAGTCTAGACTTCTTGCCTGCATTTTTTTCCAGCCCACTGGAGAGTTCTTGGTGATTTCGAATCACTAAACTGAAAAGCAAGGGTGGAGCACCACTAATTGTCAGCCTAGTTCACTGTGGGAGCACTGGGGTTGGATGGGGGATGCAGTTGGATGAAGTTGCATGGATACTTGTTTTTCCTGTTCTCATCATACCACTAAGCTGTCAGAGTCAGTAAATGTCATGGGTATGGATGATAGAAGCCAAGTAATCTCTATATTTTTGTTCTTGCTTTGATTTTAGCTTTTTATTGTATTTATTAATTTTTAAGACAGTGCATTACTACTTAATCTTTGCTGACCTCCAGCTGACTATATATACCAGTCTGGCCTTGAGCGCTGGGATTAAAGGCATGTACTACCATGCTTGGCTTGTTTTGTTTTTCACAATATCCTAACAACGAAATGTGGGCTGGATAATAGAATAGTCAAGTGTGCTGTCCTCAGACTTTAGTGAGACACCTTTTGAAGCTATGCTGAAGCACTCAAGCTCAGTTCTCAGACCTCCTGTTCCACATTTACTTATTTATTCATCTAGTTTATCCATTCATTATTCATTTTTCTCTTTGGGGATACTAGGCATTTCAAACATTTTTATCTATAACAGCCACTGAAAGTCTGTGGCTACCACAATTCCAGAGAGAAAAACATCCAACAAAATTAATGTTCTAAAATTTCTTAGCTAACTAGAAGATCTAGACCATTTTCTCTTTTCAGAAAATTTTGACTAGTGGACTTCTATATAACGAGTGTTGTTAAGCATATCTATATACATAGATTTATTGGAAGCTTTGTTAATAGGGCCCTGTGGGAAAGTCTGAGTGTCCTATGGACTGTCCTTGCACGTCCCTTCCCTTCTCACATGCTCGGAGGCTGGAAGAGACTGTTAGCATTCATCTGTCATGCACCCTGGGGACAAACTTCACCGAAATGTCCAGGCAAGGGGAAGACTGCTTTCCATTGGAAACCAGGCTGTGAAAGCTCAGAATACTTCATTAAAATTCCTCCACTGAATCATGCATATTATAGAAAATTAATTTGTAATTATGAGAAAAATCAGATTGATTTCAACCCAATCAGTAAATTGTTGAGAGGGATTTTTTGTTGCTGGCTGATGCAGCTGCTGTTATCAGAGGGTAATGACAGAAAGTAGAAATTAGACAGAGAAAAAGTGATTAAACACTAAGCTTTAAGAGACAAAAAGTATACGTATTATTAAAGGAGTTCATCCCAGGGAATAAGTAAACCATGCCTAATACAGCATTGGCTGGGTTTCCAGATGTTGTCTATATTGCCTTATATCACTTGAAGACTTAAGCTTTGTCTCTCCCTCATCATGTAAGCTTCAGTTCATTGGTCAGTCTCTTTATGCCTCAGCATCCTCATCTGTACAGTTGGGGATGAGCCAATAACTACTGCATAGGGTTATTGAGTAAGTAAATGAGATACCTCAAAAATACTTGTAGAACATCGATTGACACATAGCACACGCTCCAGAATGAACTAGTTAGTAATGATTGGGGTTCTGTATCTCCATACCAACTCCTTTTCTTCTTTTGCTTCTCTTTTAATAAAAAGATGTTTAGGGAACATCTATGGTAAGAAGACAATGTATTTGGAGTCTGTGGTTACCTTTGGTCTACTTTTTGTCCTGTAGATATATTTTTTTACCTGTTTGTTTTGTACCAAGTACCTGAGTCATCTTAGCACATAACATCACAGTAATGCCTGTGGTGGATATGATCTTCTCAGAAACACACTAAGGTTGCACCCAGTCAGGGCCATTCCCTCAGTAACCCAGCTAGAACTGTCTTCTTTCTTATCATCACGTGTATCTTTCAGTTGAGTTCAAACATCCAGGAGACATAATGCCCTATCCTAAACCTTTAATAATGTGTTCTCTCCAGAACCACACACTCCCTCACCTGCCTGGTTGTAAGGATCAGGTCATGTGCTTGTTTCTATGTCTGGACTTTTCCTCAGACATATGAGAAAGATACATAGTCATGAGTGTTCTGCAGATTCTCTTGTCTCTGTCCTTGTGTATGGAGGGGTGCTGGGACTGCAGGGGTGCCACCACACCCAGCTCTTTACATGGGTTCCAGGGGTTGAACTTGGGTTATCAGGTTTGTGTGGCAAATGCCTTTGCCCACTGATTCATTTCCCTAGCCCAATGGATGTATATTTTTAATAATAAATATTTAGCTAAACAAAATACTCTTCTTAAGTACTCTTATGAGTAATAACACACAGCACTGTGGTTAAGAATGTTAATTTCTAATGCTTTTTGGTAATTCAATATCTAAAACCCAGAGTTAAAGCAAGGTGACGGAATAGCAATTAGGTATAATACAAAATGTAGCATTCTTTCAGTGAATATTATAACCCAAATTTAAATTATTGCAATATAACCTATTAGTATTTTCTTGTGCAAATATTTCACTGTTACAAAAATGTTAAAACTGTTAAAAAAAAAAAAAAACAACCCTGTACTTTACACATGCTTCCCTATTTATAGAACAGGGTGATTCCAATATACTTAGATCTGCAAATGAAACTACACTTTGAGGAAATGGTTAGTTACAACTTGAATGATAGCCTAACAACCTGAATGATCATAATCACAAGTAAGATTATCCACCCCCCCTGAGAAGAGGGTTAGAGAATGTCTAGGATGAGATGAAAAATATTCTACTTTAAAGATTAAAACTGAAACATGGGTACTTTAAATTTTTATTCAGAAATAAAATTGCCTGCCAATTTTTTAAAATGAACAATACCATTTACAATTGCATTTAAAATGTATATTTAAATCTTTTCCTTATACCATGTAGCCTCAGTAACCTTTTATGCTAATATTATGATATCCCTTCAGTGTGGTTACTAGAATATTTTATTTTAACCTTTAAATTAATATCTAAAAGAAGAACCAGTTGTTGAAAAAAATATTTTTTAAGAAGGAAATATATTTAAGCCAAGTATTAACTGTGGCTTCCCTATGTAGTTTTATGTTTAAATGAAAGTAGAACAATAATTAAAAGATGTTAAGTAGGTTTTGATTATTATTTTTTTTTTTTTTGGCCAGGAAAGTATTATTAGAGCTATTGTTCGAGTACTGCTATGTCTCATTGTAACTTGCATTTAATGAATAATAAGCTTGTATTTGAAAATCATGAATTCACCCTGAAGAAGTTCTCACAGCATTGGAATTTCTCTGTTAGGAAAGATGTTACTATAAATTGCCTTCCAACTTAGGGATACTTTTAGTGTAGAAATGATGAAAGCCAAGTCACATATAATTTAAAGAAAATGGGTAAGTTCCTAAGAGTTCTCTAATTACAACAATAGCTATTTAAGGTGAATTCTGGTCCAGGAAGGTAGGTCTGACTTTGATCCTCTCGCCCTTGTAGACAAGTAATTTTGATAGACAGAAATTTACACAGACCCAGTATTCTGCCATTAATCAAGTGAATGTCTATTTGTTCTGTTTTCTTTGTTGAGACAGGGCCTCACTATGTTGCCCAGATGGCACTGAATCTAGTGACCTCTTGCCACAGTCTGTCAAGGACAAGGATTACAAGTGTGCATGAACATGCCCACTTGAACATCTCCTCCTTGGTTCAGTTGTGTGCTGGGTAGGTTTATGTCAACTTGGCACAAGCTAGGGTCATAAGAGAGAAAGGTGCCTCTGTTGAGAAAATGCCTCCATGAGATCCATATGCAAGGCATTTTCTTAATTAGTGATCAGTGGGGGAGGTGCCATCGCTGGGCTGGTAGTCCTGGATTCTATAAGAAAGTAGGCTGAGCAAGCCATGGGAAGCAAGTCAGTGAGCAGCACCCCTCCATGGCCTCTGCATCAGCTGCTGCCTCTGGGATCCTGCCCTGGTTGAGTTCCTGTCCTGACTTCCTTTGCTTAGGGGAAGTGTGAGCCAAATAAACCTTTTCTTCCCCCAAGTTGTTTTGGTTGTGGTGTTTCATTGCTGAAGTAGTAACCCTAAGAGAAGTTGCATGTTTATTAATGGGAAGGCATGGTCCCCCTTGGCTGTTAACAGCCTATGATACAATTCTTACCTCACTCTCTTGTGCAGTGTGCACAACCAAGAGCTTAAATATGCTAATCAGATGGATGAGTGAACAGTGAAAGAACGGATGAAGCAGTCTTTCACCTTAAAGTGAAAAGAGGAATTCACATGTTTGTGTTGAGTGGTATAATTTAATGGTGGATCCCATCACTAAACACCATTTAATTTCCTCAGCATCTGTCAACTTTGCTGATCAGTAATAATTTTTTTAGATTGTCTGTATCTTTTCTTCAAATTATATAGATTTTAAGTGACACATGGCACTAATAATAAAGTTCTACATAACACTTTACTGTGAAATATTACTTATAAAGTGACTATATATGAGGTTTTATATATATATAAATGTAAATACATTTTACATATATATATACATATATATGTGTGTGTAAGTGCATATGAAGCTTTTAAAATCATCCTTAATGTGAAAAATTCTATGTATTTTTAGCTACCTTACATTGATGTCTCTCTTCTACCACTGCTGACAAACTATCTGGTACATAATATGTATTGCCTTTCATTCTTTTGGATTGCTGTTGTGTTTATGCTATTCATCTTTTGATAGCAAACTTGCCCCAGCATCCATAGCTGAGAACAAATGGTCCTTCAGCAACTTAAACGTTATTCACTTGGAACTGTGGATCTTCCTCTAAGTAAGTGAACTTCCTTCATATTCTCCTGACAGGAAGAAGCACTACGTGGGTTTCGAGTGAGCAACCATTTTGAATACATGGAGATTTTGGAGCAAAACTACCGGCCAGTGCTGCTCAGAGACATGCGCAGCATTAGAGCGCAGAGCACTTAGACCACGAGAGGCACTCTAATTACTTTGTATTCCTCCTTAAAGGCGACGTGAGTGTGTCCTGTCTACAGCGATAACATGCTTTGTGTGTCCATGCATTGTACATCAGTACTGAGAGGTTTTGAACAGAATATATTCATGTTGCTGTTTGCTCAGTTTGTGAAATGAAGTGAGTTCATTCCTGCAAGTTCCTGGTTCTTTAAATTTTTAGGAGCAGTCCTGGGTTTTAGTTTTTATTTGTGTTTGACTTATAAAAGCAAAAAAGACCTTACTGTAAAACCTAAAAATCTGAAACTACTAGGGAACACACTTGAAGATCTGGCATAGGAAATGGCTTCTGAATAAGACAGAAATAAATAAATGCATGTCAGATTACCATGGAGATCCCTGCACATCTATATTTATCGTGGCACTATTCACAACAGCCAGGTTATGGAATCCATCAAGGTAGTCAAGGTATTCATAGTGTATGTACACAACAGAGTTTTACTCAGCCCTAAAGAAGAACAAAATTAAGCATTTCCAGGAAATTGGGATTGGAGATCATGTTAGGTGATAAAAGCCAGTCCCCTAAAGGCAAGCATCACAAGTTTTATCCCCCCAGGAAGCTAGAGCATGAAGGTAGGTAGATGAGCAGTATGAAACGCACAGGGATTATAAGAAAGTGGTGGAGGGCTGAGGAGTCACCGACATGGCTCAGTGATTAAAGGCACCTGCATTCAAGCCTGACAACTTGATTTCAGCCCCTCACAGACACATTGTGAAGGAACAAACTAACTCTCAAGAGCTGTGCTCTGACCTCCACGTGCACACTATAGATGTGCCTGAAAATATAAAGTAGAATATTTTTAAAAAACTCATGTGAGACAAATAGAATAAAAGTACATTACATTTATGTCAGGAATGTCATAGTGACATAGAATGAAATATCTCACCCTTCCTCATCTCTACTGTGTAATGGTTTTGTAATGAACTTGGGAAGAAGAAGCAATTTTGTTTACAGAGGAAGGGAGGAAGGAAGGAAGGAAGGAAGGAAGGAAGGAAGGAAGGAAGGAAGGAAGGAAGGAAGGAAAATGAACAAAAGACCTGAGTACCAGAAAGAGTCCATAGAGATGGGCAAAAGCCCAGATTCCTCCTTTTTATGACTGCACATATGGAAAAACACAGACAACAGCACATTTGCTCATTTCCCCTGCAGAGGAACAAAGGGTATCTACCAGGACATTGTCCTCAGACATGATTGCCTTTCTAGGAGGCGCTTTTTATACTGATAGCAATTTCTAACTTTTCATTGGCAATATAGAGTTCACATGGCTCATTTAGAAGACAGATTGTCTCCCTCGTGCTGATAAGCACTCTGCTATTATTTCGTGGCATTTCTTGGTGATAGATTTGATTTGTACTGAACTTGAAAACATTAAGAAAAATAGATTTCTAAATTAAAATGATTTACACTACATTTTATTTAAATAGAAGTCTGTACCCATAGGATTAACATGTGAGGGTCTGATTTTCTTGTAACTGTCCATTTACTGTTTGAAAGCCAATACTCAAATATATTACTAATTTATGAATTTCAGTTAAAAAAACATATAGGTTATTTTGTATTATTTGCTCATATAACCATACATTTTAAAACTAATATTACTTTTTAAAATCTTTCTACCAAAATGAGCCATGCCCAAATTCATTTTCATCAGCATGTGAGGCAACAGGTGCCATACAGTTTTCAATTGGGACATTTAGACATGTAAAATATGTTTCTTCCCAAATCAGGTTTTGTACTGTCCATGCCAACAATAGCTTTCCAGTAATGGCATCATTAAAGGGCATTGTAAATTGAAGGAAGGTAAATTGAGCATGGTAATTAGACTCATTGCACATTTGGCTCCCACCAAGTGAGTGAGGAGAGGAGGAGATGACCCCCAACATGTGCTTTCTCTGCTGAGCGCTGTCTGGAGCCAGAGAGCATTCTGAAGGTTCCAGCTGCCATGTGTTCCTGAGTGATGCTCTTATTGCTAAGAGGCCAGAACCCCCTCTCATGTGAAAGCTTTTGCATTGCAGATAGAAATTATTTACATCGTTGGTGATGGATGAATTATTGGAAACTCAGGTACTATCAAAGTTATGACCATTACAATTTGCAAACAGTGACCTCATCTGGAACCAGGTGGTGTTGGTTTTTCTTTGATAAAGTAGACACAGAACTGGACAAGGTTGTCCACACCTGTGATCCCAGCGCTCAAGAAACAGGAGGCAGGCCATCAATGTAACTAGGACTACATATTGAAACCCTATCTCAGAAACACAGGTAAATAAATAAGATAAGGAAGTGAAAAAATAATAAGATTGCATGATGTCTCAACAGACAAAGGTGTCGGAGGTCAAACCTAATAGCCTGAGTTAGATCTCCATGACCTACACATTAGCAGAACACTGACTCCCACAAGTTACCCCTGCCCTCCACACCTGTCTCCACCAAAACAATGTAATTAAAAAAATAAAAAAAACAGGAAACCAGAAAACAATCCAAAATAAAAAATAAGAAATGTCTTAAGAAGAATGACTTACATTAGTTTCATGGAAGAAAACATAACAGTTTCCATGGTTACTCATGTGATTCATGTTTCTACTTATTTTAAGAATAGTTGCCTTAAAGAATACTGTCCTGACTCCATTGTGTAATTAAGCGTGTTCTTGGAACAGACTTTGTCTTTTATTTGTGAGGAGCCAATTCATATATTTTGCAGAATTTAATTATAAATAAAATTTTACGATATAAACTATCTTGTGAGAACTTTATTAGTATGTAAATCTTTGGCCATCTGTTTTTTAATTGTTGTATTTAGTGCATGGAAGCACCATAGCTCAGTGGTTGAGTGCTTCCCAGGATGCACCAGACTGTGCACTCCATCTCCAGAACTTAAAAATACAACACTTATAGTTAGGAGTCTTAAAAATCACATGGCAGGCAGAGTCTCTGTGTGGTCAAGGACACAGCCAAGCATGGTAACACAAGCCTTTAATCCCAGTACCAACCATAGAGAACTGGAGGTCTGTATAGACAGGCAATGACGAGGAAGTCATGTGGCTGGTCTTAGAGCCAATGAGAAGGCAGAACAGGAAAGCAATAAAAGCGCAAGTTAGGCAGAAAGAAGGTTCTCATGTGGGAAACTACAGCTTGGTGGTAAACTAAAGGGTAGTCAGTGGCTCTTTGCTAGTTCTCTGATCTCTTCAGCTATTACCCGTGTATTTGGCTCTGTGTTTCTCATTTTCTAAGACTGTTTAGAATTTCGGCTACAGGTGAGTAATACTGTGTATGTCATCCTGGCTCTCTGTTTCCCAGATTTCCCAGACTTAAAGAAGTCTGGTTTTTGTTTTTGTTTTTTTTTGTTTTTTTCACATAGGCAACTTAAGCACTGCACATGAATATATTTAACAATAAAAAAAAAAAAATCCAAGATAGGGGAGAAATGCCTCAGCAGCTAAGAGCATTTGGTCTCCCAGAGGACCCAGGTTCAGTTCCAAGTACCCACCTGGCAGCTCACAACCAGCCATAATCCCAGTTCTGTGGAATCCAAACATTCTGACCTCCACAGGCACCAAGCATGCACAAGATGCACAGACATACATGTGGGCAAAAACACCTATATGTAATAAAAATTTAAAAATTATTTTAAAACATTTTAACTTGTAAGACAAGTGAGATGTGACACTACTAAGCATTTACCACCCTCATGAGATAAGCCAGGCAGAGGTGGTGCACACCTTTAATCCCAGCACTCAGGAGGCAGATCCCTGTGAGTTTGTGGCAAGTCTGATCTACAGAGTGAGACAGGCACCAAAACTACATAGAGAAACCCTGTCTCAAAAAACCAAAAAAACATTAAAAATGAAAAACGACAAGAGCATTTTCTCCCTGGGACTTGGGAAGGTTTGATGAAGTAATGAGAAATAAAGCCTGGTTGGGTTGAGTTTAATAGAATAGATTTGAAACTGCTCTTTCTAGGAGTATGACTGTAAAATAAAAGAACACAGGTAGTAGTTAACACAGGCATGGGCTCAAGCACAATAATTTGAATTTCATTGTATTTTTAAAATAGGAAGCAGAAGTACATTTATATTGGGGTGCGGATGATGAAGTGGACAGAGGAATGATTTCGGCCCGGGATGAACTAAAATGAATCCTATGTTTAGGTAGAGGAGAATATCGCGAACCTTCGGGCATGCATGGAATGTTAGCATCTGCTGAGATCTTGGACGTTTTATTCAAGGCAGTAGAAGACTGTAAGCGAACACAGATGTGTAGTAGGCATTTTTGGAAGCTCTCATTTTCACAGCAATAGAGGAAACAATTTAGTGTGGAAAATACCATGTAGAATTTTTAGGTGATGAGGATGTGTGATATAAATGTCAACAACAGTAAGGGAACTGGGAAAAACAACAGCATAACTATGAATCCATGACTGTAAGATGAGTTAGCAAAGCTGTATGTTCCCCCCAACCCTTTTCTTTGCAGGGGCATGCCAGGAAGTGCTAATCAGGACTAAATGGAAAAGGGGATGGGAGGGAGAGCAGGGTAGAGGGGGGAATTCAGTCCTTCCCATTCTGTTTTTCCCCACCTCCCTTTAAAGCACTATATTTTATTTCCCCTTCCTTGAGTGACCCCTTTATTCCCCTCCCTCCCCACCCCATGCCATGGCTATTTCCTAGTTACCAAAGCTGTGTGGGTATTCCAAACGAAATGCTCTCATTAAAACTTAAGAGAAAGCTAACATTCACATGTGAGAAACTATGGAATTGCTATCTTTCTGGTTCTGGTTACTGCATGCAGCATAATCATTTCTAGCTCTATTCATTTACTTGAAAATTTAATAATTTTCATTCTCTACCACCTTAATAATATTTCATTGTATAACTGTACCAAATTTAATTAACCATTCATCAGTCGATGGGCATCTTTGCTGTTTCCATTTCCTGCCTATTGTGAATAAAGCAGCAGTGAACATGGAAAGCCAATATCTCTATGGTAAGACATACAGACCTTGGGTGCATGCCCAAGAGTGGTACAGCTGGATCTTTTGGTAGATCTATTTTCAGCTTTTAAAGGAAACGTCTACTGATTTCCACAGTGGCTGTACCAGTTTGCATCCTGTGGTGACATTTTATTTGTGTTGAAATGTGGCGATATTTTATTTGTATGTTAAAAAATAAAGATCAGAGGAAACAGCAAGCCCTTAATATGAATGTCAGGCAGTGATAGCACACGCTCTTAATCTGATCATTTGGCAGGCAGGGTCTCTGTGTATTCAAGGTCATACTAGGGAACAGAGCCAAATGTGGTGACACACACCTTTCATCCCAGTACCAACCATAGAGACCTGGAGATCTATACAGACAGGTAGTAACAAGGAAGTGAAGTAGCTGGGCTAAGAGCTAATGAGAAGGCAGAAAAGCAAAGCAATAAAGGCGCAGGTTAGACAGAAAGTAGCTCACATTTTGGAAGCTACAGAGCTGGTAAGGTAAGGTGGTTGGCAGCTTAGATTATATGGAGCTTCTAACAACCCAGCAATAAGAGAACAATAATATGTGCACATATATATCTATACATTCAAAATGGTGAAAATACATACATAAATGTGTTGTACACACTTATTTTTTAGTGCTGGAAATGGAATCCACCTCTGCTAGGCAAGCACTCTGCCACTGAACTACATCTCCATCCAAATGTAAAATATGTTTGAACAGATACTTCGCCAAAAAATACATATTTAAGTAACACTCAAAAATATTCATGATCATTATTTTAATGGAACTCTTAATGAAATCCAGGAGATAAGCACTGCATAGTCCCTGAAATTTCTACAACAAAATTCGTAACATGAATCTCAACAAAAATGACTTGCAAGGTTTATGAACCTTGTGTGGCAGCTGGAACTCTGGAAGTCGCATTTCTTGTTTGGAAACTGCAATAACTGGAAATTTTCTCTGAAATCTGTTTGTCTTTAATCAAGTTAAACATATACCTCATGATATGATATGTCCCTTCCAAGTGTTCCCTAAAAGAAATACAAAGACTTTCACATCAGCAGCAAAGTTTTACTCATATAGTTACAAAATGGAAACGATTTCTTTCAAAAAGGAATGGGTAAATGGTCATTTGATTTTTGAACTCAGCAATAGGGATGACATCACTTGGTTTCCTCACAATTCTGGAGGGAAGCTAGCTGCATTGTGGCGAATCAAGAAAGTCAGACAGAAGAAAACATGCTGTATGACCCCACTCATTGGCTCTAGAAGAGGAAATCTGGAGTGACTGAAGGAGTGTTAATGGCTTTCAAGGACTGGGCTGAGAGATGAAGAAAGGGAACCGGCTGAATGAAAGCTTGGTGGAGACAGGGGCGTCTATATCATAAAGACATCAGCATACTCTACATGTTTGTAGAAATGTAGAAACTGAAATGTATACTCGAAGTGAGTCAAGTTTGGAGTATAAACTTCACCTTAATAATGTTGACTATATCAAGACAAAACATACTATATATAGAGAGAACCTGACAAAAATGTCCTATGATAGAATCTCAATGTTAGCACTTTAGATGAGGGTTTCCGGAGAGCCACATCAGATTCCCTCAGTTCACTCTGCTTTGGTCAGCAATCGTCTGCATTGAAAAGCAATTTAATCAGTTGCTCCCTATGGAGATGGCTCTGGGTAAAGAGACAACTCAGTGGTTAAGAACACTTGTTACTCTTACAGGGGGCTGCATCTGGTTCCCAGCACCCATATCAGGCAGCAGAAACTGTAATTCTAGTTTCAAGGGATCTTGCACCCTCTTCTGGCCTCCACAGGTACCTGTGCACGCATTATGCACTTGCATGCACTCAGGCACATGCACACACACACACACACACACACACACACACACACACACACACGCTCAAAGTGAATCTTTTTTTAAAAAGAAGAATTATTCTTGCTTTTCATCTGCGTGTATTAACATCTATTGATTTTCTTTAATGATTAACTAACCTTGCATTCTTGAGATTAACCAGTTAATCATGACATTTCATCAATTTCACACATTGCTAGGCTTAATATGTTAAAATTAGAAGAATTTTTTATGTGCATGAGCAATATTTATCTGTAGTTTTCTGGTTTTGGTATTTGAGTAATGTGTAGGGCAGTGTTCCAGCCTCTTTCTTTTGTAAGAGCTTGTATATGAGTAATATGATTTCCCCCTAGATGTTTAATAGAATTCTTCACAGAAGATTATAATTTTTTATGATAAGATTTTTAACTAAAAATTTAATTCCTATAATAGCTTCAGGGCTATTCAGCTTATTTTTTAAAGTGAACTTTGGTAAGCCTTTCTTTCATCGAATTTGCCCATTGCATTTTAATCTCCAGTGCTAATGTGGAAAGGGGAAATCTCACCGGGTCTCACTCCTAGACCAGAATTACTGGGAATTAGGACTGCTGAGAGAGAGAATTAGGGATGAGCCTGTCGTTGGTCACCTAATGCAAAGCGGTCATCCCCACACAAAACCACACTAGCCAACGTAGCAGCTGGTATTTATAGGTTTATGCACATGGTGAACAATAAAGGAAAACAGGCCATCAATTTGAGAGGGGGGACATGAGAGGAGTGGGGGGAGCGAAGGGAGGAGTGAAGTGTCATAATTTTGATGTAACTCAAAGACTTTTATAAATAAATAAATTGCCGAGGTTATTGGCACCAAGTAGTTTAGGTGAGTTCTTTATTACTCCACTCAGTGGAGTGATTTGTACCGGTGTCAGAATTTGTATTGGTGTCACTGCTTTTGGCTAATTTCTTTGGCTGATGTTTGTGATAGTTTGATGTTTTCAGTCCACCATCTTTCATTTATTTTCCTACTTTCAGTTCCGTTGTTCTGCACTGGGATCTAACGTGTTTCCTTTAAATGTTCCTTTCTTCTTTAAGTCATTTACTTCAGGTCTTTCACTTCTAGCATAGGCATTTGAGGCTGTGAAATTCCTTTTGTTCTGCCCTAGCTGCATCCAAAGATTTGGATTTTTTTCCCCCATTGGGTTAAAACCCTGTCACAGCTGCTTATATTTCCACTGATCTGCAGGTTATTTAGAAGCATGGCATTTAGTTTTCAAAGTAATTTCTAATTTCTTAGAAATACTTTTGTAACTGTTTTTTAACAGTTACAAAATAATCTTAGAAAGAACATTCTTGGGGAAGGAGCAATAGATAGCTCAGTGGCTAAGAGTGCTTTCCCTTTCAGAAAACCTGAGTTCAGTTCCCAGTACCAACACTGGGTAGCTCACAGCCACCTGTAACTTCAGCTACATGGGCCCCAGGACCCTCTTGTGGACTCCACGGACACTTGTACACACATACACATACACACACACACACCAAAAAAATAAAATAAGTAAGTAAATCTTTAAAAAAATAATGTTCTTCATATAATTTTAATCCTTTCAAATTTATGGAAAGTTGATTATGCTTTAAACATTATCTTATTTTGAATTGTTTTCATGTGTAATTGTTATATAATGCTATGCTAGCATTATTAATCAGTTATGGTATTAGTAAACACTTTTTAGAAATCATATCTAAAAATTAGGTATTCTTAATTTTTATAATACTTGTAAATTTACAGATACGTGTGTTTGTAAGCCCAAGCAAAATTATATAAGCCCAAGCAATCCTATTTTCCAAAAATTTTACCTTAGTAGCATGCACAGGGTATCCACAGTATGGTGAATGAAACATTAATGTGGTTTTGAATTATAAAACAGACACAATTGGGATATTGAGTATTAAGACATTAGATCAGGCCCTAGTCATGGTTCAGCAGTTCAGAGGACTTAACCATTCTTGCAGAGTACCTGAGTTCTGTTCCCAACACTCACGTGAGATGGCTCACAACCACCTGTAACTCCAGCTCCAGGGGATCTTTTGACCTCTTCTGGCCTCTGCGTCACCCTTGTACACATGTGACATACATACACATAAATAAAAATGAATCTCCCTTAAGAGCTGACCTATGTTCTTGACAAATATATTTTTGCTCACTTATTATGGGACACATTGCTAATACAGATAATGATAACACATTCAATTCTATGTATTCACATTTGTTAACTACAACATACATGTGTAAGAGTAATATGCATGTGTCATATATGTTGGCATTGTCTGGACTACACCATGCATCTGACAGACTGCAGTCTAGCGTGGAAACCCAGTCATGTTTTGGAAACCCTATGACTTTTTAATATACAGTATGTGTGCAAATACATGTTTCTCTTGTATGGAAACTGACAGAGATCAATTTGGGGTTTGAATCTGTGTAGTCTCTTCCCCCAGCCATCTATTCTAAAGGAACTGGTGATGATAGTGGAAGACTTGAGCACCTGATGTTTCAGGATTTCTGCTAGCACAGTACTTTTACAGATTCTTCCATTTGTTCTTGCTAACCCTAGCCCCAGTATCCATTATTATATGTGACAGCTGGGACACAGTGGGCATACTACAGCCTACCATTCAGGCCCAGTGCAACCTTTCTTGATGATACTGTTTTTGAATAAGGATGTCTTGTGTATTTGTGGTGTTGGGGGTTGAATCCACATGGTAGGCAGGTACACACCACTGACTGCATATCCAATCAGTGTCTTATTTGAACATGATGCCCAGTGTTTATATATTCACCATGTCCGCTTTTGTGCTACAATGGCAGGGTTGATTTGAATATTTGTGACAGTTTGCAAAATATTTTAAGCTTACGATGCGTAAGATATTCATTACCTGGACTTTACAGGAAAATTGGTCAATGTGGTTTAGAATACTAATTTTACATTTAAATTCCAAATTCATGTTGACTTAATAACCATTCTAGAAATACAGGAGACCAATTAGGACATGCAGCCCAAGCCCACTATTTTACCAATGATGAAGATACTATTGAGAAGTGAAGGGTACACCTCAAGATCATATGTAAAGGATAACAAATGTGCTGGGTATCCTAAGAGAACTAGCCTTGCCTGTATTTGAATCCCAGTTCTGACATTAGTAAGTTACTAAGCCTTGGTTTTCTTGTGGATAAAATGGGTACAACATTAGTACCTACCTCAGAAAACTTCAGATGTAGCACATATAGTGGTAACATCTTTTTGGAGGCACATTATTAATAACAGCTATTCTAACGTGTTGTGTAGCTAGTTGGGGATAACAAAGCCTGAAACCCAGTTATTCTGACTCTGAGTTCAGTCCTCTTCTCTTTATATTATCTATTCATTCTTATAGTCACACATACTTTCATCAGACCCTTACTACGGACAGGACATTGTGAGGTTTGTGCTAATGTTTAAACTTATTTTGACTTTTAGAAGAGTAACTGATTTCTTTTCCTTGCTATGAACTGACAGAAATTAAATTCCTGTATGACCTGTGGTTGAACACAAATTTCTTTGCATTCTAGATTTAATGACACAGACTGGATCAATACATAATGGATCATCAAGCCATTTTAATTGTTTTATACTCTCCATTGATAAGGAAAATAAATATTTCTTTTGTAGGTGGCACAAATTTTGCTAATATATTCTTTGTAATAAAATTAAACTATTGGGTTCCATTTGCCTCTTGCAGAATATAAAAGGAGAAAGTTATTCATTTAGTAGGTGCTTATTTATTTAATGTATTTACTTGTATGATGAATTTAAACAGGGTCAGGGGAGTTAGCCTTCCATAAACCCTGAATTTTCAGCACTAGCAGTATTTCAGCTTTTAAAATCAGTTAACTTCTTTGGCATGTTTCCCACCCTATATCCTGTTGTTGGCAATGGGCCACCATGAAATGCTAAGCACCATGGAGATAATTGGACTGTCATGTTTGCTAATAGAGTGTATTTGAGATACATTGGGGGAGACAGCTATTAAAATGTTGGCTGTAAAAGTTTAAATACTGGATCATCCAGTCCAGTCTTTAAACATGGATTTATTATCAGGAGACATCTAAGCTTTTTTTTTTTTAATTGAATAACACATTTATATTTAGTCCATTCCTAAAATACCCAAGTTCCTTCTTAGAGCACCTCTCAATGTGATCTTCATTTTACAACAGCAGATATCATTAAATGCAGCTTCATTGGAAATAAATCATATAATAAAAACCAAAATTATATATGATCAAAATGTATCCCTAACTTCCCAAGCTTTTTTATTTCCTGCCACAGTCCCGCCTCAACTGGGTTCAGGTCCTGAGACAGGGAAGGGACAGGAAGAAAGAAGGGTCTGACCACCAGGTAAGTTTCACACAAATGGCTGGCCCTCCAAATAGCTCCAGCCACCTTTTATTATTTTTTTATTTTTTATAATTACAAAAACTTGGCCGATAGCTTAGGCTTGTTTCTAACTGGCTCTTATAATGTAAATGAACCCATTTCTGTTATTGTAGGGGCTGCCACATGGCTCCATGGCTTGTCACCTCACCTCCTATATGTCATACCTCCTCTTAGTCTCCTGGCAATTCTGCCCTTCTTTTTCCCAGCATTTTCTCTGCCCCCAAATCCTGCCTAGCTATTGGCAAGCCACCTTTATTTATACATCAAAAACAAGCATGTTTTTCCCACTCTCCAGCATTAACCTCTAGAAAAAACAAATAGGAGTTTTCCCAACTTTTATATCAAAACAACTTTTAAAGCAAAAACAACACTCAGCATTTTGCTAGCTTGGCTAAATATCGAGCCAGGCACATCCTGTCTTTTCAAAGCTAAAAAGTGGTAAACATAGGCATACATACATTCTCAAGAACAACAACAATATTATTTAAAACTTAACAAAGCATATTTACAGAAATAGGGTGATTTGCCATAAACTGCTTGCACACAGTTAGCTTGTATTTCTCCAACTGTTCCTTTGTCCCACAAAAGGATCCTGCATGCGTAAACCTCTCTATAAAGGGCAAACTTTGATAAGGCATTCTTTTTCCATCTTAATGTTTTTTTTTCCCAAGAATTAGGAGATGTAGTTAATTCTGTGTTACATTCTTATATGTGCCCATTTGCTTTTATTGTCTCTAATCCTGTCAGCACTGAATCAGAAATGTTCCCAGGGTCTGGAATTTCCAGATCAGACACGTGAAAAGCATCAGTTCCTAAAGAATTTTACAGGAAAATATTTGAGAAAAAAAATGGGATCTTTGGGAATGATTACACCTGTCCCATGTGTGACTGACAAAGTGAGACTATAAACCCCTGAAAGAATCCATCAATGTTATGAGAGAAAAGAGAGAATACGGGCCGTGCGGTCCCAGCAGCATTCTGCGGTATTCTGAGGTCCTCTAGTTCTTGCCTAGTGAGAGACCATCTCCATGGGTCCTGTCTCACGGAGACCCATTGGACAAGTGTTCATATGCTGATCTAAAACTAGGCCGTACAGCTCCCAACAGTTTCCTCTGAGTAGATTCATCAGACTAATATTTTGGCTAATAATAAGAAGTCATTCTGATGCTCAAAACCCTTCACTGAAATAGATGATGGGTGTGGCAGAGCCTGGGTAGCGGTCATCAAGTGGCTTTTCCCTCCCTGGCTTAAGGATATCACAGGTTATCCATCTGCTCCACTGAGGTAAGAGGCAGGCCAAGCCGAGAGAGAAAGCTGTGTGGTGCTTTTTTTTTTTTTTTTTTTTTTGTCATTCCTGTGTGTCCTTGGAACCTGGATCCTCGAGTTCATGAAGAGCAAAGCCATGTGACCAAAGAAAGAGGCCTTATATGATGTCACTAGAATCAAAAGCATTGAGTATATCCTATTTCTGCTGTTATTTTCCTGGATAACCTTGAATGAGCCTGGATGGCCAAGATTTTAAGTTCATGGTATTTTGTTAGATTTCATATTGATGGTTCAAGAATCCATGGGTGAGACAAGGCCATCTAGTACACACTCAGCTCAGAAAGTCTTTCAGGTGTATTTGCCCATTAGCAGTTTTTTGAGCATTATGGACACCATTTGAGTACAAATTTATATGCCATCAGGAAGCCTGTGTCTGTATGTGAAAACTGAGCAGATACTGAGCTAAGGTCCTATGATAACGGGTGTCAAAAGATTACTTTATCGTTTATTAACAAGCAAAATCCATGCACAATTATCACAAGGCAGAATGGGGAATCTGAACCAAGTCACCAGCTGCTCTGCTACCTCTGCTTCCTAGTTCCAAAAGGGCCCCGTGCATCCCTCAGACCCATCTTATCTTTGGGTCATGTCCATCCCCAGTGAAAACTCTGCCTCTTGGACCAAAATGCTGCTTTCAATTGCTTAGCTGACCAGTGATAGGATTCCCATAACAGTCATAATCATACAGTATTGCATTTCACATGTCCCATATGACAAGCTGTACGTGTATAACATCTCTATTTTTAAAATTTGAATACTTAGGTTTACTTGTGCACTGAAAAAAAAGAACTCCTCAGTATTTTGTATGGAAAGAATATATTCTAGGTCTGTTGCTGCAAGCCTATAATCTCAGCTACTTGTGAGGCTGAGGCAGGAGTATTACAAGTCCAAAGCCTTCCTGGACTACAGAAAAGCTGGCCGAGGAAATTTAGTAGGAACTAAAAACAAGAGGAATAAAGATGTGGCTGAGCACTACAAGTGCTTTGCATAATTTGGGATGTCCTAAGTTAAATTCACACACACACACACACACCACTGTTACTTGTCAAATCAATGTGAATTAGAAAATACTCTGGTGTGTAAAGAGAAAAGAACTATTTCAGTTGTGCTAAGGATTGTCAGGCTGGCTCCTACACATGCACATGTGAACTAAAGTGAGGGCCCTGGTTTATTCAGCCAAGGATACAGTAAATTATCAGGAGCAATGAGACCATATTACTAAGAGCACATTATATGTGTGTTATCTACCCACCACTAACTCAAAAACAAGGGGAGCTGAGTGGCCAGCTATTCCTTAGAATATGGCCTCAGATTCAAAAACACTCAGTTGCTTTCATTGCCTCTAACTTATTATTGAGGCATCAATCATTATCGGAAGGAGCCTGCTCAATCCATTCATATTTCTCTAATTAAAGAAACAATTACAGACTTTGAGGTATTTCCAGCTTGTGGCCCAAACTGTGTATCGTTGAGGTTGTCCTGGGGAAGAAATCTGAGTGTAAAGAAAGCAAGATCAGTGTTGAATTTACCGGTACTTCAAAAACCCAGTTCTTCCCAAAGGCTATATGAAAAGAAGAAGCAGTGGGGGCGTGGGGGGGGAGAGGAAGAAGATTTGCTGAGTACATAGCCTGTATCTTAATTTGGAGATACTGAAAAGATGCATTGTTTAGAGAAAATCCATCAGAAATATTTTATATTTTATGATGTTCTCACAGGATATACTTGTATGTGCACTTTATCATTACAACTCTCACAAAAGTGGTCATTATAACATTCTACCCAATATTTCTTATAAACAAATTTAATTTTTTTTTTTTGGTTAGGACAAATTGTTTTGTAGATAGCTTTAAATTCCTTGTTTATTTTCATTAATATTATAACAATAAACCAATCAACATTGAGGCTATTAATAAGAACTGCATGTTCTTTACACATTATAGAATCCCACAACAATCAAATTTTAATCCTCCAGTAAGTATTTCAAAGTCTAGTTACATAAAGCATCGAATATATGATGGTCTCTACCATCAAAGTGTTTATAATATGATCTAGAATCATAACATTTTATGTGACCCAAAAATGAAAGGTACAAATAGGACCTTGCAAATCTTGAGCGTCATCAAGGGCTACTGATGGCCTGTGCATGTGGTCAGGAACACCTCAGTAGAGGACTGGAAGAGCATGCTTGAGGCTCTGAGTTTGTTCCCCAGTACCAGAGTTTAAAAAGGATGATGGATCATAGGACGACTCAGAAGAAGGAGATCCAACCTTGACCTGGGTGGGTGTGAGAGAAGCAATATTTTAGCTGCCTCCCCCAGAAAGGGTAGGAAAGGATAAGAGGAATAGGAAATAAAGGACTGAGGATGCACAGGTACAGGGCGTGATGAAAATAGCCCAGAAAAGCCAGCAGCAGTGACAGTCAGAAAAGCCCCAAGGCTGCTGGAGAGCTTTATTCCAAGAAAAACACTAGAGCTGCCGACTGACCAGACTTTCTGCTGTAGGTCCTAATTATTGGTAGATGAGCACTATGTTGTAATAATTCATATCGAAATTTAAACGACTACTGGAATATCCTAGTAACTACGTTTGATCTAGCTCATTCACTTAAATTTATTCTCTCTAAAAAGTCTCTGCTTTGAAGTCATTACCCATTTATTTATTCAAATGTTGAGGGGTGTGTGTGTGTGTGTGTGTGTGTGTGTGTGTGTGTGTGTGTGTGTTTCGAGACAGAGTTTCTCTGTGTAGCCTTGGCTGTCCTGGAACGCAAGCTGTAGACAAGGCTGGCCTTGAACTCACAGAGATCTTCTTGCCTCTGCTTCCAGAGTCCTGGGATTAAAGGTGTGTGCCACCACCGGCTCGGCTGAAAACTGTTTATTTAAAATGAACTCTCCTTTATTATTTTATTTGTCAATAGTATGTGTTTCTAGCTCTTGAACTGTGGACTATGCTAATTAGGAGGACTTCTCAAATAAGACTTCATGCCAGATTTTTCAAATTTCCTCCTGAATGGTATTTTAAGTGCAATTCTGGAAACTGTGAAGAGGTTTGCCGTCAGAACAAAAGGAGATGTTAAAACATTCAGCGATTCTAAAATAAGAATCTATTAAAGATAGCGAGAGTGAGAGCCGCTAAATTTCTCTAATGAAGTAATTATTTTAAGCTGTGTTTCTTAAGGAATATTTAGTAATTAAGCTTATGAGTCCTTAATGAAAGCAAAGCTAAAATAAAGCCCTGTACAGAATACTCTTGACGGCTGTAAAACAGCCGTAGAGAGCAGACGAATGGCTGTAACCTTGAAAGCCCCTGTTTGTACTATTTCCTCAGTTAGAGGTTCTGGACCATACATTTACTACAATTTTAATGCTATGTGGCTACAGGTTTGGCACTAGATACCATAGAGAGCTTTGTTACCCTTATGATCAATACTCTCCTCCATTACTTGCCCACCTCCTCTTTATTTGCTAGTGATTTTCCTTAGAGAACCAATTTGTTTGACCCTTTCTGGTTTCCTTCTGAGACACTCCTAGGCTCCACAGATGCATGCCTGACGTAACTTGAATTTCCTTTCAAATGTTATCAGATTGTTAATTGGGGGTGCTATCTAGACCATGTGTTTCTGGATTCTTGGGGTCTTATCTGAAGAACTGAATGGCACACACACACACACACACACACACACACACACACACACACACACACACACAAATTGAGGAATGAAAAGGAAAGATAACTCTTTGAAAGCCAAGCAGTAGTAACAAGTCAAGAATTCTACAAGCAAGCAGCCAGCTCTGAGTTAGAGTATCATAGAGCTGCTGCCTGTTTTATGGGGTCCAGGAGGAGAAAAGCCTGGTTGCTAAGGGCTGTCAAATGCATGACTATCTGTTTCTGATTGACAAGCTTGATTTCTCTAGATAATTGCTTACTGTGCATCTCCATTCCCATGATGCATCTGACTTTAATCATGCATGTCCAATTATGCATTGGCATGGATGGTAAATAGGTTTTCCCTAAAAGTTCATTCAGAAGACACAGTTTTCCTTACTGTGCATGTGCCCAAAACTGGTTCACGCTGGACTGGTCTTCTGCCACGGATACAAGATATGTTGTGGAACTGAAACAAAAACTGATGACAAAAGGGGGGTGCTGTGGATATCACTCTGTATAAATAAAATGCTGTTTGGCCAGTGGCCAGGCAGGAAGTATAGGTGGGACAAGAGAGAAGAGAATTCTGGGCAGTAAAGGCTAGGGTGGAGAGATACGGCCAGCCGCTGCCATGAGGAGGAGGATGTAAGGTAATGGTAAACCATGAGCCACGTGGCAAAGTATAGATTAATAGAAATGGGCTAAATATAAGAGTAAGAGCTAGACAGTGGTAAGCTTGAGCTAATGGCCAAGAATTTTAAATAACATGAATGTCTGTGGTTGTTGGACTAACAGGGCTTGGTGGGGGCTGGAGAGAAGCTCTCCAACTACAAATGGTGCCCAACGTGTTGGGAAGAGTTTCCACCTAAAACCTGAGAAAAAAGATTCTAAAATGGAGCTGAAAACAGCTTCCTAGTTGTCTTTCTCAAGTTAGCAGCAGCCTGCAGATTTGAGCTACTATGGCGGGTTCCTGGTGTGTGTGTCTGACCTACAGTGTGGTGGAAATGAGGAGTCTACAAGCGGCACTTTACTCTCCTGCGTGGTGGATTTAGCCTTTGCTAGTTAAAAAAAAAAAAAAGTTTCTGGGCTATGCACTGCTTTGATAGGACTGCTTCTGATAGTTGATGGTACACATGGCTCCAGACCCAGAACTGAACCACTGCCATGTTG
The DNA here is from genome assembly GCF_903995425.1 of Onychomys torridus. NCBI lineage: Eukaryota > Metazoa > Chordata > Mammalia > Rodentia > Cricetidae > Onychomys > Onychomys torridus. The sequence goes on along the minus strand of NC_050461.1, from coordinate 20,396,884 downwards.
GGAAGCTGAGGTGGGCGGAGCCAGCAGCAACAGTGGTGTTTCAGTCTTACAAAGATGGATATTACACAGAGAATCCGGTTTATGTAGTCTTTAGGATTTTTAACTACAGAAAAAGATTTGATTGTAAAAGCTGTTGAGTTAAACAAATATGTAAATTTTAAAGACACCTTGAATTCAAAATTTGGATATAAGGATATGTTGCTTTGGAAAAGAGGCTCTGCTTTTGTTTCCACAGAAAACCAGAGGCTGTGGATTTGTTCCAGATTAAGATACATCAGGTTTGATCAGCCAAGACCACCTGAAAGGTCTCCGATGACAGAATGGCCCAGATGATCTGACATCCAGAATGCTTTCAAGGCAACTGGCTCAGAGGTTTACCCTCACGGACTACTTCATAATCCTAAAATTTTCTTTGTGTCCTCATAAAATATAGTGCCCCTCTCCAGCAGGAAGTAGTAAGAAAAACTATGCCCAATTTCCCAAAATTATCAAGCTGGCTTTGAAGACGGAATTGGCTCACTCCTTCTCTAAACCCAGACATACTGCTAAAAAAAAAAAAAAAAGGTTAAGAGATTCTTGTGTCCCAAATCAGAAGAGCCCTCTGATATGGAACAGAGAAAAACCAATATTTTTATTTAAATCAGGTTGATTATAAATGTGATCTCTTTCTAAAGAAAAAAAAGTGCATATGATATAGATATAATAGGATAAAAAGGTAGATTAATGAACTTACTTTTAAAGAACAACAACTTGTTTAAAATGTCTTACATTGGTATAGATTTTAGTCTATTGATACAAACTTAAAGTTAATTTTGTTATACTTATATATATTTCTACTCTCGTTTGAGATATTATGTTTATGCAACTCATTTAGATTGTAATGGATAATTAAGAAATACAGATCAATTAGTCTTCTATGATAGTTAAACTTATAGTCATGTTAAGTTTTCTAGGTATACATAGATATATTTCAGATAGACAGGTAATCTTCAAACACTTCAAAGGTCTACAGAATATGGCATTTAAAATATTTTTAAAATTTAGACTTTCTGGACAGTGAGACATGTCTGCTCCTGGCAGCACCAATTTACTTCAGATGAGCATTGAAGACACTTCATATGGAGTTTATCTTTACCTTGGCAAAAATAGCCATTTGGGCAAGAAACTGTTCTTGTCTGGACTGCTTGATCAACTGGACATGCAGGACCCATAGAAAGGTGACCACAGAACTTTGCTTGACAAAATGGTCTTTCAGGTTCCTGCTTCGCAGAGGAAACTGCCAGACATTCTACAGGTCACTGAAAAAAAGTGATCAAGAGACTCTAGCCCTGTGGGCTGAAGACAAATGCCCCAACTTTACAAAGGAACATTAGGTGACTGTCCAGGCTGCCAGCTGTCTCTGTCTACCCTGCAAGACTCCCGAAAGTTGCTTGCATCCTTCTCCTGGTTCTCAGCTAAAAATATATACTTCTGAGGTCTTTGATGTGGTTGAAGACTAGATAATTATAATTTCCTCAATTATGATAAAAGATAAGTTAGATATAAAACCTTAGACTCACAGATATAAGATAGATAGGATATCTTCTTTAATATTGTAACTGTAATTCTTGCTTGATAATTGTTTTTTTTTATAGTAATTTTACTATGTAAAAGTTAAAACCTTCCTTTAAAAAAAGAAAAAGAACAGGGGAAGTGCTGTGGATATTGCTCTGTATAAATAAAATGCTGTTTGGCCAGTGGCCAGGCAGGAAGTATAGGTGGGACAAGAGAGAAGAGAATTCTGGGCAGTAAAGGCTGGGGTGGAGAGATACGGCCAGCTGCTGCCATGAGGAGGAGGATGTAAGGTAATGGTAAGCCATGAGCCACATGGCAAAGTATAGATTAATAGAAATGGGCTAAATATAAGAGTAAGAGCTAGACAGTGGTAAGCTTGAGCTAATGGCCAAGAATTTTAAATAATATGAATGTCTGTGGTTGTTGGACTAACAGGGCTTGGTGGGGCCTGGAGAGAAGCTCTCCAACTACAGGGGGGAATCACTAAAAGTTGGCAGGAATAACTTATCCCATTATCTGAAAGGCAGTGTTGAGTAACCCAGTGCAAGTGAGGATGCTGGATGGCTAGGCGTATTGTTAAGAGAGGGTATATGTATTGCCCAAGTCGAGTTCCAACTTGCTAAGCTATTCTTATCCTTGCTTGCCTTAATATGACTTAGCTCATTGTAGACAAATTTCTTAACAGTCTTATTAAATAAGAATCACAGAGTCAAATACAGGAGTAATAGCCAAAGAGATCAGAGTGATAGCTACCAACTGACCTTAGCTCACCATGTCACCGTAGCTTCCCAAGAGAACCTCTTCCTGTCTAAACTTTGCCTTTATTGCCTTGCTGTTCTGCCTTCTCATTGTCTCTTAACCCAGCCACCTCATCTCCTCATCACTGCCTGTATATACAGACCACCAGGTCTCTATGGTTGGTACTGGGGTTAAAGGCTTGTGTCACCACACTTGGCTATGTCCTTGATCACACAGAGACTCTGCCTGCCATATGATCAGGTTAAGGGTATGTGCTACCACTGCCTGACTCTGCTTATGGCTGGCTATGACCTCTAATCTCCAGGCAAAGTTTATTTATTAACATACAAGTAAAATATCACCACAGTTCATGACAAACATGAGAACAGAATGTCAACAAACACTTACTTTGGTCTTGGTACTATGAATACATAAACTTCACATCTCATCTCCTGAATGTCTATCAAGCTTCAGTACCCACTGATATGATGAGGGTGACTGACATACAAGACCTCTTGGGTTCCATCCTAAATGATGCATAATTCAGAGTGGGCAGAGATGGCTTTTGGAAGTTTTCAATGATCCCCTTCTCAAATTCCATTGGTATTTTTGAAGTAAGTATATTAATTGAGGTAGTAAAACTGCAATCCTGGGCACACATATCTTCTTCACAAAAAGGACTTTTGTTGGGAGGTATAGGTGATGTGATATAGGTGATGTTGGGAGGTGTAGGTGATGTTGTTGGAGATGATAGTCTTTCATATTGCATTTCAGGGAAAATGCACCTGCCAAAAGTCTAGGATACTAAGAGACCAAAGAAAGAGGCAAACAGATAGATCCAGGACTGCACAAATGCAAATTACTGTGGACTGTGAACCCAGCTGTGTCTTCAGTAGCAGCAACATGGGCCAAGGATTTTCACAGGCCAAAGTGGGAGGGAGGGGTCTTTTGTTAAGCAAAAATAAAATTAGCCTGTGGACAACAGTACTATACATAGACTTTCCCAAAAACTATTGACATATCAAGCATCACTTAAGAAAAGTCTAGACATCAGTGACAGGCCTGGAATACTTGTCTGGCTGTCCAGTAACTTTATAATATAATAGGATATAATGCGTAACATTTTCAAATCACACAAGATGACAATTATAACTAAGATAGCTGTACTCATCAAGCTGGAGGCCTACATTTCATCTGTAGAAACTTGCAACATTATATAAACACATGTATGCTTCACTCTAAGAAAACATTGTTTAAGATAATTTGTAAAAATATGGTTTTTCTGGGCTACTCTTGTACTTATACAATAGTGAAACACATTTGAGATCTTTGTGAATATGATGTATAACTATAATTTACCCATGTTTACTTCATATGTCAAAAATAATACCCAGGTATTAAAAACATCTCAAACAGTTTGCCTTCAAATATTAATACAATGAAATATTAATGAGTATTATAGAATGGCTTATAACCAAACGGTTATTATATAGCTTTATCTTGTTCTTGTTTTCTTTGTATTTTTAATTTAAACAAAACTCCAATAGTAAAATCAGTTTTAGCACAAGGGTGAAGAGAGGATCTAAATTTTTAACTTCAATGCTGCTAGGCAAGACTTTTTAACCATTATAGATACTTTGGCAGCAAACTGAATTTTTAAGGATATTAATTGCTTAAGAAAACAGTAGGAAAAGTCATCTGTCTGGGTTATTTTGCTTTCCTTATTTGATGGCAAATTGGGAGCACAGATAAGGGTGAGAAACTATAGTGCTTTGAATTGTTACTATTTGAGCTGAATAGTGCTTAATGGAACACAACGGCATCAATAAGAATTTGTCTTTCAAGGTTCTAAAACTTTGAAACTTAGTAAGATTGACCATTTAGGCCCAGGGATGCAGCTCAGTTAGCAGAGGGCTTGCCTAGCAGGAACAGAGTTCTGTGTTCCATCCCCAACAATGCATAGATCTAGGTAGTGCATACTGGGGATCCCAGCACGAGGGGTAGAGGCAAGAAGTCCAGAAATTCAAGGCCATCCTTGCTACTGAATGAATTGAGGCCAGCCTGGGATACATAAGACTGTTTTCAGAAACACACAGACACAGACACACACAGACACACACACACTCACACACACACATACACAAAACTAAATATTATTTATTTATTTTATGTGTATGAGTGGTTACTTGCAAGTGTGTCTGTAGACCACACCCATGCCTAGTGTACTCAGAGTCCAGAAGAGGGTATCAGATCCCTTCTGAAATAGAGTTACAGACATTTGTGAGCCACCATGTGAGTACTGAGAACCAAACTCAGGTCCTCAGTGTGAGCAGTAAGTGCTCTTAGCCACTGAGCCATCTCTCCAGTCCTTAACAATACTTTATAATAAGGGAAACTGATACAGCAGTGTTTTTATGTAACGTGCATGCAGTATGTATAGATGGTTGAGAAGCAGAGTTCTGTGAAACAAGCTTTCAAAAGCCATCGTAGAAGATATCAATGGCAACATCAATGGTGATAATGAAATGTTGGAAACACAGAGGTCCTGCCAGAGATGGGCTATCTGACTCATGATGCACCTGTTAACATGACTAATAGTTTCATCTGACAACTCAAAGGATTCCAATGAAGTATCCTTGAGTGCAAAACTCTGTGTAAGCCTATATGTTACGTTAAATAAAATCTGTATGTGTAAACAAGTATGTGTGTATATCAGCAAATTGTCTAAACACAAAAAATACAAACAGGGTATTAATTTCAATGTAATTGAGGGCACAGAGATTTTAACATGCCTAAAAATTAATATATACATACCAAAAAAGGAAAAATAAGTAAGCAAACAAGACTTTATAGCAGTGGAATAAAAGGTCAAGAAACAAAGTTCATGGCATGAACAAATAGTTTAGCTCAAATTTCATTGTCACAGAAATCCTCACATCTTTTGCAGCTGTAGAGCCTTGGTTTTGCCTGGTAGAGTTTTTAAGCCTTGGAGAGAAGTACAACATGATCAGCTTGATAGCTAAACCTGTACCTTTGCAGCACAAGGAAAACCCGAGATAAGGGTGGCTGAGTAAGGGGCCCAATGGTCAGCCCTAAAAAATGCGTACAAGTAACATACAGACTGAACAAACTTCGTTTAAGATGATAGATGTGTATATGAAAATACACATACTCATGAGATAACAATTATTGAAAAAAGAGGACATGATTTTGAAGGAGAGTAGGAAGGGATGTCCGGAAGGGTTTGAAAGGATGAAAGGGAAGGGAGAAACATCATTACATTACAATGCCAAAAAAAAAAAGTTAAAACAAAAACAAAGAACAAGAAAGGTCATTTTTAAAGAGTGAGAAATTTGGACCCAAATAAATGAACAAGGAAAGAGTGGGGAGAGGACTGACTTTTTAGGTAAGTCAAGTTAGGAACTACATTCGCAGAGTCCAGGCTGTGTTGCTAAAAGCTGTTCTAATGATTGAAAAATGAAAATAACCAATTGCTATGCTTTTCCCTGGGGAAGGCTATTTCTCCTGATCCAAGGATACTTTAGCTGCCTTTATCTGTAGTTGAGGCCTTTCGAGCTTTCTCCTTTCTCATTTCCAAGTTAGCATGACTATTGGTGTTGTCCTTGTTTGGGTCTTCTTTAGGCAGTCATGAGTTTAGACAGACTGAGCAATTATATTTATATATTTAGGATATAGCACGCAGACATCAACAATTAAAGGAAAAGAGACCATAAATTCAAAAGAAAGCAAGGGGTGAGGATATATGAGAGGGTTTGAGGGGAAAAAATGGAAGGGAAGGAATAGTGTAAGTATGTTTTTAAAACAATAAAAAATGTAAAAGACATGAAATAGGGAGTGAGACATGGCGAGGCGGTGTTCCTGCAGGGAACAGGAAGGAGGCAACAGAGAATGAATACGGGCAGAATACATGCTATGCATGTGTGTAAATTTCAAAGAATAAATATAATTTTTTAAGAAAATAGTGCAACTAGTATGTTACCAAAGTGAAAACTTTTGTGCTGTATTGAGCAGAATATAGTACTCATGTCATTTGGTCTAACTCAGATGATCCTTCACTTGAAAAACAGACCAACATTTAAGCAGGCCACTCACGGGTCTTGTGCTTACGATTTCCTAGGTATTTTGGGAGAGAGAAGGAAAGACGAAAATTGGCAATTGTGCGCAAATATTAGGATGGAGAGAATTGGCTGAGAGAATTTATGTGTCACAAAGGGTTGTGGGACTGAGTACAGCAATTTCCTCATGTAAAAGCAAAACACAGCTGAGGTTGCTGGAGACGCTGGACCCATGCAGCCCCTCAGGTGACAAAATAATTGCTCCTAAATCTAACCGTGGTAGGCAGAGGTCTGTAATGTCACATAAAGAGCTCCTCAACCTGCTCCCTCAGGAAGGTAGCATAACCTTCATAAAATGGCTACTGTGGGGAGAAGAGCTGCCAATTATCTGAGATCAGCTGGAGTCAGTGTCGTGCGCACAGAGGTGGCTCCCGTGATGCAAGGAATTCTGGCTCCCCGAGGAGGGGGCGTTGAAACACAGAAGCGGCACCCATAGCTCCAAATACCTAGGGACAACTGGGAAGGAGTCACACAGCGTGGCTCGGGTGTGGCTCAGGGGCAGAAGGGAACTGACAAGGGTGTCAGGCAGCGAGAGCCTCGCCAAAGGTTTCCGCCCAGAATGTTTTAATTTTCACTTGAGAAGACAAACTTTCCAACTGCGTGTCTGGGGCCAAGTGCTAAATCACACTTTAGGTGACGGATTGTCCTCATTACTGGCAGGTAACGGAAACAGCGTTTTGCCATGCGTTTATTAATGTTTTGCAATAAATACGTGTTAGACAGATGCCATTTGTCTATATTCATCTGGTGGGTGTATTGTCTCCATGTTTACCAGCGCTCTTTCTGCCTTCCTCAATTTAAGATACTCTTTTCAGAACTAACTCAATCTTGATTTCTGTTAGAGTCACCTAACTATTGTACCTGATGCTTTCATTGAGAATAGCTTGTATTCTTGGTCCATTTTCCTTGATGTATGTCCCAATGTATGCATATTTAGATTACCTCTAACTATAATTTCTCAGACAATGCAATCATTCACTCCCATCTTTGCAGACATTTAACATGGTTCGTGGTCTTGGCCCATCTACAAACCTCAAAGCTATTGTGGATGAAATCCTTTGAAAACTTGTTTTCTATTATTCAGATGGGATTTTGAAAAGAAGGATGGTAAGTGTGACAGGAAGATGTGTGTTATGACAAATAACAGATGGTGGGCAACTATGGTGAGTGGGCAGCAGTACAGGTCAGGAAGAGGTACTTGTTCCTTTGTTCCTGTTGTTTTGAGAGACAAGATGGATGCATTGGGATCTCTTGAGGAACAGGCTGCTGGGATATAGATGTACTGTTGTTCAAATTTTAGATGATCTTTTAATAAAAAACTCAGAGCCAGATATCAGGGTGAAAGCTGAAAGATCAGAGGAACAGAGCAAGCCACAACCACCACCTAATACCTCACCATTAATCCTCTGGCTGAAAGCCTCTGAGTCCTCACCTGAATGGGTCTCAGCTGAACTGCTTTAGTTCCTGTCTCCTCATGCCTTGTATACCTTTCTCTGCCCAGCCATCACTTCCTGGGCTTAAAGGCCTGTGTGCTTCCCAGTGCTGAGATTAAAGGTGTGTGCCACCACTGCCTGGCTCTGTTTACAGTGTGGCCTTGAACTCACAGAGATCCAGGCAGATCTCTGCCTCCCAAGTGATAGGACTAAGGGTGTGTGCCATCACTGTCTGGCCTCTATGTCTAATCTAGTGGCTGGCTCTGTCCTCTGATCCTCAGACAAGTGTTTCTTAGGGTACACAACATATTACCACAATATACTATATATGTGTGTATCTTTGAAGTAGTAAAAATAACTGAATCACACTTGAACAGCTGAGAACCTAGTGTTGCTCAGTCCTGGGACTGGGTACCTCAGCAGTCCCCATCTGGTGCTGAAAACTCAGTAGGTTTCTGGAGAGCCGCTGGTCCTCAGTTAACATTGGAAGCCTGAAAATGCTGATTCTGGCATCAGGAAGGAATTGACAGCAGTGGCAGGATAAATTAACCCAGCAGGGGGAGGGAAGGCCATGAACAAAAAGCTCTTTTGTTCTCTCCTTCTACTTTTTTAACTGGGCTGCTACCAGAAGGTGCTGTCTACATTTGGGTAAATCTTCCACATCAATTAAAAGAGTTAGCACAGTTCCTCAAGTGAGACCCCCTCTTCAGGTGATCCTCACTTGAGGTGAGGTGACATTAAAACCAAGCATTAAGGGGCCCAACTGAAGATCCTCCAGCCTCAGTCTCCCCAGTGCTGGAATGACAGCCATGAGTCTACATACATAATTACCCACAGCTGGTGTAAGGAAGTAGATGAAGCTACTGTAGAAACCCAAACTACAAGATCCTACTGCTGGGTTTTCGGTTTGGAATGTGTTTTTCTTCTCGTATTTCAGAGAAGAACTAGAATTGGAAAGAATAAAATAGTAAAAAATTTAGAGATTTAATGATTGTAAAAAACTGGTTGGATGTGGATTTTTTGTCATTTTACTTACCATATTTTGTTTTGCTTGAATGGAATTACCTTTCCTCAACTGAAAATATTACTGCTAGTGCTTTTAAAAACACAGAATTGTCTATAATTATCTTAAACTTCTGTTTTGACAGGATTTTCTTCGCTATAAACTCCCACAGTTATATCAGACTTACATTTATAGGACACTCTTACTGGTGGTAGGGAGATGGCTCAGTGAGTAAATATATTGTGCAATCAGGGGGACTGGAATTCAGATCCCCAGCACACCTACATACATGGTGGGAGGCAGGGTGTCTCCTGTGATTCTAGCAATTGGGATACAGAGATCTGGATCCCAAAGGCAAACTAACAAGCTTAGCTAGATTAGCTGGAAATTGAATTTTGCAAGCTTTGGAATCAGTAAGAGACCCTTCCTCAATAAGTAAAATAGAGAGTGACCAAGATAGAAACCTTGAATCAATTTTTAACCTCTCTCCACACACACACACACACACACACACACACACACACACACCTATACATGTGTCAGACATAGATACACAAACGTATCAGACACATAAGAATAATTTAAAACATTTTTAAAGCAAGAAGATGCATATGCAATAGAAACTTGCATTTTTTGAAATAAAAAGGCCACAACAAATGACATTAAAAACGAAAGTAAAGTTTCAAACCACAATATTGAGAATTAGGCAGTTCAAGGTCCGTCATCAGAAGTCTTCATATTCAGTTAGATCCTGAACCCTGCCTATAATTGCCACTTACAAAAACATGTTCCTCGTTCCTTTCTGGCTGTTTAGTCCAATTTCATTATACTCACCATAGGTGTTTGAGGGAAGAACTGAAAAGCCCCAACTGATGAGCTTTTGTCAAATTGTAAATCTGTACGGTGGCCAAAAGCTACTGCTCTGTAGGTTTCTAAAGTGGTGAGACCACTTTTCCTCTAGGCAGCCCCTGCTTGAAATAGTTACTGATGATCATGAAGCTCCTGAATTTTATTGCTATGCTCGTTTAGCAAAACAATATTATTCTGTTTTCCCCTTGACCCATGTCCAATCTAGTCTCAGGTTTTCGGGCAACCCATGCAGTTTCAGACATAGGTTCCATCTTGTGTAGTGGTTCTTAAGTCCAATCAGATAGTGGTTACTTGTTCCCACAAGCTTTGTGCTACTATTGTACTAGCATATCATGCAGACATGTCATAATTGGAGATCACAAAGTCTGTGTCTGGGTCAGTGTTTACCTCTCTCCTCTGGTAGCATGGAAAATACCTTCCTGTACATGAACACTACTAGTCAGTAGAGGTAAAGACTCCAGTTAAGCACCAGCTTGGACTTCTCTGTGTTCACTAAAATGTGTTAAGTGTTTTCTTCAGTAGTAAGACCTTAACCATCAGTCTGTGGAGAGCAACCAACACCTTGGCAAATATCAATTAGATGTAACCCGTTCCTGGTACTGGAAGTTACACTGGGTGGTGGACGATGTCTAGGTGGGGCATTGTTTCAACTGTTATTTGGTAAATACATTTTTATTTCATATATATACATCTAAAACACATATATATGTATATACACATTTAGATATCATATACACACATACATATATATTCCACACATATGAAATATATGTGCATATTTATAAAATATATATACACATGTATGTATATATATATATATATATGAAATCTAAATGTCTGTCTATCTATCTATCTATCTATCTATCTATCTATCTATCTATCTATCTACTGTAGTATTTTCTATATGACCCCTCAAAGGGCCCACAGTGTTAGCTGTCCCTCACCTTATTCCCTCTCTTATCCTCTCTTCCCTCCCCTCTCCCATTTAATGCTCCCCATTCCTCCCCTCCCATCTTTCTATAACTACATAATCTATCTCCTTTTTCTTGAGAGATCCCTCACTCCCTGCTAATCTCTTACTCTATTCCTAAGAAATGTGGTTATATGGATTGTAGCATGCCTATCAAAAGCTTAAGAAATAACATCCACATTTGAGAGAATACATACAATATTTGTCTTTTTGGTTCTGGGTTATCTCAGGATGATGCTTTCTAGCTCCATCCATTTACTTATGAATTACATGATTTCAGTTTTCTTTTGACAGCTGAATAATACTCCATTTTGTGTAAATGTACCACATTTTCTTTATCTGTTCATCTGTTGGTGGAAAACTAGGGTGTTTCCAATTTCTGGCTCTTATGAATAGAGCAGCAATGGACACAGTTGAGCAAGTGTCTCTGTAATAGGATGTAGAGTACTTTGGGCTTATGCCCAAAAGTTGTATATATAGCCGGATATTGAGGTAGGTCTATTCCCAGCATCCAGAGGAACCATCACACTGATTTCCATAGTGTTATACAAATTTGTACTTCTAGAAGCAAACTTCCAGTTTGACCAGCACACATTTCCTTATTTAAATAAAAGCAGGTATCCATATATGTGTGAATTTATGTCTGTGTCTTCAATTGTATTCCATTTATCAACATATCTGTTTTTGTGTACATACCATACCATTTTTATTATTATAACTCTGCAGTACAACCTGAACTCAGGGATATTTCTAAGTATCTGCAGCTGACTTTCAGCCCACCGTGTCTACTAGTGGTCCCAGGTAGAGAGCAAGGAAGTTAAAATGATTAAATAAATACAATAAAATCAACAAATGCTTCCTTAAGTTGCTTTTGTCAGGGCACTTTTATTACAACAGGAAAAATAACAGAGACTGTCCATTGTCTTCTTCAAGCTTCTTGAATATTTTTCATTTTTTGTATTAACTTACACATTTTGGAACCAACTCATCAATTCCTACTCTGTCCATCTATTGAACATTTCCCTTGTCATTATTTTGCCTGGATTGTTGAATTAGAGGAGAACTGATATTTTTCTAGTATTGAAACTTCTAATACTTTTATTTCCTTAGTGTTTTAACAAACCCAATATGTCTTTTTAGTGTTCTGCAACAAAGTTCCAGATGACTTTTGACATATTTCTTTTTATATGCATAATATTTTCATTGGGCTTGGCTACACAAACCTTTATTCACTGAGCCTTCTCAATGGCCCTAACAATCTTATTTTTATGGTATGTCTTTGTTTTCATTTGGAATGCTTTTTATCCGTGCCTTTCCTATTTTTTTTTTAAAAATGAGATTTTTGCCAGTTTTTTGTCTAGTCACAATCACCTTCAGACATTGTGAAAGGACACTTGTCATCTCCAAGGCACACTGGAGGGAGAATCATACTGTCAAGTCACAAACAAACAATATCAACAACCCTGCTGCCAACTCACTGAACCAATCCACAATGTTCTAAGTAAGTTTATGATTTAGTGTTGGGCTGTACTTGGAGGTATCTTGGATGGCACGCAGATACAGATGTGGGCCATGGGTTAGACATGCCTGACAGTGCATCATTCTTTTCAATAAACAAATGTTTATTATTTTTTTGGGGGGGGAGAGCCCCATTGTGACTCTGTTTTCAACTAAAAAGAGCAGAAATATCTGCTTCTAAATTTTATTTCCATATTTTGAGAATGTGTTATATTTTATGTTACTAAGTCTAGACTGGCCTGGAACTTGCCAACTCCTGATCTTCCTAACTCTGCCTCCCAAGTGGTAGACTCCATGTTAAGTTTACATTTGTTAGTTTTCACAAACATTTCTCTTTGTTTGAGATGCCTCACTATGTAACCCAGATGACCCTCAACATTCAGGCAGTAGCTGCAGAGCTGCGAGCCTGTGCCACCATGTGGCATTCCTAATTTCTTCTTTATAATGTAAATTTAATGCAAAAAATTTTCCTTGAAGGTCTGTTTCTCTGCGTCTTTCAAGATTTGATATGTCGGCATCCATTAGCATATAATTTTATGTGTTTTAATGTTGGCATCATGGTCATTTGATTGCAGAACACCTCAAGTTTTCACAATCTTTCAGATGCATAGAAAACAAAACAAAACTATGTTTGCTACTAGCTTCCCAGTCTGCTGTTGCCACTAGAGAATGTAATCATTGCATCAGACCTTTCTCTCTGTGTGTACATGTACATACGTGTGGATATGCAAGCCTGAAGTCAGAGGATGCAGCATCAGAATATGCCTGTTTGGTAAAGGGTGACTTTGTGCTGAATAACTTGAGAAAGACCAGCTTAGGACTATCTCTGAAAACAGAAAAGGGAAATTACATCAACAGAAGACATCTTCCATTACACAGATGTCTCCTCATGGTACTAGAAAACTCTAAAATGGTTAGCGATAGAGACGTGCAATGTGGCACAAATTGAGTTACATCTACCTGAGAAGTCTTACCATTAAGTCTTATCCTTATTGTACTTTTCCAGGTCACCATCCTGAAAGTGACATTAGTATCCCACAGTATCTTTCTTTGATCTGAATTGGCACTTAGCCTGAACTCAAAGCCATCCCATTGAGATTATTTATTTTTCTCAGAATATGTATTACGTTTTTTTTTTTTTAACTAAGCTTTTGTTACAAGGAGCCCAGGAAAGATTGATAAACACTTATTTCCCGCCCTACAGTCTATGTGCAATTATTTTCTTCAGTAGTTTATGATGTATTTTCCCCCATATTTCCTTTTTCTTATGCCATAGCAGTGATTCAAAGCTACGCTGCAATCTCCCATCACAATGGTGGATTTAATTTCTTCCCTTTCTTTCATGACTTGTTTGTAACTTTAATCTGAGTGTATTTAAATTTATGCTTGCATGTTTAAAACACTTGTATTTTCCTGGTGAGCTCAACATTTTAGTATTGAGAGCAATTCAAACTCAGAAACTTCAAAAGTAAAAACATTCTCTTTGGAGACTTGATGTAATGTGGATCCTAGCAATTAGGACAGCTTCAGGAAGTACCATACTGGACATGGAAATGGTTCATCCAAGAGCCCTGTCACCAGAAGACTACCCATAAGTTCTCCTAACTGGAGTTCACACAGGAGCCAGCAAATTAGTATTTCCTGGCTTTTGTTTCGTCTTCTCTCTGTTCTGTAACAAGCAGGCAGAGATTAAAACCCAATTTTGACGATTGTTTGACAATTAAAACAGTTTTGACCCAAACTGAATATACATGCATACATATGAACATAAATATATATCTTTTTTTTTCTCTCAATGCATGCAAACATTTGGACTCAGGACAAAGAGTTATGCTGCTAGCTACAGAAATATTAGAAACTATAATTTAGGAAGTATAGGTCATTGTTCCAAAGAAGTCAGGCAAATGGGAGCTTAAACAGCAAATAGTACTAAGGCATGCCTGAGAGGCAGAGGGCAGGAGTCAGCTGTAATGCAAGCAGATGCCTATGCCACTACAGTCCATAGAAAGCATATTTGACTACAATGACCCCTAACTATACTTTGCTTCGTTATTGTGACATTTTGGTATCACCAGCTTTGCAAAACTATATGAGTCATATGACTCATATAGTGGACAGCACATCTGGAAAACTATATAAAGACAGGAAAGAGGGGTCACCTCTATTTCTGGACATTTCTGACTTATGCTTGGATTTCCTACATTATACCCCTCTCCAACTTATGAATAATCCCCCTCATTAAGGTTTGTCTGTAAAAGAGCTATCCAGAATCCTAATGAATAGCTCTCTCACAGAGAAGCCATGCTCACCTTTGGGCACACAGTATTGTCCTCAGTTGTCTATCTCTCTCTGTTAATGTTCACCCTTGTGTCAGTATTGAAACTGCTTCTGATTAGCCAATGACTTTGCTTCCTATTCATCATGAAATGTTCTGCTGGGTGAGACATGATCTCTGGTGCAAGCCAGCAGATATCTCAGAAACTGTTACAGGCTGGGTCCTGGCTATATGGGCCTGTGTCCTCCACCACCACCAACACAAAATACATTCCTCTGTAGGCAACTTTCACTGAAGTTGAGAAAGAATGTGTGCTGTCGAACAAGGGATGTGATGATAGAAGATAGAGAATACATACTTTATTTCAAGTGTCCAGGAAAAAAAAGAGCCCAGCAACACTGCTATGCCTCTGGAGTTTGGATGTAGTTGTTTGTTCTAAGTATCTACAGACAGAATCAGGCATGAGGGTGTGGATGGTTAGCTTTATGTTAATATTCCCACAGAGCAGTTAGAACTGTGCCTAAGTTCTCCTTCTTTGCAGCTTCCTGTCCCCCCACTTGAACGGTTCATTCTAAGTTATTATTTTCACCAGGAATTTTCCCTCTTTGGTTCTCAAGGTATTGATACAGCTTTAAAATGCTTTTGATCTAAAGTTATTTTACAGCAGTCAGGAAGCATCATTTTATCGTTTTTTAAATATATCCTTTTCAGTCTTTAACTTTCAACTTTTACATATTCATGCTTTAGACTTATTTTTGGTATAAAGGATGGTTTTAAAAATAGTTTGACAGTCTGTGCTTTTAAAAATTATTCATTTTTTTTATGTCTATGGGTATTTTGCCTGACTGTATGTATGTGTACCATGTGTGTGACTGGTACCCCCAGAAGCCAGAAGTAGGTTTAAGATCCACTGGAACTGGAGGTACAGATGGCTATGATCTGCCATGTGTGTGCTGGGAACTAAAGCTAGGTTATCCTAAAGAGCCATCAGCTGAGCTCTCTCCCTCCCTCTCATATTCCTAGACCCCGGTCTGTGTTTCTTTAACTATAATAATCACTTTGAACGAACAGTGATTATATATTATTGAATTTTCACCTCACAGTTTCATTTTTATTTTACTACTATTTGTGTTGGTTTTTCCCCCTATGCAAAAAATCAGTATCTATAAATTTCTTTAGACTAAATAAGAACTTGAACATGTTCTAAACATCTGTATTTCTCCTTTATCTTCTCTAAAATACTCGTGTTCTTATCTTATGATTTTAAACCTAGGCTGCTATAAACATACACTTCTCCTTTTTTTGTGGAGGATTGTCATAGTTTTGTTTAAATAAGATACCTAAACACTTCCTTTTCATACATCTTCAGTATACTTTTCTTCAGTACTTCCTCCCAAAGTGCCTTCTGCGTAGCCTTTTATAAAATGTAACTTCAGAGGCTTAAGAACCTGATGTTTTTTTTTTTAAAATGACCTGACACTCTGATGTCAGTGTAAGGAAGATAAATAATTCTAAGTTCCAAGCGGTGTGCTTTTGATATTCTTAAAGCATTACTCCATTGTCTTCTGATAGGTAATGTGGCCGTGAGGAAGGTACTTTTCCCTTAGGTCCTTTTTCCTTTGAAGATGATCTGTTCCTACACTACTGCATTTCATTTAGATGAGTGTAAGCCTGGGCCTTTTCTGTTTAAGCTCCATGTCTATTTCATCTTTCTTCAAATCTGTGATATTTATCTCCATCATGCTTTTAATATTCATGCCCCAAGCCTCCCATTATAACTTATAGTAACTGTATTGTGCTATATTTATTTCAACAATCTGTGAGTCTTAACTTCTTCCTGCATTTTCTCTGTGTTTTTCTGTTTATTTTGTTCTTCACTTTGGGAAAGGTAATCAGATTAATTTTCTATCCTCTTTCAGTTGTATCCGTTCGATTCTTTTCCCATATATTGTATTTTCAACTAATACAGTTATTAACCTAGCATTTATATTTGTCAGATCTTAGAATTTAAAAATATTGATAACATATTCCTTCATTCCCTTTATGTAATCATTTTTAAGCCCTTGAGGGAGTAGATAATGACTATTATCTTTTAATAAGTCTGTTTTTGATGTGTATGCCACTTTAATTTGTTATTTCTTGAGCTGGGCGGTGGTGGCGCATGCCTTTAATCCCAGCACTTGGGAGGCAGAGGCAGGCGGATCTCTGTGAGTTCCAGGCCAGCCTGGTCTCCAAAGCAAGTTCCAGGAAAGGCGCGAAGCTACACAGAGAAACCCTGTCTTGAAAAAGCCAAACCAAAAAAAAAAAAAAATGTTATTTCTAAGTTTCACATTTACTCCTTCTTGCTTGATCTGAAAATTGGGTTGGTTTTAAAAACTACTCTTTCTTGTCAGCTGCCATGGCTTGAGTTTTGCCAGTGGAGTAGGGCAGACACCTAGCCAGTACCTGTAGTTATTTTTAGGTGCCAGATTTTGAGTACTGGTGTGCTGTACTTATTATGAGCCAGCTGAGGTGGCCAGAGAGATGGCTAGGGGTTTAAGAGCACTGGCTGAACCTCAGTTCAATGTTCAGCTTTTACAAAGTGACAACCATCTGTAACACTGTCCCAAGATGTCATATGCCCTCTTCTGGCCTCTGTGAGTACTACACACACACACGGTACACATACACATGCAGGCAGAACATTCATACACAAAACAAGGTAACATAAACTAAAAAGAGACAGCAAAGCCTGCCAATTACCCTCTTTGTTTCTATTCCCCACAGATAAGCAGAGGTCCTGCTCTCTTGACTTGCATTAGTCATGAGGTTTGACTCCAGAATTCCTTTAAAGGATCAAACTGAAGCTGCTACCAGCAGTACATGACTGGACACCATGCCCTTGTTGCCCACTCTCATCAGTTTTGTTTTGTTTTGTTTTGGAATCACTCAAATAAACAATCCCTCTGCTTCTGAGAAGGATGAGTTGACACACTCAGTCCCTCTGTCCTGCCTTTTCATTTAGTCTGTTGTTCAGGTGGTGCTTTTTTGTGGTCATTGTAGTAAGGGCAATGTTTGCTTTAGACTCATGTACACTTTGGGATTGTAGAGATAGAAGTTTCCAAGTTTACAGATGGGATACATAAGAGTTACTGTCAAGAGAATCAGTTCCAGTTGCTATTTTAATTCATGGTTTCAGGTCTAAACCAGCTGATTTCACGACCAGATCCTATGACTGGTAATTGGTCAAGATACCTTGTTGCCACGGAGCTGAGGTTAAACAAGACATCATATTATTTTGATAATTTGTTTCAAGATGAAAATAGCAGCCAAGGCTTTATCATAAATCAGTTATCTCTACAAATAAAACAAGACATCAGCTGTCTTAGTACCCTATTTCCCAATGTATAGAGAAGGGCAAAGGACAGACTTTACCCTGCTTTCCCTACAGTGAAAGCCAAGGTAAAGGAAGTGAGAACTCTCAGTCAGAAGACAATAAGTAGTTTGTTTTTGTTTTTGTTTTTACAATAATCAATGAAAAGGTCTTTGCCATTTGGATCTCTACTCCCCATCTCTTCAGGGGAACACTTTTTAGTGGAAGAAGTGACATTCGTAGGAGGCTCTCATTCAAGATTGTAATCTAAGAGTCTCAGAGTTTTACAGATGGGATATAGAAGAGAATTACCAAGAGAATCGGTTCCAGATGTTCTAATTAATGTTTTCCAGCTTTAAAGTCACCCCAATGTCTTTATGCTAACTTGGTGGTTGGTCTGTTGTGCTTTGGGGAAGAAGGAAGCCTTGAGAAGGGGGAGCATGGAGGAAGTCAGACCATTGGGATTGCCTCCTTTGAAAGGATGGAGACCACACCCTGTCTTCTCCCTTTCTCCTTCACTCTGCTTCTCAGCCTCTAGGAAGTGAGCAGTCCCCCCCCCCCCCCCATTGCATCCTCTTTGCCTCAAAACCAAAGGCAACAAGGTTAAGAACTAAGGCCTGGAAAATCTCTGAATCTGAGCCAAAATCAACATTTCCTTCTTATAGATGAAAGATCTCAGTTACCGTGATGGAAAAGTGACTAAAAGTACTTTACCCATCTTCAGTTTTCACAAGATCTTTGTTATCAGTCTCATGGACACTTTAACCAACATACTTGTCCTCCCAATTTTCTTCAGTGAGTGTTTGGCAAGGCTTTCGAACTGCAGTGTGGAGGAAGAAGAGCCAAGTTGAAAAGGTGTTTCTCTAATAAGGATGGATTCCCCAAGCCACCTCTAGCCAATTATTCTTTGTGTCCTTCTTAGTGGTCAGCTCCACTCTCTACAGCTTCAGGGCTTTTCCATGGAGTTGCCCACCATCTCATTGCTGAATACCCTTTTTATTTATAGTTCTTTATGCAGGGGAAGGGAGCCAGAATCTATTGCTCATTTTTTTAAAACATTTTTTTTTTTTGCAGAAATTAAAGCTTGCTCTTTCTCCCCTCTTAATGTAATACATGAATAACTAATTACGAACTTGATTTATCTAAAAAGGAATTTCCAGGTTTACTAGAATAGAATCAAAGGGAAAAAACTACAATTGCAAGGAAGAATTAGTTATTTTAAAGGTCTAATACTTTAGAATTCTTAAAATGTAAAATTATATGTAATTTTTATAGTTTATTTTAAATTCCACATAAAAGTTTTTTGTTTGTTTGTATTTTGAAAGAAAGTCTTGCTTGTGCCATCCAGGTTGGCCTCAAACTCAAGATGCCCATGGCTTAGACTATCGAGTGCAGGGATTAAAGGTACATGCCATCACGCTTGACCAGAATGATACCTGTACAAACAATCCTTGGTGTTAAAATATGGGTGCTTGGGAATGCTTACCACATGGGGTTGAAGATTCTCCTAAGGAATGATGCATTTGGAAAAAAATCCATCTACATAGATTCTGGAAACATACAGCAATGTGTGGGTGAACAGACTTAAGCCACATTTGCAGGAGAATCAGAGGCCAAATAATATAAAAGCCACTTGAGCCTGGGATTGGGCTTTCTGAAAAGCCTGAGATCCTTGCTCCAATCACATTGTGCCACGGGAAGCTCTGAGTCTCTTCTGAGGTTTGGGCATGTCAGAAAGTTTGCACTGTCAAGTGGCGATGGGCTGCCATGCCTCCTTCTGTGTAAGGCAGACCTGCCTGCAGGTTAAGTTCTTATAAACCTCTGGGCCAGATTGTTTCATTTAATTAGCTATTATGCTTACCCTTATGATATAAGTAAAGAAGAAAAAGGAATGTGGGAATTGACAAAACTCAAGGGAACAAAGTTATGTATTTTTCTAGGTTTTCCATAATCTGAATATAATATTTTAAAGAAGTAGAAATATATCACCATCTGGCTATAATTACAAAAAAAAAAAAAATAAGAAAAGAAGAGTCCTATGGACCATGTGATATATTGTTCTAAAATATCCTGAAGATGATCAATTATTTTTCAATCTGACAGTTGATCTAAAAGGTTAGCATATTTTAAAGTGATGACTCATGAATGAGTTGTGATCAAATGTAAGAATGGGGGGAAGCGGATAAGCTCAAGAGTTCCACCCTCTAAGGCCAGCACTGCTAACTTTGTCACCGCTAGGGGCCTTTCTGCTCCCTGCACTGCCCTGGATGAGAACTTGAGAAGACAAAAGGAAGTCCCAGCAGGAGATACCCTGCAGTAAAGAAACCGTGAGATAAGAAGGGACCATGCTATAGAGGAGCAGTCCCTGTCTCAGCGACTGGCTTATCCTTTCCTGCTGAACCCTGCCACCTCCATCCCACATCAGACCTCATTAGTGACTCCAGTGTGAAGTGCTGCTAAAGTTTGCCTCCCATAGAACCAGTCAAATCCAGTTGGTTCGCCTAGGATTTCAGTTACGACATCCTGTGGCTGCAGAGCTGAGATTAAATAAAATATTCTAGTAGTTTTTTTTTTTTTTTTTTTTTTTTTGAGTTGTTTCAGGATAAAAGCTAAGGCTAGAGTTTCACCACTGATCAGTGCCCTCACCCCCCCAAACAAGAAACAGGACTTCAGAAGTCGTTAGGAGCCCCCTTCCCAGTTCTGTTGCTCATGTCTATCTTCTGCCTCACATTCCCCACTGAGAACTGGAAATCCTAAAACTTTGGGGGACTTGAAACATAGTGAAAGGGGCCACATTCCATGGCTCATATGTTCCTAGCTCTTGCTTTTAGTCGGTGGGATCTGGCCCTCTCAGAGTTTTCTGTGAAGAAGAGGGGGTGACAGAGAGCAGCATTGGTGAAATCATTAAGGCCACTCCACGTAGTTAAAAGGGAGGTTTGTTTTGTGGGGTAATTTACAAATGAAGGGATAGGTTGCAGGGTCTGGGAAAGGTATGGCGCAGTCCGGCAGTGTTCTCTGGAGAACTCCGCTCTGTCTACCTCCTGCACCCAGTGTCACAGAACCAAGAGATGCCTCTCCTCTTGATCCTGGGTCTTCAGCATCCTCCCTCAGCCCCGCCTTGTGGGCGTGACCATTATCGAAGCCTCAGTGGGGGTTGGAACTTCCAGGCCAAGGCTGGGATGGCTATCCACTACAG
The DNA here is from genome assembly GCF_903995425.1 of Onychomys torridus. NCBI lineage: Eukaryota > Metazoa > Chordata > Mammalia > Rodentia > Cricetidae > Onychomys > Onychomys torridus. The sequence continues at coordinate 20,375,839 of NC_050461.1, read as the reverse complement.
AGCAGGGTTTGGTACCCAGAGGTGGTCATCATTTAAAGTTTTATAGCCTGGAGTCTAGAGGAGATCCATTTGATTAGTATGTTGAAGAATATCAGTTGTCAAGTAGTAAGGTTGAGAACAAGGTCCCTCAAGGAGGAATAACCTCAGTTGAGAAGTCCTTTGGATTTTGGTTTCCCAGAATAACATAGACTTGTTTTAGTCAAAGCAGACCTGGGGATTTAGGGTCTTCAAGTTTCTTATTTAGTTGGTACCAGTATGAAGAGAGACAACCATTAGGCTGACTACAAAGTTGGAAACCATGAAAAGGAGTTTTTCTGGAAGAAGCATGACCTTGGGAGAACCTAATCTGACCTGGGGCACCTGGTGTGTAAGGAAAGAAACACTTCATTGCATTACTCACAGGAATGGTTGTATTGCACAGTGATTTAGCAAGAGCTCCCATAGGGGTCCCTTGTTGGTAGAAAGCCTGGATGCAGAGAGACACATGCCCCAGAAGATTTATAGTAGTGAAGAAGGGCCTAAGGACAGGCAGTATTGTCCTAAACTGAGGGACTCTTTTTAATGGTAGAGGCATGGCTACTTGTCTAGATTGTCCAGAGCCAGGCCCTGTAATAAATGGGGTATGAAGTTGCTGGAGTGAATACCAGTTTCATGAATCTGCTGGGTAGGCTGCTCTTTGGCCTTTAGGATCTGAATTTATGTATAGCCATCAGTTAATGGCAGCATAAAAATTAGTATCTCAAAGTAAAGGTTGGGTAACTTGTGTTTTTATATAAGTATTCACTGATAAGACAAGGAATGCTGGCGTGAGAAAAAAAAAAAAAAAAAACTAAAGTGGATGCCCTTGTTTTGTTTATTGTGGGAAAGAAAAAAGAAATCTACAGATGATAAAGGCAGTATGCCCAGATGCTGTCTTTGGAAGAGATCTCATGAGATACAGTAGATTTGGGAAAAGCAAGAAGCTCAGGAAGAGGATTACAAAAAGGGGTACCCACTAACATTGTAGGAAGGATTGAAAATTCCTAGGATTTGAAGAAACCCATTTATTTGAAGGTTTTTTGTTTTTTTGTTTTTTTCCTATAGAGGCATCTAAGATCTTATGTGGGCCTGAAAGAGCAGTTTGGGGAATGATTTCCTGGCAACCAGGTCTTTGTCAGAGAATCAGAGTTTTACTCTAGAATAATGGATCCAGATTGACATTCCTGGTACTTTGAAAACTGCAGAAATAGGATTACAGGGTAGGTTCCTTGCCCAAAGAGAGTTACTAAGGAAGCATTATCTTTCTTCTAAAATTTGATAAGAGTTTGAGTTCCGAGTTCAAGGGGCTACAAACACCCTTAGATTTAACCTAGTTTAATTCCATAGGCTTCCAAGGCCTACTGGAAATGCTTCTAAGATGGGATAAACCCAAATGATTCATGGTTTTAACTTCAGTGATAATTAAATATGTGTCTTAGTCAGTGTTTTATTACTGTGAAGAGATGACACGATCCAGGCAACTCTTATAAAATAAAGCATTTACTTGAGGGCTGCCTTACAGTTTCAGAGGTTTATAGTCCATTATCATCATGGTGGGAAGCATGGTGGCACATAGGCAGAAATGGTGCTGGAGAAGTAGTTGAGAGTTACATCTTGATCTGCTGGCCCAGTAGAAAGACTCTGGGCTTGACATGGGCTTTTGAATCCTCAAAGCTCACCCCCAGTGACACACTTTCTTCAACAAAGCCACACCACCTAATCCTTTCAAATAGTGGCATTCTCTACTAACCAAGCATTCAAATCGATGAGCCTGTAGGGCTACTCTTATTTAAACCACAACAGTATGCCTCCATAAAGTGATACAGAAGGGCATCATGAAGCCATGTTGTCACAAAGGAAAACTTGTAGTAATGACTTTTTCAAAGCAAAGAGGTTTCTTGCATTATATTCTTTAGAATATAGTCCCTCTCCATTGGATTTTTAGAAATAATTTCTTTAAATAAAATCAAAGAAGATATCAGAAGATAAAAAGATCTCCTATGCTCATGAATTGGTAGGATTAATATAGTAAAACTAGCTTTTTTAGGAAAAGCAATCCACAGAGTCAGCACAATCTCCATCAAAATTCCAACACAATTCTTCACAAATCTTGAAAGGACATTTTCAGCTGCATATAGAGACATCTCCCCCCCCCCCCCCCCCCCCTACCCCCCCCCCCCCCCCCCGCAAAAACAAAACAAAACAAAACAAAAAAACCCTCAGGATAGCAAAAAACAAAAACAAATGAAAATTAAAAAGAACCAAAACCCCCAAATAAACAAACAACCCTGAATAATAAAAGAACGAACTGCTGGAAGAATCACTGCCCCTGATTTCAAGTTTTACTACAGAGCTACAGTAATGAGACAGTGTGGTATTGACATAAAAGCAGACGCATTGATCAATGTAATTGAATTGAAGATATAGTTATAAGTCCACATACCTACAGATAACTTATTTTTGATAAAGAAACTAGAAATATACATGAAAACAGACAGACATTATCTTCTACAAATTGTGTTGTTGAAACTGGACAGCTGCATATAGAAGAATACAAATAGAACCATAATTATCACCCAGCACAAAATTCAATTCCAGATGGACTAAAGACCTCAACGTATGAGCAGATATCCTGAATCTGATAGACGAGAAAGTGGGGGACAGCTTTGAAGTCATTGGGACAGGAAAACACTGGACACCTATGACACATGCATTAAGACTAACAATTAATAAATGGGACTTCATGAAACTGAAAAGCTTCTGTATGGCAAAGGACATTGTCATTCGGACAAAGTGTTAGGCTACAGAATGGGAAAAGATGTTTACCATCTAAACATCGGACAGATCTTTAGAATATTTTTCAAGGTTTGGTTTGTAATTTTAACTATGTCTAGGAATTGTGGTGCCAAGCAATATGTAAGGGTATTTAATACCCATTTAATGTTTTGGCCACTGCATTCAAAGCCTGTGAGGTAAAGTGTGGGTCCTTAACATTCGGAGGTCCTCAAGGGAATCCAAAGTGGGGACTAACTTCCTGTAATAAGGCTTTGACTACCTCTGAGACCTTTACTGTGCAGATTAGAAATGTTTCAGTGTAGCCAGTGTTCTCCAACATAGACCCCTGGGTAGCAAGCAGAGGAAAGGTCTTCTGGGACTGGAATCATTAAGAACATATGTGGAACAGCCCCATGTCATCTCCTGTATGGTTCAGAAGAGTCCCTCTCCCATGACTAGATGATAACCATGTATTTGTTAAGTTTTATTCTGCCAAAGTGACAAGTGCCATGGGACACTTTGATAAGCTTCTGTCAGATGTCTATTTCCAGTCACACAAATAATACACTCTCTGTACAGCCATCCCCCCAATCTGCCTTTACCATGTTAAAGAGGAATTCCTTCTCCACTACCTTTTCTGCCTTTCCAGGGATGTATTAAGGTTAGTGAGGAGTCAGGTCAACAGGGATAATAGCCCCTGTGGTTATAGCTGCCATCTTTGTGGCTTTGTCTTTGTGGCTTTGTGGCTTTCTTTTACTGACAAATGAATTGACCCTTTGATGCACCTTACAACATACCAAGACTTCAGAGGGCTCTTGGCCTGGATGAGAAATAAGATCTGCTACACATATTTGATGGGACCATTTTAAAGTTGAATAACCCCATTTCCAGGCTGCAACATGGGCATGCAGTGGAGGTGTATTTGAAGTCTATGTAAATGGTTACTTTACATTTTCTGCCAGCTCTAAGCCTCGGGTTAGAGTAGTGTATATTCAGCCACTTAAGTTGTGATGCGTACCAAAAGAGGCTAGACCTTCATGGTTCCTCCAAGATATACAAGGATGTACCCACCCCCATGATTTCCTTCTGACATGAAGGAACATCAGTCAACACTCCAGATATAGTCATATTTCTTTAGGGTCTTAGTCCTGTGATTCTGGCTCTAGTGAGATGGAAAGGAGAGTTAAATGTTCTGGGTTGGCACAGCCTGTACTTCCATGGGGAGATAAGGATGTAGTTGGATAGTGCCCTCAGGATATATCATGACACTGGTGTAGACAGAAGTTTTCCTGTGTCCCACCAATTCTTGCAGCTGTTTGGTCCCAAGTAAACACAGAAGCTTATATTATTTGCAAATACTATGGCCGATGGTTCAGGCTTCTTGCTAGATAGCTATTATAACTCAACTCAACCTGTTCCTATTAATTTATGTGTGGCCATGTGGCCATGGCATTACCAGTCTGCTGGCATCTTCTTGCTCCTTGGATGGCTGGTTGGTGTCTCCCTTGACTCCACCCTCCTTCATCTCTGTCTTCAGTTTGACTGTACTGCCTAATATTATTCTGTCTTGCCATTGGCCAAACAGCTTTATTTATCAACTAATGAGAGCAACACATATTCACAGCATACAGAAAAACATCCCACAGCACACTGGAACTGGAATGTGGAAAGTCTACTTGATGATAACCAGAGACCCTCTAGTATAGATTCTACTAAGGAAAAATGTTGGTATAGGATGTAAATAATGATGAGGACCCATGAGTAAGTTAAAAGCTTCCTAATCCAGTAGCATTATAGCTGCACATAGTGAGGAGGACATCTTTGGGATATAGGGTCTCATTATTTAGGTAGATATGCCACAGGTTGTTGTGTGGGTCCAGAGGCTGAAAAGGAAACCCTGCAGTGATTCCTTGTTTCTGAGTAATGTTTAACCGAAAGGTTTATATCTTTGGGGTAGTTCCAAAGTTTGAGCCCCGATAAGGCTTCTTTTAGTTCAATAGAAGGTTGTTATTTTAGTCCCTCAACTATTGCTAGAAGTGGTATGAACTCTAGGTCCTTTTTTAGTTTCTCATAGAGCAACCCAGATAGTTCCTCAGTTGTCAGGATCCACATTCTTAGGTACCCAGTTAGTTCCATGAAGGTCTAAACTTACCTATCAGCTGGGGGAGAGAGGGAAAATCTACAGTAGCTGTGGTACTGTCTGCAGACAAGACCAATGTTCCAGGGGCAACATGAAACCTAGATAATTAACTTTTCCCTTATAAACCTCATATTCCTCTGGGCCCACAAGTTAAAGGTTTGTTAGCATGCTGGTTGGCGAGGTCCCCTGAAGAAGAGTGGAGGAGGGTGGTATTGGATGACAGCTCTAGAGCACAGATTCCCAAGGTCCTGGACCAGGGGATGACCAAAACTGAGAGGGCTGTCTAGTAGGTACTAAAAAGGACTACCAAGGGCAACTGCTGAGCTCATCTTCTGAGGATGGGACATTCAAAAGCTCAGCTTGAATCAAAACACTTACAGTGTGCTCTCTGAGGCCCAGGGAATGCTGGGAATAGAGGGAGTGGGAAGAATGTAAGAGGCAGGAAACAAGGAGATGGGCTACAAAATGACCTTATCTGGGTAAAACACCTTCTTTGCAATCGTGAACTCACAGTGCTGTGGCTTCTATTGGGTCTGTACAAGAATGGACTTGTCAGCAGTCAGATATGGGTGGAGGAGAGGCTAAGGAAGTCCTTTAGTTTGCTTTCACTCGCTGTGATAAATTCCATGACCCAAATCAAAGGTTTTATTTTAACTCACACTTGTAGCTCATCTTGAAGAAGAGTCAGGGCAGGAATGTGGAGGCAGGAACTGAAGTAGAGACCACTGAAGACTGCAGCTTACTCATCTTACTTTTTTATAACACCCAACACTACCTGCCCAGGAGTGGCAGCATCCTCAGGGAGCTGGGCTCTCCCACTTCAATCATTAATGAAGAAAATGCCCTACAGACTTGAGTACAGGTAACCTGGTGGGGAAATTTTTCTCAAGTGAGGTTTCCTTCCTCAAATAATTCCAGTTTGTGTCAAATTGACAAGAATCTTACCAAGGCAGGGCCCCGCCTCTCACTGACAAATTGTCTGCCTCTGATAGATCCAGGAAGAAGAGAGATATTGCCTTCACCTGTGTACCCACTGGTGATGCCACCAATGACCAGTTCCAATCCAATGCTTGCACGGATGGTCCTGGTTAAAATGAGTGAATTGCAACGCAGAGCCACAAATCTGCAAAAATGACAGGTAAAGGGTGGAGGTTGATTCATAAGAATTGGGGGGAGATGAGAGAATATGGGGAAAGAGTAATCAGAATACATTAATTACATTATGAAACTGTCAAAACCAAAATTAGTCAATGAAAATGCAATTAAAAGCCTGGTACAAGGGAATTCAGTAAAAGGCATCCTTTTAATCTACTATTGTAAATCACAAAGTCTCTAGTGGTATCAATTCTATCAGGGTATGGAACTAGGCATAAATAGGTGTAATGAAACAATAGCTTCCTGGATAATTCTTATGTTCTGTATTATTCTGTGAGACCTATTTGACTTTGGAGTATTGAGTACAGGAGCATTACAGGTAGAGTTACAAAGTACAGGGAGTTTCTACTGTAGGAATTTGTCAAAGATGAGTCTGATGATAACCTTGGGCTTATGGAGTATTGTCTCCCAAGGGGAAAATGAATGAGGTTCCTTAATTTAAATTATGTAGGTGAAGATGATGTTGCCTGGCCTAGAACTCCTGTTTCCTATACATTTTAATCTAAAGGTAACTCCTCTGTCTCTGTTAGGCTACTCTGGTCTTTAAAAAACCCCAATCAAAGGTGATATCTTTTGAGTTATGGCCACATGTAAGAAAAAGAGCTGCGTTAAAAGAATGCTTCCTAACAGACAATGAGACATTTTGGTAACATGAAGAAACCATGTCCACTGACTAAATCTCCCCAGGTATATGTTAGCAGAGGTCAGAAAGGTCTTACCTCAGGGGCTTTCAATTCTTCAGAGGACAACATCAATAGAATGTAGGAAGTGCCATTGTCCAAAAGAAATTTTGTACTGCTATTTTCCACCATTGGTCTCAACCTAAATGTTGGTATGGCATTACTAGACGCTAGCAAATCCAGGGGCCTCTTTATTCATGAGACACCATTTGGAAGAATGACCTTTGGCTCATTGGACCCCAGGACAGTACGTATCCCAGTGACCCATCCTTTTACAGTGAGAACCATAGGTTCACATGACCACATTAAAAATCTTTATTAGACTGTAAGAGCCAGAATACCAGGATGTCTGCTGAGAAACAGACTGTCCTAGATATGGCTTCAAAAACAAGACTTGAACAATGGCAATATCAATGGAATGTGGAAGGAGGAAAATATCATGGAGTAGTACCCCTAGAAAAAGCACTATAGGGAACTAATAACTTATGGGAGAATTATCTTCCCTCAGGCATGAACCCCCCTATAGGTTGTCCAACAAAAAGTGGTCAGTCCTGAAACCATATATAAAAAAGCCCAAAAATGCTTCAGCAGAGTTTATTTGTATATTTGTGCATACATAATACATATGAATATAGGAATAGTAATTTTAAAAAAGTGATGTAATTCTATTTAAATAAAATGTATTAAAAATACTTCTTAGTGGAATACATTCATTATATACAATAATGGGTTTCATCATCTCATTTTCATATATGTATGTAATATACTTTGAGCATTTTACCCCTATTTTCCTCTCTTATCCCCTTCCATGATCAGTCTCACTAATTTAATCTCATTCTTTTTCTTTGCAAGGGTATCTTCTACTTTCATGCTGTGTGTGTGTGTGTGTGTGTGTGTGTGTGTGTGTGTGTGTGGTGTGTGTGTGTGTGTGTGTGTGTGTGTGTGTGTGAGAGAGAGAGAGAGAGAGAGAGAGAGAGAGAGAGAGAGAGAGAGAGACAATGGATTTCATTAGAGTTGTGCATAGGAATGTGACTGATATTTGTTTACAGGACCATGAGTACCTTCCTAAAGGTTATATCACTGAAGAAAATGTTTCTATTGAATGAAAAGGCTCTTAGGATTAGCTGGTATCTGACAATGACATCCTACTATCTAGGGTCAAGTTAAGAGTATAAAATCCATGTTATAACCCCTTCTCAACTTTTTATATTCTTTCTCCCTTCTTCTACAATGTTTCTTGAGCCTTAGAGAGACTGATATATGTGTCTCATTTATGGCTTAGCCATATCACAGACATTTATTCTCTGTATTTAACCAGTTACGGGTCTTTGCAGTTACTGTTGGCCACTGTAAAAAGAAGCTTCGTTGGTCAAAACTAATAGTAGTATTTCTCTCCTGATATAAACACTGTTATTTAAAAGGTTTGACAGGTACAGTTATGCTCATTTAGAAAAGGGACAACAGGACAACAGTATAATCCCTATGGCCTGTGACCTCTCTTGCCACTTTTTTTTTTTTAAACTGGTTTTACAGTACCTGATGTGAATTCCTTCCTCAAATTCCAGGCCTCAAATTCAATAAGAAAGATTTGGTTACAAGTGTAACGGACTTGTCATTATTGCACTAGTGGGCTCCTCTTTCCTGGTGGGGTCAGCCGTGGAGCAAGCACGATCCACAGCTGAATACTACTGCTGATTACAACTATGCTACAGCAGTCTGAACAGTACCTTCCACTGACATGAAAGTTAGAGAGACTGGAGGGAGCTACCAGCCCAGTTAGAGCTTGATTTCTCTGTGTCCTGTGGCCAAGGCACGTGTCACCTTTAGCAATAGGATCTCAGCAGTCAGTTCTGGTGGGAAACTAACAGGAATTTAAATAAGCACATTTTATATGGGCATTCTTTTTCCAATGTTCCTACCACCATCACATGTGGCAGTTATCCAATGAAGGTGCCAGAGAACCTGCAACTGATTGTAGGGCTTAACACTCTTCATCTCATTTTTCTCTTGGACTTGGAGGAAATGTGTAGTCTCTGAGTTGTGAAGAATCAATGGTAACAAGATATAAATAGAGGCTACCGAGGAAGCAGGGGAAGTAACAGGGTCCTTCTCCCTAGGAAAACTCAAACTGAGGAGAGATTATCTGAGGAGGATCTTTCGGACTTCTGGGAGAGTCAATGGGAGTAGATGGCATCAAAGCTAAGATAGAGAAGTCAATTTTTTATGTACTACAAAAACCCTTGTGGTCTCTAAGGAAGAAATGCAGTTATGCATAGAGATCTTCGACCATCTCCTCTTCCCACTTACAGAAGAGCTCCAACTGGAGGATGGTGTTATAGTTAAGGCTGCCACTAGATGGCCACACTTCCCCATCCCCTAATGGTACTGAGGGCAAGCAGGATTTCTAAGGAAAATTAAGTATGTTTTCTTTAAAGTATGAGCACAAACTGGTCCTGGACCTCTGAAACATCATAAAGGTTAGTATAGGAAGTTGGTTTCCCATTTGGAAAAAAAAGTAGAAGAGAATGTCTCTGGCTCTTCTCCCAGAGGGACATGCCTGTCCTCAGATGTCTACAGTTTCCACTGTGAACTACATGTTCTTTTCTTTGACAGCAGTAGGGGAAAGATAATGTGTCAGGGCAACCCTTTTATTCCCAATGATCAAGTATTACATTGCATGCAGTCCATATCCTTGGTTCCACTCTGTCCTAGTTAAGGTGTCTATGCTGTGATGAAACATCATGACCCAAAAGCAAGTTGGTGAGGAAAGGATTTATTTGGCTTACACTTTCATATCACTGTTTATCATCAAAGGAAGTCAGGATAGGAATTCAAGCAGGGCAGAAACCTGAGACAGGAGCTGATTTAGAATCCATAGAGGAGTGTTGCTTACTGGCTTGCTCCTCATGGTTTGCTCAGCCTGCTTTCTTACAGAACCCAGGACCACCAGCCTGGGGATGGAACCACCCACAATGGGCTGGGCCCTCCCCCATCAATCACAATTATGAAAATGCCTTACAAGCTTGCCTTCAACCCAGTCTTATAGAAGCATTTTCTCATCTGAGTCTCCCTCTTCTCAGGTGGCTCTAGCTTGTGTCAAGTTGGCATACAACTAGCCAGCACACTGACTGTATCTTCTTAGCTATGTTCTACAAACTTTCTCTTTCTGCATGAAAGCTCTCTTAGCTCTTTATCCAGGCACTGAAAGGAAAGGATCATGACCTCTAAGTTCCTCAGGCTACACTGCTCTGAATAGATTTCCGTGCTGAACAGTGGGAGGGGACTGAGGGATAAAGTTAACATTTGGTCCTAACACAGGCAATTGACAAGCAACAACAGCTAATATGGAAGAGGAAGGTAAATTTTGGCAGAATGTCTGAGGTAGCTGCATCTCATGACTCTCTTGAAAGGACACTAGTTTTTGTTCTTCAAAATGATGATAATTTGGTCAAGGTCATCCTCCCAGGCTGTGGGTGGGGTAGCCAAGGGCCATTTAGAAAGTTGGCTAAAAATTAAAAGTGAAAGGGCCTACTGTTGTGAGATATTTGTACACTGTGTGAAAATGTACTTCTGTGATTGGTGTAATAGAAAGCTGAATGGCCAATAGTTAGGCAGAAGGTATAGGCAGGACTTCTGGGCATTGAGAGAGAGAGAGAGAGAGAGAGAGAGAGAGAGAGAGAGAGAGACAGAGAGAGAGAGAGAGAGAGACAGAGAGAGAGAGAGACAGAGAGAGAGAGAGAGAGAGAGACAGAGAAACAGAGTTGCATGTGGAGGAAGTTGGACATACAGAAGGAAAGAAAGGTAAAAAGTCATGAGGCAAAATGTAGATTTATATAAATGGGTTAATTTTAGTTGCAGAAGCTAGTGGGACAAGCCTAAGCTAAGCCCAAGCTCTCATAATTAATAAGTCTCCATGTTGTTATTTGGACGCTGGCTGGCGGGACAGAGAAAGACTGGTTACAGACCTACAGTTCTTAGAACTCTGTGTCCACCTTTCAGATAAAAGACACAAATACTGGCTGCTGGGTAACCAGTGAGGAGGCACACTCCTCTAGAGCAGCGTGTCATTCCCAAGGATGCTTTGGAAAGTAGAGAATGGTTCTGGCCTGAAGCTCAGAGAGGAGCGAGGAAATGTGAACATGAGTTATGACAAATGGTATGAAGTAGCACTTGGGAGAAGAATGCACACAGCCAGAGCAAGAACCAAGGGTTGGCTGACACTGAGTGAATAAGGAAATAGAAGCATGAGAGTCAGAAAGAAGCCAGGATGACAGGCAGGGCAGATGATAGAGAGACCAACAGAGAGTTGGGATTCTGTGACCTAAGAGGCAGGGAGGAATAGCAGAGAGGCTGTTACCAAGATATCATTCCTAATGTGTGTGGGATCAAAGCATATGATAATCATCAAGAATAGCTCCTCTGAGGAAGACTGCAGAGTTGGTTTTACCCAACAGCTCTTAAAAAAACTCATTTGCCTTTATCCAAGGACAAGAGACTTGGACAGCAGTGAGCTAGGCTTGGTATACTCCCAGATAGGCAGGATTGTTCCACCTTACCTTGTGCACCTAGAGGATATCTCTTATCCAGGGACTGGAGCAATTATTAGACATTGAGATGACTTTTCCTGGGAGAGGTAAGGAGCATGAGAAAGGAGACTGGACAGAGTTTCCAGGAAAAGAAAGGGAGGGGTGTGTTGGAAAGAGAGAGGGAATCCTTAGTTGTAACTCTATGAGTAGCTCTCTACTTGAATGGAGGAACTCTGTTGCCTTCAGGCACTCCCAGCCATAGCATCCAGATGTTCTCTGGGTTTCCTTAATTCTTGTACCCTCAGCAAGAACAGTTCAACAAAACACAATGGAAATAACAGCAAGCAGATACATCCAAGTGAAACCCTACTTGCTGGGGACCACACAGTCTCATGCTATTGTCTTATCTCCCACCCCCCCATCCCACACCTGTCTTCTGTCACAACACTTTCTCCTCTCTTTTCAGGACTTGTGAATTCAGAAGAGTCTGTTTCTGAATTTTATCTCATAAAATGGTTCCTTGTGTTTTTGTCAAGAACACAATGGCTAAGGAAGGCCAACTTTCTTAAGACCTCAGCAGAGTGATTAGTGAAGGTCACCTCTCTTCTTTCTGCAGAAACAGCCTCTTGGAAACGGAGCGGACAGCAAGGAAACTGACGATGGCCAGATGTTTAGAGGTAGCTGACCAATGTGTGTCAAGAGTTGTCAAAAGCATTAAGAGGGGTCTGGGAAGATGGCTTAGTCAGAAAAGTGCTGGCTGTTTAAGCATAAAGACCACAGTGCAGATTTCCTACCACTAATGTATAAGCCAGGTGTGACTGTAATCTCAATACTGGGGAGACAGAGACAGGAGGATTCCTGGAACTTGCCTGCTATCCTGTCTAGCTGAGTTGATGAGTTCCAGATCCACTGAAGAAAATCTGTCTCAAATATTAAGATGAAGAAACAATTGAAGAAAACATTTAAGGTTGACATTTGCCCTACACACATACACACACACACACACACACACACACACACACACACACACACACACACACACACACACACACACCCCGAGGCATGAAGGTCATTAGAACTTTTTTTTTTTAAAGAATCCATCTTGTATTCAGATAAAACTTACTCACCAGGCAAGAAACTTTGTCCCTCATATCCCCTATATTTAGATAAAGATTATGCACCTCTGAATAAAGCAAAAGTAATTGAGTAGTGATATATGATAATCATTAGGCTTAGGGACAGTTGAGGTGAACAATGGTGGTAGTCTTAAGTCATCTGGTGGCCCTGAGCGATTTTCTGAGCTTCTAGAATATTGTTTTTAACAAACAGACTTACTGGCCTAAGGTTGCATAGAACAGAAACAAACAAACAAACACCCCAGTAAACTTTTAATTCACATGTTTGCTCTAAATGTGTTACAAATATTTTTATGTACTCAAATTTTAATTAGAGCAACAATAAAACCCTAACACCATTTTCACAGAGAATGTCATGTACAGTTGATTTGACTTTCTATTCAGAACAGCCACAGATTCCTCTTATCTGGTGTTTTACCTGCTACTAATAATAGCAATAAAAGGTTAATCAATGTCCACCAAGAATGGAAATTGTACATAAGAAAACAGGCTGTGAAGATAATGGTAATCCGGTTAGAGGATTTAAGAAGACATTTATTTTACCCAATACCACTTACAGTTTCCATGTAGGTTTGGATGAGAAACTCTAAGTTTTTATTTGTTTGCTTTGTCACTTACAGATGAAATATTAGCTTATCAGTACAATATCAACTGCCTTGACCACCTCCAGTGTCTAAAGAAATCATATTTACAAAATTTTGAATTAATATTGAGTGTTTAACTATGCATGCTCTGTAATACTTAGATACTAGAAGGGATTTATGAATAGGAAACCCTGTTGTATATGTTTTGTCTCAGGGTAATAATGGTGATAATAATAAAATAATAAAACTTGTTTTTGAATTATTGTGTGAATGCGGGTGAGGTACATGAATGTGACTGTATGCACACGGCCTGTTGAACCCAGAAGAGGACCTCAGGGGTCCTCCTCTAGCACCCTCTGCTGTTTTGCCTTGGTACAATCTCCTAAGAAGCTGGTTGTTTTAGTTAGGCTGGCCTACAAGCTGCTAAGATCTGCTTGTCTTAGTTAGAGTTTCAATTGCAATGAAGAGACACCATGACCATAATAACTTTTATAAAGGAAAACATTTAATTGGATGGTTTGTAGGTTCAGAGGTTTAGCCCACTAGCATCATGGCAGGACATGGCAGCATGGAGGCAGACATGGTGCTGGAGAAGGAGCTGAGAGTTAATACATCTTGAGCTATAGGAAACAGGAAGTGAACTGCACTGGGTATAGCTTGAACATAGGAGGCCTCAAAGTCCATCCCCATAGTGACACACTTTCTTGAGCAAGGCCAAACCTCCTCACAGTGTCACTCCCTGTGAGCTTATGTGGGCCAATTACATTCAAACTACCACATTGCCCATCTTCATCCCCTAATGTTTGGGGGACAGGCACTCACAGCCTTGTTCAGCTTTTTGCATGGGAGTTGGGCTTTCAAATGCAGGTCCTCATGCATGCCCAGGAAGTGCTCTTTCAGTGAACTATCCCTTCAGCCCCTACATTTGAATTCTTGTATCACTGAATGGGAGCAAAGTAACTATGTTGTCTAAGTCTTATTGTGAACAGAACAAATGAAAAGATGTGTTAATAACTGGGGAACTTTGACTATGTACTGGTTGCTAGCCAACATTGGGAATTCATTGTTTAATGGCTTAATTTTTTATTTAAAAATGTTATATAGGATGAACTGTGGACCAATAGCTGTGGAGCCTCTATGGGACTAGACTAGGCACGCTGCATAGGTGAGACAGTTATGTAGCTTGATCTGCTTAAGACGCCCCTGACAGTGGAATCAGGATCTAACCCTAGGGCATGAGCGGGCTTTTTGGAGCCCACTGCCTATGGTGGGACACCTTACACAGCTTTGGTCCAGGGGGAGGGGTTTGGACCTGTCTCAACTGAGTGTATCAGGCTCTGCTGACTCTCTATGGGATGCCTTGTCTTGGAGAAGGTCGAATTGGGGTTGGGATGGGGGGGAGCCTCGGGGGAAGGAGGGAGAGGAGGGGATCTGTGGTTGATATGTAAAATGAATAGAAAATTTCTTAATGAAAAAGAAAAGAAAAAAATGTTACATAGGAAAGTACTATGATTTAAGAATTGAATATTATGTTTTATATAATTTACTCATAAATTTTAAACAAAATGTATACAACGTAAAAGACAAAATGCCATTAAATACAAGCCATGAGTGTACAGATGTTTCTTACTTTCAACCTACTTTTCTGCATATTTGAAATTTTTCATAATAAAAATTACAAAGACAAGAAAAGACAAAAGGAAAGGAGAGGAGAGACAAACTATTAGCATTTTGTTTAGAAGTAAATGAAATGGTAGATACAGAGTCACAGAGCAAGATGGCTTCTGTCATGTGCCTGGTTACATGGGAGCCGTCCCCAGCACTGGCTAAAATAAAAGACTAGCAAATGAAATGCTGATAAGCATGTGAACTTGTAGAGTATACATCACTGACATGAATCTAAAATTGTAAAAGCACTCTGGAAAATTGCTCAGAATCTTCTTCTAAATGTATGTGTAGCCAAGCAATTTCACTCTTGGTTATACACAAGCAAATTAGTGTGTATGTCTACAAAAATGTACATAAAAACATTCATAGCAGTTTATTCATAATAGCGTAGAACTGCAAGTAACCAGATGCTGTTCAATAGGTAAGTGGGTAGACAGATAATTGTGTGTTTAATAGAATGCACACCAATTAAAGAATGAATTCTTCTACATGCAACAACATGGATGAAACTCCTTGGTCATAGGTTAACAGGCACAAAGATATCTTTATTTTATGATTCTAAATGAAATTAAAGAATATGCAAAACTATTCAATGATAGTAGATGAAGGATGGTGGGGTTCTGAAAAAGCTACCTTTAAAAGCAATACATTTTAGTTTCTGGAGCTGGAGTTATAGGTGGTTGTGCGCCATATGACATGGGTGCTGGGAACTGAACTCAGGTCCTCTGGAAGAATATATGAACTCTTAACCACTGAGCCAGCTCTACAGCCCCCCAAATAGTCTTGATATTTAGCTAGGCATATATATATATATACACATACACACACATGTATATGTATATATATGTATGTATGCGTGCACATATATATGTGTATACATTTTACATTATATTCATATATACACATTTATATGATATTATACATAATCATACTTTAACAGATATGAAGGGTGTTCTTTATGTACTTTTTGGTTATTTAAACTATTTTTCAATTCATTAATTCCACATGCAAGGATTGAAGAGCAAGTAAGAAAATGTAAATAGTTTAATGAATTATAAAATTAATAAAAATTCTTATAGTAAATTCCACTTTTTTCAAAAACACTGTTCTATTTTAAAATTGTGGCACATGTTATTTTTGCTCAAATAAAGCAAAGTATGAAGTTCACATACTGTTGAAGTAAATTTGACACATTTTGGACTTTATTGACATAACCTTATTCTTATGACAATGCCCACTCTTTCATCAAAGGTGGACAAATTGCATATATCTATTAAATTACAATTATTCATACAATCAGAGGTTAGGCACTGGTAAACAAATTTAACTAATACATTATCTCTTTATAGCTTTACATTTTTGAAAAACTCAATTAAGGTATAATTACTTGAGTTCTATCAGATGCCATTTCTAATAAAAAGTCAAAACAATGATCACACATCAAAAGAACACACAATTTCATTTTCAGCAGTGTGCAATCTATATTGAACCCGTCTACTTCTGCCTTTGGAAGCATCTACAAAGCTTCTGACTGTTAAGTGTTTTGTTGAATGATTTTGAAATGTAATATAAATTCTGAATTTCAGACTGTCTAAATGTATATTAAACATGATCAGTTGAAAAGAGTCTGAAACTGCAAATCATTACATAGCTTTCACTACTCAAACTTCCTTGGAAATACATAAATTGCAGATGTTATTCTATAAGTTGATTGTTTTGTATTGCCTGCTATAGATTGTGTAATTTCCGTAACTTTTCTGCTTCATTCAGTGAATAGAACATTTATTTGTGTCTTTACTATTTTCCAATAAACATTATTGCTGAGGCTTGATTTTCAAATGTGAGATTTTTACTGTATAGACCTTCCATGTTACTCTTTGAGAAATTTGAATATAATGCACTCCACTTGTGTGTTTCCTGTCTTTCAAGGCATTAGACACAATTTGATCTAAGACATGTGAGGATGACACAGTGTTAAGGATGTAATCATTTGAGTGTGACATGCGAAAGCCACATGTCCCCATGAAACCTCTGGAGACCTTTGTAAAACTCAGGTATAAAGAGCCCCCATTCTGAAAGGTAATATATCTCTTTAAACACCACTTTCCTGTTTTCATCTCCCAAGGTTTCATTTCATGGAAAAATATTAGTTGACATTATAAACAGGTGCCAGCACTCACTCATCCAACTAATGAAAAATTTAGCTTAAATTTAGCAAAACAGCAAAATCACTTATGTGGGGAAAATGCAGTCTGATAGATGACCATTTTTTAAAAGGTAAATTATTCATATCTCACCAAAAGCAATCATTTGGTAAAGACTAAGTAATTTTTTACATATTGGCAGGAAATAATGTGGCAGCCCACAGACATTCCCTATTAAGACCTTATTCAAGGTCAGAGAATCTGAGCTTGCTTTATCCAGCAGCTTTATAATAGGATGATTTGGCTAGGGGTTTGGTTACCAGATGTTTTGGAGGGGCTCCATTCATCAGTATGTTGTGCTTTGATCTTGAAAGGGGGAAGTCTTTTGCCTCTCCCCTTGGTAGTGTATAAAAAAGCTCATTAGAAATAAACACAGGCATCTGGGTATTGACCCAGGGCCCTCCCGAAGCTACCCTGTATCTCTGTCTTTCTTATTGTCTCCTTCTATCTTTCTATCTAATACTTCCTCATTCCTCTCTCTTCCCTGCAAGAACTCTTCAACAGGTCTGAGCTGGGACTCAGGCAGACTCCCACAAAATAGGAGGTAGGAAGTGAGCATGTGTTATGAGTGTGTGATGTTGCCATGTAGGACACAACTGAAATATTCTCAAACTGAGTGCAGTAGGAGTCCAGGTGAAGCCAGGCTGTCTATGACAGTTAACCTGTAAAGGAGCCACGGTCACATCAGCCTATTGGTGTTTAGGGACAGAGACCAAACAGAAAAAGAGTTGAGAGTCCAGAAACTACATCCTTCCAGAATCTGAAACTTGCCCCATTAGATACATGAGCAAAAATTCAGAGCGACTCTATTCCCCAAAGCCCTTAAGGACAAAAATAGTTATAAACGAGAAGCTTCTTCACATAGGCTTCATGGTCCAATAGTTTTCAGATACTGCCTTCCATCAGCTTATATTATTCTTAGATAATCTGTGTCAGTCAGAAAATACTAAGTATGAATTAGATGATATGACATGCAACTTGCTATGTGATGATATTAGTATCAGTGTGCACCTTGTGATCTTTTATAATTGTCTAATACTCATCTTGCATAATTGTGGAGGAAAGGCCTTTACCTTTTGAGTGCACTTTTTTGTTTTCTGTTCTCATTCAGGCATATCTCTAAATGCTTGTGACCCGTACTGTCTAATTGTATTGTGTTGGTTTTAAAGATGAGTCATAGGAAGGTTGAATCTGCCCTCTCCTGTCTGCGAACAATCTGAGAGGGCAAAATAAAATAGATGTCACCTATCTTAACTGAAAACCCTGCATTTTTTCTTCTCACTAGAAAGTAATGTCCTTACAGCTTATCATCCATGGCTAATGCTGTTTCCTCTTGGTATTTGTCTGTACCACAGAGCTATTGTGTGGCTTGTAGTGAAGGCACAGCTTATTACCAGTTTATTTTCAATGTAGAACTCAACTCCCATCATGTATTTGAAAGTGAGTCATATTAAGAAACATGTATCATACCTTGTGAATCATCCACAGTCCTCAGCCTTTACCACTGTTGAGAACCAGTTAGAGATGTGGTAGGAAATGTGTTCTTCATAAGAAGAAAATTAAGATAGCTAGTCTTATTTCAATAAACAACAACTCCTTTTAGGGGAGGCTGTAGCATAATGATGACTCGGCTTCTACAAAACTTTCAATAGCAGACACTGCAAAGTAACATTCAGGCTGTGGGAAGGTGAAGTTTCAGTTCACTTTTCTTCCCACACGCCCTATATTATTTAACCCAGCCAATCTCTATAAGGCTCGAGATTTACAGAATCAATGGAGTAGGGACAAGAGTTGGGAAAGTTGACCTGGCCAGTTTTCTCACCTTGACATGGATTATAGTACAAAGGCTAGGTGAAATTTGTGTCTATAGGAAACTCATTACAGAGTCCATCTCATATAAATGAGTGCTTACAATCACAAAGACAAAAGAGAAATGCTGCGCTGTGGGACCTTGGACTTGCCTTTCCGTCTCTGCTTGTCTTTTAGTTCCTATTCTATACTCCCCTTTGAATTCTTAAGTCCATAACTAATAGCCTTTCTTTACTTAATGGTTATTTTGCATGTGGCTGGCCTTTTAAAAGTGTTGGACTCTTTTACTGAAAAGACCCGAGCAATTGCGTTTATTGACACCCTTTACATTGAAAGTGCCCAACACTAGATGTGAATTGACATTTAGGAATTGAATAGTGAGGGCAGGAAAACTCTGAAGCTAACAGAGAAAGCTGCTGGAGTTTGGAAAGCAAGGTGGGAGCTAGCTGGAGGTCAAGTACCACAACCTGGTCTCAGGAAACTGTTCTGTGAAGCACTGTTTAGTTACAGAATAGAATGTGCCGGGGAAAGTTTGAAGAATGAGTAGCTGAGAGCATAGGAGCAAGCCAAAGTGACCTTGGGCGTATGTTGCTGACTCTAGTCAGCCTAACAGGTTGTTGGTTTTTGCTCTTTTTTAGGAGGTCCACCACACAGCTCCCAAATAAATCACACAGAGAGGCTTAAATTATCTTGTCTGCCTTTTGCGTCTGGGCTTTTCCCATTCTCTTACTCTATAAGTCTTACTCTTATTCCATGGCTTGTTGTGTAGCTGGGTGGCTGGCCCCTGGAGTCCTCCTCCTTCTCTGTCTGCTGAATCTCCCATTCCCCCAGTTTTCATCTTCTGTATATCTGCCTGCCAGCCCCGCCTATCCTTTCTCCTGCCTTGCTATTGGCCAGTTCTTTATCAAGACGTCAGGTGTTTTACACAGGCACAGTAACAACAGCTTCACAGAGTTAAACAAATGCAACATGAACAAAAGTAACACACCTTAAAATAATATTCTACTACATTAGCATTTCATAAGATAATCTCAATTTGGACAGAACACATTGCATTTCTGACCTGTGTCACTTGGGCTCTTTGGAAGGTTCCTTTTCTCAAGGTTACCTAAGATAGTCTCCCTTCCTCCTGCTCTCATATCCTTCCCTCTCTGGCTCCCTTTTCTTCCCTTTCACAGTTTCTCCCTCTTTCTGTCTCTATTTCTTTGGCCTCATGTAGCCAAGGCTAGCCTTGATGTAGCTAATGATGAACCTGAGCCTCAGATCCTCCTCCTCTCTCTCTTCCCTGTGCTGAGGTTACAGATATGGGTCACTACACCCAGTTTGTGCAGTACTGGGAATTGAACCAAGTACTTTTACAACTAAACTACGTCCTTACCCCTGAACCATCTGAGATACTCTGCTGTGATATGAGGTTCTAGATCATTGAAAAATCTCAGTTTTCTACTTCTTTCCTCCCATCTCTCTTACTATAGCAATTTCTATGGCTCAGATGCAGGCCATGATCCACATGTTGTGATATTTTAGTGAACATAGTCTCTCTCTAAGGGTTGATTGCTTATAGATTATACTATGCCTCAAAAAATTATATACATATCTACATCCATCAAAAGTTTGCTGCTAAATCTAATCAAGGTCTGCATTAACTAAAAAACTAAAAAAACTCTTAGATGCTGTATTGGCTAGTTTTTGACATAAAACTTGACATAAAACTAGATAAACCTAGGAATAGAGAATATCAACTGAGGAATAGCCTCATAAGACTGGACTATAGGCATATCTATCTATAGAACTTTTTTTTTCTTAATTGCTGTAGGAAGTCTCAGCTCCTTTTGGGCAATGCCACTCCTAGGCAGGTGTGTATGATGAATTGCTAAACAGTTTTATTAATAAAAAACCTGGAGCCAGATATTGGGATGAAAACTGAAAGATCAGAGGAATAGGACGAGCCACAGACAACCTCACCTTACCAACTCCCCAGCCTCTAGAGAGAGCTACTTCCTGTATACCCACGCCTATATCCTTTCTCTGTCTTGCCATCTCACTTCCTCTCTCTGCCCAGCTTCATCACTTTACTTTTTCTGCCCAGCTCTATCATTTCCTGTATGTCTGTACAGACCTCCAGACCTCTATGGTTAACTACTGCTGGGAATTAAAGGCGTGTGCCACCATGTCCGGCTCTGTTCCCAGTGTGGCCTTGAACTCACAGAGATCTGAATGAATCTCTGCCTCCCGAATGCTAGGATTAAAGGGCATGTGCTACCACTGCCTGACTTCTATGTTTAGTATAGTGGCTGGCTTTTTCCTCTGATTCTCAGAGAAGCTTTATTGGGGTGCACAAATAAAGTCTCACCACCCAGGTGGGCATGGACTATATAACAAAAGTAGCTGAGTAAGCCAATAAGGAGCATTCCTTTGTTGCTTCTGCTGCTGTTTTGTCTCCAGGTTCATGCTTTGACTTCCTGCCCTGGCTTCCTTCAGTGATGAACTATAACTTGTAAGTGAAATAAACCCTTTATTTCCAAAGCTGCTTTTATTTATTTAGGTTAGTGTTTTATCTCAGCGACAGAAAGCAAACTAGAAAAAACTTCGTATCAGAACGCAATCTTTGTTGTTGTTGTTGTTGTTGTTGTTGTTGTACCTGCCAAGTTCTCTTTCAGGGAGGATTCTGGGAAGATTTTGTTTTAAGACACCATGCAGTTCTCTAGTTTCTGTTCCAATAACTGGTCTATTGGAGAGAATCAGTTATTGAAGTCACTCACTATCACTCTTTGAGGGTCAGTGTGTGATTTTAGCCCTGGTATTATTTCTTTTATGAAATTGGGTGCTTTTGTGTTTGGTGTATAGATGTTAAAAACTGCAGTGTTCTCTTAGTTGGTGGGTTTTTCCTTTGATGAGTATGTAGTGTTCTTCCCTATCTCTTTATATTAGTTTTTGAGTCTGTTTTGTCTGATATTAAACTGGCTACATATGCTTTCCTCTTGGGTTCATTTGCTTGGAACATCTTTTTTCCATTATTTAACCTCACGTAATGTCTATCATTGATGTTCAGGTGTATTTCTTGGATGCAGCAAAAAAACATGGATCCTGTTTTTTGAATCCAGTTGTTTAGTCTGTGTCTTTTTATTGGGGAACTGAGACCATTGATGTTGAGCTTTACCAATGAGCAGTGCTTCTTGATTCCCACTATTTTGTTGTGGTGGTGTGGCTTTTCCCCACCAGGTTTGATTTTCTAGTAGGAGATTATTTATTCTTTGTGTTTTCTTGGGTGTGGGTAACCTCTTCAGGTTGAAGCTTTCCATCTAGTGTCTTTTGTGGTGTTAGACTTGTAGATAGATACTGCTAAAATTTGGTTTTATTGTGGAATGTCTTTCTTTATCCATTGATTGTGGTTCAAAGATTTTCTGGGTGGTAGTTCATGCTGGCAGTTAGTAGAATATCTTAGAGTTGGTAGAACATCTGACCAGGCCTGTCTTGCTTTTACAGTCTTCATTGAAAAGTCAAGTTTTATTCTAATATATCTGCCTCTATATATTATTTGGACCTTTTCCCTTTCAACTTTTAATACTTTCTCTTTCTGTACATTTAATGGTTTAATTCCTATGTGTCATGGGAATTTTTTTTTCTGATCCAGTCTATTTGGTGTTCTGTTTGCTTCTTTTTTGTGTTTGTTTGTTTTGTTTGTTTATTCAGAGCTGAGGACTGAACCCAGGGCCTTGTGCTTGGTAGGCAAGCACTCTACCACTCAGCTAAATCCCCAACCCCATGCTTCTTATACTTTAAAAGGCAAATCTTTCTTTAGGTTAGGGAAATTTTCTCCTGTAATTTTATTGAAAATATTTTCTGTGAATTTTACCTGGGTTTCTTCTCCTTCATCTATTCCTACTGTTTGTAGACTTGATCTTTTCATAATGTCCCAGATTCCTTGGATGTTTTGTGTCTTGATGTTTTGGGATTCAATATTCCTATGACTAAGATGTCCATTTCTTCTATCTTGTCTTCAATGTCTGAGATTCTCTCTTCCATACTTCTGAGGTTTTAATTTGACTTCCTAAAACTTAGTGACTTACAGAGAGGAATAACCTTATTAATTTGCTTAGCTTTTGTGTTTAAGAAATTTGGTGTGGGGCTAGAGATATAGTTCTGGCTCAAATACTTCATATTAGTCTTTTAGGACTTTTATAACAATAATTCCAAATCCAGGTGCTGGTGGGATTGGCTTTTGGTATAGCCTCTTTATTTTTTATTTATATATACTTATTATTATTTATTCTGTCCTTACAGGGCCATCCCTGCATGCATATGTGGAGGGAGAGAGAACTCCTCTATCTCTTCCTCTTCCTACATTGACAATGATTCTATTAGATAGGCAGTTGTAGTAGGGCAGGCCCATAGGGTGGAGGAAACTGGCTCAGACCAGTTGCCAAGGCATGGACATAACATACTTCCTTATGAGCCAACCTGGAGTTTGCCTAAAGGCCTAGCAACAGGTGCTGTCAGAGTTCCTGATCATGCCCAACCAATGAGGGATGACCATGCAATGCCACTAGATTGGGACACAGCCTGGGTGTTGGCAGGAGGGTATATAAGGCCTTCCTCATTATTACATAAATGAGTTTGCTGTTTTCCTTTAACTGATGTCTGTGCCACTGGTGCTGCACTTTCTTACCTCCTCCTCAGAAGGAGTCCTTAGGATCCAGCAAATAGGCAATGCTTTTTTTTTTTTTTTTTTTTTTTTGTGGGGCTGAGGATCACACCCAGGGCCTTGCTCTTGCTAAGCAAGCACTCTACCACTGAGCTAAATCCCCAACCCCTAGGCAATGCTTTTTAAACTTGAAGGTCTTGTCTCCAAATACAGTCACTTTGGAATACAAGTTAGTCTATAACTGTCCCTCTTCTTTTATGTCACACCTTCTCCCCTTCTCCCCTTTCATTCTTCTAGCCCTCCTTTTTGTCTCCAAGGAAAGAATTCTGTGAGCCCCTTTCTCTGTTTTCTGAGCATTTCTGTATGTGATCCTCCCATGTGGACCTAGTTGGACTTATCGACCTGCTTGCCTGGCATCAAGCCCCCACAGAGCACAGGGATTGAAAAACTAAGATAGAAAAACATGTCACCAATACAGCTTTGTCTTAAAAAGTCACATTTAATCACTTTTGACACGCTGTGTTAAATGAAGCAGAGGTTTATGTAGCTTCAGGGGGAAGAGGCACAGTATTACCGTAGAGGAGATATCAAAGTCACATGGGATGGGTGGTACATGGCTGCTGCTATTTTGGGGAAGCATGATTTGCCAAGGGCAATGATGCTCCTGTGAGTTTCATATCCCTCCTTCCTAAGGGGCCTATTGTAAGAAGATGTCCAATAAATCATTTGGAAATTAACTGTTTTCAATGTATACACATACATTTTTAAAATTTGACCTTCTGGGGGCAGTGTTTTTAAATTTTACTCTTTCTTGTTATAATTGAAAAGATGTGTGATACTTAAGATCCAAAAACAGTAGCAAGACTAGTGAAAAACATCTACAAACATTTCTACAACAGTGTTAAATCCGAAATTAAATGGGGAGCCTGTTTCCCTTATACTGGCTGATCTGCAGTAGCTATGGGTTTTCATACTGGATTTCCTTTATGGCCTCCATCTCTGTATTAAAGTATACTCTTTCCTAGAGAAATAGAACCCAGAGGATGCACACATACAGGTGTGGCCTCAGAAATATTTGGGACAGGCATCGATTCACATGGTCACAGAGGCTGGCAATACTAAAGGGTTCACCTATAGACCAGAGACTGGGAACAAGTGTATGCTCGTAGTATGAGGCACCTGCTGAAAGAATTCTTTTATCTTTTGTAATAGTTCAGTTGCTTATGTTAAGGGCCTGCAACTGATTGGAAAAAGCTTACTGACATGCTGAAAGATAATCTACTTAAAGTCTACTGAAAAATTAATTTCAGCTTCACAATCCTTCATCATCAAATATATGTAGTTAACCAAATCCCCAGTTCCATGGGCCCACAAGCAGTGTTTGCTGTGGTTAAGTTGTACAACTAGGAACAACAGTGGTATTTGTAGTGTTTTCACTAGGACCACTGAAACTTTAAACTCATAGTCAACAGATACTTTGCTTATGAAATTATCTCACTATGAAGAGCCTGTGTCTCATAGACTTCTTTTCATTTGATTGATTATGCATACATGGGCTTCACTGGGGTGTGATGAAAAACATTTAGGCCAGTAGTAATAATCCCCAAACTAAACATGGAAGTGTCTGAACTTAACACTCACATAAAAATCCTAATTGTCATTGGCAAATCAGGTATCAGGCTTTTTCTAGTTGTGTCTCTGCCTGTTTTTCAACTTTAAGCACATCTTCTCCTCCACTAGTATACAAAGAAAGGGAGTGGAAAAAGCTAGGTGGGAGGAAGGTCATACAATTCAGTTGTGTCTTAAAGTCTAGAACTTACCGAACCATCATAGGCTGAGATGTGAGTCATTGTCTAAACTGACTGTATTCCTCAGATTTATTTATTTTTCTTTTATGTGCATTGGTGTTTTGACTCCATACATACGTATGTGAAGGTGACAGATCCTGAAACTGTAGTTACAGATAGCTGTGAGTTGCCATGTAGGTACTAGGAATTGAACCCAAGTCCTCTGGAAGAGCAACCAGTGCTCTTAACTGCTGAGCTACCTCGTAGCCCTGTATTCCCCAAATTTATATGTCAGTGGTATTTGGAGATGGATCCTTTGGGAAGCAGTTAGGGTTAGATGAAATTCACAAGGGTGGGGTCCCCATGGTGGCATTAGTGGCCCTTTTAGAAGAGTCTGAGACTACAGTTAGCACACTTGCTCTGTCTTGCATTGTATAGTCTGCTATGCTGTGGTGCCTTCCAGGCAGTTATGCCAGGCTCCTGACTACTCAGCCTCCAGAACTGAGAGCAAACAAAATCTGCTTCTAAAAAAATAAATTATTCTATCTCTGATATTTTGTGATAACAACAGAGAACACCCAACTAAAGACAGTCCATATTCTTTTGAGTGTCTTGTGCTTTTCTGAGATCTGACTAAAAAATGTGCTACCGTCTACTCTGTAAATATACATGAGCTATAGTGTCTGTATTTTAACCATGCATTTTTAAGCTATGTCTTTAAGAAGAAAGAAAATCCTATAAAATTTCTCTTTGCTTGGAAACAAAAGATTAACAGTAAGACTCTAGGCTTTAGATCAATCACTGGTTCCATCTGGTGAATGTTCTCTTTGATGGCCTCATTTAGAACTTCAAGAGATTTTGCTCAGATTTAAAATTCTCATTACAGCCTTTGCCAAAACATCTTAAATGCAAAGCAATCTAAACTTTAAAAAATTTAGGAATTGCTGAGGGAGACCCATCCAGGACTGAAACTCTGAGATAAAACGGGGTTGGGAAAATATTCTAGCACGTTCTATGAGACTTCTGCTCTCTGAAAATAAAAGCAATAAGACCTTCATTATGATTTTTAGAGTTTATTTCCCTGTATAGAGCTACATCCATTTTTCTCTGCTTTGTAGGTCCCACCCCAATTTACAGAGAGACATGAAATATAGCCAGGACAGACTTCTCTGAACATTTGCCATTTCCCTGGCTTTGGAATGAATCCCAAATGGACCTGGTTTTATAAGTTACATGTTTCTTCTGCTCTTTAAGCAATATTGATCTCTCTCCCCTAAAACCATGTCTTGTTTCTTCTAGAAAATGGACATCTCCGTCTCTGTAGTGTATCCATATATGGCCAATTTCAGAGGAAAATATCTCCAAGCACATTTTTTTTTTTTTGTTTCCCAAGAACCACTACATCTAATCATTAAATTAACCATGGTCAATCTTTCAGCTCAAGGTGACTACTGATTTCAATCCCTATATATATAAAAAGAAACCTCTTATTTTAACTGGGTTTCATCTTGTCTTCAAAAATCTTCTTATGTTTTGACTTCCATAACATGTAATGTTCCAAATTTTTAATGCTCAATGAATTCACATATGCATACTTTTCCTTAGATATTTCTGACTTAAAAACTATGTAATATTTCTTCAACTAGAACAGAAAGGAGAAAGAAAACAGGAGAAAAACAGTAGGGAGGTGCACCAAGCCATCACAGTGATAGATTAGCAATATCTTTGTAATTACTTCTATCATAACTCTTATAGTGGTAGCACACAATGATCACAACAGAAGATATATGTATTAAGTTTTCTTGGGAATGTCAAATGCAATATGCTAAAGAGGCACAAGGCATAATGTTGCACATTTATAATGCCAGCAAATTGAGAATAACCTTATTTTAAAATCCCCTTTCAATACAGATACTGCATTCTCTCTATGTTATTTTTAGAGACATGTGGATAAAATTGCTAATCACCAAATTTGTGATGAAGAGGAAAGGAAAGAGGCAGGATTAATGTTTAGTGAACACTGTCTTTTTGTCAGGTTATTTCATGTAAGTTTTTTTAAATTGGTTCTCAAACCCATGTTCCAATTATTCCATGTACATACTTTTTCTGTTTTATATATGAAGAAATGGACATTGAAAGTAATAATAAAATGGGATCATTTTATTCATTTGTTGGAAACAAGGTCTCATTCTGTTGTCCCAGACTTGTTACTAACTTGCAATCCTCCTGCCTCAGCCTCCCAGTGTTGGGATTGTAAGTATGTGCCAACATGCTTAGGCTCAAAAGTTTGAATTGCTAACCTAATGAGTTGGAACATAGAAGCACTATGCCTTAGTCTTAGTGATCATGACACTGTGTTATGGGACAGATGCATGTAGAAATATCGAGTGGCTTTGAGCACATTAATAAGTCACTCATGCAAATGATTTTCAGTTGATTTAAAAATATCCATCACATGAATAGATGAAAGATGAGCAAATATTATTTAATTGGTCATGATGTGTCTCAAATTTGAAGTGACAATAAAGACTACACATTTGAACTTAAGCACACATTCATGATTTCACGGATGACTAAATTAAAATAGCTGAAGGGTCATTAAACACCCAGATTGATTATTGCAGCACCATGCTGAATTGTTTTCTTTGGCCCTCTTTGAGAACAAGGGAAAATGAATTATCATCTTTTTCAAGTTAAGCAGGTAACAGAGCGAATCCCTTTCCCCCAGCTTCTTCAACACCTACCTCCTCTGAGAAATCTACCTTAATGAATAACCCTAATAATTGAATCTTCTATCCCGTGCTTCCTCAAACACTTAATGTACCATAATACTTTGCATGGTAATTTATGTCTGGTCACTTTAGGCTCTGCAAATGTGTTTGGAACATAATGTATACTACCCAGTGAACTGGTTAATAAGCTTTTTCAGAGGAGCGATCAGCTTTTAAGCGTTTGTACTGGGGTGCACACAGGGGATGGAAATGGCAGAGAAGGGCAGGGAGGCAATCTTCTGAACAGAATTATAAATAAAATAGATATCTAATGGATAAATGAGGGCATTTTGGACTTAAGTAACAGGAAAGTCAGAGAATGATGTCACGTGTCAAAAGAAGTAGATGCTACGATGACGGGAGAATCACGTTCTGAGGACAGGTTGGACAGTGTTTGATAGACATGAGGCTACTTGTTCTCAGGGTGGTGATTATAAAGATGAGCACATAAGGCAGACTAGACAATCAGTCATTACTGAACTAGGGATGAAAGGGTAGCATCAGAACATGGATGCTGTCATACTCTAAGAATTTGATGATGAATGAGATGCAGCATCGAGAAGTCTGGTTAAAAAGGAAATGAAAACCGAGTGGAGTTAGTTGTAGCAAGCTTTTGCAGGTTGAGAGACTGAAAGACAGGACGACCAGGACAGACAGATGGAGATGAGCAGCGGAGGAGGTACTATTGGTCAGTGTTAGTCATGTGTGATCCCTTAGCAGCGTAATTGGATTTACGTTTTGTTAGTTGTGTGAGTTTGGGCAAACTTCAATTTACCAACTTATTAAACAGGGATCATTAGGCCTGTTGTGAAGATTAAACCTTAAAATAATTTACAGTGCTCAATCCAGTGACTGGAAGATGGTGAACATTCGGCAGACAGCAGCCGTTATGATTAATGCTGTTAGATCTTAAATAGAAACATGGGGAAAGTGTTGATGCCCAAAAGATAATTTTCCTTTTTGAGAACTCTGGGACTGCCGATGCTGTCATCACAAACAGCAGGTAAGCTAACAACAACAACAAAACATCAAATGACTCAGTTTTTAAAAATAAGTTGGTTAAATTGTCTATGACATGTATTCATCATATTAGGTTTGGAAATGTCCTTGTGCCATTGACAAAGAGAATTATGAGGTAATAGTATACAACCTGATATTTGTGGAGGCTTTGAAGGTGACAGTCCAAGTGGGCTTAGAGGTACCTGGAAGGAGTTATAAATTACGCAATCAGCCATGTATGATGTTAAAGAGGCAGAAGCACCAGAGTTGGCATGGCAGACAGCTGCAGAAGGGATCAGAAAACTATGATAAAGGGGTAGAGAGATATGTTAGGCAACCACAAGAGACACTTTTCTAAACCAAAAAGAAATGTTCTGGCATAAAAAACCCAATTCCCTGAGAAGTTCTGTGGACATAATCCTCTGTAGGCTGTGAGTGATGCTAGCAATGGCATTATGGATCTATCTTCTATACACAATTAGGAAAAATAATAAGGGCTGGGAACCCAAAAAGCCAAGTTAGCACTCAAATATTTGAAGCACATAGCCACATTGTTGTCAGGGGTCTCTCTCTCTCTCTCTCTCTCTCTCTCTCTCTCTCTCTCTCTCTCTCTCTGTCTGTGTGTGTGTGTGTGTGTGTGTGTGTCTGTCTGTCTGTCTGTCTCTCTCTGTTGACTCACAGTATGCTCTGGAAATAGTTAATAAAATATAGCATGTCTAGTGTGATTTAAATTTTAAGAATGGTTGATGGGAATTAGCACTGATGGGAGCTATCTGATCAGAAGTCATGGTGGAGCTGCAATGTTTAATTATTCTAAGTTTCACTAAAAAACCATTTGGGCAATTTCTAAGTGTAATAAATTTATTGCAGAAGATATTGACATGCAAATTATACAAAAGGCTCCATCATAAAGAACATAGTTGCTTAGGAGGATTGATGGCAGATCCTCATACTTCCATGGTAAGCACCACATTGACTGAGCTATCTCTCCAGCCTGCATTTCCAGTCTTTAAAGTTCACTTGTATCCTTGGACCCTAGCCACGTCCCTTCCAATGTAAAGTTAGCAATATAGTGTCTCTCTTGCCTGACGGCCACCACCAAGAAAGACTATGTGATTTTAAAGATTCCTGTGAACAGGTTAAACCTACCTTAGTAGTGCAAGAGCCTCCATTTTACCTACCACATGCTCAAAATATTCTTTTTGCCATGTAAGGTGAGATATTAGAATATAGACACCTTTTGGTATAAAGTATATTATCCTTCCAACTGCAGCTGCTCACCGGAGAGAATTTTAAAAAGGGACATAAAAACATAAACACATAGCACGGGACAGTAAACATGAGCACATCTCACCTTTCCGGGAGCAACCTCACATTTTAATTCTTTCTTATCTCCCTTGACATATTTGGAATTTTATGATTAGAAATATTATTTTGATTAAGTAAATTTTCCATCAGTCTCATTCATTAAAGTCTTTAAATGTCTTTCCTGTTTTCCCAAACAGTCTTCAAGTTACTGGGAAATTCTAAGAAGTCTTGGCTCAAAATGATCTTATCTCTCCAATTTGAGTTCCAAGTTGGACCTCAGCTTTACTCATTTAGTAGATGTAAGGAACCCATAAATGATGCAGGCACTCTTCTGGGTTCTATGATAGCAGAGGCTAGAACAGTGGGAATGGCTAGCCCTGCTCTCCACATAGGTTCTAGCTGAACTCAACTTTGGAGGGATAGTGTTCCATTTCTCATTGCTTATCTGTGTAATGGGAAAACAGGATATTCAACCTAAAAGAATATTATTTCTTTTTCTTTTTTAAAAATTTCTTTTTCTTTTCTTTTCTTTTTTCAAGACAGGGTTTCTCTGTGTAGCTTTGGCACCTTTCCTGGAGCTCTGTAGCCCAGGCTGGCCTCGAATTCACAGAGATTCATTTACTTCTGCCTCCCGAGTGCTGGGATTAAAGGTATGTGCCACCATCGTCCGGTTTAGAATACCATTTCTTAAGGAGTACTTTTATTTCCTAAAGTGTGTCTGTCTGTCTGTCTGTCTGTCTGTCTCTCTCTCTCTCTCTCTCTCTCTCTGTGTGTGTGTGTGTGTGTGTATGTGTGGTTGTTCCATGGTTCACACATGGAAATCACAGGACAACCTTTGGGTATCCGTCCTTAATTTTCCCTCTTATTTGAAACAGTCTCTTTCCTGCTGAATATGACAAGCTCGTGTTTGGAGATTCTCTTGTCTCTGCTCCCCATTTCTTTGTAGGGGTGTATTGGGAGTACAAATGCTTACATTGCTGTGTCTGTGCACTTTTACCTGGGTGTGGGAGACTTCCATTCTCATCAGGTTTGCATAATGTGGTGTCTCAGTTACCGTTAAGTGGCTGTGAAGAGACACCATGACCAAGGCAAATCTTACAAGAGAAAGCATTTAATTAGGGCTGGCTTACAGTTTCAGAGGTTCAGTCCATCACCATGTTGGCAATATGCAGGCAGGTGCTGGAACATAGCTGATAGCTTTGTCCTGATCCATAAGCAGAGAGAGAGAGATTCTAGGTCTGGCATGGGCTTTTGGAACCTCAAAGCCCATCCTGCAGTGACACGCTTCCACACCTCCTATTCCTTCTAATCCTTTGAACAGTTCCACTCCCTGGTGACTAAGCTTCCAAATACACGAGCCTGTAGGAGATATTCTCATTCCAACCACGACAGATGCTTAAGCTCTTGTACTTAAGTGTCACCTGGATTGGTGCACATTTCTATAGTATCTACACTGTATGAATTTGATCTAGTAAGTATGTCACTTTCACTTTCTGTTTGTTGACTTAGGGAAACTAAGTAAATATAGGACCTGTGTAAGTAGGCTGCTGTTGAAATGCAGTATTAAGTGGACTGGTAATTGCTGTTATTGTTACCATTAATTTGAGTGTTATCTCTCTGCTTATTTGTTTCTTCCAACCCCAGAGGGCAGTGATTAACATAATAATCCTGTTAAAGGTGATAAAGATTTATGGGTATAGAGATGAAGAAGAATTGAAGTGGATTTAAATCGAATTAATCTGCTTTTTCAGTCCTGCTCATCTGAAATATTTTTAATATCAACATGATTACTTGGTATGATAGCTACATTTTATGTAACAAAGAGAGCAGAGGCATTGAGTAATGAGCAACTGACAAATGGGATCTACATCCCTCAAGGAAAAACAGGCCTATATCAGATTTTTTCCTAATAGAAAGAGTACTGCCTTCTAGGAGTGAGCCTACTCCCAGAGTCTGACTTTGTGTGTTACAAGATATTCCATAACAGGAGCTCTGCCAAATGCTTAGAGGGGATAGATACTTATTACTTAGGGCCAGAGTAGGCTCTTGGAGAACCTGAAAAGGAGAGGTGGGAAGGGCTCAGGAGAACTAACTCTTTGTCTCCATCTCTGTGTCTATCTGTCTGTCTGTCTGTCTGTTTCTCTCTCTCTCTCTCTCTTTCTCTCTCTCTCTCTCTCTCTGTCTGTGTGTGTGTGTAGTCTCTCTTTCTCTCTCTGTAGTGTCCATCTCTGTCTCTGTCTCTCTGTGTGTAGAGTCTGTCTCTGTCTCTGTTTCTCTCTCTGTGAGGTTTGTCTCTGTCTCTGTCTCTCTCTGTAGGGTCCATCTCTGTCTCTCTTTCTCTGTGTAGAGTCTGTCTTTCTCTGTCTCTCTTTGTGTGTGTAGGGTCTATCGGTCTCCATCTCTCTTAGTGTGTGTAGAGTCTGTCTCTGTCTCTCTGTTTTTCTCTTTCTCTCTCTGTTTCTCTTTCTCTTTGTGTAGTGGGTAGTACTGTAGTGGGTGATTAATTCTAGGTTGTTACCCACACATTCCAATGCTTTACCACTGAGCTTTGTCTCTGGCCCTAGAGGAGATTTTGCATCTGGAAGTCTTCTGATGATTGTTCACAGAAGACTTAGCTGCTTAAGACCAAGCCAAGTCTACTATTTTTTTTTTCCATTTTGAGGGTTCTATTCATTTAAAAAAGATTACATCAAGCTTTTTTTTTTTGTAAATCTTTTTTTTTTTAACTTTTAGTATGTTAGTTTATTTTCTCAACTTCAGAAGATAAAGTAAACAAGTATTTACTCTTGTTTATAGAATAGTGTGCTTTTCAAATTTATTTTAAAAATATTCATTTCTCATAACAAAAATCAAACCTTTTTTTTAAAGTTTTAATCACACCATCAAAATGATTGGCCAGTGTTTTTAACAGGTAACATACTTATTGAATATTTACTTATTTTTAATGATGATAACATTGCTTTTCCCTTTATCCTTTAATTTTGTGATTAGTGTTGAGCAGCTTCATAATGACAACCATGTCTTCTTGTGTCATGCTACTGTGCAACAGAAGTTATTTTTTTCCTTGAGAATGCAAATATTCTCTACATGTTATAAAAGATGTGATGCTCACCATCCCAATGTAAAGTCAATCCAAATGTTGGGTTACTCCAGGCTCTGTGTCAAGTGGTAGTATGGACACTATGGCCTGTTCAGTATTGATGTAGTTTTGTAACTACAATTATGTCTTTCCAATGTGAATATACTTGTATAGTTATTTAATTACAACTACTTTCAAACAAATATTGTATGGCTTGATATGATAAAAAGCCATACTTTTATTTAAAATATGTGTCTTCAGAAGTTTTATGTTTCATTTTATCTAAAATTAAGAAAATATTCAGTTCATTTTAAAGAATTTTTTGAAAACACTGTGCTAAAGGAAAGAGGGTTGATTTCATTTTCACGTTGTATTTCCTGTGGTGTCTTGATAAGTAGAGAAACCACTTGCTGACTTAGACAACAAGGACTATTTCAAATCACTTCAACAATTTACATATTGGAAATATTTTTGTCTATAATTTTTAGAGATAAAATATTTTCAAAATTTATTTGGAGGATCAGGTATGATATCTCTGTGGTAAAACTTTTTCAACCCCCCTTTCCCCTTAGTTACTTGAGATATATCAGTTGTCCTCTACAGCAAATAGTACATCTTAGTTCTGTCCAACTGTAGTTTAGGACCCATCGGCCATCTTCCCTTAAGCAGTGGGTGCAACTCCATTCTTTATGGTCTACATTTTAGCAGAGCCACACTGTTTCATTTTCTTAAACTCAAATACTTCTTAGCTTTGGGTGTTTTCAGAGACTATTTCAATCCTTTCACATTTTTTTGTGATCATTTTTTTTTTTCATCCTTTTAGGCTCATGTCAGGAATTATATCATCCCCAGGTTGGGTTTGCCTTGACCCTTGGGTCTTGCCAAACCCACGGTTGTGAACAGGACTCTCTAGATCACTCTCCTCTATAGAAGCTGAACAGGTTGTTTAGTCTCAGGTTAAATCTATGTTCATATCTTTCAGATGGATCCATATGATCAGAGTGGATGCATTTGGCTACTTATTCTCTTAGTATCACGGGTCACTAGTATAATATCTTCTCTTTGAAAATTCCCAGTACTACTCAGATCATCCTCTATTTCAGCTTGTGACTTTGTATCTTCACTAAAATTGAAGCTAATCAAAAGGAAGACCCTCATAGCCCCAGATTATCCCCTTTCTCAATTCCTACTCTCCCTACCATGCATACTCTTTTCTAGGGAAACTTGTTGTTCATTCCTGAAACACATTAGCCACTCTCTCATCATACAGCCAGTTCATCACCTTCTGCCTCTGATGGAACATGCTCCTCATAGTTAACATGGGTCACCCCTCCACTTTCTCTAAGATTTTAATCATGTCACTTTCTCAGAGTAATCTAGCTTTACACCTACTTTAAAACTGAGCAGACTCCTAGTTCCACCATATTCTTTAGCTCTGTTTTTTAAAATTGATACCAGTTACTTAATTTTCCATAGTTTCTTTATGAATTGAGTGTTTAGATATTGTCCCTATACCCTTAGTACAATATAAACTTTGTAAAGTGAGAAACACTTGTTTCTCCCAGTGTTGTAACCTGCAGTCACAAATGACGCTTGGCACATAGTATGGCTTCACAAATCCATGTTGAATTAAATCTTCATAGAAACACTAGATTTAGTACTGTGCTGTAGAGTTGGCTCATTTATCTTTTACACTAAATTGCAAACTCCATTATACAGAGACTACCCCATTCATCATTTTTGTAAACTCTATTCTTGGGCCATAACTTAAAGACCTTAAAAGTTACCTGCTTAAAGCAACCAGTGTCTTCTTTTTTTCTCTTTGGTTGTGAGGCTTGAACCCATCTATGGTTTTGCACATGCTACTCAAGGGGAAATCGATCTCCATGAGTAAACTGGGAATGAGGGGTGGACAATGGAAGGTAGGGGATAGAGGATGAGAACATAAGGGAATAGGATGGTACACCTGGAACAGGGATGGAATGGGGAAACAATGAAAGAGATACCATGATAGAGGGAGATATCTTTAGGACAGAGAAAAGTCTGGTGCTAGGGAAGTTGCCAGGAATCTCCTAGGATGACCCCAGCTTGGACTACTAGAAATAGTGGAGAAGGTGCCTGAACTGAACTGGCTTACCCCAGTGATCAGATCGGAGAATACCCTAACTGTCATCACAGAGCTTTTCTCCAGTGACTGATAGAAGCAGATACAGAGCTCCAGAGCCAAACACCAGGCACAGCTCCAGGAGTCCAATTAAAGAGAGAGAAGAGGGATTCTATGAACAAGCGCATCAGGATCACGATGGAGAAACCTGCAGAGATGACCAAACCAAACTAGTGGGAACTCATGAAAGTTGGATCAGTGGTTTTGGAGCCTGCATGGGACTGGACTAGGCCCTCTGCATGGCAAGACAGTTGTGCAGCTTGATCTGCTTTGGGGGCCCCTGGCGGTACAATCAGAATGCATCACTGGTGCATGAGCAGGCTTTTTAGAGCCCACCACCTATGATGGGACACCTCTTTCAGCCTGGAGGCAAGGGGAAGAGCTTGGACTTGCCTGTCCTGGATATGCCTCACCATGGAAGCCCTTGCCTTATTGTGGAGGCGAGTAAGGGATGGGTTGAGAGGGGGAGGCTGGGGAGGCAGGAGAAGGGGAGAGGCGATCTTTAATTGGTGTGTAAAATGAATGAAAAAATTTCTTAATAAAAAAATAAATTAAAAAATTAGTTGTGTCTTTCTCATTTCTGTGGTTGGCATCTCTTCCTTCCATGCTCAGTCAAGGACAAAATATTTGGAGTTCTCAATTCCCCTGGGATAAATTTCTCATGTTTTGAAATTCTGCCTAGTTGGTTGTTTTGAAACCTTGGATCTATGATAGGCAAGGTTATGGTTTTATATAATGACTTTCCTGTATCATTGGAATGTAGTAAAACTCTATTAAGTGTGTACATATCTTAAAAAAACTATTTTCACTTTATGTGTATGGGTGTGTATGTTTGTGTGTATATTATGTGTGCAGGTGCCCATGAGAAGAGGGTGTTGGAACCCCTGAAACTAGAGTTACAGCGAGTTGTGAGTCACCTGAGTTGGCAATGGGGGTCTTAATCAGTCTTCTGCTAGTTAAGCATGTGCTGTTAACTGCTTAGTCAGCTCTCCAGCTCAGAGTCTGTGTACATCTCAAGAGGAAGGAGAGCTATCTTCTTACTTGTATCCTGATTTGGTATTTCTCATTATAGCGGGCTTCTAACAACAATTAGTATATACTACTTAACTAGACCTCCAGTCTGCATGTGCACAGATATGCTATGTACACACCAGCTATCACAAAGCAAAGGAGAAAAGCACAGGTCATGAGATTAAAGTAGATTTGATTATTTAAAAATTGAATGTTTCTTTTAAACTGTGGGCACTATTAACAACAGTAACACTGACCTCAAAACATGAAACATTTAAATTATGTCTAGAAATGACAAGATATGCCTACAACAGGAGATGTCTACATGGCTACAAGATATTGACAACATGAGATGAAGTTCCACATAAACAAAAAATGTACAGAAAGGCCACAGTGAGATATGAGCTGGGAAGTAGACTGTTTCCCCAAAGTTTATGTGATATGGAAATGGATGGAATGGGATCGTGTATAAATGAATCATGGGAGACGGATTCTATGTGGTACCATACATGGGGGAGAAGCCAAAGCCTTTCTGAGCACCTTAGAACTGGTGGATCTTAGGAAAAAAACGCTGTGTGGAAAAAAAAGCAACAATGCTAATATATCAACACTTAGGAAGTATTACTGCATGACAGTCGTTATGTTGGGCTCATAATAACCCTGAAACATGTGAAATATGCATGGTCTGTGAGTGCATGGACATGCCAAGTTTGAACATGGACCACCCAGTTTCAGATTGATTTTCTGAAACAGTTGCTATCGATGTAAGAACTGCAGTGTTAGCTGTCGCATCAAATAAGGAATGGAAATAAAATTTCATGCACACCACAATGCCTAATTTTGTAGGCTCCATTAGCAATGAATTATGTTGAGGAATGCTGGAATACAAAAATAAGGGAGTAATTATGTTGTGAGGTATCCACCAGAGAAGACTACTCAGAAATGGGTTCAGAACTCCAGTGAGACCCCAAGCCTTTTCTCAGGTTGAGCTTTTAAGCACAAAAACCACATCCTGGGTTGACACACCTCAGTTAGCAAGAACAGTTAGCTAGAAGCTGAACTACAGCAGCAGGTATTGCTGCTACGTGATGAGGTACATGGCCTGAACGGTACTTCCATCATGGTGTCAGCTGTGCTAAAGTCTGGGGGCCTGTAACTATTAAATTCAGCAGTAGGGTCTGTGCAGATTCAACATGGTGGAGTAGGTTAGGTTAATTCCTTTAATGAATGACAATAATTTGACTTCTGAGAAATACGATACTTGGTGTGGTTTCAAGTGTTGATATCAGGGAGGAAGGTGAGATCCTAAAGCTGCTGCTGTCTGAGGGGATGACGCTAGTGACCAATGACACATGGAGAAACCCAAGAACCGATGATGAGTCAGCAAGATGACACGAAAACAGAACTCTTTGGCTTCTTGGGTGAGAAGACACTGGACTTTTCGTTGGGTTTGTGTTGTTCAAGGATGCCACCAGTTCACGGTGGAGAAGGTGAACTGTGCCTGCCCTTTACCAGTCTGCCTCTGTGGCGAGGGCTAAGACAGGATTCCTTATCTCTTCCATGCCAGATGTCAACCTATTTATATGTGCTTTCCTTATTCCATAACTGTAAGTCTAATTCAAATAAAGAATTGCTCTGTGTGTGCATTTTTGTTGTATCTCCAGTGAAAAGTAGGGTTTATCTGAGCCAAATGGGGAAATTTCCAGTGAGAAGAGAGTGGGATACAAAAGCAAGACTCACAGTATTAAATGAAGTGGATGGTTGGTGAATGGTTGGCTGACTTTCCTTCCATGCAAACAGCAGCCAAGGAAGGTGAAGCATGGCTGATCTGCATGCCCTTTAGAGGTGACTCTTAGAAATATATTAAATTGCCCTTACAGAGCATATGGAGAATAAACCACAAGGGCAATTTGCATCCTCAACCTTCTTTCTCCTCACTCAAACCAGCGTTAGAAACTACCTTGCTCCATTTTAAGGTAAAGTTAATTTTTTTTTTGGTAAAATTATAAACGTCCTCACACAACATGGTAAAGGAACCCTATGTTTCCTTCACTAAGAAAGTCTGCCTTATAATTTAAGTGCTGGGTGATGACTGACAGGTGGGTCTGCGCAGGAAGCCTATCTTCGAGTCCAGCAGTGAAAATTAGAGGAAGCCATCCTCTTTGTCAGTGATTTTCCATTCTCTCCTGGCTAATCCCCATTTCAGCCTACACTCTAGCTCTTCTGATTCAGAGCCATGATCAGTTTTCAGTTCCTCTATCTCTCCAGACCTCTCTCTTTCTTTCACAATTAGCTCTTCCTTCAGTGCTGTCTCTGGGTCCCCATGCTTGCAGCACACATTTCCAGATAGAAGTAATACAAGTAAAATTCCACCATTGTGGTAGACAATTATTTTAAGATGTGTTACATTTGTTCATGCTGTGAAACATTTGTTTAATGATGCAAAGATGTGTTGCATTCTTTTATGGTGATTTGTTTAATTCTGTGAAGCTGTGTTACTTTATCTGTCTAAAACACCCAACTGGTCTAATAAAGAGCTGAATGGTCAATAGCCAGGCAGGAGAAAGGATAGGTGGGGCTGGCAGGCAGAGAGGATAAACAGAAGGAAAAAAAGAGAGAGGATCAAGGAGTGATCGAGAGAAAGAGGAGAAAGAGAGGATAATTCCAGGGGCTAGCCATCCAGCTACATAGTCAGCCATGGAGTACAAAGTAAAGAAAGATATACAGAAATAGAGAAAGATAAAAGCCCAGAGGCAAAAGGTAGATGGGATAATTTAAGTTAAGAAAAGCTGTCTAGAAAGAAACCAAGCTAAGGCCAGACATTTATAAGAAAGAATAAGTCTCCTCCATATGAGTTATTTGAGAGCTGGGTGGGTCCCCCAAAGGAGCCGAGAGAGAGAGAGAGAGAGAGAGAGAGAGAGAGAGAGAGAGAGAGAACCAAAAACCACACCATCTTAGAATTTCTTCAGTAATTGCTATGCACTGGATGAGTGCCCCCAAATGCCATGAACTAAAGGTGTGGGTGTTTTCCTGCAGCACTGTCCTGTGTTTTAAAGGTGTTAAAAACCTTTAAAGGATGAGGCCTAGTGAGATAGAGTTGGGTCATTAGGTGTCTATTTGAATGACATATTGGGATTCCCTGGTTGTTCCTGTCTTTGTGT
Source organism: Onychomys torridus (assembly GCF_903995425.1). NCBI lineage: Eukaryota > Metazoa > Chordata > Mammalia > Rodentia > Cricetidae > Onychomys > Onychomys torridus. Next base: position 20,336,219 of record NC_050461.1, on the reverse strand, counting down.
TTTAGTTGCCATGAGGTGAGTATTTTATTCTGTTACTGATATTTTGCCTCCCCACAGGCCCCCAAACAACAGTCAACCCTTCAAAAACTGTGAGCTAAAGCAAACTTTTCCTCTTGTTAAGTTGGTTGTACCAGGTATTTTCTTATAGTGATAGAAAGCTGGTTAACACAGCATAATATTTATTTTTCTTTGATCTATCAGTTCTGCCCTGTACTATAATAATTTGTATAGGCATATTCTATATTTATTTTTTATTTATTTTATCTGTTTTACTTTTACAGCAGAGTTTCACTGTATAGCCTAGGCTGGCCTGGAACTTACTATGTAGCCCACACTCTATGGCTATTTTTCTTCTCCAGTTTCATCCATCTTTGCTTCTCTTGTTAATATTTATACCTGTGATGTTCTCATTAAATGAATATTGAATTGAATTAGAATGTTTCAAGCATAATGAATGCAGTTTTTTTTTTTTTTTCCTTTTTGCCAAGCTAGATAACTCTGATGAACCTTTTTATGAGGGATTCGGGGCAAACAGATCATAGAGCTAGAAAACATGTTTATAGATGCATTGTGATATTCAGGTACCAGGCAATGCAAGTCCACAAGGACAAGGCTTGTGTTGGGAGGAGAAATGGTGATTCATAGGGAGAGACTGGAGGCAAAACAACAGATTGTTATGAATAATGATGAGGATAATGATCACAATGGCAATAAGGATGCTTGCTTGTGTTTGTATGGTGCTTTGCAGTTTATGTAGATGATTCTAGAGACGCGGATGTGGATTTGACCCCTGAGAATCAAGTGAAGCTATGTGATAAATAATCATATGTTAAAGAGAAGAGATGCATGTCATTCTTAGTGTTTTTTTTTTTTTTTTTTTTCTGGGAAAGGCTTGTTGCCATCAAAGTGGGAGAGGATGTGCAGTATCACACATGCTGGCAACTTAGCATTCAGGGTAATCAGTTGATTTAAGAGTTGCCATACTGTCCTTCTCACCAGGGGGTAGTCAGAATATTTATCCTGGAAATGGCCTGAGAAATCCATTACAACAAGTGTCTCGTAATGAATTCCAAATGCCAGGATTTATTTTTAGAAAATGTTTATTTAACTCCCATGGACTTCGTAGGAGCTGTTAACTCTCAAAGAGATACAGCTAGGGTTTCTCCCACATGGGAGACAGGTTTCTAACTTGTTCCATGTTAACGAAAAGGTGGACGCCAGTGGCTTCCTGAGGGCAAAGGGCACAGGAAGTTGTTAACGGTTTGCCCTTAACAACACGTGCATTCCTACTGTAGTGATGTAGAGATTCAAACCACCCTGAGTGCAAAAAACGTTAAGGGATCAGGACTCTTGTTATTATTGCTGAGTTATATATCTTAAGTCTGTTAATGAATGCCTCTTCATCTTTTTAATCCAATTCATTGTGATACAAATAACAGTGTCTTTAGCTGTTCCTGCTAAAGGGTTTCCTATTACGATCTAAGACATTCAACATGTAGATATGTTTAACAGAACTATCTCTCTGTGAGCCATCTTTCTATTACTATAACAAAATCCCTAAGATCATCAATTTAAAGGGAAGAAAGGATTATTTTGGTTGAGGGTTCCAGAGTCTTTAGTGACCCTGAGGAGACTTAGCCCCATTTATGTCTATGATGGATTGACAGGGATGCTTTATATCCATGAGATCATGACAGTAGTACATGGCAAATGAGGCCTATTCAGGATGGCCACAAAGCAAAGAAAGAGCTGAAAGACCTAGGGTTCCAATAACCCCTTTACAGGTACCCCTAGTAGTCCAACTACCTTTTTCCTATCAGTCTCCATCTGGTAAAGTCTCCATTTCCTTTTAACAGCATCATCTGATAGCCAGATCTTTTCTATGTTAGCCAGGGGCTCTACCTCTGACTGTCAATTATCCATCCTTATCCCTTTCCTCAATTTGCATTCGTGGAAGGGCTTGAACATTTCCTATTGTTGGGCTAAGAATAATTATTATGTTCAGCTACAGATTGATGCCATCATCTTGCCCCTTCCACACACTCACCTTTATTGTTGTCAGTGATAAGGATATAAAAGAAATGGCTCAAAGATCATAGGTCTAGAGCTAGTCAGTTCTTGGAAGAAAACCCTCTGTTCTGGCTAGTCTCCCTCCCCTCCCCCCCAACTGAACCCAAGCTATAGTCATTTGGGAAGAGAGAACTTCAGTTGAGAAAAAGTCCCCACCAGACTGGCCTCTGGTCAAGATTGTAGGAGCACTTTAATGACTGATGTGGGTGTGGGTGGGCCCATCCCATAGGGGTTGGTGCCATCCCTGGGCAGGTTGTCCTGAGTTGTACGAGAAAGTAAGCTGAGCAAGCCAGTAGGCATCACTCCTCCATGGTCTCTCTGCTCCAGTTCCTATCTCCGGATTCCTGCGCTGCTTGAGTTCCTGCCCTGACTTCCCTTCATGATGGACTGTAAGCTGTAAAATAAAATGAGCACTGTCTTCCCCAAGTTGCTTTTAATCATGGTGTTCTGTTACAGCAGGAGGAACAGCCAGCCTCCCACACCAGCATTCAGGTGAGAATGGAAGATGAAAATCTGGCTTACCGTCACTGTCACAGCAAGAGGAGTGACAAAGCTCCCTCTGTACAGATGGCTCTTTCTGGAAGCTGGAGCCAGGGCCAGGCTGAAGTGTTTTGACTGAGATACTCTATTAAGTGGGAACTTGACGGGGGTGATTAAAAAGGTGCTTTTATGATAGACTCAGCAGGGTAAGGCAACCGTGGTTCTATTTGTGCAGGACTACCCTGGTTTCTACAACCTGTTGTCCACGGGGATGTCAATGGATTCGGAGGGAGGGATGCCACTGAATATGGGGAGAACTTTGTAGCAGAAATTGGCAAAGAATTTCATTTGGATTTAACAGGGGGTGAATTGATTGTAGTTGTGAGGGAGAGGGAAAAAGCTTTGTTAGTATGCAGTGGGAATGGCAGGAAGCTGATTTTCTGAGGTTATCCCTGCAGGTAATATTTCAAAGTATTTGTGTGGGAAACCTCCATTTTGTACTTCTTTTAATGGGATAGCAGAAAGAGGCCCGCTAAAAAGGTGTCTTGGGCACAAAACAGTACTTTACCAGAAAGAGAAGAAACTATAGCATTTGTCCAAAGGGTGAGACTTTAAGGAATAAAGATACATGGGACAGAGAAGTATATATTTTCCCCCCAGGGGTGACATGGTTGCTATTTGTGAAATCAGAGAAGAAGCAAAGATTTAGACTGTTGAATGTTATGTGTGATGTCCAAGGAAAACAGAAAAGGGGATACTGGGATGGTGGGAGCTTTAAAGTCTGTGCCCTTACAGCCTCTGAGTGCATTTTTCTGGTTTCCTGATCAATACGTTATGTGAGCCCAATCTCTGCCTCAGACTTATAGCAATCTTGTTGTTTCTGATAACCGTGACCCAGGGGTTACTACAAATTGAGTTTTATACTTGGAAAAAATAAATACTGGAAAATATTTGAGCAAAAGAATTGAAATAATACATATCAGAGATGGTGGGATTGAGTCCTGTTGTAGAAAGAAGAGCAGACTCAAAGAACGTCCAATAATAAAATACAGTGAGCTCTATTTCCAAGATGCGACTTAGCTTTGTAGTGGCATTTTCCAGTGCTAGCTGCATTGCAATATAGGAGATGCCTGTGTATGAACTGATCAGAAAAGCCTGCAGATCATGTAAAGCTACCCTCGCTTCTATAACTGCTCTTATTAACAATGTACTTGATTTAAGGAGGATGAAACAGCATGACATACACAATGATTTTTACCTGGAAATAATGATATTGGATGTTATTGTCTGCCTAAATGCTTATGATACATCAAATTACGCTGGAACTTTTTAGAGCAGATAACTTAGAAACTTTGCTGGGAGGACGAAAGCAGGGGATGATAGTTGTCGCATGCTACTGTGCATTGATTTTTCTTGTATCTATTATTTTAATTCAATTTCACTGAGACCTTAACATAGATGATTTTAATCCATCCTGGACACAAAGAAGAAGTTTTACTTCACTTGACTATTTTTGAATGCATGAGAGTGGCAGTAAAATACAGAAGGAATGATGAGGTCTAAAACACCACCGCCTCACAACCATAATCATTAAAAGTTAATCCAGTCAATAATAATTAGTGCATTCTAGGGACAAAGAATTTTAATGAGGAAAATGTATTTATATAGTCCCCAAACAGCTTTCCATAAATTACTTACTCATAAGAAAATGTAACTATGCTGTGAAGCAAACAAATTAAAGTCACCAGAAAACTAATATCCTCACCAGGGGTTGATGGGAACAGCCAGCCTCTGATGAGCTTCCATGAGAACAGAACACCAGTCTGTAGTATTGTGCCAAGATGTCCAAGTCTGATTGTGAACAAGAATCAGAAAGCACACATTGAAGGAGAACACTCAGTCACACAATTGCCTCTATGCTTCACAATTGCCAGCATCATGAACACACATACAAAAGAAACCACCAAACTTGAAGAGGCTTCTGAAACCTGGATGGTGCAATGCCTCCCTGAGAGGCTGGGCTGTGAGGATGTTGAGTTTATTCTGGGTCCTGCCTGCCTGACGGTGAGCTCTGACACTTTACTCCAGCCAGTGGAATGTATATAAGCATGCCTGACACAAGGGCAGCTTATTGAAACCAAGGCCCCAGGAGAGAACAGAAAGCAAGCCAGAGACTAATTTCTCTCAAGAGTTTAGATTTGTACTAATTAAATAATGCAACTGAGAACTCATTACTCATTAAAGGAGCACATGTTATGAGCAGGGAGGCTTTACTCCAGGAGCACCAGTCAGAAATACACAACTCAGTTGATCAGCAAGTCCAAGGAAACCCGAATTAGTTTATTGATGCCAAGCCAACTTGATAGAATTTAAATTTGAATCCTGACGTAAACATCCTAAAATGTTTTTGATAGAATAATGTAAGACTTCTCATCAAAACCAGAACTTCAGTTCTCTCATTTGACAATGGATATTATAATGGTGCCTTCCAAGGCTTCTGTGAGAAGACAAAAACGCTTCCTCTTCGTTATTTTTTATTCTGTTTTTTTTTTTTGTTGTTGTTGTTTGCCTGTTTGTTTTCCAAAGAGAGAGAGAAAGAAGGCAACAAAGTTTGATGATGGGAGTTGAGGAGGGCAAAATGATATCAGAATATATGGTATGAAAATTATTTTCAATAAAAATGTTAAGAAATATTGGAAAGAGTTAATAGGCATATGTAAAATAAGATGGAAGGAGTGAAAAATGTACCAGTCATTCTGCTCTGTGACTACATGAATACTTTCATTAAACATATGCATATACACACTTGAATATACATACAAGGACTTTCATTATTGCTAATCTACTGGCATGAAAGACACGATCTTTAAGCTAGAATTATTAAACCATATTTTTGTAATGTACCACCTATAGTAAAGACTTAATACATTTTGTATTATGTAAATTCTTCCGGGTAAAAATATGTAATCATTTAAATGTGTGTTAAACTATGGGACATTTTATCATTATTGCTGTTACTAAGATTATTGGTGACTTAAGCAAAAACACAGACTCAACACATCATAGATTCTAATGTATCTAATTATCCAGATAAGTTATGTATAATATGGCATGTAATACCCAAGTAGAGACCTTTTTTGAACTAGAAAAAATAATTCGTCCAACATTTATTCTTGATGGTATTACTACATATAATGGTATTCCGTAATAATACACATAAACGTACAGAGTGAATAGTTTTTAACTATTGCCCTATAAAATGTTAGATGCAAATCTTATAAATTCTTCGGTGTTGGAGACAAAATTAAAAAGCACCCCAGCAAACAGAATAAAACATGTATGAAGAAAGGCCAGTCGGAAGGGAGAATGGCTGTATTGAATGGATTTCCCAACAAAATTTCCAAAGAAGCATGCACGTACTTATGAAATACTAAAATTCTCTCAAAGATGATATTAACCACTTCTGTGACCAGTGCTGTGCTCTGATAAAAGCTATCCTTACCCACTCTTCAGATTAGTCTCCTTCATAGGATTTTTCTTATTGTCCTTTTCATAATTCTAGCTTATTCTTGGACTTTGCTTTCTCATGCCTTTTTGCTTCCCTAGATTCTGAATTGAAAGAGAATATGCTTAGTATGTATATACATTTTACCTCAATCTCAGCAGAGCAGATGGCATAGAACTTTCTCCATACACATTTTCTAGTGAATGCACAAATCAATATACAAACGAGTTGCCGGTGAATCAAACTGTCAATGTATCCAATCAATTAATCTGATTTTTCCTCAGATAGTCTTCATTGTTATTCTCTGATTTCACAAATTAAAACTGAAAAGAAGTGATTGCTATTCACTAGGACTGAACAGTTGGTAGTAAGGTACATTATTTTTTGTTGTAATACCTGGATTGATGAAATACCTCAGGCATGTTTAGCAGATACTGATATCATGACTACATCTGTCAGTTGGGTTCTTTTCATTTATATAGTTATTTTCTTCAAGCACTAAACAATTGATTACAACTGAAAGATAATTAAGTAGGTAAATCCCTGTAGTAGAAAAATGCTATTTTGTAGTTACAGTTCAATTTAACCTGATTCTGATGTTTTACCTCCCACTCCATCAAAACATGGGCTTGTGCTCTAAGGGAAAAAGTTTTTCCTCAAATCTCAGGAAGAGCTCCTACTTCTTTAGTGACTTTACTTTACTTTTCTTTTTTTCAAGACAGGGTTTCTCTGTGTAGCTTTGTGTCTTTCCTGGAATTCACTCTGTAGCCCAGGCTGGCCTCGAACTCACAGAGATCCACCTGCCTCTGCCTCTTGAGTGCTGGAATTAAAGGCGTGAGCCACCACCGCCCAGTATGACTTTACTTTTATACTCATCAAAGATATGCTTCTGAGTTGTCTAGTGACATCACGGTATGTGTGTACGTTGTAACAAATTTTCTGTCTTCCTTTTTAAATGGTTTAATTCACACATACTACATTATTATTACATATATAGTTACTATGATTTTAAATGTCACTAGTTGAAATTGCAAAAAAAAAAAAAAAAAAAAAAAAAGTCCGTGGCAATTGGTTGGTGATATTCTGGCAAATTTGTGCAGCTGGCTCTTTGTTTAGGAAAGACTTACCTTTGCTGTGACCTCTTGGCCTATCTCTTTCCAGGTGTTCCCTGTTGCAAGGACAGACTAAAGAGAATTTTTCCTCTTAGTTGATGGTTAACCTGTTAGTTTGGCTGGGCCGTGGATTTGACCATGGTTTCAGGGTCTGCTGTGAGGCTGTTTCTGGATGAGGAGACCATTTGAATACGTGGACTCTGTGAGGTCGGTCTTTTTCCCCAGTGTCCATGGTCCTCAGTCTGTGCAGTGCCTGAGCAAAAGAGGCAGAGGAGCAAGGGAGGTCTCTTTCACTTCTCTTTGCAATGCTTGAGCGCTGGGTGTCTTTTACCTCCTCCCATCAGCAGCCTGGGATTTTGGCTGCCTTTGTTCTAGACAGATTTGGACTGAGTTATAGTCCTCTGTTGATTGATTGCTGACAGCACAGAGTGAAATCCTCACCTTCTCTAATGCATGAGCTGGCTTGTCATAGTCTGTCTCTGTCTCTCAGGTTCACTGAACATTGCTTGATGATGAAATGTGCTAGGAATTTAGTTTGTAATCAGGTACAGAAAGACAACAGATCAAGAGATGGTTGCCTGGAAAATGATACCTTTGTCGTGTGTAGTTGCCAATAGGAGGACCTTTTAAGGCTGTGTGAGGTCATGCGCAGAAGTCAGACATGCCCAGGAGGTAGAAAGAGATAAAAGGAAGCATGGCTCAGAACTGTGATTTTCATGAGTAGGAATGGGTGAGGGAGCTGACATAAGACTGGGAAGTAGGGAACACCTGTGCAGACTATGGACCATATGCATTATCTAATCTGTGGCGGCTTAGGGAAGGGGAATGTTACCATGGTAACACTGGCACAACTTGATATGTTGTTTAATTTTTATCAGCTTGACAAACTATAGACACCTGGGAAGAGAAAACCTTGACTGAGGGATTGTCTCCATCAGATTGGTCTGTGGGCACGTCTATGGGAGAATTTTCTTGATTGCTGACTGATGTAGGAGGGCTCAGCCCATTGTGGACAGAGCCACCCCAAACAGGTGGCCCTGGGATGTATAAGTAGGGTAAGTGAACCCTAGCCTGGAAGCAAGCTGGTGAGAAAATTTCATCTATGGTCTTGGTTTTGATTCTTGTTTAGAGCTCCATGCCTTGGCTTTCCTCAGTGATAAACTGTAATATAAGCCAAATAGATCCTTCTCTTCCTCAATTTACTGTTCATCCAAATGTTCTTATCACAGCAAAACAGAAGCAAAATAATACACTTGAGGAAAATAGTATTGTCTTGGAGTAATACTGAGCTGACTAAGAGAAGGGGAATGTTGGCTTGGGTTGACAATGGGTGACTTATGGAGGGGGAATGTTGGTTTAGATAACACTGGAGTGTCTTGTAGAAGCAGAATGGTGGTTTGGTAGGTGATTGGGGGTTATGAGCTCTGAATTGTTTGGGTTGCCAATGAGAACATATTTCTGTGTAAGCCATTTTCTATTCCTAAAATCTGATTAGGCCTGGAAGGGTAGTCAGTTTCTTTTCAGTGAATCCCAAATATGCCACAATATCAAGAACACAGAAAAGAAAAAATATATAGTTAACATGTTCTTCTTTATTATCAAAATAACCAGAAGTTATTCCCAGGCTGCAGCATTTTTCTACACCATTCCCTGTCTGTCATGTACACTGGTACCTTGTAGAAGAGTTTTGCTTGGTACTCATCAGCTCTTTCTCTGTGCATGGGATCTATGCTTACATGGGTTAGTTATGACAGATGAAGTGTTTATGAAATAACTAGGTCATAATTTTATGTAGACTGATACAAAGTTAATATAAAAAATACATTTTAAAAACCTATATTTAAGCAATGATTATAGTGAGAGTTTATAATTAGTCAAAGCCACTTTAGACTTTCAGGATTGTATAAGAGACATGACCAATGGATCTAAAGAGCAACTATTTTCCCAAATTAAAAATGATCAATTTAGAACACAATGCAGGCCAGGCTATTTACTATATGCTATATACCATAAAGCACATGCTACATACCACAAAGCACATTATATATTATACTATATACTACTTTATACTATATGCTCAAACTTACCTTTGAATCTTATTTAATTTAATATTAATATTTTCAATATTAACCCAAACAATTCAAGCCTGGTTACCAATCAGAGATTAGTGCCTATGACTCTACCAGAAAACATCACATACTCTGCAAATTAAAAAACAAATTTCTTGAATATTTCTTATAGGGAGAGGTATTTCTGCTACTTCAGGAAGTAAACATGTTTATGAATCACAATTAGCACTCCATTTTGTATTTAGTGTCATGTGTACTTATGCACAGCAATGCCTAGTGGCTTTTCACACTGATGACCAACTTAGTGAATGGACAGTAATCATACACTGGCTGTGTCTCTTGTAAAAAAAATCTAGACATTGCAGAGAGAAAAGATATTAAATGTCGTTTATGCCTTTTAACACTGCAATCAAAATGCTTCTTTCACTGTAAGTCAAAGTGATGAATAACTGCTGTGCTTAGTCATCTATTTGCAGTGGCAAATTAGTTGGTGCAAAATCAATGTTTAGCTACTTTTGCATAAGCTCTTTCGTCTTTAATTTTAACTGTAATGAAACAACTAGTGTTAGAAGCAGAATTCCTTTTGAGCAGGGTTGTATGAGTGCTAACCATGGGGCTTTGGGGATGGCTTGGCAGTTAAGAACACTTACGTTCTTCCAGGGAAATAGAGTTCAGTTTCTAGCACCCAGGTCAAGCAGATCACAACTGCCTGTAACTCCAGCTCCAGGATATCCAGTGTCCTCTTCTGGCCTCTGCAGGCACTGCACTCACATGCGCAGCCCTCCCACATGGCCATCATACACATAATAAAAATTAAAAGTAGGAAAAAAAAAAAAAAACCGCTGCCCACCACTCCATGTGCTTAGGGGATTAATGGAATTCCTCAAGTCCACAAGGCTTATTGCCAAATATTGTTCAAGTGTCTGTTCTCTAGTAAGAAAACATGACAGATGTATTGGATACAATGAAGTCATGGGTCTAACTAATGTATCTATACATTGTTTTAACATTGTTGTGATTTAGATATGAAGTATCCTTCAAATGTTCATACAGTGCATAAAGGTTTGGTGGTCATGGCAAAGACTTTGGGATTTGGGAAGTCATTGGATCATGAGAGTCTGATGCCATCAGAGCACAAATCTATTGATGGATTCATAATTTGACAACATTATTAGGAGGTGGTGAAAACCAGAGCTGAGCTGAGCAGGAGATGGTAGGTCATTGGAGATGAGCCTTTGAAGGGGTACTTCTTGTCAGCTTCCTGCCCCCTCCCTGCTGCCGAGGTGCCAGGCAGTGAGCAGTTTCCCTTCATCACACCCTCCACCACTGTCTAAGCTACTGTTCTATTGCTGTTATGAGAAACATGAACAAGGAAACTTATCAGAAAGCATTTAACCTTGATCATCACGGTGGGGTGCATGTCAGCAGGCAGGCATTGAAACAGTCGCTGAGAACTTGTATCTGATCCTCAGGCAAGAGGCAGAGAGAGTGGAGACTGGGCTTGGTGTGGGTTGTTGAAACTTTAAAGCCCACCCCCAGTGACACACTCCTCCAACCAGGCCATACATCTCAATCCTTCCTAAACAGTTCACCATCTGGGAACCAAACATCAAAAACACCAGCTTATGGCGACCATCCTCACTCAAACCACCACACCAATGATAATAGTAACAGAAAGAGCCAACTGTGAACTCAACTCCCTAAAATTGTGAGCTAAAATTATTTTTTCCACCATTCAGTAGGTCTCCTTATGTATTTTTCCTTATGTCACAGCAATACCACATAACACACACACACACACACACACACACACACACACACACACACTCACTCACTCACTGACAGTACACAGAAATTCATTCTATCTGAGTCATGGTTTGTGATAAAAACCCTGTTATATGAGAGTAATAGTTGTTATCTAGGAATTTTGTAAGATCTTATAATTATGCCCAGTTACAAAAAATTTTTTATGTAAACTTTCTTCCTGAAGTATCATTATTATATTTTAGAATCTGGGAGACAAGTTTATTATATTTATGATCATCATCATCATTGGTGTGTGTGTGTGTGTGTGTGTGTGTGTGTGTGTGTGTGTGTGTGTGTGTAGGTGTGTGTAGGTGTGTGTATGTATGTATGTATGTGTGTATGGATGCTTGCAAGCCATGCTGCATAGGTAGAGATCAGAAGATAGTGTGAGAGAGTTAGCTCTCTCCTCCTACCCTGTGGGTCTTAGGGATTGAAGCCTGATTATCAGGTTTGGTGACAGTTGCTTTGCCACTAAGCCATCTTGCTGACCCCTTTGGGGAGAATTTTAAAGAACAAATGTGAAAACTAAGTTATTTTTATTTTTTCTGTTCTTCTCTCTCTCTCTCTCTCTCTCTCTCTCTCTCTCTCTCTCTCTCTGTGTGTGTGTGTGTGTGTGTGTGTGTGTGTGTGTGTGTTTGCTTTACAGTGTGTATGTGGAGGTTATAGGACAGCTTGTAGGAGTTGATTCTGTCCTACAATATAAGTTCTGGCTTGACAACTATGTTTGCCCACATGATCTATTTTCTCTGTGCACAAAATCCCAACTTCTAAGTGCTTCTCCTTGCCATCTGTCTTCTTGCCCCTCCTCACGGTTATTTGCTCTTTGTCTCATACTTAATGGCAAAATAAATAAGCAAGAATAACTAGAATTTCAACTAGGTTTTTTTTTTATAATAAAATTTTGATTTCTTTTTATTGTCACTGCAAACATTGGCCTGGTGACCCATTTTTCAAATGAAGTGATGAACTAACTGGAAGATGGATCGAGCAAAAAATACAGCTGCTTAAAGAATGGAAGTGTGAGTGCTATCATCATCTCTGCAGCTCATTTCGCCCAGAGTTTCATTTCAGCACTTAGAGGAGACGCAGTCAAGAGATTCTCTCGTTTCTCTCAGATTGCTGGGCCTTAGTGGTAAAACTAAAGCATACCCAATGCTTCTCCTGAACTCAGATGTTTAAATCACCACAACTTGACACTTTTCCCAAATATGTGTCTTGCATAGGGATGCTCTGTGATCGTGACCGTGAGTGTAGCTATTTCAGGCACCACAGTCTATTGAGGTAAATGGGGAGCTAACCAAGTTTTCATTTAGTTTCATAATAAAGAGTTCTATTTTTTTACCAAGTGCTATCCTTACACTCTCAACAAATTGTACCATTTTAAAGGTTAATTTTAGGTGTGGGATTCCATTTCTAATGCAATTTATATCAGAGTAGTTCTCTTGGGCTTGCCTCTAAAACGATCAATAACAAAATTTGCATTCCTCTTTTCAAACCTTCCTCAATAGGTGAAGCTTTTCTAGTTCAGTACTATTGTACAGTATCTTCAGCACAATAGGAGAAATTACCTATGATAAACTCAGTAAACCGTCTCATTTAGTAATTCTTGTCACCTCTTAAAATGTTGAAATATCTGCTATTAATGTGCATGTGTGAATGAGTGTGTGTGGTGTGGTGTGATGTGGTGTGGTGTGTGTGTGTGTGTGTGTGTGTGTGTGTGTGTGTGTGTGTAGTGTCTTCACACACCACTTAGTGCATTTGTAGAGGTCAGGAGACAATTTGCAGAAGTTGGTAATCTCTTTCTACAATGAGATCCAGGGACTGAACTCAGCTTGTCACCATTGCATGGCAAACACCCTTACCCATTGAGCTGTCTTCCTGGTCCTATTCTTATACCTTGTAAGACCACAATTACCCTTTAAGGAATTCTTGTACTCTATCGTGGCATCTGCCACAATCTGTAATCTCAGGAAAAGGAGGTAGGAAAAATCAAGAATTTGAGATCAGCTAGACTGTATAATGAAACCCTCTCAAGCAAAATTAAAACAACAACAATAAAAGAAATGCTTATTTACCTTCAAAATAAATTTAAAAGTATGCTTTAGAAAATATGCATTGTGGGGCTACAAAGGTAGGGGGGCTTGGTGGTTAGGAATATTGCCTGCTCTTCCAGAGGACTAGGATCTGAGTCTCAACACTCACAATGTAGTTCACCCTAGTTCCAGGAGATACAATGCCCTCTACTGGTCTCTATGGGTACCAAGTGTGCACATGGTACACAGATATACATGCAACTAAAACATACATACATGTAAAATAAAAATAAACAAAAATTAAAAAATGTGCATTATAATCAGTGTTTGATCATCCACAAAATGCAAATTGTAAAATCTCTACTGCTTACTTATAAACAAAGGGAAGAGAAACAAAATTATGTCTAATGCCATTAGGAAATGCAATGTAGTCAGGCTAGGAGAATTCTAAATAAATCACCTGATTTGCAAATGATAGTGGAAGACTAGACCCCCAGTAAATAAAATATTTCTTCCTGTAAAAGTTAAACTGGCAAGACACATGGATTTTTTTTTTGTTTGTTTTTGTAGTTTTCTATGTTTAGTTATTTTTAGCTGTAATTTTTTTGGACCGAAAAAGAAGAGCTCTTATCATAAATGTTAAGATGCCCTAGAAGCAGTTTTAATCCTCAGAAAATTTCTTAAGTGGACTGTTCCATGGTGGAAGTATTGGAAGTGGAAAAGAATAAAGAGAGCCCGAGAGAGAGAGCAGGCTCAGAAAAATTTCCTACAAAAAATGCAAATAACTTTTGGTAGAAAACTTTGTAGTGGCTATGCAATCAAACCAAGAAATTCAATACAAAACTTCAGCCTCAATAGATCTCACACGGTTCATGCTAAATTCCACTAATTGCCCATGAATAGAATGCTCACACACAGAAAGCTAGAAAGGGCATGGGAAGTCACACTGGCTTGTGTTGTTCTACAAATCCATTGCACCTCATGCTCCTGTCTTGTTGTGTCTGCTCTGCAATCTTCTGAACTTTACTCAACTTTACCACCTGCTGGTTATTCAATTCCAATCGATAGAAGCAAATACTCCTGGGCCTGACCTTCCGAAAACTCAAAGAAAGCTGGAAGGGCCAGAGAATTCAGAGCGGAAATCACATGGAGGCCATGTCTTATCAATCCCAGGAATACATTTTAATACTTTTTGTAACTATTTAGCTGGATAAGAGAATGAACGAATGAATTAGAATAAAGAAATTGTCTTTTAGTTTGAAAACCTGTTCTAGCTCTAGAAATTGTCCATAAACTTAACATTTTTATGACTGTTGTCCAAGAAGACTAGAGTGAAACATGCTGTTAAAACAATAAACTTTTAAAACAAAATAACAACAAAAATGTATCATGGTTTCCTCTTTACTGGTGTGATAAACACTAGGACCAAAGTGACTCGGGGAGAAAAGGGTTAAATTTTTTTTTTTTTTTTCATACAGCTTACAAGTCAATCATGAAGGGAATTCAGGACAGGAACCTGGGGGCAGGAACTGGAACAGGGGCCTTAGGAGGAGCACTGCTTACTGGCTTGTTTCTATGACTTACTCATCTTGTTTTTTTATACAGTCCAGGACTTTACGCTCCAGGGGTGGGACTTCCCACAGTGAGATACGCCTTCCCACACCAGTCATTAATCAAGAAAGTGCCCGATGGACTTGGTTATCATCTAGTCTGATGGAGGCAATTCCTCAGTTGGGAGTCCTTTCCAGATGACTGTAGCTTGTGTCAAGTGAAAGAAAGAAAGAACGAAAGAAAGAAAGAAAGAAAGAAGGAAAGAGAGAAAGAAAGAAAAGAAGAAGAACAAACAACCCCCAAAACAAAGAAAGAAAATCCAGATAGCATTATTTGAAATGAACAGGTTATATATATAGGACACACACACACACACACACACACACACACACACACACACACACTCATGCAATAACAATTAGATGAAAAAGAACATGAATTCGAAGAAGAATGAGAGGATTTGGAGGGAAGAAAGGGAAGGGAGAAATGGAGTAATTAAAATACAATCCCGAAATAAAACAAAACTATCATCTATCTATCTATCTATCTATCTATCTATCTATCTATCTATCAGAAAACTAATGTACACAGTAGGAGAGTGGCTCCTATAATTCTAGGGTTCATAAAAGTACAATATTTCTTTCTCTTTTGTTCTTCAGAATCCCACTTCTAGACCACCTCTTTTTTCTAGAATTAAAAAAAAAAATGCATTAGGAAATGTCTAACTTGGTGTTTCTTAATCTTGATAGTCTTAGAAATACATATGCAGATGTTTTTTCTTTCTTTCTTTCTTTTATTTTTTTGAGACCAGGTTTCTCTGTGTAGCCCACACTGTCCTGGAACTCACGCTATAGAACAGGCTGGCCTCAAACTCACAGAGATCCTGAGTACTGGGATTAAAGGCATGGGCCACCACTGCCAGGCAACATATGCAGATGTTAACAGGACAATGAAAGGAACAGTTTATATCTAATGGGGAAGAAAGGCAAGAAAACAGAGGGGTTAAGAAGCCCATGCTGGAAGAGGGTGAGGTTTATGCTTAGGGCTCCTTCTCCTTCAGTCCTTCCCCTTTCTTCAACTTAGAGTTCCCCTCTCCTCTTATCCATATCAAAACGGCCTCTGCGGGTGCAGAGTTTGCCCAGAGGTTAAGAACTCCATACTCTCCCACCAGGAACTGGTGTTCAGGTTCCAGCACCCATGACAGGCAGTTTACAACTGCCGTTACTCCACCTCTAGGGGATCTGATGCTGCCTGGGCTCCTGTACTTATGGGCCAATACCCACAACAGAGACACACATATAAACATATTAAAATAAAGTAAATCTTAAAAAAAAAATACTGGTTTCCAGAGAGTCTCACAAATCACAGCCTGAAACTTTGAAGGGTATTGAAGTTAAATTGCTACTCTTTTCAAATTACATTTTCGTATTTCAAGCCTCATCTATACTGTAGTGTAAGAGATCTGGCTTCTGCCAAAGCATTTCTGGACATAAACCAGTAGGTGGGTGCAGATTCATTGTTAGGATTTTTTGCAGAAAAATGAAAATATGCCTTAAAACAAGAGATAAATTAAGTCATAAACTGATTACCTCAAGTATCCATGATGTCAAGGGCTCATTTTTTCCTCTCTGGCTTAATTTTGCATTTGTAATATCAACATAGGATTTTAACAAATTAGTAATAGGCAAATAAAATAATAGAAGTGAAAGGGAATGGCTGTTTGAAGAGATTTCAGCATCTCTTGGAAATTTCTATACTGGTGTAGCTGGATGATTTTGATAATTAAAAATCAGTGTTGATTTCCTGTGTCAGATGCTCTCTTAGACTCTTTTCTACATATTAATATTATTTTACTATAATGATTATTTCTTTAAAGATATAACTATTATATTGTCTTTAGAGATTCTGTATATTATGATTTTGAAGAAATACATTCTTTTAAAGTTTTTACTTACTGGTATTATGTGTGTGGAGGCTAAGGATAACATGATGGAGTCCATTGTCTCCTTCTGCCTTTTCACAGATTCCAGGGATTGAGATCAACGTATCAGATCTCCAGGCAAGTGTAATGCTTTAACCTTCTGAAATGTCTACAACACACACACACACACACACACACACACACACACACACACACACACTTAGCTTCTGTGAGAATCCGTGGCAAAAGTAATAAACTATATACAATCATGAGTATTTAGAACATCAGGTGATTTCTGGACCTACTTTATTGACTTTTATTTTTATGTGTATGAGTGTTTCGTTTATATGAATGAATATGTGCTATGTGTGTACCTGGTGTCTTCAGAGGCCAGAAGAGGAAACTGGATCCTTTGGAACTGGGTAACAGGAGGTTGTAAACAGCCATGGGGGTGATGGGAGCACAATCAACCCAGACTCCCTGTAAGAGCATCGAGGACTGTGAACTGCTGAACCATCTCTACAGCCCTTAGAGTTATGCTTTTTAAAACAATGTAATATATTAACAGAGACTATTCCTTATCTCCCTCAGATATTTTTTGATTGAATTACTCTCTTTGGTGCTTGCTTCCTGGTGTAGTATATTCATTTATGGAATTGTGTGCTCTGTTGATTTAAGTCCTTTTTGCGAGTGACTTCATACAAAAGAGCAAAAGGACGGAGGCCGGAAAGACCATAGGTGTTTTAAATATAAGATGACGTAATTCCAGATGTGTTTAGCATCTGTAGGGCAGAATGCAAGATGTCAGAGAGCTTTGGAAATACGCTGTTTCGGGAAAGCGAGCCACTGCTCTTTATGATGGAGTATAAAAAGAATTAGCAGTATTTTGACTCCGTGGTCACTGGGTGTCATAGTTGATAGCCTATTTATAGCTAGCCAATATACTATTGACTTAGGTTATATTTATTAATACACAAATACAATTTATGCATTCAAAGTGACAGGCACTTCCAATTCTTATTAGCTTTCAGGATTATTACATAGAATGCATTTTTAATACTTATTGCCATTGGCTGTGAGGTGGACACCACATTCATCAACAGCTAAACTTTGGCAGGATATTTTCTTGAGAAGAAACCTATCATTAACTGCAGAGATGACAGCTGTGTCCATGATTCTTTGAGATGATCAGACATGTTTTTGCAATGCGACAAAAGGTCAAAGACAGAAAACTCATTTTAATAGACTATTCCTTTAACCTTGTTTCTCTCAAAAATTGATATTAAAATGTAGTATAACTTTTTCTTCAACTCCAGATATTAATTATTTTGACAAGTATGAGGAGATGCCAAGAGTGTGTGAGCTTAGGAAAACAAAAGCAGTAATGTTTTTGAGGATACACTTGACAGCTCTTAAGGGGTCTGGAGGAATGAGAGCAGAATCACAAAGATTTCAAGTGCCTTAGTAATAAACTCAGGCAGTGTAGAGTCACCAAGTTCTTAAGCTTATACTGTGTTCAGATCCTTTCTAACTGCCGAGTAACTCCTTCTTATACATGTCTACCTAAACACTGAAATAAAGGCTTGGATAAGAACAATAATCTGATCAACATGAAAGTATGTAGATTGCCACCAGATAAAGAAAGTGAAAATCTTAGTGGACTTGGATCTGTGCCTTCCAAGGTTTAGGATGATGGAAATGGGGCAGTCGTTCAGGAAAGGTTCTCCTAAGTTTAAAGTTAGTAACCCCAGGGAGTGGGAGGAGGGAGGACAGGGGAATCTGTTGTTGATATGTAAAATGAATAGAAGAAAATCTCTTAATAAAAAAAATCTCACTGGAAAAAAAAAGACAGCTTCTTTCTTCTCTGGTCAAAAGTCAGATCATCTTCTACAAGCTATCTCCTTCTCTTCTTGTTTGTAACAGTTAACAAGATATTAGTTTAAGATCTAGGGGTGTGCCTTGGTGGTGTGGTTCTTACTTGCCCAGTTGACTTCTTATTGTAGAGACTGCCTTTCATTTTTTCTGGAGAACTCTAGCATATTATTATTTTTTCTTACTTGTAACCATTAAGTCACTCAACAAACATTTCATAAAGATTATGCACCATGGCTGACAGTATGAGGTCCTACACTCTTAAAGATGCTTATATTAGGGGAGAAAATACATAAATATACAATCATAGTAAAAATATATTTTATAGCTATAAGAATATATACATATATGGGTGAAATAATAAAAAGGAAAGACATATGGAAAGGTTTGGAGGGGGGAAAGGGAAGGGGGAAATGATGTAATTGTATTATAGTTTCAAAAAATAAAATAATCAATAAAAATAATGGTGACATAAGCATTTTCTGCAGAGACTCAAAGCTGCTATGGAAATTTGTCAAATACGATTTTAATGGTTAGGGTTCCTGAGAGACATGGTTGGGAAGGCATTTCTGGCACAGGGAAAGGAAAGGAACAAAAATATCATGTTATTGAGGGAAATAGATGTAGTGATCGCATTATGGCTAGAAGATAAAGAGGGAGTGTCTGCAGAGGGATGAACTGTGACCAGACCATGATGGTATTACACAGATAAAGCATTGATTCAGAGTAGAAGCAAGCCATTGATGAGCTTTAAACACGAAACACATTCAAGTTTAGAAAAAATGGACCAAAGGGAAAAGGAAATGAAAGAAAGAACAGTTATAAGGTAAATATTGTTATACAGAAAAAAAAAGAGGTTTAAATTAGGCTAGAGACAGTGAGAAAGGGATAAGAAAATAGTTAACTGCAGAAGGCTTTAGGACCAATTATCTTTGAAAAAATGAGAAAGAGGGAAAGTTAGGATGAATTCTTTTCTTGTTTGGGAGATTTTTTAAAAAATTCTATACCTTTAGCCAGTTAGAAAATAGAATGTGATATTTTATTTGTATTGAAATGTGATTTTATTTGTATGTTAATAAAGTTGCCTTGGGGTCAGAGCAAGCCATAGCAGAGGCTGGGCAGTGGTGGTGCATGCCTTTAATCCCAGCACTTGGGAGGCAGAGCCAGGTGGATCTCTGTGTGTTCAAGGATACAGTCAGCATGGCAACACACGCCTTTAATCTCAATACCAACCATAGAAGACCTGGAGGTCTGTACAGACAGGCAGTGACAAGGAGGTCATGTGGCTGGGTTTACAACCAATGAGAAAGCAGAGCAGAAAATCTATAAAAAAGAAAAAACACACAGAAGTAGTTCTTGGGTGGAGAGGAAAGACAGAGCAGCAGTGAAGGGTAAGGCTTTCAGCTCTCAGCTATTGCTCTGACCTTTTGGCTTTTAACTCTGCAATTGGCTCTGTATTTCTTATTTAACAAGACGGTTACATCTACATGTGGAGAGCTGTAGAATAAGGTAGGATTTGGCTTAGTGGAGTCTCAGAGAGTCTATGCCTATGACACAGATTATTACATGAGCCTTGAAGTTTGGAGAGCAGCCAGGGAATTGATACAGACTTGGCAATTTTTAGTGTACAGACATCAGCAAAGTTGTACTGATACTTTTCACAGAGATTTAGTGAGATGGAAACAGAGAAGTATTTGAGGTGAGGTACTGAGCATGGCTTCCTTACCACCACACCTCCAGGAGATGATTTAGCTCCTTTTCCAGGAGTAAGCAAGTGAGTCAAAGCCAGCAAAGGGCATCCTGGGGAGTGATAAGAAAGGAAGGAGTACAGGTGGGGTCATGGAGACCCAGAGTGAAGAATTACAAGGAATCAAGTGTCAGCAACACCCATGGCTATACACGATCAAATAACGCTGACAGTGGAGAATTAGAAAGAGCTGCTCTTTTACA
The DNA here is from genome assembly GCF_903995425.1 of Onychomys torridus. Taxonomy (NCBI): domain Eukaryota; kingdom Metazoa; phylum Chordata; class Mammalia; order Rodentia; family Cricetidae; genus Onychomys; species Onychomys torridus. The sequence goes on along the minus strand of NC_050461.1, from coordinate 20,315,850 downwards.
TGGGAATCAGACACATGGGTATCATTTTTATTTACATTTAATACAATCCTGATAGCTGGACAAATGTCAGGCTATGTTTTCTGTAGATAGATTTCTTTGGACTCCATCTCAAATTTTGTTTTTAACTCTCTGTAGGATGTATTTATCAGAAACAACATATGTGCACTAAAGAAAATGTCAAGAAGCAAAATGATGTTTTGTTGAATGGAGTTTAAGTTACATAATAAACAATAAGATATGCCAATGCAAATACACTAGCTCAGTCGGTAGAGCATGGGACTCTTAATCTCAGGTTTGTAGGTTCGTGCCCTACGTTGGGTGCCAGCTGTAGCATGAATCTTAAATGGTCTTATTAATAAAATCAAACCTGAGGATCCACAGCCCCTCGCTCAGACATGGTGAATGGGTGGTGGTAGCGCGGTCATTATCGCTACATTCATCTACAGTTTTCTTAGGTGGGGAAGGGCATTCTATAGGACAGAGTTCATTCATTCACCTGTTCATCCAAGTACTTGCTGAGCAGATACGATGTGTCATACACTGTCCTGTGGGATGGGGACACAGCTGTGAGTAAGCAGACACAGCCTGTGATCTCTGGGACTGTGCAGTTATAGGTGACATGAAATGTATATACTTAAGTAAAAGTTAATTTATTGAAATAGAAGTATATTCACTGTTAATTAAAAAGCAGGTATGGTAAAAGGGTACTATATATAAAATGGAATAAAAATTTATTATATGACTTCTTAGCACTGAAGTATATTCAAATACTGGCAATTCATTTACTTGATGAGTTAGGAGAGGACAAGATTAGATAGGTATTTTTACAGCATCAAAGAGGTCTTTCCAGATCCATAGGGCAGCATATGATCCTGAGGGCAGGTATGAGCCATCTCTTGGAAAAAATTGAAAAAAGAAAAAAAGGCAAATACTGCAGAAAGAACTACAGTTAACTAAGGAATGTGGAGGGTGAGGAAAATCAACTTTTGTAGGGAAGAGCTCAACCACTTGGTTATCTGACACCAAATGTCAGCACTGACAACATACACATACAAGTGATATTATATAGACTGAGCAGATTAATGTATAAATTTTATCATATATTATACACATACACACATATATATACATATTCATACTCACACATGCATACATATATATTTGTTGTATATATGCTAACATGAAAAAGGAAATGATGTGCATGTGTGTGCATATATTCAAGAGTGTGTATGCACGCACATATGTATATCAACAATTAATGAAAAGAGCTGGGAATTTGGAAAAGAGCAAGGAGGGGTATATGAAAAGTTTTGAAGTGAGAAAAGGGAAGGGTAAAATGATGTAATTATATTGTAATCTCAAAAAGAAAAGAAAAAGAAAGCGATTACAACCATGTGAACCATTAGAAGTTGGAGAGATATGGAACTGTAAGGCCATTAAGTTTAGTCTTCATCCTTTTATGAAAACTAATAAATAGTTGTAAACAGACATCTCATATGAACAATTTTGGGGTATTATAACATTCCTCTCTGTCAGTCTTTACAAGGGAATAAAAACCTAGGAAATAAAACAGTGCAAAGAAAGAATCCATTGTATTTGTTGCATTTGTATTGCATTGCATTGAATTGTGCTATTGTATTGTATCTATGACCATTAGAAGTTTGCTACCATAAAGAATGGAAATAATTCTAGCCCCCTTTATGGATTTTGGGGAGGACTCAAGTGTTCAACATGGCCGCAAGTGTTCAGTACATTACAGACATTGGAATGGTATTTTCCTCCCTGGTCCAATATAAGTGAAACTGGATATGCATTTACCTTTTCTAATGCATAGCCTTACCAATACCAGGGGAAAACAGGCTTTTCAGGAATATGACTTTCCATTCTGAGAACACCCTTGTGGTGGTATTGTGTTCCCCAAAATATTGTGTGTTCCCTGAAATAAACATATCTGGGGTCAGAGAACAGACAGCCACTAGAACAAAGCCAAAAAATGGTGGCTAGAAAATGGGAAGAGTAAGCCATAACAGAAGTTGGGCGGTGGTGGTACACACCTTTAATCCCAGCACTTGGGAGACAGAGCTAGCCAGATCTCTGAGTTCAAGGCCACTTTAGAAACAGCTAAGCATGGTGACCCACGCCTTTAAGCCCAGGGAGTGGGGGCAGAAAGAAAAAGGTATATAAGGCGTGAGGACCAGGAACTAAAGGGGAAAAAGCATGTAGTTAGTTTAAGCTTTGGAGCAACACAGTTCAGCTGAGATTCATGTGGAGGAGGACTCAGAAGCTTCCAGCCTGAGGAAATAGGATCACCTGAGGAACTAGCAAGGTGAGATAGCTGTGGCTTGTTCTGCTTCTCTGATCTTCCAGCATTCACCCCAATAACTGGCCTCGGGTTTGGTTTTATTAATAAGACTCTTTAAGATTCCTACTACACACCCTTGTGTCATTCATTAAGGAGAGAAGTATAAAATATCATCAAAATATTCTTGATGGGTACCAGCTCCTAAAAGTAGCCAGAGTACGCAGGTCAGTACCCTGACTGAACAGGGCTATGTCTGGCAAGTCCACCGTCCTCTTTTCTTTCTGTTGCTGTGATTAACACCATGACCAAAAGCAACTTGGGGTGCATCCATCACACTGTAGTGTTGATTAAGGAGCTTTGCACTGGGTTTGGGGTTAATTATTCTTCCTTGGAAATGCCACAGATAGTCACAGCATATGAAGGTCTGTAGTGGGTAGCCATTCCAGCTTTGATCTGGAAGTCCCAACCCCATTGAGGCTTCGATAATGGTCATGACTACAAGGCAGGGCTGAGAGAGGACACTGAAGACCCGGGATCTGGATCTGGGGGCCTCTCTTGGTTCCTGGACCCTGGATGCTGGAGGTAGACTGAGCAGAGTTCTCCAGAGAACACTGCCAGACAGCGCCACACCTTTCCCAGACCCTGGAACCTATCCCTTCACTTGTAAGTTACCCGACAAAATAAACCTCCTTTTTAACTACGTGGAGTGGCCTTAATAATTTCACCAATAAAAGTCCCACCCTGAACTCTGATTCTTCTATTTCACCAAGGTGAAACTACTTGAATCCAAACTAGGCATCTTTGTGGAATTCTCCAGCATTTGATGTCTTGTAGTCTTCGGTTGCTTCAAAACTGAATTGATGAAGTCATTCTGGTGACTTATAATTTTGACACTTTGAATGATTAAAAACCAATACAGTTCAGATGCACATCTCACACTAAAATGTAAAGTTTTTTCTTTCTGATTGATGCAGCCAGAGGGGGACCATTATTTCATGGATCAGTAGTGATGGAGTTTGTGAGTGGTCGAACACTGACTCATGTCCTGAGGGCTTAAAGTGATGCTATGAGAGAGACAACCCAGACTATCTTCCTACCTTCTGTTCTGAATAAATCTAGTGAACGTGGCTGAACACCTGTTACACTAAGTTATTTACTGGGTAAATAAAGCAACGGCAAGCAGTAGCCACCAGTATTCACTGTGATTTTTTCCCCCTGAATGTAGAATGCTATTTTTGAGCAGGTCCTTGTAGGAAACACTCATGCCTGGGTAGGCATCTCTGTTGGAAATTAATCAAAACACGGTCATTAGCACTTACATTTAGATTATAAGCATTTTAGGAAAGTGCCCCTTTCTGCTGTTTTCCAGGCTGCGAGCTGTTGATGTTTTTGTTTTACTTATTACCTTGTTCTAACACAGACGTGTCGTGCAGCCCTCAGGACTGACCCTGATATTTGAGTTAATTGGAATTGAACCCAGTGGAAATTACAAAGTTTTCACACACTGTGGGGTTTTTGTACTTTGGAAAATCTGGGAAGTAGTTTAAAGAAGCTGAGCTGTTGCAAAAAATGTCACGTATCCAAAGATGTGACTGAGAGGGACACACATTTTTGCAAAATAATTAAAATAGTTTAGACAAAAAAAAAAAAAACCCCAAAAAACAAACTATTTTCAGTTTAGCTCTTCAAACTGTGTGTAGTCCATCAGAAAAAGGAGGAGAGAGTTGATTTTATGGACGTTTATAGTCTGTTGCATTCACACATTTTAGCTATGGAATAATGGAGCAGAAAAGCAAGATAGGAGATAGAAAGTGACAAAGCCATTGATTTCTGTCTTACTGAACTGACTAGAAACACAAGGATCCAGACATCATTTGCCAACAAATAACTGGTTCCTCAAATGGTTTGGATGCTGAGAGACAAATGAAAGAGAAGCGCTATTTCTCACTGATATTCTCAATATATGCATGTGTGTTGCATGTTTCCCTACACACAAGGAAAGCTGTGATAATGTTAGGTAGACATGGACAGTGGGGCTGAGAGAAGGGAGTCCTACTGCTGTGGATGTTCTGTATGTTAAATGTGTTGCTCTGATTTGTTAATAAATAAAACACTGGTTGACTTTAACCAGGCAGGAAGTATAGGCGGGACAAGGAGAGAGAAGAATTCTGGGGAGTGGAAGGCTGAGTCAGAGAGACCCTGCCAGCCACCACCATGACAAAGGAGATGTAAGGTGCAGGTAAGCCACGATCCATGTGGCAACTTATAGACTAATAGAAATGGGTTAATTTAAGATAAAAGAAGTAGATAACAAGAAGCCTGCCACAGCCATACAGTTTGTAAGCAATATAAGTCTCTATGTGTTTACTTGGTTGGGTCTGAGCAGCTGTGAGACTGGTGGGTGAGAGAGATTTGTCCTGATTATGGGCCAGGCAGGAAAACTCTAGCTACATCCTATAGATAATCAAAGTCTTGTTTCTCACATGTGCAGCCTGACTGACTATTGTAAAACTCCAGCCCAGTGTGTAAAGTAAAAATCTCAATTTAAAAAAAGAGAACAGAAATGACAAAATTGTATAAGTTTGGGACAACAAGATGTCTTAACATATAGGCAGTCATGAGTTCAATCTCAAAGGGTTAGACATGGGGTGATCAAGATGATCCCAGCTGTATCTGCTGGTCAATGCCCCCGTGTGGCCCTTTGAGAATCAGTGGCATGTTCCCAAATATGTGTCCTTGGGATCCTCAACCACAAAAGACCTCAATTTCATTGTAAATAGTTTACATTGTAGCTTTGACTGCTCCTTCATGGGCTCTTCTGAAGGATCATGGGAAGAAATGCCCCCAAAGTGGGATCTGACCCACTTTGATTTGGAAATTTCAAAGAGTTACTTTATCTGATGGTGAGTGTGTCACCCATGTCATAAATATTCATAACAGGAGCCCAACCTACTGCTACCCTTCCCTTTGGGGGCAACTCACTCCATTTTCCTTTTGGAGTGCTTGTTCTGATTTGCAAAAATAAACTGTATTTCTTGACCTAATTCTTTCCTTAGAGAGATCCCAGTAACAACATTTATGGGCAAAGATAAATGTCTATAAGTGACTCTTAAGGTAGATGCCAGTTTTCTATTGACAGAAAACACAACACAAAGCCACTTGCTTTTGACATTATTAACATCAAGTTTAAAAGAATGTAAACATAAAACAGCTACTTTCAGTGTTTATTTGGTATCATGTGCTGTGTTCAAAGGGAAGGCTGTATTTGCTAGGGTGGGGCACCTCACAGTTTGGATGAAAGAAGAAAAGCTATGTAATAATGCTGGTGACATGTGAGAAATACATACGGATGTAAAAAGCATGCAGATGGTTTGGTGTTTGTGAGAAACACTAGAAAGATTGTATTTGGTCTGTGTCTAAAAACCCTGGGCATATCCTGGTAGGGGAAAGAGTAAAAAACATGGCGAAACACCCTAGCAGGAATCGTGAGGGCAAGGACTGAGTCTTTCAAACTTTTAGAGACTCAGTGGATCAGGGTTGCAGTCTCAGTCACCTTTCAGTGCCTGTTTTTCTTTTTGTGACCCTCACACACACTAACTCATCTTCCAACTTACTCAGTTACAGGGGTCTGTAGATTTACTTACTTCTGTGAATATCACTTTATTTACTGCTTTGATTAAAAGCTATTATAGTGCATACTTACAGAGAAGGTAGTGTGGTGTTTGACTTAGAGAATACCAATAAACATTATATATATATCACTTTAATCATTTTTGTAGTGAGACATTTGAAATTTACTCTTAGTATTTCGGAGACACACTTCATGAACTCTTGTCACTATGCTCATCAATAGATCTCTAAACAAATCCCTTCTAACTTTAACTTTGTGTTCTTTGACTAGATTTCCCTTTCTCCTTTCTCCCCAGGCCCTTGGTAGCATCCATTCTGATCTACTTTCATGAGTGTAAACTTTTTAGATTCCACATGTAACTCATGTGACATTTTCTTTTCTCTACCAGCTTTATTCACTTAGCAGGATGTTCTCCAAGCTTACTGATGTTGCTGCAAATCACAGAACTTCCTTCTATAAAGGCTTATCAATATTCCACTGTGTCTGTATGCCACATTTCCTTTATTTGTTATCATATATTTGTTATCAGACACTTAGATTTATTTGCTTGCTTGATTATTGTGAATAATACTTCAATGACTATAGGAGTACAGAGATCCTTTCAAAATATTGCATATTTGTTCACGTGAAGACATACCCAGGAGTTGCATTGTTGTATCAGTGCTATTTTTTAAATATTTTTATAGAACTTATATGTCATTCTCTATTTCTCTGAGGGTTATACTAATGCAAATTCTCACCCAAAGTTTATCAGGAATTATTTTCTCCATATCCTCATCAGCAGATAACTTTCATTTATTTTTTAATGTTAAACATTCCAACTGGTGTAAGTGGCATCCATTGTGGCTTTTGTGCTTCTCTGATGATGAGGGGTACTGAATATTTATTTTTTCTTATGTGCATATTGTGGTGCTCCTGGGTGGATGTGTGTTCACAAGTGTGTACCCACATGTGCATGCAGGTGTGACATACACACTAACTTGGACATGTATGTGGAGGCCTGAAACTGATCTTAGAAGTGTTCCTCTACCACTCCCACCTCTCCTTTTTATGAATTGGGAAAGTGTTCTAGTTGGGTTTCTTTTGCAATGATAAAACACTCATCAGAAGCTACATAGTGGATGAAAGAACTTTTGTTTGTTAGTTTTTGGTTTTAATCTCCATGTTACAGTCCATCACTGGGGGAATTTAAGGCAAGAACTCAAGATGGGGACCTGGAGGCAGGAGCTGAAGCAGGGAATATGGAGGAACACTGGCTACTGACTTGCTCTCTGTGGCTCACTCATGTTTATTTCTTGTACACCACGGTGCTTCTTGCCCAAGGATGGCATTGCCCATAGTAGAATGGGCCCGCTTCCATCAATCTCCACTCAAGAAAAATGTCATGAGGACCTACTCACAAAGACAGTATGATGGAGACCACCTTCCAGTCACAAGCCCCTCTTCTCACATATGCCTAGGATTGTCTTAAGTATGCAAAAACTAAGCAGCATGAACAGGGTCTCTCAATTGAGCACAGAGCTAATTGAACTATGGAGATTCCCTGCCTCCACATTTCCAGATCTGGATGTACAGGTTACCACATCCACCTGGCAGTCATGGGTGTCTGGAGATCCCACTTCGAATGCTCATGCTTGCTACTTCACAAGCACTTTATCTGTGGAGCCATCTACCTATCTAAGTGAAGAATATCTTAAACTATTCAGTCATTTTCATAGCTCTCATTTGTTTCAGAAATATATATATATATATATGTGTGTATATATATATATATGTATATATATATATATATATATATATATATATATATACATATATATATATATATACACACACAAGTATTTCTTTCTTTCTTTTCTATATTTTTTTTCAAGACAGGATTTAACTCAGTAGCCCTGGCTGTCCTGGAACTCACAGAGATTCACCTGCCTCTGCCTCCCAAGTGCTGGGATTAAAGGCGTGTGCCACCACATTCCGGCTATTTATTTCTTTTTACATGGAGTTATTTTCTTGCCATTGAGTTATTTCATGACCTGTTCACTCTTGATTGGGTAGACTTAAGCATCCTTGTACTCCAGGGACAAACCCATTTGATTTTGGTACATGAGTCTTTAAATGTTAAAGTAGAAACATTTCATCTATTATTTGGGGAAAATGAATAAGAATTCTAAATAGATTCTGTTTATAATCCAAAGTGAAAGCCAAACTTTCTTTCTATTCTCAAGAACAAATGCTGTCTGTTAGCCTTCATGTATTAGTAGGGAATAACAAAGAATTTACCTGTGAACCCAGAGAAAGTTTCAAAGGCTGGTATGATCATTTTGGTTTCTGGTTTGTTTACAGTAGTTTTTATTCTGTATTACATACATTTTCCAATATTAAAAAATTCTGTCAAAGTATTTTAAAAGTAAAATATTATCTATGATCAGAAATTCTATGAAGATGGAAATGTAAATAAATAGTTTTATTTCTGAAAGTCGGATATCAGTGTGGATGATTAATGGACACAGAGAGACAGGAGAATAAACCATGATAAGAACTGGTCTGATTTCTTCTCGGCTTTCTTAAATCCTTTCACAAATCTATCATTGGGCAACTGTGAAAGGCAATAACATGCAGTGAATCCTCTGTGTTACCCTTGCCCCAAGGAGCCAAAGCTGCTCTCAGATCCGCTGGCCGAGCCTACTCAATAAAGCAGAGCAGCCCTGTGACACAGCCCCAGCGTCCTTCCATATCAGAGACAACAAACACAAATCAGATGAGAAATTGAGACACTGGCCCTCCACTCCGGGTGACAGTACATTTCAAATCCGCATAGTCTTCCTTGAATGCAATTCACACTTGCTCTCCTAATTTTAATGAAATCTTAAGGGAATAAGTATTCTTCCTGAAAATAAGATTTCTGGTTAGGTTTGTCATTTGATAGCCTGATGGTTTTCTGAAAACTGCTAAATACTACTCATCCCTTGCTTTATGAGTCTTCGGGAATGATTTGACAAGTCTTAAGCCAAGCTCAGTAGGATTTCTGCATTGTAACCATCGGTTTCTTTTTTCCTTTTAAACACAATGCTAGCAGTTACTTGAAACAAACACTTTTAAAGTGTGGAATCAATTGCTAACAATGACTTCTTAAGGAGGCATAGCATCTTGAAAATTCACTGACATTCAATCATGAACAGGGCTCTTCGATTTGTATATTAGGACTTTCAGAGAATTCTAATGTATGAGCTCACTTTCTATTTTACTGTAACCCTTCAAAAGTATTTGGACTGAACATGTTGTCACCCTCTTGTACAATTTGAGAAACCACCTAGCATGGGACCTTGCTGGGCTGTATTTGGTTTGCTCTGTGAAACCCTAATAAGAATCTCTCAGAACTATTCTTTTGAAAACATAGACCATCTGAAGGAACAAAGTGGGAAAAGATGTGAGATTTCATGACATCATCACCCCATAAAGAAAGGCAGCACCAAAAGTTGACAAGGACCAATGTTTAAAAAAATAGATCTCTCTCTCTCTCTCTCTCTCTCTCTCTCTCTCTCTCTCTCTCTCTCATCTATCTATCTATCTATCTATCTATCTATCTATCTATCTATCTATTTCATATGTGAGTGTTTTGCTTGCACGCACACACACCTGTGTACTAGACATGTGCCTGGTGCATGTCAGGTCAGAAGGGGGTTAGATCTCTTGGAACTGGTGATAGGACTCTTATGAGCCTCCCAAGTTGGGTGCTGAGAACTGAACCCGAGTCCTTTAAAAAGCAGCAATTACTTTTAACCACTGAGATATCTCTCCATCCTCTTAAGGACCAGTTTTTAAAATAAGATTTATAAGCTCAATGAAGATTAATCTCCCAGAACAGTATACATAGATGTTTATAGAATATGCATTTTAACTACCTTCTTTTGAGAAAAAACAAACAAACAAACCAAAAAACTCCTTAAATTAGGACAGGTAAATGCAGAAAAAAAAAAGTTGTTTTGCTTGGGGAGAGACCTGATAATGGTGTATGGAATCCAAGTCCTTTTAGGGATGTGTAGAGTTGCTGAAAATTTTCCACATAATTCTAAATGTAGATCCTGAAAGCTGACCTGGGTCAAGGGAACAGTTCACCAAGAAAATTGCAATGCAGTGGGAGAACATGCTAGATAGTGGCAGCTACAGGGAGCCAGCCAGGCAATTTATAGGAACAGCAAAGTGGAGGGCAGACCAGGAGCCACCTCTTACCACCAGGCTCCCTCTAAACTTCGGGGCAGTGTGAAATGGATACCAGCTGTTAGTTTCTGCGAGCATGAATGATGTTATTAATTAAATTTTAGTTTAAAACTATATAAAACACTTGGAAATATTGAGCCGATAAATGGAAGGCTCTGCACTCCCCGTCACAATGATTGCTACTGTATTATTGTATTTCCTTTCAACATTTTTCTATCATTGTGGTTATAACTGGATATATAAATGGATGAGTATATATGCACATATTTTATCTTTAAAAGCAATGATTTTATATAACCTTATTTCCATATTAAAATTACAAAAAAGTCTTAACTCTGGGTTTTCCTTGTCAAGAGAAAGGTGATCTGGAAAGGTCTTAGTAGTACATGAATATTTTAAACCTATGCTCTGTCCTGGGTATATATGTATACTTAAAAGGAAAAACACACACAGATCAAAAACATTTTAAGGGTTCTACAGCATGGGGCTGGAAAATTTAAGTTCTTGGGTTTTGTTTTTTTTTTTTCCCCTGTTTCTCTGGTGTGGACCACATGGTAACCAGTGCTGCTTGACAAAGTTCCAGCATTCTGACTTTGCAGATCACAATTCTCCAGCACCTTTTTACTTTCCTTTTTAATGATTCTCACTATGTGTTGTGGGGGTCCCCTCATATCTTTTCCTTTGGGAAATTTTGTGCAGGCATTGAAAGATGAAAATGTATAAAATGGCAGCTTCTCTAAACAAAATAATTCTTTGGAAGAAATACCCGCTACTGTGGAATCATCTAGCATGATAACTCTGCCTACTCCCATACAAGTTAACACCAAGCTGCTAGAAAATTTAGATAAGTAACATGCTTGATATAGAAGGTATTATGATATATTATGCGGGGACCCCACAGGTATCCTGCAAGTGCAGGGAAGCATGCTGGTATGCTGGGCAGATGCAGTGGCTGGTGGGTGACCCATTCCATGTGTGCATGTCAGTGGGTGGACATTCACAACCCAGATGCTACATCTGTGCAGAAATGGTTTATTATAATAGAAAGACAAAGATAAGATAGGAAAGAAGAGAGAAAGAGAGAGAGGGGGGTTGAGGGGTGCACACCTTGTGGAAATGAAGGGAGAGAGAGAGAGAAAGAGAGAGAGAGAGAGAGAGAGAGAGAGAGAGAGAGAGAGAGAGAGAGAGAGAAGAGAGATGGAGTTTTTCCTTAAGAAGAGACTTTTATGTTTATGTCCGGACACATGGCGGTGCCAAGGGGCAGGTCAGAATATACATATACATAAAGTATATTTGATAACCTAAGGTCTACTCAGGTAGTAGTAATATTTGTCTAGCTTCATCTTTGCTCACTTTTCAGCTTTTGCTTTTGGATAAACTAAGCCATACTAAAACAAAAACAAAAAAACCTGCAGTATTTTATAATGAAGTGTCTGATTCCCCCAAGAAAGTTCTGTTCCCAAGGTCAGGCATTTAGACAAACACCCCACCCCTCATTCTCTCAAGGGCTAGAAAAAAGTTCCTACTTGCTAAAACAGGAGACATTCTTACCTCTAGCAAGAGGAATTTGTGGCCCTCCATTAACTTTAAACTATAGTGGCTATTAGCTTGCCCAGGTCAATGCTAGCTAGATTCCCCTCCCCGTTAACAAGCCACACCCCAGATCAGAGGTCCCCTTTCTCTCATTGAATCCTTTGTGCAATTGTAGAGATAGTCAAAGTAGCCTTTTCCTCCAGATTCACCCTCTCATGCATCAGTCTCCTCCTTCCCTTTTCAGAATCCATAGGTCCTCTTTGGGACCTGAACCCCTCTGGAGCTGGACTACAGCATTTCCCAAAAACATGGTTTAGGTAATTTCTTCATGCACTTCAGCAGGCACAACAACGTACTACCTATTACCATGCTATCATAAAAACGGCATAGAAAGTTTACAGTATTCGATTGTAAACTGGACAGTGTGTAAGAACAACTGAGTTGACTTTCTCCATCCAGCACATTAATTATCTGCTTGAATGAAAGCTATATGGATTTGTGGGCTTTTTAAAAAACATATTGTGACTCTGATTAAATGTTCTTTCCCTCATAATGAGTCAGAACATAGTTGTCTAATTTCCTTCCCAGAGACTGATGTCCCTTTTCATCTGGTAACTCTCCAGTGACAGTGAGAAAGTAGAACTCCTAATTTGGCTGTTTATTGAGAACACCGAGCAGAGGTTTCTAAAGCATAGGCTACTGCCTACACTTCTGATTTATGAGCAAGGTCAGGCATGGCACTCCAAGTATGCCAGTGCAATTAGAAAGGTATTGGATTTGTCAGCTAAGTGTAAAATACTCCCTGCTGCAGAGTGAAGCCTTCATTTTCTAGGTAAATTAACTGTAATAACTATCAAGCTACAGCTGGTAAGTAAGCCAGCCATCTGTGAAAAGGTAACACATCGACAGCAAAAGCCTTGTTAGACATTCCTTAGAGCTGGGGAACATTCGAACAGACAAAAAGAGCCCATGGAAAGCAAAAGACAACACAAAAATATCACCCTATTACTTTACCTCTACAAAGAAAACTAGCTTGGAGATTAGACAGTAAGTGGCATGGGTAAGCAGTTCATCTAGAGCTTGGTGCAAGGAGAAGAACACAGGAGGTGAGAGATGAGGACATTTCAAGTTCATGGTTGTTTGAGACACAAGACTTACATAGGAAACTCTGAACCAGTCCAGTTGGTATGGATTCTAGGAATTGCTCTGGAGTGTTGTAATTATTTGCATATTTTAGTAGTAGGCCACAGAACTTCATTTGGGAAGTTTCTTTTTTTTTTTTTTTCCCTTTCCAATTATCAGCACAGAAATTTAATGCAATACCTTGTCTTTTTCTTTATCTGGAAACGCCTTAAGATGGTATTCATATTTAAAGCTCTTCAGCCTGAATGGATATGAAACAGGCTCTAACAGCTTTGCAGAAACCTGTATTGGAGAGAAGAGGATGTGTCACATTTTTATTAAGATGCTTAAAGAGATTTCTTATCCAGCAAGTTGGATGGCAAGTTGGACGGCAAGTTGGACAGCACACTCTACTAAAAGGAAGACTAAGTTACTTCTGCTCATGGTTCCAAAGGACTTAGTCCAAGGCGCAACTCCCTCCTGTGAGGCTCTACTTCCTACTCTTTTAGCATACGTGGCACAGACAGGCAACCATGAAGCCTGTACCAAATGGGATTTTAGGGGATACAAAAGGCAACATTCCTCTAACTAAGGGGACATGTCTTACCTAAAGGACTTCAATTAAGGGCTCTTAGAGAAGAGTAGAGACACAGAATATGAAAATCAGGATTTCAGTTGGGTCATGTTCTGATTATTAGATCAAACACTTAAACTCATTGATTCTTCTACCATTTTCTTCCCTATTCATGAAGAAACATAGTATGCCTTTTACAAGACAGTCATGAAATCATGCTACTGCTGCATGGGGGACTGGTCAATGGCAGGTTGTTTGTTCTATCTTTTTTTTTTTGGAAACAAGACATAGTAGATTAAATTTCCCCACTCCTGAATGGCATTCACCAAAACCTTCCTAAGGTGTTTTCCCAAGGAAGCCATGGTAGCATGAGGGAAATTGCACGACTGTTTAAATGAAGACACGATCAGGAAGACAGTTATTAGTAAGGCGTTAGGAACAAAAAGATGTAAGAGAAAGAACTGAAAACTCAAACCAGAGAGCTATCACAAAAGCAAACAGCTATACCGGCTACCAAGTGGAGAACAGCCTTTCCTAGAAGAATTTTCCAGATTTGATTTTATTAAGGGTGGTGTATTTCCACACACAGTGAGTCCCACCATAACAAAGCTCTTTATTTCTGCCTATATTACAAGATGTGCTGCAAATCATTGATTGAAAGAAGTCCTTGAGGCGTAATAACACTAAATAAATACATAATTATTATTTGGGGCTGTTTATTTCACTTGAGTAAAAAAATGTTGACAGCTTCATTATGTCAGGCCTGTAAAAGCTGGTAACTTATTCTGTGTTATTTGAAGTTTTTTTTTTTTTTTTTTTTTTTTTTTTTTTTTTTGGATTGTGCTTTGCATGAGTTAATGAATGATGACTGGAAACATTGTAAAAAGTGACACACAGTGCACATACCATTTTCTCCATTAAATTTCGTGTAAGGAACTTACACAAATAAAATGGCAAGACGGGAAGCCTGGCTGGGGAGCTGAATGTATGAAAAACACACAGAGCTTTTGAACCTCACAAGGCCAAGCTGACATATTTGTCAAAGAAAGCTAATTCTCAAGCACATTGTTAGAAATGGAACATCTTATTCCTGCAAAATGCTTGTCCTGCAGAATCCTATACCTGAAATGCTGCGTAAATTCCAAATTCCACCCTCAGAGACTGACAAGTAGGTCTGCATTTCATTTGAAAAGCAACTCAAGCACCCATGAGTACAAAATCAGAAAAACCAATCATTTATTCGGACATGCATGATCCTAGCCGATGAAAGGAACTTCAGCTACGTTGTTATAGATAGCAACCCTTTGACAAAAGAGAAATGTTCAGTTGTAGGAAGGGGGCACATGCCTGTCACTCCAGCATCTGGGAAGCAGAGGAAGGAGGTCTGGGTATTGTAAGACAGCTTGGCTCAGATGCCCCCTCCTCCTGTTGGCAAAATTTGGGTCGAGAGAGAGAGAAAAGAAAACTCCTAAGCCAGATGTTAGCAGGACCTTCCTGATAACTACTTTTCTAATATTAGAAACATAAATTAGAACATTCTAGCAATGATTCTTTTCCAGGTGAAAGGATAAAATACATCAGATTTTTAGTCTTAAATTTAAGAAGCATCTTTAGTACATTATATTCATGTGTGAATGTTGTGTTGAAATTATTTTATGTAACTATTTATGTCAAAGTATTTGAACACATTTTAATTTACTGTTCTGTGTGTATATGTGTGTACCTGATTTTTATGTGTTCATGTGTATGTGACATAGCATACTTTTGGGGGTCACTGAACAACTTGTGGGTTCCATCATGTGGGTTCTGGGATGAAACTCTGGTTGTCAGCATTGGTGGCAAATATCCTTACCTCTCAAAGGCCCTAAAATTATTTTAAAATTGATTTATAGATTATGTAAAGTTTGCAAGTTACCTGTATTGTTGGGACCGGAAGTGGTTCAGATTGCAGATATTTCCAGGTTTTTGAATATTTATGTATTATAACAGGAATTGCTAAATTGTCTTATTAATTAAAAAAAAAACCCAGAGTCAGATATTGAGGTGAAAGCTGAAAGATCAGAGGGATAGAACAAGCCAGCCACAAGTTCTTATCGCTAGGAAACCTTCAGCCCAAGAGAGTTACTTCCTGTATACTCACTCCTATATACCTTTCTGTGTCCTGCCATCTCACTTCCTCTCTCTGACCAGCTACATCACTTCCTCTTTCTGCCCAGCTCTATCACTTTCTGTCTGTCTGTACAGACCTCTAGACCTCTATGGTTTACTAGTGCTGGGATTAAAGGCCTGTGCCACCACGCCTGGCTGTGCTTCCAGTGTGGTCTTGAACTCACAGAGATCCAGATGAACCTCTGCCTCCCAAAAGCTAGGATTAAAGGTGTGTGTTACCACTGCCTAACCGCTATGTTTAATATAGTATTCTTACTATATTATATATATATATTTAATTTTAATATATTTTTATATTCTGTAATTATTTGGTTTTATAATTTTAAAATTCAAAGTTATTATTCAGATAAGCATAAATTTGCATAAATTGCAACCAGATTTAATTCTCTGTCAGGTCTGTCATGGAAGAGAAAGGTAAAGACCTTTTACAACTTTAATTATTATGAAAACAATGCATGGATAAGTGCACTTTTATTTATGCTTTCATTGATTATTTAAAAGGAATGCACATATACAGCAATTTCTGCCCCTGTTCTTTCTCCAAATTCAGAAGTTCAGTTCCATGTCAAATAAATGAATGAATGAATAAATAAAGTATCCCATACTAAAAGCAATAAAACATGAATACTTAAGCCAAGCCTTTTGCCTAATCCAAACAAATAAACAGCAACAATAACAACAACAGAACCCTGACCAAACCAAAAACAGGGGACTCTAGAAGAAATGTAATAAATCCCTGGCTTGGAGGCACATGTCCATATTTCCAGCACTTCAAACGAAGAGGAAGGAGGATTCCCAAGCCTTTCTATGCTGAAGTGGGCAATAGTGTGAGTGCCAGATCAGCTAGTGCTATGTAGTAAGACTTTATCTCAAATAAATTGATAAATGAATAAGTAAGTAAATAAGGGAAGAGGCTTAAACTTAGAAGCTCCAGCATTTTAAACCTTCAGAATTCTATTTAATTGTCCTTTGGAATATTTTTATACCAGAATATAATGACAGTGATTCATTTGGTAGTAAGTGTGCATGTGGATACTGTGTGCATCCAGATAAGCATAGAAACCACTCCCTAGGGCTCCCTAGTTAAGTAGCAGGAGCAAACCGAATCTTCTTGATTCTATGTAATTTGCCAAGGAAGCATGGAACATTTGAACTATGTTATAAACTTAGTGTTGTAGAATATTAAGGTGTTTTTGTTTATGTTGCATTTGTTTAACTCTGTGAAGCTGTATTACTTTGCTTGTCTAAAACACCTGGTAGTCTAATAAAGAGCTGAACAGCCAATAACAATGCAGGAGAGAAAAATAGGCGGGGCTGGCAGGCAGAGAGAATAAATAGAAGGAGAAATCTGAGAGGGAGAAGAAAGAGCAAGAAAACAAGCAGAGGAGGATACCAGGCATCAGCCACCCAGCTACACAGCCAGCCACAGAGTAAGAGTGAAAGTAAGATTTATAGAAGGAAGAGAAAGGTAAAAGCCCAGATGAAAGGCAAAAGGTAGATGGGAAAATAAAAGTTAAGAAAGGCTAGCTAGCAACAAGCCAAGCTAAGGTCAAGCATTTATAATTAAGAATAAGCCTCTGTGTATGATGTATTTGGGAGCTGAGTGGCAGGCCCCCCAAAAGAGCAAAAATAACCACCAACATCATCCACCACATCTGGCCCTTTTTTTTTTCTGCCTCCTTTTCTGCGTAGATGCCTGAGCATTGTGAAGAGGGGTTTGATGAAGACTAACCTATTAAAACTGAGTGCTTCAAAGTCTCTTACTTCCCGTACCTTGCCCAGGTCTTTGATATACCAAATTGATTTGATGTGATGTTCTGACCTACGAGTATAGTGATATGTCATTTTCTTTTAGTAGAATAATAATAGTGGGTTTTCCCATAGGGATCATGACCAATCTAGTCCCAGGTTCTTGGACCCTTTAGCAGTGTCTTATATGGGTTCCATCTCACGCAGCAGGCCTTCAATCCAATAAAAAATGGTTATTTACCCCCATAACACTTTTGCCACTACTGCAGCAGTAGACCTGCATTGCAAACATAATACTGTTTTATCTCACAGGGTTTGCAGCTAGGTGAGGTTGATGATTACTTTCCCCTTGCAGTAGCACTATGAATGCTAGCCAGTAGGCCTGAGGCTTCCATTTATGTACCAGATCAGTATTCTATGAGGTAAGTATGTGGTTTTTTCAGCAATTGGATTCTAAAGGGTAAGAAATATCTTTGACACTAACTTGAAAAGTTTGAGGCAGTCTATGCAACCCCTTTGGCCAGTGGCCAAAAAAGATAAACCATTCTTCATACTATTTTTTTGGGGGGGTAGAATATGACAACTAATTGGGGTACTGGCTTCCCTATTATATGGTGACTCCTTTTATATTTGCCTGTATTTTGGGAAGATTCTACAGTAGTAGGTTTTCATATGGCTTTTCAAAAGGCTTTAACGTTAGTAATCCCTCCATATATTACCTCCTCTACTCTGCCCTCTCACCCCTCTCCCAATGTAATACTTCCATTCTAACTTGTCTCGGTATAACACTATATCCTATTTCCTCTTCCATGGAAGATCCCACCCTTCACCGTGGTCCTTTGCTAGCCACCTGTCTCAGTTCCTTTTCTATTGCCATGACAAAACACCAATGATGAGCAACTTACGGAAGAAAACAATAAATTTTCGGCTCACAGTTGCAGGGGGTTTATGGGCAGACAGGCAGTCATGGCACTGGAGCATATCTTGAGACAACAACCATAAGGCAGAGAGAGGGAGTGAGAGAACTAATTAGGGATGGTTTGGGCTTTTTAAGTCTCAAAGCTCTCCCTCAGTGACACACCTCCAACAAGGCCATACTCCTTAATCCTTTCCAGCATTTCCACCATCTGGGGGGCCAAGTATTCAGATGTATGAGCCTATGGGGAACCATTTCTCATCCAAGCAACCATACTACCTAACCTCTGTTTCTAATTGAAACAGACATCTACAGCTTAAAAGTTGTTATCCACATATAAGAAAACATGCAAGGTTTTTCTTTCTGGATCTGAGTTACCTCACTTAGCATGTTTTTTTTTTTTTTTTTTAGCTCCATCTATTTGCTTACAAATTTCATTTTTCTTAAAAACTGAATATTCCATTGTGTAAATGTAACACATTTCATTATCCATTCATTAGTTGGTGGGCATACCATTCTGACCATGCTCAATTTCATTTGGACATCCTTGACTCTTAGTCTGTATGCCATGGTTAGACATTCAAATAATCTTAATCTGGAAGTCTAGTATTACTAATTTTTCCAAAATTTTGTCATATCCTTGTATCAGTTGGTTTTCTTACTATAGAAAACAATAATTGATTCATGATGATTTACTCAGGAAAGTCAGGGATGAATGGGTGTTTTGTGATCCAGTGTGCAAGTCTAAAAATGAGATTTAAAAACTGAAGACTACTAATATGGAAAATAAAGCTAGTGGTATAACCAATACCATTCTACAGGAACAGCCAGGTGCAATCACAGCCACCAGCAGACTCTGGCTGTCCTCGACAATGTGGATTCAGAAGAGGCTATTTCAGTGAGTCTGAGAGCACGCTCAACCACCTTACTTGCCATGTAGCTTACTCCAGAATCAGAATTCTGGGCAAAAATACACACATGGATAAATCATGTGTTCTTGCTCTCACTGCTTGGTATGGTGTAAACAGACTTCTTTTTCTAGTTTTTGATTTCATTGCCTGAGATTTGTGGGTCAGAACTTCCACAAGCATAGGATAAGGCTCATATGCTGGGCTCCCTAGAGTAATTCAAAGAAAATTAACAACATATAAAAATCATTAAAGCAACATACTACACCTTCTACACCTCTCAGCAGATCCCCTTTCCCTTTCCCTTGGTAAATCTTAACCCCCATATCTACATTTCCTTGCAACCTGCAGCAAAGCTTTCCTCCTCTTCATTGTCATGATGAGCTTGCATAACAAATGCTAGCTAGCTGAAAATCCTAGTACTCCACATCTGTCATCATTTTGTACTTTCTTATCTTTCTTTGCTTCCATGTCAATGTTCTGTGCAAACCTTTCACTGTTCCCTTCCTAATTCTCTTTTTATTTCGGAGTATGAAGCCCCAAGGCATGCTCCTCGGCTTTCATTTCCCATATTATTTTCTTGGTCAAGTCACTTATTGACACAATTGCAATTTAATTATTGTGCATATTCATACAAGTATACCCATTCAATTTGGCTCTTGGGTTCCACACTCACATGAACAATCAGTGAGTAAGTTTGAACTGATTTTGTCCCTTTATCTCACAGCAATCATATCCATAAGTAAATTTGTTTTTCCCATAAAATTTTTCTTGGGTGAGATTTTGCTAGGTTATTGGCCTTATTTCATTTTTTTTAAAACTAGATTTTAAAATGTAAACATAATCTTTAAAGTTTTTTTTTTTTCTCAGAAGCCAAGATTAAGAAATTACCAAGAAAAGTCAATTCTGCTTCCCAACATTTTTTTTTTTTTTTTTTTGCATTTACCTCCTCTTCTCTGTTAACATTGCCACTGACATGTCACAGACTTTGATTTCAACAGACAACTGTAATAGCTTCCTAATTGTTCTTCCTGCCTCTGGCCTCCAGGCTTCCCAATCAATACTTCTCACTGCTTTAAGAGTTTCTAAAATCAAATGCCTTATCATCTCATTTTCTGATTCCATAAACTGCTGTAACTTCCTCTTTATGTTCTCTCTCTCGTCAGAGCTCTTACAATTGGGTCCTAATTGTCCATGTCAGCCTTACTTTTGTCCTTCAAATGTTCTCAGAAACAAGATTCACAGGCGCTAGCCCCAGAGCCTCCATCCATTTTCCCTGAAAATCTTCTTGTTCATGATTCTTTTCCCTAATTTTTTTTCTTGTAAAATTATGTCTATTCATCTAGACTAGTCTTGCATTTTTGTGACATTTGATAGTGCTATATTTTATTTTCTTAGCTTCTAAATATAAGCTCTAAGTTTGCACTCCATTGGAGTTATGTTTTACATAATTGATTATTAAAATTCCACAAAACTGAACCCTGGGTTCTTTTCCCACAGACCCACCCACCTACAGGATCTAGCTCAAAGTTTTCAAAATAGAAGGCATTAAAAAAGGTTGTACTGGACTGAACCTCAAAATGTAGACTGAAGATCTTTGCCTATTCAGAATCAAAACCAATAAAACAGAAACCACTTTAAGCATTCTGTGTATACCACCCTATTGTTTCTTTGTACTATTAGAGTTTGAAAAGTATTCCTCCTGCAGTTTTATCATCATTTATGTCATAACCAAGTAGGCAACAACCTTCTCATCAAGTGCACTGAAATATATAGGATTTAACATCAAGACATGTTGGAATATTAATCCTTTGCCTATTAGACATTTTGGTAAACAATATCCACGACATTCATATAGTTGCCAAAATTGGGCTGTGGAGGAAAATTGCACAAAATAATGATTAGGCATCAATGCTGAGAATTAAGGATCTGATTGCTTGTGATTTAGCTTCCGTTTTCATCGGTTACTTGTTTCAGCTTTTCAGTTTGTTTCTGGTGGTGGCCAACTGTCAATCCTTATGCTCTACCTGAATCCAAATTATAAGTGTACCAGAAGCTGTTTAAACACTGCTCTTGGCAGTCAGTGATGAAGATATGCAGTCAGAAACAGCAGCCAGTGATGAGGGTCTGCAGTAGGAAACAGCAGCCAGTGATGAGGGTCTGCAGTAGGAAACAGCAGCCAGTGATGAAGATATGCAGTCAGAAACAGCAGCCAGTGATGAGGGTCTGCAGTAGGAAACAGCAGCCAGTGATGAGGGTCTGCAGTAGGAAACAGCAGCCAATGATGAGGGTCTGCAGTAGGAAACAGCGGCCAGTGATGAGGGTCTGCAGTAGGAAACAGCAGCCAGTGATGAGGGTCTACAGTAGGAAACAGCAGCCAGTGATGAAGATATGCAGTCAGAAACAGCAGCCAGTGATGAGGGTATGCAGTAAGAAACAGCAGCCAGTGATGAGGGTCTGCAGTAGGAAACAGCAGCAAGTACTCTTTGATATTTAGGAACTACTCTCTGATACTTGTAGGACCTTGAGCTTGCTTTGGAGGCCAGGACTCATAACTAAATGTTACAGTCTTCCTGCAGGCCTCAACTACTGGAACTTTGGTAGTGGCCAGTGTTTCAGCACTCAGCCTGGAGTCTGAGCCCTTTGGTTATTAAGACTTGATGATTCTCTGGAACTCTTCCTGCAACCAGAGCCTGCAGGTTCTCTGAGTGCTTTTTTTTTTTTTTTTTTTTAATCAGACTTTTGCCCTCCTGTCCCTCTCTATTTCCATTTCAACTTCCCTTCTTCCTCCTGCCCATGGGAAATGACATGAGAGAGTGTCTCCCTGTGGGTGAGCCTGAGCAATTACTTACATAGTCTAATTAAGGTGTAAATGGTTCCGGAGGCTCAGGATTACAACTTGTTCAGCACTCCAGTGGAGGCTGTGCCTTCAGGAGCCAACCAACTACAATCTTTGCATAATTGTTTCAAGGATTCAGGAAATGTTCAGGATGAGAGTTGCAGGTGATAGGGTGGTCTGTGGATCTCTACTGACTGACATGGCAGATGCTCAAGGAAGCCCAAGCACCAAGAGGGAATCCCCGGTAATTAGAAAGTCAAAGTGGCCCATACACAGTCCTTCCTTATTTACAGGGGATCGAGTATCAGAAAGAACAGTTGCAGCCTAACCTTTGAAACTCACCATTAAACACCAGCAGTAATGCTAACAGGTTTTAACAATGCTTTCTTCCTCCAGGTGACCAGAGAGAGATGATCCATCTATTTCATATGCATACATGAAAAATACAAATATAACATTTTTTATGTATCATTCTGCACACTGATAGACTAAATAGCCTGGATTTTGCTTTAGTCGTAGATGTTAGGTTACTAGGGAGGTGTGTAAGCATCTGGAGAGAGCATGATTAGGATCCTGTAAGAAGCAGGAAGGGCTATTGGCGATGAGTTCTTTCTCAGCAGAGGCCACTTCCAGGGTCAGCATCCATGGGCAGCATGTTGTTAAAGTTCTAGGCACCGCTCCATCTCCCACTAGTGGTTTGATTTTGGACCAGCCATTTCCTCTGCAACTCTTTAGTTCCTCCAGCTATAAAATGAGCTAATAATAGTACCTGCCACATAGAGATACATAAATTAGTCGAGAAATTTAGCAAAATCTGTCGAAGATTGGTTATTGAAGCTATGTTTTCTATTGTTGGTCTAAATATTAAACGCATTTACTGTTTTTATTAGCTCAATGACATTTATTTCAGCTTTTGAATTTGTTTTCCTGCCCGAAGCTTTATGAGAAGCACAAGAATCAATAGGGATTATCTCAACCAAATTTAGAGTTGGCTAAGAGTACTTCAAGGGTTAGGAGACCAAACAAAACAAGAAAAGAGGATTTGAAAGAAGAAATTAGATTTCAAAGTTTAAGAGATTAAGTGGGTGGATAAAGGCACTCAGCACGTACTTTAGATAAAAGCTGGAAAACAGTGGTATTACTCCTACTACTCCTCTTAGTCAACGGCTCCTGACCCCATTAGCAGTAAACGCTTCATCTCACTATCATTGAGGTTTGAATTGAATTATTTAAATGAATGCATAAAACATAAAATTGTGCATATTTATGGATACCATGTGGCATTCTGATATATACTTCTTGCTTGTTTGCATCAGGCCAAGCATGTGTATTTCCTCTTATATTTGATCACTCTTTGTGGAAATGCTTGTAAGACCCTGTCTTCTAATTTGCTTAAGTATACAGTGCATCATCAGGATCTCCGCTCATTTTTCTGCACACTGCACACAGGACATCTTGCTTTTGTCTAACTGTGACTTGGTACCTTAACTTTTCACCCTGCTCACCTCAGCCTTTGGCTATTGCTGTTTTATAACCAACTTACACGAGAGCAATCCATGAATCCACTCTTGTATTGTTTATCCTTCTGTGTCTAGCTCATTACACTTAATGATTATGGTTGTACAGATGATGGGATTTCAGGCTTTTAAATGGGTGAATAGTATTCCATTTTCATTATCCATCCATCAGGAGACAAATGCTTAGATTGTTTTAATTTCTTGGCTATTTTGCCTTAGTGAGCAGGAAAATGTAGGTGTCTCTCTGATGCATTGATTTTTTTTCCAGTTTACATATCCATAGATTGGATTGTTGGATATACTATTTTTCCTATTTGAAGGGGCTTGGTTCTCTTTAGTTGTGATGGCTCTGTTAACTTGCATCTTCACTAATGAAAAATGGAACAGATATTGTATAAAAACATATTATGCATACAATTATGATTTCATCTTAGGAGAAAAAACAACCTGAAATGGGGGAATGTCGCGCCCGCCTCGACCAGCAAGGAAGACGCGACACCTGGATCCTTCTCATCACAGCTTATTCAGACCTTTGATTAATTGCATTGTGTCTCTCTCGCTGGGGCAAGCCTCTCCCAGCACCTAAGTAGGGCTGGGCTGCCAACCCCAAGCAGCCACGTGGGCACTGTCCACAGGTTCACGCATATGCCAGCAACACACGAATCCAGCCATAGCCAAATAAGGAGCTGTTTACCATAAAGAGTGTTTGCCATCAGGAAGGCAGAGGGTAGAAGCCAGAGCCATCTTTAGGGTGCGGCTACACGCGGCTCTCTACAGGGGAAGAATGGACAGGATATGAGGAAATAAAAAAAATACGTCAAAGCCCTTTTTCGGATATCAAATATAAATACCATTTTCCATGGCAATTATTGTTGTTAGCATATGAAGGGGGTTAAATTTCATTGAGCACTAGTCAATTCCAAAATACAAACATAGGAACTTTTAGGGGAAGATGATGGAGAAAACTGAGAAATTATATCAGAGACAAATACCTTTGTTTATTTTGAGCACTATTTTTGGAAGATGGGAGCTTTCAGAAAGAATGCTTTCTTTCTTGTTGAGAGTTTAAACTCAGTAATAAATTTACAACTCAACTTTAACAACTTTAGGGCTGTGTTATTCACAGGCTCTGTGTATGTAACCATCTCCATATATTGACCATCATCAAAATCATCTTCGTCTGTGGTCTAAGTCTGCTTTTTCTTTTCTTCCAACCTTTGTTTTTCTTAACCCTTATTTCTCCATTAATTTTTATCTTGTTATACCATTGTTGTGTTTACTAGTATCCTTTCTCATATGTAAACAAGGGAGAGTGTCAAACTCATATATTAACAAAAGAGATAAACATGTATTTGATGTTCTCTTCAGTTTTGGACTTAACCAGTTACACTGGGGCTGACCAATACATTCAGGGTTCACTATGGAATAGTGGTAGATATTTTAATACCAGTGAGAAGACATTTGGGGTAAGATGTTATTCTGTATTTTACTTTTTGATCTCCACATGAGGTTTTTTTTTTTTTCTGGAATTCTATAGAGGGAAGTTTCTCTGTGACAAATATCTCTCACTCATGGTCCTGAAGCCACTTATAAAATAATTACAAAGAGGCTTATATTAACTACAAACTGTATGGCCTATGACTTCAGCTTATTGCTAGCTAGCTCTTTCATCTTAAATTAACCCATTTCTATTCATCTATATGTTGCCACATGGCCATGGCACCACCAGTCTTCTGGTATCTTGTTGCTCCTTTGGTGGCAGCTGGTGTCTCTCTAAACTTCTCCCTTCTTCTCTCTGTATCTCTTCTTGAATTTCCTGCCTGGCCTAAGCTTTCTTGCTACAAGCCAAAACAGCTTTATTTATTATCTAATGGGAGCCACACATATCCACAGCCTACAAAAAGATATCCCACAGCCCTTCCCTATTCTCTCTATTAGCAAAGGAAGGTTTTAATTTTAACATAGTAAAGTTATATATAACAAAATAGTTTTCAAGCAAGAATTACAGTTACAATATCTAGTCTATTTGTATTTGGCAAAATTAAGGAAAATATTCTATCATCTATCCTATTTTTGTGTGTCTAAAGTTTCATATCTAATTTACCTTTTATCATGACTAAGAAAAACTGCAATTATAACTATCTTCAACTCCATGAAAGACCCCAGAAAGATATAATATTTCATGAGTAAATAAGAAGCGCATTGTAAGCAGCTGTCATAATTCTAGAAAGGACAGAGACATTTGGCTGCCTGGACAGTCATCCAAAGTTCTTCTGTAATATTGGGGCATCTATTTTCAACCAACAGCCTAGAGTCTCTGGCATAGCTTTCAGTGAAGCAGGGGATTTTAAGGACTGTTCCACCCATTCCAGCAAAGTTTATCAGTGACTTCTCTCTGTGTACTGCAGAATGTCTGGCAGTTTCTTCTGGGAGGCAGGAACCTGAAGGACCATCTCACCTTGCAAAGTTCAGTGGTCACCTTCCTATGGGTCCTGCATGTCCAATTTATACAACGTACTGTCAAGCAGTCCAGGCAAGAGCAGTTTCTCGCCCAAATGGCTAACTTTTGTCATAAAGAAAGCAAACTCCTTATGTAGTTTCTTAGATGCCCATCATCCTTTTCTGAAGTAGATTGGTGCTGTCAGGAGCAGACATGTCTCAATATCCAGAGAAGTATAAGTTCTTAAAACATTTTAAATGCCATATTCTGTAGGACTTTGAAGTGTTTGAAGATTACCTACCTAATTAAAATATATCATGTATAACTAGGAAACTTAAATAACATGACTATAAGTTTGATTATCATAGATGACTAATTATTAATCTGTATTTCTTAATTTTATATTACAATTTTAAATGAGTTGCATAAACATAATATCCTAAACAAGAGTAGAAATATATATAGTATAACAAAATTAACTTTAAATTTGTGACAATAAACCAAAATCCATAGCAATATAAAACATTTCAAGCAAGTTGTTGCTCTTTAAAAGTAGATTCAATAATCTACCCTTTTATCCATTATATCTATATCCCCTTTTCTTTTTTAGAAAGATATTGCATTTATAATCAACCACTTTAAATAAAAATAAAGATTCATAACACTATTTTGGGAATTTGGGCATAGCTTCTCATACTTCTTTCTGCTGATTGGGGGCACTGGCAATCTTATGGGGATCCTGTGAAAATTAAGAATTATGGTTAAATCTTGTCTTGTACTTGAATCTCTTCTTAAGTTCTCTCACTTTTTAAATGGAACTCTTGCCCCACATTGGGCACCATATATAGAGGGAAGTTTCTCTGTGTCTCACCAGGAAGTTGGGACAAATCTCTCCTACTTGTGGTCCCATACCTACTTATAAAGTAATCATACAGAGGCTTACATCAATTACAAACTGTATGACCTATGGCTTCAGCTTACTGCTAGCTAGCTCTTCCATCTCAAATTAACCCATTCCTATTAATCTATATGTTGCCACATGGCCATGGCACTACCCATCTGTTGGCATTTTGTTGCTCCTTCAATGGCAGGCTGATGTATCTCCTGACTCTGCCTTTCTTCTCCCTGTGTCTCTGCTTGGATTTCCCACTTGGCTGTGAGCTTTCTTGCTGTAGTCCAAAACAGCTTCATTTATTATCCAATAGGAGTGACACATATCTAAAACATATAGAAAGACATCTCACAGCCAAAATTCCATTTCATTAATTCTACTTCATTCAGAAGTTATTTAAAATCTCTATCTTTGTTCATTTATAGCAAACTGTTTGATAGACTGTCATTCATATTTATCTCAAAGTTCACTTATTTATTTTTGAGTCATCCTTTAGAATATAGAAGTTCATTAAATAATATCTAATGATCAAAGACATTTTCTCTTCATTTCATTTATTCTCAAATTCAGTATCTTGAGTTTTCATTAACTTCCACATATTGATATGCTCCAATTAGGTCCTTGAATTTTATTTTTAATGTCATGACATAGTGAAAAGTGATGTATGCCAAAACTATGATTATCTTGGCAAGGTTGGTAAATCAATAATTTTCATTTTTGTCATATGAGATATCATTTCTTTTATGACCAGGAGCCACAGAACCTTTTAAGTTCTTTAAATCTATAACCATTTTTTTTTTCAATAATGCTCTGTGCTCCATGTCTATGTATGGCCAGGATAAACTCTACTCCATATTCAATTCATTATTTTGACACAGATAAATTCTGGCTTTAATATTTTATTTTGTCTAACTATATTTTAGTCAATAATCACTGTAACAATATTTGAAAGAAACATTTTAAAAACTTTACTCTGAATTAAAGTAGAAGTTACAGAAGATTGGACTCTTTTACCATGGCATGAGCTCAGGTTAATAGGATTGTCATTGTCACAGCTGTGTGACATCATAGCTCTGTGACACTGAAGCATGATCCTAATTAGTCTTATATATAAAAGCCAAGAGTCAAATATGGGATAATAACCTGAAAGATCAGAGAAGCTGAGGAGCAGCCACTGGAGACTTCTTGCCTCTACAAATCCGCAGATGCAAAAGGGGCTGAGATCCTGTCACCACTCACTTTTTATTCCTGTCTTCACCTCCCAATTGTGCTGGTATTAAAAGCACAAGCCTCCCAAGTGCTGGGATCAAAGGCATGTGCCTCCCAAATGCTGGGATTAAAGGTGTGTGCCACCACTGCCTGGCCTCTATGGTTAACTAGTGTCTAGCTCTGCCCTTTGATCTCTAGGCAAGCTTTATTTGTCAGATCACAAATATTACTCAACATGACATCATAGCTGTGTGAAACTATC
Source organism: Onychomys torridus (assembly GCF_903995425.1). NCBI lineage: Eukaryota > Metazoa > Chordata > Mammalia > Rodentia > Cricetidae > Onychomys > Onychomys torridus. The sequence goes on along the minus strand of NC_050461.1, from coordinate 20,287,569 downwards.
TCAAGACTGCAGAGCAGGGACTTTGACATCACTGATTTGTGTCAAAGTGTTTTCATACTTTTGAAAGTTGGGTATGCTTATGCAACACTTAAATTTACACATTTATGCTTAGTTGTGAGACTCTTGAGTTTATAAGATGTATGGAGTTATATCGTTATTTTGAATAAGACTTTCTTCCAGGGAAAATGAGGATCTAAGAAGGAAGAGACTTGAGTCAAGGGTTTAATAGTAGCAGAGGAAGCAGATGTTGCCTCTTGTGCAGTCTCAGCATGGTAGCTTTCTGTGATATCCTGTGCTCATTTGAGAACTTGTCTCCACTTTCTTGCTTATTGGGATCTGTAAATAAGAGAGAGAGATACAGGTGAGAATCTCATTTTTCTCAATCAAGTTATGCTTTAGAGTGAGGCAAGCACACTTTCCAGTCAGAACTGCACACCATACTCTTCTTTTTTTCCATCCATCTCTGTCCACAGCCCCTTTAATCTTGCAAAACTTCAGAAGATGGTGGCTGGAAAAAGTGATCTTGATTAAGTTGGAAAACACATTTAATAGGGAAATGCTGGTGGAAAGTCCAGGCTGATGGAGAAACTGAAGATTTTCTCTGTATGTTGGCAAGTGGAGTTTAAAAGATTCAGCTGCACATCTAGTTAGTAAATCAGGAATAACACCATCGACTCGGGCTCTCTGAAGTGCTCTTACTTTGATTTTGATGTAATTCTCTATGACACTCCAAAGCTTCCCTTCATTTTATCCCGGATTTCCCTTTTCAAAAGTAACACAATAGGGAGTCATATGTAAAAGATTACAAACTGTCTGTGGCTAAATAATGCATGAAGTGTATATATGTCCCAATGCCATGTGGCTTTGAAACTGCACCATTTGGGGCCGGGGGGAGGATGTTGACATGAAGTTGACCTGAATACCACAAAGGGCATGGGGGAAATTCTGACACCACACAATGAATGGAGAAAAATGTGATTTCCTTTCTGTAAGTGTAGGGAGGTACTGGGATTTTTATCTGGAAAGCGGTAAGCGTGTGTGATTGTGTGAGCCTGCAGTTTGCAAATTGTGGCTTCTGGGGGATATCAGCTGGAGAGTTGAAGACGCAAGTTACCCGGCTTTACCCCATATTTGTTATCAAAGATACAGGCATGAAAACTGGCCACCAGTGCTATAGCCAACTGTTCAGATGGCTGGCTGTAAGGAATGATCAAGTTTGAGACCTCAATTATCCATCACACTTTCCAATAGCAAGTTTGTCCCTAAAGCCTTTGATGAAGTCTTACTATTTTCACTTTTTAACTTGCAATGAGTTTGTTTTTGTAAGTCATCAGTAGCATGTGAAAAAAAGCTCAATTTGGTATTATTCTTATTATTATTTTGGTTTTTCGAGACAGGGTTTCTCTGTAGCTTTTGGAGCCTGTCCTGGACTAGCTCTGTAGACCAGGCTGGCCTCGAACTCACAGAGCTCCACCTGCCTGTGCTTCTCGAGTGCTGGGATTACAGGTGTGTGCCACCACTGCCCGGCTTGGTATTATTTTTATTTAATTTTGTTTAAAATGATGTATGAGTGTAAGATAATTTAGAACAGCAGATATAATACTATGTCCTTAAAATTTATATGCATTTTCAGATAAACATGCCAATTAGGTGCTGTGATCAACTCTTAGAGGAATAACAAATATGGGGCTGGAAAGATGGCTCAGCACCTAGGGGCTCTTCCTGCTCTCCCAGATGTTAGTGTTTCTATTGCTGGGCTATAATGCCATGATGGAAAGCAACTTGGAAAGGAAAGGGTTTATTTCATTTCCACTTCCACATGGCAGTCCATCATCAAAGAAAGTCAGTGGGGGACTCAAAGCCAGATCTGGAGGCAGGAACTAAAGCAGAGACCATGAAGGAAGGCTGCTTACTGGCTTGCTATCCACGAATTACTCAGCCTGCTTTCTTATAGCACCCAAGACCACCAGCCCAGGGGTGGCGCCACCCATAGTGAGCTGGTCTCCCCATATCCATCATCGTTCATCAATCATTATTAATAAATAATATGCATGTCAAACTTCCCAGTCTGATCTCAGCATTTTCACAGTTGGGGTTCCCTCTTCGAAAATGACTCTAGCTTGTGCCAATTGATAGGAAACTAGCCATCCCAGGTATATCGTTGTATTGACTAGCTATTATTCATAGAATAAAAGCTCTGTCTCCATGGTGGAAAATATAAAATAAAATAGCAAAAATATTTAAAAGATGTTCTAGGAATATAATTGACCATATAAATGGGTGGTAGCTCTAATAACCTATTTTTCCTGATTCTAAAAGCAACTGGCCTCTGAAATATCATGTGATAGAGTCTTTATATAATAAATACGAACACACACACACACACACACACACACACACACACACACACACACACACCAAAAAGAGACTTCCTATGATGTGTTATGAGTTAGTCACTGTTCTATTGCTGTGAAGAGACACCACAGCCAAGGCGACTCTTATAAAAGAAAGCATTTTATTAAGGGTTTGCTTTCAGTTTCAGAGGGTTAGTCCATTATCATTGTGGCAGGAGCATGCTGGTACTCATGTCACTGGAGCAGTATCTGAGAGTTACATCCTGATCCACAGAAAGATAGCTAGCTAGTTAGGTAGATGCACTGGGTCTGGTGTACATTATGAAACCTCCAAATCCACCTCCAGTGACAAACTTCCTCCAGCAAGGCCACATCTATTCCAATAAGGCCATACCTTCTAATCCTTCTCACTACTTTCTGATGATTAACCACTCAACTCTAAGAGCCTGCAGGGGCCATTCTTATACAAATCACTCCATTCCACTCCCTGGCCCCCATAGGCTTGTAATCATATCAGGATACAAAATTGCATTCAGCACTATTTCAAAAGTCCCTATAGTCCATTACATTCTCAACACTGTTTAAAAGTCCAAAGTTCAAAGTTTCTTCTGAGACCAATGGCAATCTCTTAACTGTAACCCCTTATAAAATCAAACTTAAGGAGCAGTTCACATATTTCTAACATACATGGAATACACATTTCCATTCTAAAAGGAAGGAAAGGATGCATAGTCAGAAAATACTGGACCAAAGCAAGACTGAAATCTAGCAGGGCAAACTCCAAACTCTGCATTTCTGTGTCTGATGTCAAAGTGCTCTTCAGATCTCCAGCTCCTTCCAGCTTTGTTGATTGCAACACTTCTCTCTTGGGCTGCTTCTCACTTGGTCTTCAGCTTTTCATGGCAGGTATCCAGTGACTCTGGCACCTCCAACATCCTGGGGTCTCCACCTCAATCAAGTCTTCATAGTCACAGCTTTACTCAATGGCCTCTCTGAGCCTCCATACAGGGACACCCCTAACATGTGCCTAGTTTCAGAGGCTTTCCTTAGCTGAGGAGGAAGATTCTACAACATTGTTTTTGTGTCCTTGACTCTAAAGCCAGAACCACAGGGCCAAAGCTGCCAAATTCTGCTGATTGATTGGGCTGGAACCTGCCACACCCCCTGCAATTACATTTGCATAAGTTTTCTCTTGTTGATGATTTCCTTCACTGCTTAAATTTATTTTTATTTTTACAAGTTAGAAGCTTAACTGGGTGAGGTCTTGCCCTGAAGTCACCACTCCCTTTATTCCACTTAGCATCAGGCTTTTCATTAAACTTTTTATCTCTTTGAGCGTTATCTCTATAACGCCATTATATTTCCTTGGTGCTCCTTTTCCCTTAGAACTGTACATTCTGTGTTTTCCTTTGTCCATCTTGGTCCTTTTCCTTATAGATCTACACATGACTGATTACTATTAACCACACGACACTGTCTTGTAATCTCCTCTGCTAATGCCATTAATCCAAAACTCCTTAATTGAGTCTCAGGCATATTTTTTAGAACAAGGGCAAAAGGCAACCACATTCGTTGCCAAGATACTACAAGAATGGTCCCTAGGCCACTTACTAATAGTCTTCTGAAACTTCTTGATCTGGGTCCATAATGATTTACTTTCCTCTCAGCGACTCTATCTTCCATGCTTCTACTACTATAGCCCATTAAGCCCCACTTAAATCAGTCAACTGCTTTCCTAACCCATAGTCCACATTCCACCAAAAAAGCAGCAAGGTCAGGCCTGTGAGGATAATACACCAGGCCCTGGTACCAACTTCTGTCCTAGTCCCTGCTCTATTGCTGTGAAGAGAACCATGACCAAGGCAACTCTTGTAAAAGAAAACATTTAACTGGGGGCTGGCTTACAGTTTCAGAGGGTGAGTTCATTATCATGATGGTGGGGGCATGGCAGGAGCATGGAGGCATTGGTGGCGTGAGGGCAGTAGCTGAGAGTTACACCCTGTTCTGTAGGCAGAGAGACAGATAAGGAAAGGAAGAGAGAAAGAGAGAGAGAGAGAGAGAGAGAGAGAGAGAGAGAGAGAGAGAGAGAGAATGAATTTGGGCTGGGTGTGGGTTTTTAAAACCTCTAAGCCCACTTTCAGTGATAAATTTACCCCAATAAGGCCACACCTATTCCTAATTCTTCTCAAATAGTGCCACTTCTTGATGTCTAAATAGTTAAATATATGAGCCTATGGAGGCATTCTTATCAAACCATCACAGACTATTTAAAAAAATATATCTTAAGGAGTAGATGGAATGAGATATGCAGACATCTAGAAGAGGAATCTTGGAGAGAACATGGTGGGCAGATGCACTGAGCAGGAACATGCCTGTCTTGTTGCAGAGTCACCAAAGACACGAGTGTCCTTAGGGCAAAGTGAAACAGGGAGAGCAGAGCAGATATCATAGGAACCACAGAGAGCTTTTCCACCAGTCAAGGGGCAGAGATGGTTATGGCGTGACCATGGTAGATGAGGACATAGTAGCAAATGTAAAGATTGAAGGCAGAATTAGGGTATAGAGTTCTTCCTCCACAGGCTTGTTTAAGCATGGAAGGTAAACCAAAAGCACAAAACACAATGCTCAGCTTCTGCTCAGATCAGCTAAGTCTTGCTCTTATTAAGATATAGAAGTGGCACATGCCTTTAATCCCAGCACTCGGGAGGCAGAGCCAGGTGGACCTCTGTGAGTTCAAGGCCAGCCTAGTCTACAAAGCAAGATCCAGGACAGGAGCAAAACATGCAGAGAAACCCTGTCTCAAAAACCAAAAAAAAAAAAAAAAAAAAAGATATAGAAGTATATTTTGGGGAAACTACTAGGGGTTTATTCTGGGGTGCTTACTAGATTTGAGATACCTGTTAGGTAGGGTAGTAAATATGTCAAGTAACTCATAAAGGTCTAGGGATCGAGGTAGAGCTATTTCATAGTACTGTAAATTGGGAAACAATTTCTAGATGGCATATCAGAGTCAAGGTTAGATGAGATCACCTAGGAAATGAGAAATGAGAGCAGAAATGTAAAAGGCTTGACTGGGTCCTGCTTGCTTAGACTTTAGGAAGAGAAGGGGCAGTGAAGGAGGTGCCCACACAAGGTGAAGGGACTGTCACTGGTAAGTGTTGGGATGGCTGAAGAGCGACCATGCACAGAGAGAGGGCTTTGGTGACATTATGAAGAGTTCTGTTGGAACGATAAGGAGAAGAAAGCCTCACTGGGACAAGTTCACAAGACAATGTGTGTGGGGGGGTAGGATTGCCCAACGTTTCAAGGAATTCTGCTCAGAAAGTCAGCAGATAGTGCAGGTAAGCTAAAAGAGATATAGAATCCTTTTAGTTTATTTGTTTAGCTTTTATTCTGAAGATGATAAAAGTAATGTGTTCATTGATGGGAAAATATAACATGAAGGGATTCATTACATTGATGAAGAAACTTACGAAATTGTCAGAGCCAAGTCTTTTCTCTGAGGAAAGGGACAGGGTCCATACAAGAGCAGAGAGACTGGCTTTCGACATGGCAACAATGGTTTATGTTTGGGGAGTGAAATAAGGGAGAGACAGGGAGAGGCATGGTAACGAACAGTGCTAAGAAAGGCTCTCTTGTCTCTCTAGAACGTCACAGACTGTGAAAGTAACTGCTGACCTGAGATGAGGATGAAGAAAGAGGTGTAAGAAATATGAAAAGATGGGTAATAGTATCAGATTCACGACTGCATTCAAGCCCAGCTGAGGTTTATTATAGCTATAAATTTAAAAGGTCACCAGCCAGCATTATGTACAATTTTCCCAAGTCACTTTAGCTCCGTGCATGGAACAGTCAGTGAGCTGATTTAACCAAACTTGATACTGAACCTGGCACAATTAAAGCCCTTGACACATACACAACCAATGTTTCAAAAGAGAAATGGGGACCCAATCTGGATAATGGGTGAAATGGGAAAATTAGGTTGATGGAATTTATATAACACATTTGTCGTACATCACAGGTGAGATTGTTAAATGTGTTTGAGGTTGTAGTACTGAAGGGGCTCAGGAAAGAACTGCAGACAGAAAATTGTCTGGGTCCAGGACCATGGCATGAGTATGAATATTGCTAACAATGTCTGGATAATAGCAGGAGAACAGGACTGACTGATACGGTTGTGCTTGTTTACTTTCTTGGTGTTGTGTGTTTGTATCACATATCACAATACTGTGCTCCAAAGAGGCTTTACCTTAAAAAGTTAAAATTTTCACAAGAAACTAAATAGTAATTTATTTTCAAATAACACACAATGGATTGCAACATTTGTTTCTGTCCTGGGGCCACGTGGAGAATTAATACAAAAACTAATTTCCAAATAATCTCACATTTCTATTGTTTGGAGCTAGAAAGTAAATGAAATAGCATTATGTTTGCACAATCAGATGTACATTTCTGACTTCCACTTCCCAGAGCTAAGGAACAGTAATTCTAAATGAAATTATTAAGCTGTTTTCTGGAACCACGTCTGAGCCTGGAGCCTTTCTATTCTGATAGAGTGGTTGTTCACTTGAGAACTTGCATCCAGTTATGACCTTTGGATGTTTTGTCACTCATTATTCTATCTTAAGAGAAGTAATAACAATAACAATGAAAAAAGTTGAGTTCCACATACTTGTGATTAAGTGAAACAGTGAAAACCATTTACAGTTTTGTTGAATAGTTCTTTATTCATATAACTTGGGGGAAAAAAACTTCATTTTTTTTCTGCTTGGCAAATGAAATAATGAGGTTGAGATAGTTGCTTATGAGGCAAAGCTAGAGATGTTGACATGAATTCTCTTGATCCTTGCCTTAGCAATGTCAGAGGCAAACATACGTACCCACTAATTGCCCGAAAGCAACATTTTTTTAACGGATCGAGGATACAAAGCATTAACAGTATCCTGAAAATTAATTTTCATGCCTATATTTCCTTCATCCTAGTGAAATAATAAAATATCTTGGTCTGAGAATTCAGTCTCAGTAATAATTCCAACATGATAATTACACAGACAGGTATAGAATTAGCAATTGACCATAAGATTTTACTAAATCAAAGATGCCCAATATGATGGCTGTGCTCTATCAGCTCCTTTATCCTTGTCAAGAAGAGTTTGTGTGACTCATGATTATTTTGCAAAGTGCAGCATCACCCTCAGATTTGGTTTCAAGACATCATTCTAGATTGCCAAAACTAATAAGCAGTCACTGGCATGCATGAAGACAGTATTCCTATTTAAGCTCTGCAAATTAGTTATTTGATTACATCTTCCATGCTTCCCTCATTGCTAAGAACAGTGTAAGTATTAAATGTCTTGGTTTAATATATGTAAACATATGTTAAAATTATGGAATATTATCATTTATTAAACATGAACTATGTTGAAAACGCAGGCTATATAATACAAATAAAATTGAAATAGCATCTTCCTTTAGGGTGTCTGATAGTTTTTTGGATGATAGTGAGCATGGGCTGAGATTGGGAAAAGCATGAAGGAATTATATCTATTAATAATGTGATAATGTTTATATAGTGTATATATAAGATATTATGAGAGCATACAGAATTCAATTCACACACATAGAGGTGTAGAACCATGAAAATCATGTTAAAATAGGGAAGTGCAAGCTGAAATATTAATTGTGTCAACAAGACTGTGTGCAGGTGGGTATGAAGGTAAGGCTCATGGGTGTGAATGAAAAGTGTCTTTTTAACAGAGCATTGGAGAAAAACATACTTGGCATGTTACAGGAACAGAAGGAAGGCCCATGTGAGGAAAGATGCCAAATAGAACAGAAGCCCTTGTAAGAATATCAGTGGCCTACTTATGAAGCCAACTACAGTGCGTGTGACTTGGTGGGTCATAACAAATCTGTTCAGCTCGGTCTTCATAACGTTAAGTAGCATGGTATGAGGTACATTACAGACTTTTGATGGTATGAGGTGAGCAAGTGGAGACAGCTGATGGAGAATACTTTTAAAAAATCTTGTCTGTGCTGGGAGGTGGTGGCACACGCCTTTAATCCTAGCACTCTGGAGGCAGAGGCAGGTGGATCTGTGTGAATTTGAGGCCAGCGTGGGCTACATACAGAGTGAGTTCTAGGAAAGGCAGCAAAGCTACACAGAGAAACTTTGTCTTGAAAAGCAAAAGAACAAAAATCTTGTCTGTGAAGGTGATTCAGTTAAAAATTGGAACTACAAGAAGCAGATTGAATTCTGTTAAGCTTAGTTAAGAAGAAAGGTCTATGGAAGGCATTAATGTGTTATAAGGATTGAGACTCACATAAGAAACAGGTTGGAACCAGTGATTGGAGCCCTCTGTGGATTCCCACAATGACTCTTGAATCTCTTTATTTCCTTCTTAATCGACTTATGCTGTGTTTTCTTTTGCTTAATGAGCTCTGGGATTACAGCTCATCTCAGAAAATGTGATGTTGCATTTTAAGTAGAAAGTTACTTATTTCAAAATGATGTAATTACACAAGAGTTAAAAAATCATATGTGAAATGTCCACATGGAAGCAATATAATGACATGAGGGTATAACTAGTCAAGTCAATCACATGAAATTCAGAAAATAATAGCTTATTAATAATAAGCACTTGGCTGATATAAGAGTATACTCAAATATAGAATTTTAAGCCAAAACTGATTCAGAACTTTTATGTATCAAGTTGTATATCTCCTTCCTAAGACACATGTGCAGAAGTAATTAAGAAAGGTCATAAGCATATGGTGTTAATCCAAATCCCTGACTTTATAATGAAAAAAAGATACCATTGAACTTTCTTCTCATGAGCATACAGGAACAACACCTGTGAAAGGTGCTTGCCTGCAAGCCAGGATGAGAGCTCTGACTAGGAAATGAGTTTGCCTGGTACCTTGATAATGGCCTCCCAGTCCCTAATATTTGAGAAAATAACTGTCTCTGGTTTAGCTGTTCAAACTGTGGTACTGCTTTACCGGCCCCAGTATAATAGTACATAGTTACTCTTGAAATAAAAATAAATGAGCTTTCACAGTAAAAGCACATTTTGGTTAAATTCAATTAACCAAACCTCCTCCTTCTAGGTATTATATCTATGGATAACTAATCATTCATAGTTATCCATAGATATAATACCTAGAAGGAGGAAGTTTGTATCAAGTACATGCACGGCAAATAGCTTAACAACTTCAATACGCATATCTAATAACCTCTTGTTTTGTTTTTGTAATGACTGTTCCAAATTCATCAGCTCTTTTGGAAATTCTGAATTATCCTTTCCTGATCTCATACAAAGAAGGTTTTTCGATTAGTATGTTCCCTACATATCTTTCTAGCTCTCAACTAAGAAATAAATATAATATAATACTTATAGCTACAAGAGACAGACTAATGGGTGGGAGCTATTAAAAATAAAACCATTTTTTAATGATTGGAAAAACTAGAAAATTTAAATGTTTTTGTTTAAAGATACAAGAACTAGTAAAACACAGAGGACAGATGATGCAGGAGAGAGAAAGGAGTATTTAGTAGAGTGTGGTTGTAGAGAAGATGGGAGAGAATGGGACCCTTTGGCCTATGTATAAATATTGCTCTTAACTAAAATTGATATATCTCCTTTGTGTCAAAAGAAAAAGTCATAGGTTTTTAGACTGTACAAAACCCATGCTTTGTAGTTCAGAAGTAGAAATGACATTTACTAATCTTTATTATTAAAAATAGGGCTGGAGAGATGGCTCAGAAGTTAAGAGTGCTGACTGCTCTTCCAGAGGTCCTGAGTTCAATTCCCAACAACCACATGGTGGCTCACAATTAAAAAAAAAAAAAGAGTTGGAGATTTAGCTCAGTGGTAGAGCACTTGCCTAGCAAGAACAAGGCCCTGGGTTCGATCCCCAGCTCAAAAAAAAAAATTCCTTCTCTTCATACTAATACAAGTCACTAGTATTTTAATTGAAATGATGAATGCATTTAAATACTTTGAAGTGAAGACATACATAACATACAATAAAAATATTACTCCCATTCACAAGACTTTGTGTGGCCTAAAATTTGACAAAAATCCAAGTGGGCACAAGTGTAATTAAACTAACTTTTCTATTTCCTTGTGTTATTTGTTTGTATTTTTATGACACCTTGTCCATCACAAATGTTTTAAGGAAGAAGGAAGGTTATTACTAATTAACTGATTTGACACAGTAGCCAGTAGTTATCTTTTAACTCTATATTATTGAGCTATTATAATCATGAATGGCATGAAAATAAAATTGAAATGAAATGTTATCAATAACATGTATTGAAGAGCAAGAATGCATTAGTAAATTATAATTAGAGATTTGTATAAACTATAACCTCAAAATCTTAATGCATATTTTGAAAAGCTGATTAATTGATTATAGCAGCTTTAAAAAGAACCCTTGTACAGTTTTGTGATCAAAGATATCTTTGCAAGTGTACAATAATGATGTCACCTTCAGAGAAAATACATCAAAAATCACTTTGCAGCTACTATTTTCTGTGTGGTCAGCAGAGGTTGTTGCAGTCAACATTCTGTACAGAATATACAGTAGAATTTTATTTACCTGGTGTTTTTCAGCTCATGGCCTGCATTTGGTTAAATAATGAGCATAGGTAATTGTGAACATAGGTTAGGATATCTCATATTGCATATGTAATTTTAGTTTATCTCTAGATTTGATTCTTTTAATGGATCAGTATTTTATTCTTAGCCAATTACTGTCCTCTACCTTCTTCTCAGTGCCCACCCGCCTCATTCCCTGATTGATTCATGTTGATAATCTATGACATGGAGCATTCATGCAAATGTGATCTGTATCTTTTTCTTCTTATATATTTTCTTAAAAGGAGATAAATGTCAACTTTTGAATATGTGCTTTAAAAAGTGTTCAGTTTGCTAACAACTGGGAGAAAACATGTTTTAGTCAGTTCATTGAACCAGAATTTAATGTTGAAGAGATGGCTTTAAAAAGGGGAAGTATTGCTTCTCGACCTTTTGGCTAAGATCAAGTGTAAAAAGGGAAGGCATGAAGTCAGGCTTAAATATTTGCAAACACTGTACAAAGCAATAATTTGAAATATTTCTCAGTCATTATAGTTCAGTAAAAATGTAGTATACACTCTGCATAATGACTAAAGCTAAAATTCCTAATTAATCTTGAAAGTGATGATAGTATAATAAAAAACTGATCAATTGATTTTGTTTCCTCATACTCTAGTACCAATGAAGTTCCCTAGTTATAGAGCCTAAATATATAATCATAGAAAAATCTTTCAAAATCTACTTCTAGATGAAATATTTCTATTTTATGAGTATGCTTGGGTAGTCATTGGACTTTCATTTATATATATGTAAAACATTAATTTTTATGCATTTTGATAAAGAGTTTGGTTGAAGTTTCTTTTTTTTTCTTTTTATTAGAGATTTTCTATTCGTTTTATATACCAAACACAGATTTCCCCCCAGCTTCTGCCCCTCCCACCCATTCCCACCTCCTCCAAGGCAAGGTCTCCCCTGGGAAGTCAGCAGAGCCTTGTACATTCAGTTGAGGCAGGTCCAATCCCCTCCTCCCTGAACCAAGACTGAGCAAAGTGTCTTAGCATAGGCACTAGGTTCCAAAAAGCTGGCTCATGCACCAAGGACAGGTCCTGGTCTCACAGCCTGGGGGGGCCCTAAATAGTTCAAGCTTATCAACAGTCTCACTTATCCAGAGAGCCTAGTCCAGTTCCACGGGGGCTCCTCAGATATTGGATCACAGTTCATGTGTTTCCACTAGTTTGGCTATTTGTTCCTGTACTTTTTCCAATCATGGTCTCGATATCTCTCGCTCATATGATCCCTCCTCTCTCTCATTGATTGGACTCCTGGTGCCCCGCCTAGGGTTTGGCCATGGATCTCTGCATCTGCTTCCATCAGTCACTGGATGAGGGTTCTATCATGACAGTTAGGGTGTTTGGCCATCCGATCACCACAGTAGGTCAGCTCAGGCACCCTCTTGATCATTGCCAGTAGTCTATAGTGGAGTCATTTTTGTAGATTCCTGAGAACCTCTCTAGCACTTTGCTTCTTCCTATTCCCATGGTGTCTTCATTTATTGTGGTATCTCTTTCCTTGTTCTCTCATTCTGTTCCTGATCCAGCTAGAACCTCCCTCCCGCTACTTTAAGCTCTCTTTTCCCTGACCCTTGCCCTCCATCACCCCACCCCCCACCTCCAGTTTGCTCATGTAGATCTTACCCATTTCTCTGTCACTGGGCAATCCCTGTGTCTTTCCTAGGGTCCTCCTTACTAGCTATCCTCCCTGGAGCTATGAGTTGCAGTCTGGTTATCCTTTGCTTTACGTCTAGTACCCACTTATGAGTGAGTATATATCATGTTTGTCTTTCTGAGTCTGGGTTACCTAATTCAGGATGATATTTTCTAGTTCCATCCATTTGCCTGCAAACCTCATGATGTCAAATTGTCATTTTGATAAAGAGTTTGGTTGAAGTTTCTTATAATTCAGTGAATAAGTAGATTCTGAACTTTGAGCTAAAGAATATGTTTATTTTACGCATTAACTCAAAGCTGTTTCTTCTTTTATTCTATGTAAGTATTGAGTCACATGGCAGATAATTTAGTTACTTAAAAGGCAGACAAGTTAGTTAAAAGTGTTATTAGTGATTGAATCTGTTTTTGCTGATGACATGGCTGTATCTTTGACTCATGGTTATAAACTATACTTCCAATCCTAGATACATGGCAAATATCTACTAGTGAATATTAATATTTGATAATTACTTCAATGAGAAGAAATAGCTTAGAGTAGATTCCACTTCCTTTTCCAAGAATTTGTGTTGGATGTTCCCCAAGCACGTTGTGCACTCTTTCTCTTTTCATATTGACATCAACTGTTCTGTGTGTTCTAAAGAATGATCCACAGTAGCCACACTTAACAGTTTTAAATAAATCTATTAAGTAGATAGAAAGCCACAATAAAACACTAAATAGCAAGAGATAGATAGTCATGTAGCTAGAAAATACTAAATTGGGTGCTCAAATCATCCAAAGAAATCAGTGGAGGACGCTCCTTTATGGCAGCCTGTAGATGGTTCCAATAGGGAATCCCCAGGAGAAAAAAGAGTGTTCCTCTGGGTAAGGCTCCCAGCCAAAAGAACAAAAATCAGCAGTAAGATGACACCATCAAATAGAGGGCTTACAAACAGCCAGCAGAAACCAAATGAGCCCTGTTGAGGCGATCAGTTGGAGTCCTCTGTAGAGAGTCCCTGGAAGAATAGAGTATCCCTTTAGGTGAAGTTAAAAAAAAAAAAAAAAGAACCTAAGAGACAAAATGAACACAGCACAGGAAGAATCAACATTCTAAGACCTTATGCTCACACTACCCATCAGAACCTACTGGAGAAATTAAGACAGTCTGCTAGAGTTCTCAGCTGAGGTCCTATGGCTGACTTTCCCATGGATAAACTTCTAGCCTCTTTTATTTTTTTCCACTGTAAATACTTTTATATCCTGAGATAAGCAATAGTGACATATGTTGGGAAAACTTACCTTTTGGTTGTTTTTACTGGCAATGTTTTTGTTCTTGGGGTGCTTTTCTCTTCTTTTTCCTTCTCATCATAGAGTTAGGGAGGCCAGCCCATCCTCAGACAATGGTTCATGAAGGACAGTTTGAGACAAATATGCTTGGGTTCACATGGGGAAGCCCACCACTCTTCCAGAGCTTCTCAGGGAGCTCAAACGGCATATAGCAATTTACCAATGTAATGTGTTTCTGGATCCTAATGGCTCCCTTGGGGGAGGGAGTGAGAGGCACAATGTCAACAGCACAGACACTGGGAGTCAATTGAAGGCAAATAACAAACTTATTAATTTAATAACAGGGAAGGCCTTATATACTCTCCTCCCAGCATACAGTCTGTGTCCCAATCTGGTGGCATTGCATGGTCATCCCTCATTGGCTGGGCATGATCAGGAACTCTGACAGCTCCTGTTGCTAGGTCCTCAGGCAGACTCCAGGTTGGCTCACAAGGAGTATATTATGTGCATGCCTTGGCAACTGGTCTGAGAAAATTTCCTCAACCCTATGGGCCTGTCCTACTACAGTAATGTACACTGCAGGCTTGGGGCTAAAATGGGGGAGACCATCACTCTTCCAGAGCTAGCTTCTCAGGGGGCTCAAACCACATGTGACAATTTATCAATGTATTGTACACCACATGACCGTGAAATCCCATTAGAGAGAAAGTAAGATATAAACAGGCAAGCTAAGCATGCATTTTAGTGCTAAAACATTAGGTTCACATTGAAATCTCTCTTTTTCTGATTCTTCAGGACATAGTCATTATCTATACTTTTAAAAAAATACTTTTGCATTTTATCTATAGCATTTTACTTCTGTAAATAAAGTTAAAAAGCTGTTCTTCAGTTGACATTTCTGAAAGATCCATCAACCAGTTTTTGCTGTGACCTTAAAATCGCAACCATGAACATACTTTAAAAGTCCTATGAGTCATTTTTGCAGTGAGTCACTTGTAACTTTGTGTATCTTCACATCATAATGTAATTATTTCTCCCACATCATTTCAGTTTTCTCTCTGAACAAAGAACAACTATACTGATAGATAATTTTGTAGTAGTTGAAATATTGACCTTGTTTTGCAAGTCACTTTTATTTCTTTCTTCCCTACAGTCTACATAAAAATATAACAAATACAATGTCATTCTAAATTCAGAATTTTCATTTATTTTAAACATGCAATTTAAAACTAAGAAAAAGTTACTACCTCTCCAATATTATCCTTATTTTATTGGGTGTGTGAGAGGGTTTTGGAGTTTCCAAAACATGACACATGAAAGACATATGAAAGATGTGAGTTCCAACCAATTGCACATGAATCTGTGGTGTGAATACCATTTGCCTTGGGTCATGGAAAGCTAAGACCTGGGAATTTGGGCTACAGCAACTGAAACTGCCTTAAGTTGTGAGCTTTCAGGCTACTTTTGCATATTCAGTAAATCAGTTCTAAAGCACTGGCACCCTGGGACCTACATTAGTATGAAACCAATGGCAAAAAAGATGGTCATTGATACTCCAGGATTATTGGAGTTTAACAAGCTTATAGATGCTTACCAATAACCATTCATGTGACTGAGCTTATTAAACTGCCTGGAACCTCGAGAAACAATAAGGAAACAACATATTGTTGACTGAATTTTTGTCAAGATGCTTCAAAGGACACTTTGAAGCTAGCATTAGTAGTCATGTGTCATCAATTCTATGGTTATCCTCTGAACTTTCTGTGCTAAGTTTGTGCTTTTATTTTAAGATTTAGGTATTAAAACATGTACATAGTCACATACAGCTCACTAAGGATCAATGATGAAAATGGTAGTGATTTGCATCTATCTATATTTATTGATAAACCACCTTTGTTTTCAAAATAAGAATGAATTCAAAGTAATTTGTCACAGGCATAAATATGGTATTAGGTGTCCTTTGGAAAACTTCTCTTGCTTATCTAACATTGTGGGCAAGCAGCACAAAGTATCAATTTGAGGGATGCTTATTAAAAAGGGCAGTCCCTACAGTTGTATGAAATTGTCATGATGTTAGTTTCCAATGGAGCATACTAAAAAGTATAGCAAAGTCTTTATTTAACAAAATAAAATCATATAGCTATATTCACTGCTTCTGATTTATCACCATTATTTCTGACTTGGACTATACCTCCCTCAACAAGGATGTTTTATGCCTTGTGGTTCAGAATGCCCTTTTACAGTGTGGTGTTGGTACTTTAGGAAGGAGAAGGCCTGGATTCCTAACAGGCCCATAAATCACAGAGTTTGTAGCTGTGGCAATGCTTGCAAGGTTACCCAACCCCTCTAGTCTTTGAAAATTTTTTTTCTTTTATCACAGAAGATAGATGCAGTTACAGTCCTTTACTAGAGGTATAGTGGTGTCTTACAGGTCATTTTCTTAAACGAAAAGAAAAAAAATGGAACAATGTTGCCTGCTTGGTCCATAATTGCTTTAGTCTTAGATATGATCATTTCTGTCATCTACTCTTTTAGCTCAATTTCTCATGTAGACACAACCTGCTATGGCAGAAATGCTCCCTGTTCTTTTCAGAGTCCTATCCTTGTCCAATAGTGTCTTTCTCTGAAGGAGCTTTAATCAGTTGATCTTGCATTTTAATAGTAATAGCTTAGCGTGTGTGGCCCCCCCATACACATTGATCCTTAATAGAGAACACAAACACAAAACTAAGGGTGACATTTCCAGCCACCTGGCAGGTAACAAAAGAGCAGTTTTAAGTCTGAACCTCTTACTGGCTCCATTCCATACCAGATTAGGTATTGTATAAATCTTGGGACATGCTCATCGTGCTCATTTCTGAAGGAAAGAAGGTTCTAATTTTGCAGATGTTTTTGTTGCTTTTCTTACGTACATTCCTTCTGTACTCACCTGCCTTCATTTTGATTTGTGCCTTGAACACAGTTTATTGACATTTTTTCCTTTACATGTATTTTCGCATTTACAGTGCAAGGTATATCTTCCCCTTGTCTGCTGTTAAGTACATGAAGCAACTGTATTGATGTTTCAACACTGAAGCATAGTGACCATTACTTTCGATCTATTAAAGATGGTGACTTACTTTGGTTTCTATTACTGTGACAAAACACCATGACTGTGGTGATATATTGTGCACCCAATAAAGCTTATCTGGGGATCAGAGGACAGAGCCAGCCACTAGAGTAGAGATAGAGGCCAGACAGTGGTGCTACACACTCTTAATCCTATCATTTGGGAGGCAGAGATCCACCTGGATCTCTGTGAGTTCAAGGTCACACTGGGAACAGAGTCAGGCAGTGGTGGCATATGCCTTTAATCCAAGCACTTGAGATCTTATGCCTTTGCTTGGAAAGCACAAACGCCTTTAATCCTAGGAAGTGATGTGGCTGGGTGGAGAACAGTATAGAAGTTGTAAGGAGACAGGAACTAAGCAGTAGTTCAACTGAGACCCTCAAGCGTGATGACTCAGAGGCTTTCAGTCTGAGGATTCATGGAAACAGGATCAGCTGAGGAGTTGGCGAGATGAGGTTGGCTATGACGTGTTCTGTTTCTCTGATCTTTCAGCATTCACTCCAATATTTGGCTCCAGGATTTTTTTTTTTTTTTAATAAGACCATTTAGCAATTCATGTTATCGGCAACATATAGAAGGAAGGTTTTATTTGGGTTTATGATTCTAGAGGGCAGAGTCCCTTACCATCACAGTGGGAAAGATGGCTACAGGTAGGTATGGGTCCTGAAGTAGCTACCCAAGAGCTGACATCTTAAACCACAAGCTTAAAAAAGAGAAAGCAAATTGAGAATGGTACATGGCTTTTATACCCCAGAGTCTACTCACAGTGGCATACCTCCTCAGTAATGCCACACACTTTACACCTATAAACATTGCTACCAACTGGAGACCAGGTCTTCAAATACCAGAGACTATGTATGGGGGGCAGTCTCACCCAAAACACTGCAGTTGGTCTGTGTCACCAAAACACACAAAGTGAAGTTTTTACAAATTTTGGCCAACTTTAAAGGAAGACTAAGTAAAAAATATTTTATATTCATAAATAACACATCCAGGTGGTCAATCAACAGTAAAACTTTAGAAATAACATACTAATTAATGCTGGATTTCTCTCTAAGAAAACAATGATAAAATGGAACCCATAAAGGATATGTGAAGATCATTCCAGGTCAGGGTTCTCTGGGCTCTGTTTCTGAAGTGCATGCTGTAGGGACTGAGCTTCCACCTCCGGGGAGTAACCAAGTGCAACAGCAACAGGCTGTATGTTTTGAAAGTCTCTTGGAGTCTTGGTCAACAACTCAGAACAAGATTCTCACGTTGGGTTTTTCTTAGATGGTCTTTGGCTATCAGAGGGAGTACTATTAACCCAGATGAGAAAGGTTCATTAAGACTATGATTGTAGAATTGCACATGGAGTTATGCGAATTACGGAGTTTAAAAAAAAAATAGTTAGTAGTGTGATTCCTTGTGGCTTTTTCAGACATCTTGTATTGTTATTTTACCCACCCTCCTCCTTCTGAATTGACTTCCTCCCTCTCCCTAAAGAGCCCTCCATTCCCTCATTTCCGCTCTCAGATCCCTTGTGTCCTGCTCTTCTCCTTTACCCCTTGCCACTTCCTTCTGTATTTGTCTCTCTCCGCTCCTCTTTATTTTGCTTCCCGACCCCTCTCCCAGCAATGATCCTGTTTTACTTTCCTAGTTTCTGTAGTTACTATTGCAATGAGTTCATATCTGAAGATCTGGACCTAGGCGCCTCCAGTGAGTGAAAACATGTGATGTTTGCCTTTCTGGGTCCGAGTGAACTCACTCCATATGATCTTTTCTAGTTCCATCCATTTACCTGAAAAGTTCATGATTTGATTTTTCTCTACAAGTGAATAGTCTTCCACCATGTATATGATGTGGACCGTAGTTTTCATCAGCCATTCATTGGTTGTAGGACATTTAGATTGCTTCTGTTTCCTAGCTATTATGAACAGAACAGTAATGAACAAGTCTAAGAGCAAGTATTTCTGGGGTAGGATGTCAAGTTGTTTGGGTATATTCCAAGGGGAGGTATAACTGGGTCGTACGGTAGATACAGTTTTAACTTTTTGGGAATTCACTCTAATTGCTGTAGTGGCTGTGCCAGTTTGCAATTCCCCAACAGTAAATGAGGATTCCCTTTCCCTGGCAGCCCCTCAAGCATTTGTTTTCAGTTGTTCAATTGTCTTTGTCATTCTGACTGGGGTAAGATGAAATTTCATAGCTGTCTTGATCTGCATTTCCCTAATTACTGGGAATGATGGACATTTTTTGAGATATTTCTTAGCCATTTTAAAATTTTTTTCTTCTTTTGAGAACTCTCTAGTCAGGTCCCAGGCCCATTGTTTATTTTCTTTTTTCTTTATTTTTGACCCTTCTTCTCTCATATATTACATCCTGACCACAATTTCCCCTCCACCTCATCCCCTAGGTTTTCTCCTCACTTTCCTCCCCCAGATACATCCTCACTCCCTCTGTCTCCCCTAGGAAGAGAACAGGCCTCTGAGGGACATCAACCAAACATGGTATAATATGTTACTATAAGATCAGACACATACAATCATACAGACATGTAATGTTATCAAGAGTGAGCAGATTACGTCTATTAATACACATGGATATACCTATACCTATATCAATGCAATGACAATTAGTGAATGTGAAGGAAAGTGGAAAGCAATATGTGGAAAGGTTTGGAGATAGGAAAGGGAAAGGAGAAAATTTGTAATTATATTATAATAACAAAATAAAAAAGAATATGGAAAAAGGTTTATTTATTATATATCCATTTTATGCCAGGCATTATGCTAAAATATATGAATGAATCTAGTAAAATTCCATCAGTGACCTGTGAGAAGCTGTGATCATTCCCTTTCACAGATGAGGAAAATGAGGCTAATGATGTTTAGTAATACCAGCAACGTTATTCACCTGAGAGCAGAAAGAGCCGGATTTAAGTCCTAAGTTTTTTGGCTTGTGTTGTCTAAGTAATCAGGAACCAAGCCATGGCTCTGAATGAATGCTCTTTACAAAGTATGTAAGTTCAATACCAGAGGCAACCTGGGTGCTAGTGGACTAAGGGCTTTCTTCACAAGTAGACACCAAAAGTCACAAGTAAAGCCCACTTCTACCTTTCAATGAACTCAGAGTTCAGCTTATAGGAAGTCTGTTAACTCTGAGTATTAGCAGAGCACAACCAGCAAAAAGGCCCACAAGCTTGCGTGTGCTGCAATCCTCTGCTCACTAATTGCTATGAAAATGTCTTTCATCATAAGTAGCTGTACTCTGCAACATAGAAGCCTCAAAACACATTTAATATCATTTAAAATTTCAGAAAAAGATTAATATAATGCATACACATACATCCTCACAATGAGTTATGATGCTTGCTGTTTCCAGCTACAGACTGCTTCTTTGCTCCTGCCTGGATTGGAATATGCAGCTGTAACGCTGAGCCGAGCTAACACACACACACACACACACACACACACACACACACACACACACACACACGACCTTATATCAGCATCTGAATCAGGGACATGCTCCCTGTTTACTAAACCTGAGAGCATTTGACTTTGGAATAGCCCAGGAAAGGGTGCCAGATATTGATGAGTAAACCAGAGAAGAACATGATGGAAGAGCAGAAAATAACCAGTAAATATGCCAGTGTGAATGAAGCAAGAGAACATTTGCCAGTAGTGACACAGAGCAGGTGGATGGAGTTGAGAAGTCTAAAGTTGTGGTGACTCTTACATTCTTACGTCTTTGCTGACCCAGCTTTTCAGATTGAGGTATTAATTTCACAGTGGCAAACTTTAATAGTTACCCAGAAAGGTTAGGAAGATTATCAAGATAGAAAACAAACCTCCAAGACACGACCCATGAAGTGATGTCAGTTTTGTAAAGATGCATTCATGTGTATACATTTTTATATTCATATAGAGGAATGAGGACATGATTGAACTGTGGAGAAAAATTGGAAATGGAAAGAAGTAATGGAGTACTTTCATGGTTTTGTATGTGTGTGCTTTACTTCAGCCTTTTAAAAAAAATATAGAATGGATCTATGTATTTCTTGTCTAATTAAGAAAGAAGGCAACTGAATTCATAGAAAAGACAACAAGGTTAGGGACATTTTTCTAAATTTACTGAGATCAGCTTCCATTAGTCACCTGGTAAAGATCAGGATGACAATAAAGTCTCTCATCGAGGACAGTAACAATACAGCTTGCTTTAAAATCAAGTTAAATAAGTCTCCTCTGCCCTCTCCTCCCCTCCTTATCCTGCCCCTCCTACTTTCTGACATTTGCCATTCTAATCAATTGCTGACAAAAGAAACAAAATGCAAAAGCATAAAAAAAGTCAGCAGTGGCTACCTCCCTACCAGCTTCAGGAGGATGGCTTGTGCTCTCCACGTAATCTCATTGAAGAAGAGAGCTTATTCCTTTAATTCCTTAATTCGCTCCTGCTGTTAATAAAGAATCAGAAGAGTAACTAGAATGCTTTTCATCATCCTTACCGTGCTTTAATGGTATCTCACAATACATGTTTTCATAGTTATCTTTCATAGTATATACACTTCTATTCAGTAAAGGGAATGTGTGTCTCCTGAAGATGTACATTTATTTAGTGGAAATAATTGCATTTATCTGCAGACTGTTGTGGTCTTGTGGCATTTTATCAATTAGGATTCATTCCAACAACCTTGAATAGAGGGAACTAGGCCAGTATTAAGTTGTTTTAGCCTAATGCCACAGTAGGAACAACAGTGCTGTTTCTACAGCCCATTTTCCTTTAGTATAACATCTGGGTTCTAGTCTTCAGAAAAACAACAACAACAACAATAACAACAAAACAAACAAAAAACCAAGAGATTTTGTCACTTCCTTAAGGAACTAATGAATGTCTTTTAAAATAATAAAAAGTCATGAAAACATAATTATGGTTTCAGTGTCTGCTATTATATGGTACACTATTTACTCTTGCTTTAAGAATAAATTAACAAGTCTGATTGTGATGAAGAATCACAATAAAAGCAGCCTGGGTAGCTGTAGTTTGACTTTATTATTCTATAGGGAGAGCAAGTCATATCAAGTGTGATGCAGTTTCTATCAGAGAGAAAATACCCTGTGCATTCTGGAGTGCATGCTGAGAGAGAGGATGTGGAGGACCTGTCAGCTCCTCTTAGGAAAGCAGTGTCAGGGATGCAGCCCGCAGAAAGGCCTTGACACCTCAGGAAAGATAAACAGCCACACACTTCTTAACAATTCGAATAGAAAAGACATTCAGCACAGGCTCTGCATCCCTTTCTTACTTAGAAACATCCCATTGGACAATGCTTTTGAAGACTTTGTCCCTCGCCATTACAGCTCCTCTGTATGATTTGCAGCATGGTTACCATGGCTTTCTTCTGCTCACTTACATCAGGAATGGCTGAGGAAATGCTCGCTGTTCTAAACACGATCAGAGATACCTGAACATAGTACATTTTGAAAATGAAGTTCTATAACACGAAAAAGTATGAAATGGCTACCAAGGCACACTGTACAACATACATAACTTACTCTATAATTTAGATAAAGTTATTTGGAGAAGAAGACCGTCACTGCAATGTATGGGTCAGTTTTTTTTTTTTTTTTTTTTTTAACCAAGTTCAGAGGACGTGGGTAGTAGTTGTCCATATTCCAAACTGAGATTCTTCTTCTTCTTCTTCTTCTTCTTCTTCTTCTTCTTCTTCTTCTTCTTCTTCTTCTTCTTCTTCTTCTTCTTCTTCTTCTTCTTCTTCTTCTTCTTCTTCTTCTTCTTCTTCTTTTGGAGCTGAGGATCGAACCCAGGGCCTTGTGCTTGCAAGGCAAGGGCTCTGCCACTGAGCTAAATTCCAAACCCCCTGAGATTCTTTTTTTAAGTGAAAGCTGACATGATTAATAAGTATGTCAGGACAATAAGCATGAATGAAACTCTTCCAGACTAAGAGGGATAAACAGTCATTTAACTTCAGGAAAATCACTCTGTGGGGGCTATGGAAAAGTCTGGATAAGCCACAAGTCAAAAATTGAGTCTGAAGGGGAGTTAGCCCACCCATGTACTTTATGAACCTTTTTTCCCCATTACAAATCTGGAAAGGTGAGGCTTGTGTAGATAGATTTTAAGTAGCAAAACTTTTAACTTCTGGATCCAGAATCCATGCTGATCCACTCTTTAGAGTCATGAGGCTTTCTATCAAGTAATTTCATCTCTTGTGGCTACAGAAAACCAACAGAGGACTGTCACCTTTATTCCAGAACTACTGTCAGTGATACTCAACTTTGGGTGACCCTCAGAATCTGTGGGGCTGTGAAAATTCCAGTATCTAGACCTCTTCTTCAAGCTATGAAGTCAGAATGCTTTGCAGTGAGAAAAGTGTGTTCAAATCTCACCTGATGATGCTGTTGTATATATAACCTCAAGAAGAAAGAATGTGGATGAGAGCTGACTAATGAAAAATTGACTGCAAAGGTCCTTGGATAGGAAAGGACAGTGGAGATGTTATGGGGCCCTATTCCTTAGGTAGATACCAGGAGGCCTAGGAAACTATAGTTTTAGCATATGCTTTAACTAATTCTGTAGTTAGAGTTTTCCTGCCTGGCCCACAGTCAGGACAAATCTCTCTCACCTGCCAGGCCCATAGATGCTCAGAACCAACCAAGTAAACACACAGAAACTTACATTGTTCAGAAACTGTATGGCCATGGCAGGCTTCTTGTTATCTACTTCTTCTATCTTAAATTAACCCATTTCTATTAATCTATACTTTGCCACGTGGCTTGTGGCTTACCAATGTCTTTACATGTTGCTTCTCATGGCAGCAGCTGGCGGTGTCTCTCTCCCTAGCCTTTACTTCCCAGAATTCTCTTCTTTCTTGTCCCGCCTATACTTCCTGCCTGGCCACTGGCCAAACAGCATCTTATTTATACAGAGCGATATCCACAGCACTTCTCCTTTTCTTTTCTTTTTTGTTTTGTTTTGTTTTTTTTTAAAAGGAAAGTTTTAACTTTTATATAGTAAAATTACATATAACAAAGCAATTATCAAGCAAGAATTACAGTTACAATATTAAAGAAGATTTCCTATCTAATATTTGTGAGTCTAAGGTTTTATATCTAACTTATCTTTTATCATAATTGAGGAAATTATAATTATCTAGTTTTTAACCATATCAAAGACTTCAGAAGGATATATTATTATTTGAGAACTGGGAGAAGGATGTAAGCAATTTTTGGGAGTCTTGTAGGGTAGACAGAGACAGCTGGCAGCCTGGACAGTCATCTAATGTTCTTTTGTAAAGTTGGGGCATTTGTCTTTAGCCCACAGGGCTAGAGTCTCTTGATTATTATTATTATTATTATTATTATTTTTTTGGTGTCCTGTAGAATGTCTGGCAGTTTCCTCTGTGAAGCAGGAACCTGAAGAACCATTTTGTCAAGCAAAGTTCAGTGGTCACCTTTCTATGGGTCCTGCATGTCCAGTTGATCAAGCAGTTCAGGCAAGAACAATTTCTTGCCCAAATGGCTATTTTTGCCAAGGTGAAGATAAATTCCATATGAAGTGTCTTTAATGTCCATCCTCCTCTCTGAAGTAAATTCGGTGCTGCCAGGAGCAGACATGTTTCATTGTCCAGAAAGTCTAAATTTTAAAAATATTTTAAATGCCATATCCTGAAGGTCTTTGAAGTATTTGAAGATTATCTATGTATCTGAAATATCTCTATGTATATCTAGAAGATTTAACTAACATGGCTATGAGTATGATTATCATAGATGATTAATTATTAATCTATTTTAATTATCCATTACAATTTTAAATAAGCTATATAAACTTAATACTTTAAACAAGAGTAGAAATATACATACAGTATAACAAAATTAACTTTGTATCAATAGATTAAAATCTATACCAATGTAAAACATTTTAAACGAGTTGTTCTTTAGAAGTAAGTTTCTTAATCTACCCTTTTATCCTATTATATTTATATCATATCCCCTTTTCTTTTTTAGAAAGAGATCAAATTTATAATCAACTTGATTTAAATAAAAATATTGTTTTGTCTCTGTCCCTCATCAGAGGGCTCTTCTGATTTGGGACACAAGAATCTCTGAATCTTTTTTTTTTTAATTTATAATATGTCTGGATTTAGAGAAGGAGTGAGCCAGTTCCATCTCCAGAGCCAGCTGGGAATTTGGGCGTAGTTTTTTTTTTTTTTTTTTTTTTTTTATTACTTCTTATTGGAGAGGGGCACTGTATCTTATGGGGACAGAAAGAAAATTTTAGGATTATGTAGTAGTCCGTGAGGGTAAACCTCTGAGCCAGTTGCCTTGAAACCATTTTGGATGTTGGATCATCTCAGCCATGGTGTCATTGGAGACCTTTCAGGTGGTCTTGGCTGATCAAACCTGATGTATCTTAATCTGGAACAAATCCATAGCCTTTGGCTTTCTGTGGAAACAAAAGCAGAGACTCTTTTTCAAAGCAACATGTCTTTATATCTAAATTTTGAAGTCAAGGTACCTTTAAAATTTACATATTTGTTTAACTCAACAGCTTTTATGATCAAATCTTTTTTTGCAGTTAAAAATCCCAAAGACAAGACAAACCAGATTCTCTGTTAATATCCATCTTTGTAAGATTGAAACGCTGCTGTGGCTGCTGGCTCCGCCCACCTCAGCTTTCTAACATGGTGGTGGTACAGTTTACCACCAGCTCTGGGTCTGGAGCCATTTGTACCATCAACTATCAGATGCAGTTCTATCAAAGCAGCACATAGCCTAGAAACCTTTTTTTTTTTTTTTTTTTTTTTTTTTTTTTTTAGCTAGCAAAGGCTAAATCCATCATGCAGCAGAGTAAAGTGTAGATTCTTCATTCCCGCCACACTGTAGGTCAGACACACCAGCCAGGAACCCACCATAGTGGCTCAAACCTGCAGGCTGCCACTAACTTGAGACAGACAACTAGGAAGCTGTTTCTAGCTACATTTTAGAATCTTTTTTCTTAGGTTTTAGGTGGAAACTCTAGCCAACATGTAGGGCGCCATTTGTAGTTATCCCACTTCTGACACCAAGTGCTGTGGATATCGCTCTGTATAAATAAGATGCTGTTTGGCCAGTGGTCAGGCAGGAAGTATTGGTGGGACAAGAGAGAAGAGAATTCTGGGAAGTAAAGGCTAGGGAGAGAGACATCGCCAGTTGCCGCCATGAGAAGCAACATTTAAAGACATTGGTAAGCCACAAGCCACGTGGCAAAGTATAGATTAATAGAAATGGGTTAATTTAAGATAGAAGTAGATAACAAGAAGCCTGCCATGGCCATACAGTTTCTAAACAATGTAAGTTTCTGTGTGTTTACTTGGTTGGTTCTGAGCATCTATGGGCCTGGCGGGTGAGAGAGATTTGTCCTGACTGTGGGCCAGGCAGGAAAACTCTAACTACATAATTCGTATAAGGCGAGTTTAGAAACTGCTGGCCTGATCCATTTTCAACAGGCATCGGAATAACACTGGCTTTGTACAGTGAATTTTGTAGTGCTGCTTCCTACATCAGTCAAACAGATTCAAACAACCTCAGAGGCAACATATAAATAGATAAAATAAAAAATAAAAAAACTCAATAGCCTGTCACATCTAGCTTCCATATTAGTGTGTCTTTAAAAACTAATTAAAGTACCTTTATAATCATATGGGCTTGGCATTCATTCATTCAAGGACATGTAGGTTATTTCAGAGTTCTGACACGAGTGAATAAGGCATCTTTGGACATTTCTGAAAAGCAGTAGATATGGCTGGTCAGCTGTTCTACATTTTTTCATGCACACTAAGAATCCAAGATGGAGATCATAGTTCTTTTAGATGTTGCACCAATTATCAGTTGCTAGCAAGCCCTCTGCCTTGCTCACTTTTGTGTAGCAGGAAAACTCAAGGTCATCAGGCATTTATGAATAATCTGTCCAGTTACCTGTCTTCCCATTGGAGACAAGGGGATTCCTACTATCTGTCTCCTCAGCTCTTCTCTTCTGCAAGGAGAATATAATGCCTTTTAAAGAAGCACACTGATTTTTCTATGAAAATGACCACCTTCAGATGGTCTTGAATTTCATCTTTCTGTAGACATGTATTTGCAGTTGTGGAAAAGAGATATAGGCATCCTATTTAAGGAAGGAAGTTTTTTAAAAAAATGTGTTCAATTAAAAGCACAGTGTGAAATTTGGGGAGGAAGTAACTACCTGGGCTGGAACTTGGCTAGAGCAGCAGTTAATGTTCCCAGCCATATGAAGTACGGAAACAGGAAATGAGTAATTCTCTGGTCTATGCCCTCTCGTCTCCTATGTTGGAATGCATTGCATTTATGTTCTTGTTGCCATGGACAACTCAGATGGGAAAGGAATTTATTACCAGATTTATTGAAAAAGACACGTGGGTAGTTTGTACCTCATAATTCAAAAGCCACAGAAGTAGGCAGAAAAATCCCCAAACAGAAATTTTTACCCTGTCCCAGAGTGTTTAAATGTTGAACAATATATGACACAGTAGCCATCCATCAGGCATCGTGCGTTGGGGTATCCACTGAGCACCAAAAGTATTTCATTCAACATTCAAGCAATGTGCATGCTCGCTCTTACTTGATGACCAGAGAAGTGGAGTTTGCAAACATTTAAGCTTAGAAATCATACTCCAAGCCCCTGGATATGTTTTCTTCTACATCTAACAGCCTGATCTTGTCTATCATTATCTTCAGCTATTCTTTTTCTTTTCATAGATTTGATTTTATTAATTTTAATGCATGTAGAGGCTTGTGTAACCACCAACACGATCATGATAGAAGAGTTTTACCACTACCCCTCCAAAACTTCCTTTTGTATCTTTATATCTACTTTTATGTTGGACATGGAGTCTAGAAGATCATGCATGTAGAGGCACTGTTCAACCACTGAGCTAAATCTGAGACCCTTGTATATATATATATTTTTGGTGACATGCTTTTGTTACACTAACTCCTGAGCTGTTTCCAACCACAGTGTGTCTCTTCGAAAATATCGTAGAATGGGGTTGTTATATGACAACTTTCTAAAGCTGTCTTGACTCAGAGTCATAAGGTTTTGGATGCACATGTGTTCCTTTGCATTGCTGACTATCATTCTACTGTGGAAATTAGCCAGCGTTTTGACTTTTGGTTCATTCCAGGACCAGTAGGCTATTTCAGAGTTTGGACAATAATGGATAAAGCATCTTTACACATTTCTGTATCTGGAATTCTGGATCCTCTGATAAGTGTGTCCTTACCTTTGTAATAACCAGCCAGACTTTCCAGAGTGGTGATATCATTTTGCATTCCTAATAGCACCATAAGAAAGACCTAGATTTTAGGTAACATTCTTAGTTATTGCCAATGATATTAAGTTTTATATTTTTAATTGTGTGTGTGTGTGTGTGTGTGTGTGTGTGTGTGTGTGTGTGTACTATGGAAATGTGGGTATCTGCAGAGGTCAAGTGTTGTATTCCCTGAGCTGAAGTTACAAGTGGTTATGAGTTCCCTGACCTGATGTGCATGCTGGATTGTAAAATCAGGTCCCCTGGAAGAGCAGTAAGTACACATAACTACTGAGCTATCTCTCCAGCTTCGATTGCCTGTGCTTTGTCTGCTAGTCATTGTGACAGCCTGTGTGCCACCTCATTACTTTGGTGTTCATTCCTGTAAGAACTGATGCTGGGAATATCTTCTCATATCCTCCTACACTCTCTGGTGAAGAGTCTGCTCCTATCTTTTAACTGTTTTCATGTACTTCATGATTTTACTTCTGAATTTGAGACCTTAATATATATTATATTATATCTTATATGTTACACACTATATAGTTTTGTATGTAGTATATTATATATATATATATAGTTTGTGGTTATGTGATTTGCAAATATTTTTCCAGTCTATAGATTGTCTTCTGTTTTAATGACTTTTAAGTTTAATGCAGACTAATTTATTTATTTTTCTTTCTAGTGTGTCTAAGGTTATTGCCTAACTCCAGGTCATAAACATTTTCTTCTAATAAATTTATACATCAAGTTTCACATGTAGTTTATATATTTTGTGCTAATTTGGGGCAAGCAATGAAGTCTGAGCTGGCGTTTGGTTCTTTGTTCACATCTGACTGTTCAATGGTTCCAAGTCCTTTTCTTGGTAATAATAAGACTTATTCACTGAATAACCTTTTAATGTTGGTGGAAATTTTCTTTATAACAGACTCATGAGGTGTGTTTATGTGGTCTATTCCCAAATATTCTGAACTGTTCAATTGGCCTATGTTTATACTATTTGTTGGTATCATACTGGCCTGATTATAGTCATCCTAAAGTAAACCATAAAATTGTATCAAAAACTTTCTTTTCAATTTTAGTTTTCTTTTTCAAAATTGTTTTGTTTTAGTTTCATTTATTTCCCTTATATTTATGATCAGATTGTTCACATCGACATAGCTCTGTGAGAGAATTTGCTTGCAATTGAATTAAATTCATAGAATCACATGGGGGAGTCAAATTTCTTTGCCATATTCAGATTTCTAATTCATGAAACTTTTGTGTCTCTATCTACATTTTCTTAATCTCTATTTAGTTTTGTGTTTTCATCACGCAGATTCTGTGCATACTGTGCTTATGTATATGTAAGAATTTTACTTTTAGAATAATTGTAAATTTATCCTTTTCCAATTTTTAGTTCTTATTTGTATTTTGGCTTTATGTGGTAATGGAACCAATTTTGTGTGTTGACTTTTATTGTGAAAACACATTATATTCTCTTAGTAGTCCAGGAAGTTTTTCTATACATTCTTTTAGACTTCTACATATAATACATGATATGAAAATAGAAAAAGGTGTTAATTCCTATCTGTATCATTTTAAAATTTAATTATTAAAAATTGCGACAATATTGTACCTTTGTATACTGCAGCGCGATTATATTCATCCCAATTACACTATCTGATCTCCTTCACACCCCTGCCAAATCCTGTTTTCTTTCTGATTGGTCTCCTCCTGACCTTCAAGCTCCTCCTTTCCTTCATTCCATCCTTTTCTCCGCTCCCTCCCTCCCTCCCTCTTTCCTCCCTTCCTCTCTACCTCCCTCTCCACCTTCTTTCCAGTGTTCCTACTGTTTCTTTCCTTTACTCTTCATTCAAGCCGTCACAGCTGCTGTATGTTCATGATTTCAGCAGGCATGTCCTTGTACCCAGAAGACGGCACCCCACCACACTCCTCCCCATTCTTTGGCGCACTCCCACCTCTTTTTCCACAGTGTTCTTTGGCCTTGGCTTATGTAGATGCGCTGTTTGAAGCAGAGCATTCAGCAGTTGCTTTGGGCACTTTGAGGTGTGACTAACACCCCTGCGGAAAGAGCCTTATCTGATGAAGACTAAGAGCTGCCCTAGTCCATGGCCAGGCATTTTGACCATTTGTCTATTTGGCAAACATCAGTAGCAGATTTCTCTGCAGGGCTTGTTCTTGTCGTCTCCCAGACACAGACTTTGGCCAGTTCTGGAGAGCCGAGCATACATCCCATCCCATGGAGGTCCCAGTTCCAATCAGGAAGTAGTTGGATCCGCCTGGGAAATTCATGCCGCTATTGCCCCAGTGGGCATATCTCCAGTCAATTCATTATCGTAGCACACAGGGTCTAGAGCCTGTGTTCCTTTGATGGCCTTCCCCTCCCAACAGCCTGCATAATATCTTTCAGCTAGCCAGAAGGGAGAGGGCTTCCATATTAGTTCTGGTTTCATTTCTTGGTGTCATTTATTGAGTGTGTGTTGTGTGTTCAGCAGTCAGGCAGTTCTGTCTAGTTCTGGTGGGCACTTGAGAGCAGAACAATAGCCAGTGTTATGGGACCCTCTGGCGCTTCCTCATCAAAGTAATATAGCTTATTAAGTAGTAGGTTTCTATTGGCTATTTCATACATCTTTAGTTTTGGTTGACCATCCTACACTTTCACTAGTCCCCTACCCTTATCTCCCTTTAAATATTAGAGCTTTTGGTATTCTCAGCTTCCTCTTCCATATTACTTGTACTTTTCTATCTCTTCTGCTTCAGACCCTTTTTTCTCCACCAGCAGGCCCTCATGACTCCTTTCTTATTACTTTTCTTCTACTGATTCTCCAGCCTAAAACCCCAGCTATCTAAAAATTGGAGTCTAAAATTCATAAGACGACTCTTAGTGTTTATTTTTTCAACCATGTGTTACCTCACTCAGAATATTTTTCAGCCCCATCCATTTTCTTCTAAGTTTCATAGAGCATCATGTTTTCTCAGTGCCAAATAGAATTTATTGTGTGAATGTATCACACAATACGATCATGCAGATTTTCTAAATATCCAGGTATGGTCATGTTTTTCTTCTAAAATATATCTGTGCAAATATACAAGTCTTAGGAGGTTTTTATATCTTAATATGTAAAATATTAATAAATTGTGCCCAGATATATACATACACAGTTGGATTTCATCTTTCCAATAATTGGTATTTTCATACATTTCCTGCATTGAAGGCCCAGTGAATCTATATTAATCAACATTTTCTGAAGGAAAATATTTATATTATATGATTTATTAGGCTGGATTATAGGGTGTAGTCCTGGCAGTCTAACAATGGCTGTCTCACAAGGGAAAGGCAAATAATTTGATAGTTCTTTTTGGTACACAAAGCTGGATGTCTTTGTAGTCCCAATCTGCTGCTGGGATCCTGGAGGAGTCCTAGAGAGATGCTCGTCTTCAGTCTGTGTTGGGATACCAAGAAGCTGGTTCTAATAATGGCTAAGGAACACAGCAGCAACAGGACAGATGAATGTGACAGTGAGAGTGAATGAAAACAGGGAAAAAGCTGAGTTCCCTTTGTTCTGCCCTTTACCTGTGCTGCCACCAGAAGGTGTGATTGAGATTAAGGGAGGGTCCTGCTGCTTCAAATAATCTGAGAGAATCCCTCACTGCAGTGCCCAGCAGCTAGGGCTTTAGTTTATTGCTGTTGTTGTCAACCTGAAGAACAAGGATTTAGCCATCACAGCCTCTTTAGAATGCACCGTGGCACTCTAGAGCTGTACTTTTATTCTTATTTGATGCAATCGTTGATGTTTGAGTTTATAATCCTTTTCGTTGTATGATTTAATCTTTATTTGGTCATCTTTCATGAACATCTTTTCTTTCATGTTTTAGACTTTTATTTTGACTATATATTCTTGCTTACTTTTAGTGACTGCTCAAGAAATTAGAATGTGCATGTTTAACATTTGACAGTTTACTTAGAATCAATTATTTACTATTTCAAATAATTGTAAATTTTACACTGGATAGGTCTCTTTAAACATTATCCATTTATCTCATATGTATGTTTTACTCACCCCATAACATGTACAATGCAGATATTGAAATTCTTGTGAGACAATGTGGTACTTTTTGTGTTTAGTTGACAAATTGATATTTAAAAATTAACTAAGAAGAATAAGATTTTTTTTTTTTTACTGCTTGGTTGATTATTCACTGCTGTAAACAGTGTAAACACTTACCATAGATAAATATATGAGAATTAACTATTGCTTATTTTTATTCCACATTTATCAGTTTTGTTCTTTTCTCACTATCCATAGTAAGTGATTTAGAAGTCCTTTAACGGTAAATAGAAGTTATCTTAGTTCACTTGAGTTCAAAACCCAGAACCCACATGAATGGGGGAAGAGAAGAACTAATTGCACAAGGTTGTCTGCTCATCTCTCCACATACTGTGGCACACGTGTGCATACATGTAGACATACACAGACAAAAATAACAAAGTTCTCTGAGTTCACTTTCATCTGAGAAAAAGTATCTTTCAGTTTCACACTGAACAACACAGAATCGATTCAATTATTTTCTTAAATGCCTTCCAGTGTTCCACTTCTTTCCTGTTTGCATATTTTATGGACAGATCCACAGTCACGTATACTATTCTTGCCATGTAAATGACATTCCATCTCCCATGGTTGCTGTAAAGATTGTTTTTAGTTTTCATTCATTTGATTTCATCTTTGTGTACGGACTTAAGTTTATCCTGTTTTTAATCTGTGTGCTTGTGTCTTGCATAGATCTTGCAACACTTGCAATCATTATTTTTTTCAAAACTTTTTAAAAACATCACATCCTTTTCCCTCCTCTACATTTTGAAGACAGAGATTGAACAATTTACCATTGTCTCACAGGTCCTTGAAGGTGTGCTCATTTTTGTTTTCAAAATGTGCTCAAATTTTGAATGTGCTCAAAGATTTTCATTAAGGTTGAAGTGATTTTCATTACATGAAAAAAATAGGTTTCTGGGCCTGGCAGACTCTGGAGGACAAATGCAGCTCCATCCCAGATGTCTAGATGTGGGGTGGGAAGAATTCACCCATGAGCCTGCCTGACTCCAGGTACTGGGCAGTCGCGCACCATTATGGTGAGTGAGTACAAGGTGGCCAAATGAGAGAGAGAGAGAGAGAGAGAGAGAGAGAGAGAGAGAGAGAGAGAGAGAGAATGATTCATGTGCCGGGGAGAGAGGCAGATCTGAAGAGGTGAGAGTGGTAAGAAATGGGCTAAGGTAAATGCCCTGTTTGCTACCCAGGGCCTGATGTCTGGGTCTGGGCTGCAGCTAAGGGCCATACTTGGTCCCTGGTCCTGAGGCAGCTGTCTGAGGTCTGTGTTGATATCTGTGGTTCCATTTACTACTGGGGGCCCTGTGGACACCTGGAGCCTGGGTCACTACCTGTCACCATGTTGGTGTACAAGAGAAGTGCCCCTACAGGAGCCATGCCGATGTTTGGCCCAGACTGCTGCCTGGGGTCATTTCTGGGTCTGTGACCTGCTGCAGCTGGCTCTGAGTTGATATCCTTTGGCTCCTGTTTCCACCAAGGGCCATGCAGAATTCCACAGTCTGGTCCTCCACCTGAGACTATGTTGGTCTTAGAGGGTCAAGCTGCTGCCTGGGCCATACAGGCCTGTGCTGTCACTTGGGACCATGATGTCATTTAGCCTGGAACTGTGGCCATGGACCATGTCTGAGTTCAGGGCCCTACTCCATCCAGGGTCTGTATCAATCAATGTCCATGGCTCCTATTACTATCAAAAGCTGAGAGGATGCCCTGGTCCTGGGCTGCCACCTGGAGATGTGTTGGTGTTTGGGGACCACACTGCCACTGGGGTCATGGCGATATGGGAGTTCTGCAGTGCTAACTAGGGTCACAGTAACATCCATTCCTGGTTGTTGCCAAGGACCATGTCTGGGTCCATTGTCTAATCACAGCTGGGATCTATATTGTTGTCCATGACCCATAGTGCAACTAAGGGCCATTCGGAAGTCAGGGGCCTGGGCTGGTGCCTAGGGCCAGGTTAGTGTCTGAGGGTTGAGCCTCTGCTGGGGCCATGCAGATCTGAGTAGCCTGCACTGCCACCCAAAGCTGTGGTGTAGTTTGAGCCTGGACTGCTGCCAGTGGCCACATCTTGGGTGGGAGGGAAATAAAGTCTAACTGGGACATCTGGTCAACTTGTGTTCAGGAGAAAGAAGAGCAGCAGTCTTGTCTGTAGCTGCATTTTGTGTTGGTGTCTGTTACCACAGAAAGCAGCGAAGATAGGGCTGCACACACACAGCAGATGCCACCCCTCACTGGCTACAGCACAAGGGAGATCTGACTACTGAGAGAGGGCCCTGCAACTCCCCAGGGTATCACAGTAGAGTTGTCCCTGTTTGCAGGGGTTCAGGTAAGCTAACCCTGAAGATCCAAGAGGAGGAGAGCTACCCCCACAGTCTGTCATGAGGTGGCTTGGGTGAGGGAGAGATAATCCCCTTGTACCTTACCTCTTGCCACCTACTGTGGGCAAGAAAAGCTGGTCCCAGGGTCACTCAGGGGAGTGAGTTCTGCACCTAGCCTGGGCAGCACAGTAGAGCTGACTCTGTTTGACTGGGGTGCAGGTGATCCAGTGCTTTGAAGATGTATGTGAGATCTGGCTCCACCCTTCATTGGCTATGTGGTGAGGTGGGAGAGGGAGTGGTGACCTTCTGTCTCCCCTACCTGTGGTGGGTAGGAGAGCTGGCCCTGAGGTCAAGAGAGTGGGGGAATTGGTACTGCCCACCACTGACAGCAGCAATCAGGAGAGCGGGCCCTCCATGTCACCCAGGCAGCACAATAGAGCTGACCATGTTGGTGGAGGTACGGGGTGAGCTGGCCTGAGGAGTGTGAGACCAGGATGACTGACACCTGCCCCGCCCCCCCCCCCCCCCCGATTCTGCCCTGTGGTGGCATGAATGAGGAAAAATAAATGCCTTCACATCCCTCAGCCCTTACCACCTGCAACAGCTCAGAGAGCTGGCCCTGCCCCTCACCAGCTGCAGCACATGGGATAGCAGGCATGGAGCCTTGTCTGGGAAGCACACTAGAGCTGAGTCTGTGGGTAGGGTGCAGATGAACTCGGACTATGAGCATAAGAGCAGGAGAGCTGCCCCGACCCCTGCCTTGTATATCATGGGTTGGCCAGGGTAAGGGGAGTATGCCTTTTCCCCTAGCCCTTGCCACCCGCAACAGGTGGGAGAGCTGGCCAGGGGGCATGAGAACAGAAGAGCTGGTATTGCCCCTCACCAAATGTAGCAATCCAGAGAGTGAGTCTGCACCTTGCCTGGGCAAAACAGTAGAACTGCCCTCATGGTGTAAGTGAAAGAGAACTGGACCTTAGGGTGTGAGAACAGGAGGGCTGGTCCTGCTCCTTCCTGTCTGCTACACTGGGTACAGTGCTGGTGAGCTCGCTAGGATGCTGATGAGGAGGGAAAGCTGGCAGGCTCACCAACCCAGCTACCACCCAGGCCCAGAACCAGGACTATGAAGTAGTCCACCCCAACATTCACCTCATGTATGAACTGCTGAAGCATGGGAAGGGGACAGACCTGCAGATCCAAAGCTGCACGATCTCAATGACACAAGGCAAGAATATATATCCAAGAGGAGTCCCAATGAGGACCTAGTATCAATGGCTTAACAGAAGCCACAGGCCTGAAGCATTGCAATGATTACAAACAAGTATATATATGAATCAAAGAGTATACTGTGTAACCCACTGAGACAAACTATAGCTTCTATGCCTAGCATTTTTTATTTTATCTTTAGTTTTTGTTTTGCTTTTAAATTTTTTTGGGGGGAGGGAGGCTTCAAGAGCAGAGGACAGAAGCAAGGCAATGGGAAGATGGGTGGGATCAGGATGCATGATGTGAAATCCACAAAGAATCAACCAAAAGTTAAAAAAAAAATCTCATGTATATGTGCAAACTCACCTGTATGCTATGGCATGTATGTAGGTGGAGGTCATAGAATAACTTAGAATAACTTTCCATCATATGGGTGATGGGGACCAAACTCAGATCTTCAAGATCAGTGCTAAGGACACTTATCTACCAAGTATCATCTGGTACCAGTGATTTTTTTTTTTCAAGACAAAGTTTCTCTGTGTAGTTTTGGAGTCTGTCCTGGATCTCGCTCTGTAGACCAGGCTGATCCACCTGGCTCTGCCTCCTGAGCACGGGGATTAAAGGCATGCACCATCATTGCCTGGCTGGTACCAATGATTTTTAAAAGATTAATGAAATTTAGTTTTCATATTCAATTGGTGATTTAAATATTACATTTGTAGAATAAAGTAGTTTATGTTAATTGTAATGTAAGAACAATAATAGTCATCAAATTGAGTTATGTTCTTCATGAAGTTTTGACATACATTAAAACAACTACAATAACAACAATGTAGTTGTTTAGAGATTTCTGTAAAAATCTATCACACACCTTGTTTCTTTAAATGTGTAATGAAGTACTTTCATAATTATAAAGTAACTGAAGGACAAAAGAGCACCATGAGCATCTTTGGGAGAAGATCATACTTTTCAGCATTGTGCATTCAGGTCTGTGGTGGTATTGTGTTCCCTGAAATACTGTGTGTTCCCAGAAATAAATTTATCTGGGGTCAGAGAACAGGTTGGCCACAAAATTAAACATGAGGATAGGCAGTGGTAGCACATGCCTTTAATCCCAACACTCAGGAGGCAGAACCAAGCAGATCTCTGTGAGTTCAAGGCCACATTGGAAACTGCTAGGCATGGTGACACATGCCTTTAATCCCAAAAAGCAAGTCTTTAATCCCAGGGAGTGACGGCAAAAGCAGAAAGATATATAAGGCGTGAAGACCAGAAACTAGAAGCATTTGGCTGGTTAAGCATTTTGGCTGGTTAAGCATTCAGGCTTTGGAGCAGCAGTTCAGCTGAGATCCATTCTGGATGAGGACTCAGAGGCATCCAGTCTGAGGAAACAAGACCAGCTGAGGAACTGGCAAGGTGAGGTAGCTGTGGCTTGTTCTGCTTCTTTGATCTTCCAGCGTTCACCCCAATAACTGTCCTTGGGTTTGATTTTATTAATAAGAACATTTAAGGCTCATACTACATAGGTCTTTGGCTCTGATGGGACCAGAAAGCTTCACAGGACCGGGCCTCCAATGCTGGCTCAGATGTGTCTAGTGACCACCTCCAGAACAGGCCTTCTGATCGTCTAGGGCCTTCAATGCTAATGGCCCCAGATGTCAGTGTGGGGTCAGAGCTTCAGCTCTAGTAGGATCCTAGTCTCCTGAGAAACTGAGGCCTGGGTTCCAGGTTCCAGTCTCAAAGATCAGTGTGAGACAGAGGTTTTAACTTCCAAGGTCCTGGTTACCACTGCAAGAATGGGGGCCCATACTCCTGTGGTTCCCAAGGT
Organism: Onychomys torridus; assembly: GCF_903995425.1. NCBI lineage: Eukaryota > Metazoa > Chordata > Mammalia > Rodentia > Cricetidae > Onychomys > Onychomys torridus. The sequence goes on along the minus strand of NC_050461.1, from coordinate 20,249,777 downwards.
TACTTTGGGTCTACATTTATTGGAACAGCTCTAGACAGTACGTAGGTGACAGAAGGTCTGGCATTTGGAGTTCTATCCTTAGCAGGTTCACAGAATGCAAAGAGTGACCAGGAATTTGATGACATCTGCTTTGTAGTAAGGGTGGAGTTCTATGCTTGGTCCTGTTGCTACATAGCCAAGGCAAGACCACCATAGTGATGGCATTTTATAATCAATACCCACTTTCAGCAGTTCTTATAGCTGAACTTTATGCAGACATCCTATAGAAAGAAGAAGTCGAAATTGAAAGACAAAGCCACTCCAACAGATTCACAAAACATGGCAAAGAAACACACAGACTATGACACAACCATTCTGGCTTAATTTTGATGAATTAATACCAAAGTGAAAATAAAAAAATATGAAAATGCCTATTTCTACATTGAAATGTTTCTTGGTGAAATTTTGGAATTTCAAGGAATTCTAGAGAGCCAACTGCATGCTCAAAGAATAGAAGTATTAATATTTGAACTTTGAGGGTAAATAAAAATAGGAAAGAGCAGCATGTGAAGATTGATGACAAATACAAGCATGGACAACATGTAATGGTTAGGCAAATCCCACGCTGTATGTCAGCATGGAAAGCATCACCAGCACTTCCATGGAAACGAGAAGTGTTCATGATTAGATGGATTTATCAATTATAAGAAGCTCCACTGTAATTAGAAACTATGTTGAATATAATTCCTACTTGAATATTGGTGGTTTAGATTTGCAATAATTTAAAAATTTATAGAGAACACAAGAAAAGTAAATGTAACAGCCAGAGAAACTGATATAATTAAAAGTAAAGCACTTGACTACAAAAGCCACTGAAAGGAAAGAAAATGTCATAGCAGCAGAACAAAGATCTGTTGAAAAAAGAATTTTGGGAAAAGAAGGAAAATATCCCACATAAAGACTTAACTGGAAGTTGAGAAGAAAAAAGACACTCACAATTGGCAACATGAACATATCAATGTTTATTTCTTTATTTTCACTATTCTTGCGTTCTGTCAGGGCAGGTGTAAGACTCTCTAGCTAAAGATTCCACCATGTAGACTTTTGTATCTACTTTGTGGCATGTGAATAACTCCTAGACAAGTGAAGAGAAGGAACATTGGGGTGAAGTACTAGCATGTGACATTCTGGATCTTGCCATGCTCATGATTTGGAGTGTGCTTTATGTTACCTTTTTATTGAAACCCAATGACTCAGAAACAAAGCTATATATTTAAGTGACAGAGCTGATCCTCCATATCTCAATGAAACATTGATTGCATCTCTTTTTTCCATATCTTAGTTTGTTCTTGAATTAGTACAATGTTTAATGTGCTAAGTGGTGCAGGCTTCTGATTTATAATATGGTGAAGAGATATATTACATAACATTCATTTAAGTTAAAGCTAAAGTCTAAATGTCAAATGTTATGCAAAATTATTTGGTCATTGTTATTTATTATTTGGTTATTTGAGTAGCCTTGAGGAGATGAGGTAGAATAGGAAGTTTGGAAACTTAAAAATACACAGGTCATAAAAGGTTGATACATTCAAACACATACATCATAAGCACTCTGAATAAAAAATAAAAGCTAGCATGAACAAAATCACTACACTATTTATCAAAATTGACAGATAGATTGAGAAAATTAATATACTTAAAATGTAATATTGTTAGGTTGATAAGATCAATAAAACTGATAAACTATCCAGGCGAACTCAGAAGAAAATGCTCATCAATTAATATCAGAGGAGAAAGAGAGCATTACCACTGATCCTTCAGATATTAAAAGGATAATAAAGACAAGGAATCGGTAGCATGGATGCAATGAATGAATTTGTTGAAGTAAGCAAACTAATGCTTCAATAGCTAAGCTGATGTCAATGAAAGAATTTATATCATTAATTTATAATCTTGCATATTTGAGTTCTCCAGGGAAGCAGAGCAACTAAGATGCATACATAGAAAAATAGATTATAAGGGATTAGTCATAACTGTTATTGTTTAATAACTCAATATCTAGAATCAGAAATATGTAAACGCAGGAGAACTGACAGTGAAACTCAGTTTGGAAGGATCCAGGCTTGAGTCCAAGGAGGAAGTTAGGAAAAGCCTTAAGATCCTAGAGAGCAAAGTGCCAGGAGCAGTTCCTTCTCACAGACACAAGCCCATTGTTCTATTCAGGCTGTTAATTAATTGAAAGCAATCACTCTGCCAATTTAAATACTATCCTCATTCCAAACTACCTTCACAGACAACTCGGAATAGTTCTTGTGCCCTGATCAATTTGACATATAACAGTTATATCTACTAAAATCAAAACACTAGGTCCAGATCCTTTCACTGGTAAATTCTTTCAAAAAGAGAAAAATGATAACAATTCTATACACTACCTTACAAAAAACCAGGGCCCAAACAAAATAATTTCTAACTCTATGAGGAGACATTAACCTTATACCAAAATCAAATTAAAAAAATACTCAAGAAAAACTACTTATTAGTATATCTTATGCACATATTTGTAAAACTTCTTGATAAAGTATTGGCAATTTACATAGAATATATAAAATTAATTATAAACCATGACTAAATGTTGTTTATTTCAAGTAGGTACTGTTAGTTCAACATTTAAAAATCCGTAAATGCTATTATTCACAGTAGTAGCCTGATAAAGAAGAATCATCCAATCGTATCAATAGAAACTGAAAGATTTTAAACAATTCAATATCAAATCATGATTTGAAAGAACCATAACAAGTAATACATATAAAGGAACTCTCCCAGGTTGGAAAAGAACATTTACAAAAGGCTACAGCTATCATAATCATCACAAATAAGTTATCTACCTTTAGAGATCTGTAACAAGACAAGAAGATTTCTTCTCACTGCTTTGTCCTCAAATTTACATGAAGTCTAGCTAATATAGTGAAACAAGAAAAGGAAATAGAAGATACATAGACTGGGGAAAAATAAGACCATCTTTGGCCACAGATAATATGACTGTTTTAGAAATCCAGAAAAATTAGCAACAATAGCAAAATGCTCATTATGAGGCAAAATTAAAGGACACAGGATACATAATGCCAAAAATCGATGGTTTCTGAGACACTTAAAATGAAGACTGGAAATTAACATAAAATCATAATGCCATTTGAATTAGTGTAACAATTAACCATAAAAGATCAATCATAAACTTGTGTGTAAGATTTATCAGGAAAACTTGAATAGCCAAAACTTCCATAAAAGAAAAACCAAATAATCTCCATATTCTACTTCCCCAATCTCCACATAATCTATTGAATATTTTTGATACAAACTGTTAATATGTAGCCATGATTGCCTGGAACTTACTGTGCAAATCAGGCTGGCCTTCAGCTGATAATCCTCCTGCCTATGCATCTAGAATAAGAGGATAATAGATATGTTACACCAAACCTGGCTCATCTATTGATTTAAATACCATGTCAGTCCAATCTTAGGAGTTATTTTGTAGATATCAATGAACTTATTCTAAAGTTTAAGTGGAACAGCAAAATTATCCATCCACAGAAACAAAAAATATTAAAGAAGACCAATGGTGGCAGATGGGCATTGCCTGACAGATACATTTCCCGTAAATCTACAGTAATAAAGACAATGTGGTACTGACAATGTGGTAGACAATATACCAATGGGATAGAAATGAGATTCCAAAACAAACCTAAACATAAAGGAACAGGTAATGAAGAAACATGATTTTCATCAGATGGTGCTACAATGATTGGACACTTATATAAAAAATGATTATAGATAGAAACTTCACATGTTTTACAAACATGAACTCAAAGTGAGTCCTAAGAGCCTAAGGACAACATGCTAAAAATGATTTATACTTGGAAAGTAATAGGAAAATGATCTAAAGGATGGCTTTTAGATGCTAAAAACATAGTGTAGGGCTAGAGAGATGGCTCAATAGTTTTGTTCCCAGCACCCACATGATGGTTCATAACTATCTGTAATTCCAGCTACTGAGGATTTGATACCCCCTTCTGATGTCTGTGGGCTCATACACATGCAGAGTACACCTGCAGAATAATACACACATAAACATACATATATTTTTAGAAAACATAATATTTGAAAAGAAAAGTAATGTTTATATTACTAAAATTATATCTGCTATCTTGAAAAAAAAAGCTTTGATAAGACAAAGAAAACAGACCATATTAGAAAAACATATGTCACAAGGAATTTGCATCCAAAATGTACAATGAATTCTTGTGAGACAAATAAATAAATAAATAAAATATGCACAACTAAAACATGGCAAATAATCTTTAATTCATCAAGAAAAAGATAGCAAATTAGCATATGAAAATGTGTATGCCATATGTTGTTAGGACATTACAATTAAAACAAAGTGGTTCCACTACACATCTACTTAGAAAGACAGTAGGAAATGCTCAAGAAGATGAGATGATAGGAATCCACATTCATTGCTGATGAGGATAGAGAATAGTGCAGCCATTTGGGATATGTTTGGAAATTTATTATAAGGCTAAACATAATATTAACTTTATAATCTATAAATTGTAATTTTTAATATTTACCCAACTGAGTTGAAAACTAATTTAAAATACATGTTATTCTGAAGCTTTATTCCTACATACTAAAGACCAGAAGGAAGCAATACATCCTTCAGTAGGTGAATTCATAAGCAATTTTTAGTATATGCATCATATTATTTTTGATAAAAAGGAATGCACTTCTGAGATGTCTTAAATATATAATAGTAAGTGGAAAGGATAAGTGGGGAAGGCTAACTACTGTGTGATTTCTATGATATGGTATTCTTGGAAAGGCAGAACTAGAGAGATAATAAAATCAGTGGTGGCTAGGAATTCCAAAGAAAGAGGGAATGATGTAGCATTAAAGTACAGGAAAAATTTAGGTCTGTGAAATTATTACATATGATGCTGCATAATTATATCACATAGTATAAGAATATGATATTCTGTATGACAATATAGTGGATGCATGACTACACAGCACAGTGAATACAATTAAATAAAATAATAAGAAGTTTAGACTTTGTTTAATAACAGTGCATTTTATTGGTTGAGTGTAAAATGTATACTATGTTAACATAGGATAGCAACAGGAGGAATTGTTAGGGACATATATGAGAAGCCATTACTAGATCCTTTAAGTTTCTCAATGAATCTAAATTTATAAAAATATCTATCAGGAGACAGAGAGATGGCTCAGCACATAAGAGCACTGGCTGCTTTTCCAGAGTATTTGGTTTTGATTACCTGGACCCACATGAATATTCATAAACACCTATAACTCCAGTTCTGGGTAATGGACACCCTCTTCTGGTTTTGAAACACAAAAAGCATGCACATAAAGCATAGATAAATGTGTGAGCAAAACATACATACACAAAAATTAAAGTCTATTAATAAGTAGGTATTCCTTTATACCATGAATTATACAAATCTTGAAGCATTTTTTATTTACACATATTTCTATCAACCACACAAAATGAGATTTTAGAGACTTTTCTCAACTTGATGGATTCTCATTTGTTGATTTCCAATGAAGTATAACCAATTCTTGGCTGTTCTTGAATTTAATCTAAATGAATTATACTTTCTGTTCTCTTTTACAGCTGATGTATGTGTGTGTGTGTGTGTGTGTGTGTGTGTGTGTGTGTGTGTGTGTGTGAGAGAGAGAGAGAGAGAGAGAGAGAGAGAGAGAGAGAGAGAGAGAGAGAATGTATGTTTCAGTAGCCTCACTCCTAACACATTTTTCTACAAATCTTGTCTAGCTCTAGGAAAAAGTGAACTGGTGGTAATTTTATTAAAATTGTGCTAAATTAATCTGGACTGAATTGGCATGCCTAAGTAAGACTTTTCTTACTCTTGGTGCCATAGCAAATGTTCTTTCTTGCTGAGACTCTCTCTTGTAAATATTTTACCTCTCATAGTTTCTATATTGTCTCTCCTAATGAATTATTGATATTGTGGAGGAATATTATTTGTCTGTTAGGTTTACATCTTTACATGTAATTTCCTTATTCTTCAAAATTTTTTCCTGTCAACATTTTGGTAGAAGATTTCAATGATTTTCTCATAAATAAATGTGGTATTATCTGATCTTTTAAATTTTCTCAAATTTATTTTTACTCTCTTCCTATTTGAATTTAATATTCAAAGGAGTCAGTAGACCATTTCTTAATGTTTACTTCAATAAGAATAACTTTAGTTGTTTTACACAATGTGAAACATTGCTCTCTCTCTCTCTCTTTCTCTCTCTCTCTCTCTCTCTCTGAAGGTAGGTAAGGAATAACTTACTGTTTATTGGCTACCTTTTACATGAAGAGATTCTCAATGTTGACATGTGTCAGAAGTTTTAAAAAGACACTCAGAATTCATACTGCCTTTAGATTTATTATAATGTTGTGTAAAATGAATGGTTTTAACACTGATCCACTCTTTCATTTCTGGAATAAATCTTTATGATCCTTAGATTTTAAGGATGGACTCATGTGGCTAGTATTTTAGATGTCTGTTTATTATCCATGAGGAAGATTTATTAGTAATGTATTTTGTGTGACCTTGTTATAGATTTGTTGAAATTTATGTTCGTATTTGTCTCATAACTTAAATTTTTAAGCTTTTCTTCATTTTATATTACCCAGAATTGGTATGAAGCAGTCCAACTATTAAGTTTTCACAATTTTGTTAATTTTGCCATCCACTTTTTTTTTCTCTTTTGAGAGGTCAGGTTTTCTCTTTATATATATATATATATATATATATATATATATATATATATATATATATATATAAATAACTTCTTGCATTCTGTGCTATATTTAATTTTAGGAGTTAAAATTTTTCTAAAACTATATGTTATGTTTAGCTAGAGTCGGTTTTATATAAATCCCTAAGACTGATGGATTTTGTTTTCTTGGAGTGAAAGAAGTGTGCTTGGTTGGTTACAGCAATTTTATTTTTTCTTTAATGCTTTCATATCTGCTCTTTGAAATTTTATTCATAAATAACAGTAATTCAATTTTACTGTATAACAGTCTTTTTATGCTAATTAGTTTTAGCACTCTAAACTGTCCTTGTCATTTTTTATTTGTTTTGTTGAAATATAGTTCCTCTTTTCAAATTGCCAATTGAGCTGAGTTGACTAAAGGGTACTGGAATCGGTGGTCGAATTTCATGCTTTGCTTTTGTCGCTGTGTAAAGTTAGGTCACCATCAATGGTGAGTGACTGTCAAAATCTTTTCAAATGTTCCACTAATTTGTATTCTCAGTGGTCAGTTCAGTCATACACTTTCATTCAAGTGAAAGTATATTTTGTCATTAAATATCTTTAACTACCCTTCAATAAAGAATAGAAAACGTGGAAGCAGAGTTCAGGTCATCAGCTCTGAACATGAAGCTTATGAACAATTTTGTTTTCTTTTCCTCATTCCATTAAATTTCTGGGAGATTTAAATCATATTAATTAACCAAATACAGGTTTATGTGCATCTTCTTTTCAAGGTTCCTTATGTTGACAAATGATTGAAAAACCACAAAATATCATTCGTATTCCATAACCGATTTTCTTTTATAAATGACAAATATAATTTTTTCAGTAAACTTATTTATTTATTTGTTTGTTTGTTTGTTTGTTTTTTGCTTAGACCAAGACAATTTTAGCTGGAAAGATACTTTAGAGAACATGTGCATTTATGTCTGGGGATGGGCATTGACGTAGGATAGAATCCTTTGGCTGTGTAGCGTGTGAGTGAGTGTGGTAGTCAGCCTACTTATTGGAACAGCTCTCATTAGTGCTTACCTTCTCCATGCTCTCTGTTGTAGATAAAACCCAGGACCTTGTCCATGCTGGGCAAGTGCTTTCTCAAGGAGGCATAGCTCCAGTGCATCAGCTTCTAAATAGTGCCCAGCAAATTTAAAAAGATGAATAAAAATGTTTCTCTATATGCTGTGTGACAAGATGTTTTCTGAGGAGACACAACCCATGGCAGAGTAGAGACATCACCAAAGTACAATTTGGTGAACCAACAAGTTTTATTGGGATTACTTACAGGAGCAGAAATGACTCAAAGACAGCGGTGTCACCAAAGCCCATATCTGTAGCATGAATTGTTAGAAAGTCTTATTAATAAAAACAAAGCTGAAGCTAGGTATTGGGGGGAATACTGGAAGATCAGAGAAGGAGAACAAGCCACAGCTTCCTCACCTCACCAATTCCTCAGCTGATCCTGTTTCCTCAGACTGGAAGCTTCTGAGTCCTCATCTGAATGAATCTCAGCTGAACTGTGCTGCTCCAAAGCCTAAATGCTTAACCAGCCAAATGCTTCTAGTTTCTGTTCTTCACGCCTTATATATCTTTCTGTTTTTGCCGTTACTCCCTGGGATTAAAGGCTCGCTTTCCGGGATTAATGGCGTGAGACACCATACCTGGCTGTTTCCAGTGTGGCTTTGAATTCACAGAGATCCAGATGGATCTTTACCTTTGGAATGCTAGGATTAAAGGTGTTTGTGCCACCATTTTCTGGCCTCTGTGTCTGTCTAATGGCTGTTCTATTCTCTGACCCCCAGATAAGTTTATTGTGGTGCAAAATATACTTGGGAACACAATATCACCTTACATACCAGGATAGATGACAGTGAGAAGGCCAGGCAAATATCATGACAGGCTCCAAATAATTCAGTCAAGAATTACGCCTCAATTTCTGCTTCTTGAAACTGAACAGGCCATTTCTGAGGAAGCCATGAACAAAGGACGATCAATCTTCAATGCCCCTGCTGTGGGTGAGGGAGACAGACAGACAGTGCCCCCACAGCAGCTCAAGGTAATAACCTAATGAAGACAAAGCCTGGGACTTGTCAGGCCAGGTCCCCAAAATGGAAAAGCCATAGACTTAGCCAGCTCCTGCTAGCCCTAGCCATTTAGGATTGTAATAATATGATTGCTATTCATGTAAGCCAGTCATATATGAGATGACCTAACCATCCCTGAAACTCCCCTTAAATGTGCACAAAATGAGCCTGCAAGTCTCTCTCCTGGTTGCCATTTTGCTCTTCTGTTGGATGTATGGACCCAGCATGCTGGTGCCTTTATTCTCTAGATAATAAATACTCTTGCTGATGGCATATGTGGACGATGGTCTTTTGTGGGACTTTTCCAGGACCCTAACATTAGCTCAGAAAATCTGGGAATGGAGCATACTGCACAGCCTGCAGGTAGCTCAACAGGTTGGACTGTTCTTTCCAAGTAACTCAGTTGGTCTAATACCCTTGCAGGTGGACAGACAGGTTTCTGCTTCCTTCAGGCAGTTTGCCGGGTCTCAAGAGTCTCTGAAGTTTGGCTTGTCTGAGAGTCTCTCATCTGTCTTTATTGTTTACTCTAGAGAATCTGGTCAGTTTCAGAAACTTCCTGAAGCTATTTTGAGTTGTTTATTTTCTGTCTTAAAGAGCTTCCCTGCAGAGTACAATGTTTCAATTCTGGAGGAAACTGCTATTCAGTACTATTGTAATAAAAGACCCGGCCAAAAAACCAATAGTTTTAAGAATGTTTTACAAAATGGAAAGTAGTTAAATAAAAGAAAGAACACATAAAGAAGTTCCAGCACTCTAAATTTATGTATTTGGATTTTCAAATGTATTTATACATAAAAAAGGAAAACATTAAATACTGGCTATAATATTGTGTGGGAAATAACTGTCTTTTAGAAATATTTCTGATGATAAAGTTCACTATTCAGTTATTTATCTGAAAATAACTTTAAAACTATTTTATTTCATTATTTTATATGTACGAGGGTTTCATCTGCATGCATGTGTGTGCACCATGTCTATGCTTAGTGCCCTCTGAGGTCAGAAGAAGGTGTCTCTGGGACTGGGGTTACAGATAGTTGTGAGCTCCCATGTGGGTGCTAGGAATTGAACCTGGGTTCTCTATAAAAGCGAGTTCTTAAGTATTGAGCCCTTGGACAGCTAGCCAGAATAAAACCTTACTCCCTTAGGTGGCTTCTTGTGAGACATTGAACACACCAATGAAAACGGCAACTAAAACAGACGGATTGCTGCTTTTCCTAAGTAGAAGCATATTACAGTTCCTTACGAGGATAATTTAAAGCAGTGGTTCTCAACCTTCCTGATGCTGGGACTCTTTTATCATTATTATTATTATTACTTAATTTTGCTCATTTATTTTACATCCCAACTGCAGTTTCCCCTCCCCCCTCTCCTCCCATCCCCCTCCCTACTTCCCCCCCACCCCCCACTCTGCACCTCCTCTGTTTCTGTTCAGAAAGGGGCAGGCCTCCCATGGATATTATCAAAACATGGCATATCAAGTTGCTGTAGAACTAATCTCCCCTTGTAGTAAAACTGGACAAGACAACCCAGTACGATGAGTAGGTTCCCCAAAGCCTGCCAAACAAAGCATCAGGGACAGCCCCTGTTCCCACTGACAGGAGTCCCACAAGTAGACCAAGCTACACAACTGTCACACACATGTAAAGGATCTAGGTCAGTCCCATGTAGGCTCCCTGGCTCTTGGTCCAGACTCTGTGAGCTCCTATGAGCCCAGGTTAGTTGTTTCTGTGGGTTCTGTTGAGATGTCCTTGACTACCAGGGCTGGTACAATCTTTCCTCTCTTCAGCAGGATTTCCCTACTTCAGCCCAGTGTTAGGCTGTGGGTTTCTGCATCTGTTTCCATCAGTTACTGGTTGGAGGCTCTTTGATGACAATTGGGGTAGTCACCAATCTATGAGTAGATAGGTATAATATACTATGGTAGATTATCATATACATTAGTAAACAAATTTAGTAAAATAGCAGCCTTAGATAATTTGCACTGTTATGAATTCTTATATGTTGATACAAATATAAACTTTTTATATTCCTATTTAAGATAATTTGTATATTGATACAGATACAGAACTATGTTTGTTATAATGTACACATATTTTTACTCTTACTTGAAATATTTGTATATTGATACAAATGTAAATTTATATCTGTCATACCGTATGTATGTTCTACTTCTGTTTAAGATATTATGTACACTGATAAATATTTAGGATTATTATCATGTTGCATATTGCACTATACATTCCTACCTCTGTTAAACATACTTTGTGTATTGTCACAATTTTAAAGTCATTGTCCTTTAACTGTACATTTGCTTACAGACTGTTTGTCTTGTTTATATGAAGCCTTAGTCCTTGTTTATGTAGATAAGATTTATAGATGTATTGTCACCTATGCTTGTCATCTCTATAATTATGTTAGGTAGGTTATCCAGATTTATAAATACATAGGTCGGATGGACAGGTAATCTTCAAACACTTCATGGACCTAGAGAATATGGCATTTAAATAACTTAGAATTCTGTTGATGTGAGACACAATTGCTCCTGGCAGCACCAATTTGATCCTAAGAGAATGTTGGGCTTCTAAGACATTTCCATTTGGAAGTTTGTCTTCTTGGCACAAAATGGCCTACTGGGCAAAGAACTGCCCTTGCCTCAACTGCTGACAGTACAAATGCTGTCCTTTCTGGACAAGCGGGACACAAGGAAAGCGACCACTATACTTTGCCAAGACAAGGTAAGATGGTCTTTCAGAATTCCTGCTTCTGAAAATGGTCTGTCAGATACTCTAGGCCTGTAGCCAATTTGAATGCACCAACGATGCTGAGAAACATTAGGTGACTGTCCAGGCTGCCAGCTGTCTCTATCTACTCTTGCAATACTCCCGAAAGTTGCTTGTGTCCTTCTCCCATTTCTCAGGTATTATTATATTCCTTCTCAGGTCTTTGATGAGGTTGAAGACTAGCAGTTATAGTCACAACTTTATATATATAGTATATATATATAATCTTAGATAGAATATATTAAGTATTAGACTCAGGTTCTTTAGGATAGAACACCTTTTGGAATGATCTCTGAAACATGCTACCTACCCACGCTCTAGACTTCCCTGGATTTTAGTATGTGTTTTTTGCTTGATATTGTTTGCATTTATTGTAATTCCAACTTATCTAGGTCATTATCCCTCATTACTCCTGGACAATATTTGATAACTATTTCTTTGTATATAGTCTTGTATTAGGTTAGAACCTTCTTATTTAGACAAAAGGGGGAGATGTAGTGGGTAGCCATCCCAGCCTTGGCCTGGAAGTTCCAACCCCCATTGAGGCTTCGGTAATGGTGACGCCCACAGGCAGGGCAGAGGGAGGAAGCTGAAGACCCAGGATAGAGAGGAGAGGCATCTCTTGGTTCTGGGACCCTGGACACTGGAGGTAGACTGAGCAGAGTTCTCCAGAGAACACCACCGGACTGTGCCATACCTTTCCCAGACCCTGCAACCTATCCCTTCATTTGTAAGTTACCCCACAAAATAAACCTCCCTTTTAACTACATGGAGTGGCCTTAATAATTACACCAATATATGAGTAAAGCAGAATATCATTAGGCATTGTTACATTGACATTTTCCCTGCTCCAATCATGTTTGTTTCTATCTTAGGTCTCCAGGCCATCTAGCCTTGGGGTCCTGGCACTCAAGACAGTGTCGGGGTGGGCTTACTCACACGGTATGGTTCTGAGCTGCACCAATGGTTGGTTGGCCCCTCCTGCAATCTCTGCATCATCCCCCACCCCCACAACACACACATCTCACCAGCAGGACAGACTGCAGGTCAAAGGTTGTGTGGTTGGGCTGGTATCCCAATACCTCCACTGGAAGTCCCACCTGGTCACAGGAGATGACAAGTTCAGGCTATGCCTTTACCATTGCTATGAGTCTTAGCTGGGTCATCCTTGTAAGATTTCTGGAAGTTTCCTTTGCACCAGGTTTCTACCTGATCCTGAAATGCATGCACCCCTTTCTAGTACTCTCTTTTAGTATTCTCCCCCTCAATCTGATCCTTCAAGTTTGAAACCACTCCCTCCCACCCCCAGTCCACCCATGAGATCTTTTCCATTTCCCCTTTCCCAGAGATCCATGTGTATCCTGTTGGGCCCTCCTGGTTACCTAGCCTCTCTGGGTCTGTGGTTGCATGGCTATCCTTTACTTTTTAGCTAATATCCACTTATAAGTGAGTACATACCATGTTTGTCTTTCTGGGTCTGGGTTACCTCACTCAAGATGACTTTTTCCAGTTTCATCCATTTGCCTTCAAATTTCATGATGTCATTGTTTTTAACAGCTGAGTAATACTCCTTTGTGTAAATGTACCACATTTTAAAAATCTGTTCTTTGATTAAGGGGCGTCTAGGTTGATTCCTGGCTATTATGAATAATGTTGGTATGAACATAGTTGAGTAAGCATCCTTGTGGTATGCTTGAGTATCCTTTGGGTATATGCCCCAAGTAGCTGGGTCTTGAGGTAGATTGATTCCCAATTTGCTAAGAAAAATGCTATACTGATTTACAAAGTGATTGTACACATTTGCACACCCACAAGAAGTGGAGGAGTGTTCTCTTTGCTCCACGTCCTCTACAGCATAAACTGAGACTCTTTAATACAGTTCCTCATGTTGTGGTGATCCTCATCCTTAAAATTACTTTTGTTGCTACTTCATAACATTAATTTTGCTACTGTTATGAATCATAATGTAAACATCTGATATTCAGAATATGTGTGACTCCCGTGAAAAGGTCATTCAGATTGTGACTCAGGTTGAGATCCACTGTTTTAGTGCCTTGGCCTATGTATTCTGTTTTAAAAATGGTGTTCTGAAATATAAATAAATTCCTTAATGAATAGAAACAGTAAGCAGGTTTTTTTTTTTTTTTTTTTTTTTTTTTTAAGAACTACAGTATGACCCTTTAGGTGGTACAGGAAATACCAAAGTGTCATTAACAATCCCTGAATTTCTATTTCTCTCATCACGATTTGTATAATTTCCTTAAAATTCTACCAAAATTCGATTCAAAGTACTAAATGCAATAACTTCAGAAATCATTACTTTTCATATGGGTATTAACTTGATCTTGTATAGCAAAATGCCCCACTACATGGTTTAAACCACATGTACTTGTTTTTTAAAATATCGGTGCCTGGTAAACCATGAACCAAATAAGAGAAAGCTGGTGCCTGTAGCTGGTTTAAAGCTGCAATTGATTGTGTCCTCACAGATGAAAATAGTGAAAAGATTTCTGAAGCCTTTCCTTTTTAAACGCCATCCATCTGCTGCACACTCAGTACTGAATTACTACCCAAAATCCTGTCCCCAAATACCTTTACATAGTTATGGTGCTGGTCAGAGCTCAACATCTCAGTTTGGTAGAGTGGGAGGCAACATTCAGCCCTCAGCAGTCACTTTGCCATGGCCATAAGAGCTAATATCTGAGACCTTACGTTTTGATTAGGACTTGGCGCAAATGGTTTCATTTCATTTTATTCTTTGAAGAAAATACTATCATGTTTCCCTTTTAACTTAGAAAATTGGGGTTCACAGAGGTGGAACTTTTTGCTATTGTCTTTTACTAATAAGAAGAGAATTAGGTACTCACTGTGGATATATGAAGCTGCCCCCAGTCCCAGTAAATTACAAGAGATACATTTACCTGTTACTAGTTCACATAATTAAAGTTATTGCTGAAAATGGAGTAATGACGTCAAAAGTTCCAGGAATGGGGGATCTATTTTGTCTCGTGTTCACTTTCTTATTTTACTTTTCTTTTATTTCAGTAAAGATACTTAACTGGAAAGCAGGCCAAAAAAGAATTTATATGCAAAATTCCAATCAGGCATATGTCTAAAGCCATCTTGCTCCTGAAATTAACTGAACAGAATAATTCTTTGACAGTGGACTCTTAATTAATAACTGTGGCAAAAGGCAAAAGATGTAATTAGTCTCTTGTTTATAGAATTATGGATATCACACAACCACATATATATTTTCACAAAATAATTTTAGTTTTGGTTAGTTAGATCTACTAAATAAAATAATGTATATATGCAGGGCTGATCTGTGGGTGAGGATACATATACAACTTCTGAGTCACCTTGCAAATGCAGCCTATAGATATTAGAGAGAGTGAACTAAACAAAAATTAATTTCTACTACCCAGTGAGGAAACGCCATACTCAGAAGTAGCAACTAAAACCTTTAGAAGATTCATAATTTGCAAATGTGTGCTTTCAGCAAGGTATGGGAATTTACTTGTATTTGCAAGTGAAAATTTCAGAAATCTTTAAAATGGCTATGTGTTCATAAGTATTATATGACGTGTTTTAGTTAATGGCCAATGTTTCGGCTAAAAATGGCTTATTATAATGGCTTTTGCCATTTTCTGTACCTTTCCCTGTGTGTCTTCTGATGTACAAAGTCAAAATTCAAGTGAGGTATTTTTATATGTGTGCTAATTAGTATGTAGCTGGAGAATAGCGGTATGCTGCTAACAATATATGCTAGTGCCTCAGCCACTTTCCTAAACATTAATAAGCATTTTAATATTTTATAAGGCAAGCTCTAAATTTTGGAAAATAAATCTGAACTCTATTATTACCCAAATGGGACACACACACACACACAGACACACACACATACAGAGAGAGAGAGAGAGAGAGAGAGAGAGAGAGAGAGAGAGAGAGAGAGAGAGAGCACAACGTGAACTACTGTGTAGCTGTATGTTTAACTCAGGAAATTATAATTTCTAACTTATCCTAGTGACCTCAGTGAGGTTTTGGAGAGCACTCAGCCTTTCTGGAAAGCTCACACATGCATGGTTGTATATGTGCACTGTTGGAAGGATAAAGATCCATGCTCAATTCTGCTCACTGGTGTATCAAGGATAAGCAGTTGCAGGGGCTCTCTGAGGATCAGGAGAGAGCTGACTAATTCTGTGCTTTAATCCATCACATGTCAGGATTTTCTCTGAGCCTTAATACTCTATCGCTGTTTCAATCATATCCTGACAAGTGCCAGGAAAGAGGGTAATACACAGACAGGAAAGTATTTCGACATGCATTTGTTTCTAAGTGGCTGGAACAAGTGGAATATGATAATGGTCCTTCACTCATCTTCTGGCTCCCCTTTGTGTTTGTATGCTTTATGCAGAGGTATGCTTAAATCCCTGTGGGTTCCATTTGCAACTGATGGGCTGAAACTGAATATTTAAGTGTGTGCCTGAGTCTTTGAGTATAGAAACTCAACTCCACACAAGTGACTCACTGAGACTGAAGGGAAGACTCATCTACAACCTTGTAATATGAAATAACAGCTGTGAAAAATGAAGTTCCTTGATCTTATCTACTGCTATCAGATCTAGAAGAAAAGCTGTCCTTTGATGCTTGAAAATAATATTCTACTGAACAAGGTTAGATACGAAAATTAAAAGTATGCTTAAAATTTTTCTTTTGACTTGTCTGAATCTATCAGCAGACATGGTTTTGGCCATATTGGTCTATTCTTTTTGTATTAATACATAATGATATATATATATATATATATATAAAGTGTAGTATGTACTACAAATCATGTACTATAAAATGTACTATGGCTTACACTCTTTTCCCACTCAAAATGTGTATGACATAATATCTATACTCCATTATAACTATACTCAGCATGGACAAGCAGGGAAGTGTGATTTGAGAGAAAGAAGTCACACATAAAGAACACTATGTGTATTCTCTTACACAATTATTTGGCTTTTAAAAAAAAAAAAGCTACTTTAAACTGAACTGTATTATTTGAGGACACATAGCTGGGTACTATAGCTAGGGTAAACAATGGAATAACCTCACTCAAGTACTAACTAATAGTAATAGTCTGTATTTATCAGTAGTTATAGGCTTTATAGGCAGATTAATGTTAAAATCTGCTAAGAAAAATCTGTTTTTCTTTTATGGACTGGAACACACAGAAATCTTTCTGAATCGGCCTCTGGAGTGTTGGGGTTAAAGGAATGAGCCAACATGCCTGGCTCAGTCCACTTTTTTTTCTTTTAGAAAATAGATATTTCCCATACACATAACATAGCCAGATTAAGGTTTCCCATCCTTCTACTTCTCTCACTCCCTGTCCCCCACCCCCACAACCGCCTTCCCATATTCGTCCACTCCCTGGCTGTCTCTGATTAGAAAGTAAACAGGCTTCTAAGGGATAATAATGAAATAAACTATTCTAAGATAAGACAAAAATTAATACATCAGAATTGAACAAAATGAAGAGAAGGAAAATAGCCCAAGAGAAAGCACAAAAATCAAAGACTCACTGGTTTGTGCACTAAGGAATCCCTTAAAAGCACTAAACAGTCAGCTGTAATACATATGCAGAGGAGCTGGTTCAGACCTGTGCATGCTGCTTCATCTCTGTGAGTTCATATGAACTTTGATCAAGTTGATTATAGGGCCTTGTTTTCTTGATGGCCTTCATCTCCTCCGACTCTTTCTGCCTCTTTTTCCCAGGGATTCTCTGAGCCCTGACATGAAGGATATGATGGAGACATCCCATTTAGTGCTATGTGTTCCAAGATCTCTCTCTGTGTATTGTCTGGCTGTGGGTCTCTGTATTGTTCCCATCTGCTGCAGGAGGAAGCTTCTCTGATGATGTCTGAACAAGGAACTATTCTGTGAGTATAGCAGAGTGTCATTAGGAGTCATTTTATTGCTATGTGTTTGTTTGTTTTGTTTTGTTTTAGAACAGAAATATTTGACTTTAGCCTAGGTCCTTGGGCTATCTAGTCTCAGATTCTTGATCTCTTAAGCAGTGTCAGATATGGTTTCCGACTTGTGAAGTGAGCCTTAAGTCAAATCCAATATTGGTTGGTTACTCCCACAAATTTTGTGCCACCATTGACCTTATATATCTTGCAGTAATGACAACACTGTAGATCAGAGGTTTTGTGGCTAGGTGTTGTTTCTGTTTCTCTTTTGGTAGTGTGCAGAGTACCTTCCTGTATCAAAGACACTAGAACAGAGGTAAAGGCTCTATGTGGATACCAGCTTGACTTCTTCGTGTTCGATGAGTTGTGTAGATGTGGTCTGCAGCAATGAGGCCTTGCTATCAGTTTGTAGTCTTGGCATCAGGCTGGGTTGTTTGAGGATTCCCATGGGAACCCTTTGGCCAACAACTCAATTAGATGTTACCCAGTCACTGAACTGGAAGCTTTATTTAGTGACAATAGATGGCCTGTTAGGATTCTATCTCCCCCATTATTTGGCAGTTTCATTTAGATTGCCTTCATGTATGTATATATTTTGGAAAGCTTCTGTATTTGGTTTCCATATTACCTTTCAAACAGCCCTTATTTTAGCTGTCTTTCCCTGTATTCCCTCAATCCCCTCCCCCTGTTGATCTTCCTGTTCCAGTTCCCTTTCCCACCCATAACTATTCTATTTCCTTTTCTAGTCCCCTTTCCCACCCATAACTATTCTATTTCCTTTTGCTAACTAGATTTATCCCCTGAACCCTGAGCCTCTTACTCTATACCTAACTTCTGCAGTTCTGTGAATTGCAGCTTGGTTATCATTGACGTAACAACTAATAAACACACATAAGTAAATAGATACCATATTTCTTTTTCTGGGTCTGGGATACTTCACCAAGGATGATTTTTTTTTCTAGGTCTATCCATTTATCTGTGTATTTAATTTTTTAAACAGCTGAAAAAATATTCCACTATGTAAATGTATCACATTTTCTTTAACCATTCTTCTATTGAGGAACATCTAGATTGTTTCCACTTTCTGACTATTATAAATAGAACAACAGTGGACATATTTGAGCAAGTGGTGAAGCATCCTTTGGGTATATACCTAAGAATGGTATAGCTGGATCTTGATGTAGATCTATTCCCATCCTCCTGAGGAACTGCTGCCAGCAATGGATGACTGTTCTCCTTACTCCACATACTTTCCAGTGTGAACTTGTGCTATTGGTCATAGCCATTCCGATGGGCTTAAGATGAACTTTCAAAGTAGTTTTGATTTGTATTTATCTGATTACTAACAATGTTGAGCATTTCTTTTTCTTTATTATTATGTGTTTTAATTTTATACATCAGCCATGGGTTCCCCTGTCCTCCCCCCTCCCGCCCCCACCTTCCCCCCAGCCCCTCTCCTCCATTCCCATGTCCTCCAGGACCAAGACACCCCTGAAGACTCATTTAAACCTGGTGGATTCAGTACAGGCAGGTCCAGTCCCCTCCTTCCAGGCTGAGCATGTGTCCCTGTGTAAGCCCAAGGTTCTAAACAGCCAGCTCATGCACCAAGGACAGGTCCCAGTCCCACAGCCTGGGAGTCTCCCAAACAGATCAACCTATTCAATTGTCTCACTTATCCAGAGGGCCTGATTCAGCTGGGGTCTCCACAGCCGTTGGTTCATAATTCATGTGCTTCCATTCGATTGGCGATTTGTCCCTGTGCTTTTTGCAATCTTGGATTCAACAATTCATGCTCTTTCAGTCCCTCCTCCTACTTGACAGTTGGACAACTGGAGCTCCACCTGGGACCTGGCTGAGGATCTCTGCATCCACTTCCATCAGTTATTGGATGAGAGTTCCAAGACGGACTGCTAGGGTGTTTAGTCATCTGATCACCAGACTAGGTCAGATCAGGCCCTCCCTTGACCACTGCCAGCAATCTACAGAGGATATATCATTGACGATTTCTGGGGACCTCTAGAGTACTCTGCCTATTCCTGTTCTCATGTGGTCTTCATTTATCATGGTCTGTTATTCCTCGTTCTCCCTTTCTGTTCTTGATCCAGCTGGGATCTCCTGCTCCCCTAAGCTGTCTTTCCCTCAGATCTTGCCCTTCATTACTCCCACTGTCGTCTAGGTTGTTCATGTAGATCTCATCCATTTCTCTGTCATTGGGTGATCCCTGGGTCTTTCCTAGGGTCCCGTTTTCTAGGTAGCCTCCCTGGAATTGTGTAGCAGTCTAGTCATCTTTGTTTTACATCTAGTATCCTCCTATGAGTGAGTAAATACCATGTTTGTCCTTCTGAGTCTGGGTTACCTCACTCAGGATGATTTTTTCTAGATCCATCCATTTGCCTGCAAACCTCATGATGTCATTGTTTTGCTCTGCTGAATAGTACTCTATTGTGTATATGTACCATATTTTCTTTATCCATTCTTCAGTTGAAGGGCATCTAGGTTGTTTCCAGGTTCTGGCTATTACAAACAATGCTGATATAAACATAGCTGAGCAAATGACCTTGTGGTATGGTTGAGCATTCCTTGGGTATATGCCCAAGAGTGCTACAGCTAGGTCTTGGGGGAGATGGATTCCCAATTTTCTAATGAAGCGCCATATTGATTTCCAAAGTGGCTGTATAAGCTTGCATTCCCACCAGCAGTGGAGGAGAGTTCCCCTTGCTCCACATCCTCTCCAGCATAAGATGTCTTCTGTGTTTTTGATGTTAGCCACTCTGACAGGTGTAAGGTGGTTTCTCAGAGTCGTTTTGATTTGCATTTCCCAGATAATTAGGGATATTGAGCAAT
Source organism: Onychomys torridus (assembly GCF_903995425.1). Lineage (NCBI taxonomy): Eukaryota > Metazoa > Chordata > Mammalia > Rodentia > Cricetidae > Onychomys > Onychomys torridus. Next base: position 20,229,278 of record NC_050461.1, on the reverse strand, counting down.
TCCTTAAATGTCTTTCAGCCATTTGACCTTCCTCTGTTGAGAATTCTCTTTTTAGTTCTATAGCCCATTTCTTAATTGGACTGTTGGGCATTTTGATGTCTAATTTCTTGAGTTCTTTATATATTCTGGATTTCAGCCCTCTGTCAGATGTGGGGTAGGTGAAGACCTTTTCCCATTCTGTAGGCTGTCAGTTTGTCTTGTTGACCATGTCCTTTGCTCTACAAAAGCTTCTCAGATTCAACAGGTCCCATTGATTGATTGTTTCTCTCAGTGTCTGTGCTACTGCTGTTATATTTAGAAAGTGATTTCTGGTACCAATGTGTTCAAGGGTACTTCCTACTTTCTCTTCTATCATGTTCAGAGTAACTGGATTTATGTTGAGGTCTTTGATCCACTTGGACTTAAGTTTTGTGAATGGTGACAGATATGGATCTATTTGCAGCCTTCTACACATTGACATCCAGTTATGCCAGCACCATTTGTTAAAGATGCTTTCTTTTTTCCATTGTACATTTTTGGCTTCTTTGTCAAAAATTATATGTCCATAGGTGTGCGGGTTGATGTCAGGGTCTTCAGTTCGATTCCATTGGTCCACATGTCAGTTTTTATGCCAGTACCAAGCTGTTTTTATTATGGTAGCTGTATAGTAGAGCTTGAGGTTGGGGATCGTGATGCCTCCAGAGGTTGTTTTATTGTACAGGATTCTTTTGGCTATCCTGAGATTTTTGTTTTTCCATATGAAGTTGAGTATTATTCTTTCCAGATCTGTGAAGAATTGTGTTGGTAATTTGATGGGGATTTTGTTGAATCTGTAGATTGCTTTTGGTAAGATTGCAATTTTTACTATGTTAATCCTGCCTATCCATGAGCATGGGAGATCTTTCCATTTTCTGACATCTTCTTTAATTTCTTTTTTCAGGGACTTAATGTTCTTGTCATATAGGTCCTTCACATGCTTAGTTAGAGTAACCCCAAGGTATTTTATATCATTTGTGGCTATCGTAAAGGGTGATGTATCTCTGATTTCCTTCTCAGCCTGTTTGTCTATTGTATATAGGAGGGCTACTGATTTTTTTGAGTTGATCTTGTATCCTGCTATGTTGCTGAAGGTTTTTATTAGCTGTATCAGTTCCTTGGTTCAATTTTTGGGGTCACTCATGTATACTATCATGTCATCTGCAAATATGGAGAGCTTGACTTCTTCCTTTCCAATTTGTATCCCCTTAATCTCTTTGTGTTGTCTTATAGCTCTGGCTAGAATTTCAAGTACTATATTGAATAAGTATGGGGAGAGGGGACAGCCTTGCCTTGTTCCTGATTTTAGTGGTATTGCTTTGAGTTTCTCTCCATTTAATTTGATGTTGGCTGTTGGCTTGCTGTGGATTGCTTTTATTATGTTTAGGTGTGTTCCCTGTATTCCTGATCGCTCCAAGACCTTTATCATGAAGGGGTGTTGGATTTTGTCAAATGCCTTTTCTGCATCTAGGGAGATGATCATGTGTTTTTTTTCTTTGAGTTTGTTTATATGGTGTATTACATTGATGGACTTTCGTATGTTGAACCACCCATACATCCCTGGGATGAAGCCTACTTGATCATGGTGGATAATTGTTTTGATGTGTTCTTGGAGTCTGTTTGCCAGAATTTTATTGAGTATTTTTGCATCAATGTTCATGAGGGAGATCAGTCTGTAGTTCTCTTTCTTTGTTGCATCTTTGTTTGGTTTAGGAACCAGGGTAGTTGTAGCCTCATAGAAGGAGTTTGGTAATATACCTTCTGCTTCTATTGTGTGGAACAATTTAAAGAGTATTGGTATTAAGTCTTCTTTGAAGATCTGGTAGAATTCTGCAGTGAAACCATCGGGTCCAGGGTTTTTTTTGGTTGGGAGACTTTTAATGACTGATTCTATTTCCTTAGGGGTTATTGGACTATTTAAATGGTTTATCTGGTCTTGTTTTAACTTAGGTATGTGGTACCTGTCCAGAAAATTATCCATTTCTTTTAGATTTTCCAGTTTTGTGGAGTAGAGGTTTTTGAAGTATAACCTGATGATTCTCTGGATTTCCTTATTGTCTGTTGTTATGTCCCCCTTTTCATTTCTGATTCTGTTAATTTGGATGCTTTCTCTCTGTCTTTTGGTTAGTTTGGAGAAGGGCTTGTCTATCTTGTTGATCTTCTCAAAGAACCAAGTCTTTGTTTCATTAATCCTTTGTATTGTTCTCTTTATTTCTATTTTATTGATTTCAGCTCTCAATTTGATAATATCCTGGCGTCTGTTCCTCCTGGGAGACTTTGCTTCCTCCTGTTCAAGGGCTTTCAGGTGTGCTGTCAAGTCACTAGCATGAGATTTCTCCAGCTTCTTTATGTGGGCATTCAGTGCTATGAATTTCCCTCTTAGCACTGCTTACATAGTATCCCATAAGTTTGGGTATGTGGTGTATTCATTTTCATTGATCTCTAGGAAGTCTTTAATTTGTTTCTTTATTTCTTCCTTAACCCATTGGTGATTCAGCTGAGCATTATTCAGTTTCCATGACATTGTAGGATTTCTGTAGTTTTTTCTGTTGTTGAAATCTAACTTTAAACCATGGTGGTTTGATAGAACATAGGAGGTTATTCCAATTGTTTTGTATTTGTTGAGATTTGCTTTGTGGCCAAGTATGTGGTTGATTTTAGAGAAGGTTCCATGGGGCGCTGAGAAGAAGATACATTCTTTTTTGTTTGGGTGGAATGTTCTGTAGATATCGGTTAAGTCCATTTGAGCCATAACATCAGTAAAGTCCATTATGTCTCTGTTAAGTTTCAATTTGGCTGATCTGTCCAGAGGTGAAAGTGGGGTGTTGAAATCTCTCACTATTAATGTGTGGGGCTTTATATGTGATTTAAGCTTTAGTAATGTTTCTTTTACATATGTGGGTGCCCTTGTGTTTGGAACATAAATGTTCAGAATTGAGATTTCATCTTGGTGGATCTTTCCTGCGATGAGTATGTAATGTCCTTCATCATCTCTTTTGATTGATTTTAGTTTGAAGTCTATTTTGCTGGATACTAAGAAGGCTACACCAGCTTGCTTCTTAAGACCATTTGATTGGAAAGTCTTTTCCCAGCCTTTTATTCTTAGGTGGTGTCTGTCTTTGAATTTGAGGTGTGTTTCTTGTATGCAGCAGAAAGATGGGTGCTGTTTTCATATCCATTCTGTTAGTGTGTGTCTTTTTATAGGTGAATTAAGTCCATTGATATTAAGGGATATTAATGACCAGTGATTGTTCGTTCCTGTTATTAGTTTATTTTTTGGTGGTAGTGTGTGTGTACTTCTCTTCTTTTGTGTTTACTGCTGTGGTGTTATCTATTGCCTGTGTTTTCATGGGTGTATTTGCCTTCCTTAGGTTGGGATTTTCCTTCTAGTGCTTTCTGTAGGGCTGGGTTTGTGGATAAGTATTGTTTAAATCTGGTTTTGTCTTGGAAGGTCTTGTTGACTCCATCTATGATGATTGAAAGTTTTGCTGGTCACATTAGTCTAGGCTGGCATCCATCATCTCTTAGTGTCTGCATTATATCTGTCCAGGTCCTTCTGGCTTTCAAAGTCTCCATTGAGAAATCGGGTGCTATTCTGATGGGTTTGCCTTTATAAGTCACTTGGCCTTTTTCCTTTGCTGCCCTTAATATTCTTTCTTTATTCTGTACATTTAGTTGTTTAATTATTATGTGGCGAGGGGACTTTTTTGGCAATCTCGCCTGTTTGGTTTTCTATAGGCTTCTTGTATCTTCATAGGCATTTCCTTCTTTAAGTTGGGAAAGTTTTCTTCTATGATCTTGTTAAATATATTTTCTGTGCCTTTGAGTTGGTACTCTTCTCCTTCCTCTATCCCTATTATTCGTAGGTTTGGTCTTTTCATGGTGTCCCAAATTTCTTGGACATTTTGGGTCATGGCTTTGTTGGTTTTAGTGTTTTCTTTGACTGATGAATCTATTTCTTCTATCATATCTTCAACACCAGAGATCCTCTCTTCCATCTTTTGCATTCTGTTGGTTATACTTGCCTCTGAAGTTCCTGTTTGTTTACTCAGATTTTCTATTTCCAGCATTCCTTCTGCTAGTTTCTTCTTCATTTTCTCTATTTCTCTCTTCAGGTCTTGGACTGTCTCCCTTGCTTTTTCATGATTTTCTTTCAAGGACTTATTGTTTTCTTCTGCTTTAATTGTCCTTTCCTCTAGTTTTTTTATAGTGTTCTTCCCATTTTTTGTTCGTCTGTTCCTCTTCTTTATTTTTGATTTCTTCTATATAAGGCTCTAGCCCCTTCATGATGTTACTTATAAGGTTGTTTTCTTCTTCTTCTTCCATTCTGTGATGTTCAGGTCTAGCTGTTGGAGAGGGCTAGGTTCTGGTGATGCTGTATTGCTCTTTATTTTGTTGTATGTACTTTTGCCTTGACGTCTGCCCATCTCCTCTTGGGTTCGTTCTTGGTCATATCAGCGTACTTGGTCCAGAGAGAGCTGACAGATTTAGGGAGCCTCTCTCTAGTCCAGATGGAAGCTCTGGGCCAGATGGGAGCACTGGTCCAGATGAGAGTGCTGACCAGATAGGAGCTGGGGGGCTGGACTCTGAGTCTCAGGAAGTCCCTGGGGTCTCCTGATTTTGTCCAGATGGGACTCCTCTTGTCCAGATGGGAGTTCCTCTGGTCTCTGGTCCAGATGGGAGTTCCAGGGCAGGATGGAATCTGGGGGCTGGTCTCTGATTCTCAGGAAGTGGCTGGGGTCTCCAGCAGATGGGTGGGGCAGGATGTGGAGACTGCAGGGTCTGCCTGCAGTCTTGGAAAAGGGGAGCCTTCCCACAGGACTCACCAATTGGCCGGAAACTGGGGCCAAGTTGGGCAGTTCCTCTTGGGATGGCTTGTGTCCGGTGGTGGGACCCAGGTGCAGTTGCCTCTCTGACTATAACCCCAGGCACTCACCTCTGGTCCAGATGGGAGCTGGGGGTTGGTCTCTGAGTCTCAGGAAGTGGCTGGGGTCTCGGGCAAATGGATGTGGGGGCAGTATGTGGAGACTGCAGTGTCTGCCTGCAGTCTTGGAAAAGGGGAGCCTTCCCGCAGGGCCCGCAGATTGGCTGGAAACTGGGGCCAAGTTGGGCAGTTCTTCCCAGGGTGGCCTGTGTCCAGCGGTTGGCAAGCATTTCTTTAAGTGTTTCTCAGCCCTTTGAGTTTTCCCTTTTGAGAATTTCCTGTTTATATCTGTATTGCATTTTAAATTGGGTTATTTGTTCTCCTGATATCTAGTTTCTTTATGTACTTTGGATATCAGCCCGCTATTGGATGTGTAGTTGGTTTTCCCATTCTTTAGGCTGCTGCTTTGTCTGAATTATGGCGTCTTTTACTGTGAAGAAGCTTTTAAGTTTCATAAGACCACTTCTTGTAATCACTGATAAACCAAATGATAACAGAAATGAAATTACAAATTCAATGCTAAATATATACAATACCATGTTATACCTAAAATGGCAGGACATATTTTCCATAAATTTGTAAAATGAACATTATGAAAACTATTCACTCACATACCATAAACTATGAATAATATCAAGAGTCTGAATCATATAGATGCAATTTTTGGGTTGTGATGCATTTACGTTTGGTACAAATTCAAATAGCAAATGTTTTCAAATTAATTATTAAAATTAGTGTTGATTAGGTAGTGTGTGTGTGTGTGTGTGTGTGTGTGTGTGTGTTTGTGTGTATAATTGTGTGTGTTTAAAACCCAAGGCACTACATAGTATCCAATTTAGACTCTGGTATTCATTAACTATGGCTGTGCCTTCCCAGAGAAGCACATACACCACTATATGAGCATACACATGATTTTCTGCCACTTCCCCTTCTCCTTAAAAGCCTGTTCTTCAGGCTGTGCTGAATTTCTCACTTTCTTAGGGTATTTTAATTCTACCTTTTGAAGCATAAGGAGATGGAAACTGAGGTAAAGATGATTATGTGAGTTTCATCATAGTTCTTAGCTCTTCTAATATATGATGAATAGAAAGTGCCAGGCTTATACCTAACAAAATTCAAGAAATGATGTCCAAGGACAGGACTAAAAAGTCATCATCCAGTGGCTTCTGATTCTGCTGTTGCCATGCTCTTCATGCCAGAATAGTAGGCAGGAATGGAAACGTGTCCCAGGGTGGAGAGTTTTAGATAGACTTGAAAGGCAGTGTGCAGAAAGTCAAATATGACCCTTTAGAATAATCTCAGCTGAACTGAAAAATGATCTTAGGAAATGTTTTTTCCCCAGTAGTCAAAGTATTGCTGAGCAGGAAATAGCCCTGTTATACGATTTTGCTCTCTAAAGCTATTCATGACTCAGTTGATAGAATGCTTTCTTGTAGCATGAACAGTGTCCTGGGTTTGATCTCCAAAATTAAATAAAGCAGGAATGGTGAGATATTCCTATAATTCTCGAACTTGGGATGTGTAAACAGGAGGTTCAAAAGTTTGAGGTTATCCTCTACTGTGCAATGAGATCCTGTCTCAAAACAAAACAAAGTGAAAACCAACAAAGACATTCAGAAGAGGTAGGAAGCTAAGATGGAGGACAATTGTTTTATTAGAACCCTCTTAGAAGGTTTGCATTTATTTTCAGGTCTACTTTCTTGGTTTTTAACACAGCAAAATAGATGACAGTTTACAGTACAGAAAACAAGATCTTACACTGAAGCTGTAGCATGGATAAATGTGGCAATGTCAAGGAGAAGTCACTCTCAGAAATTCAGAGGAAATTAGTGTCTGTGATAGAAATATACCCATGACCAACAGAAGTTCCTATTCAAAAGTTCCTAGTTGCTGGACATTTGTACAATAGCAAAGTAGAGGAAAATAGAATATAGCAGTGTCAGACAGATGAAGTACACAGTCGGGAAAATATATTGTCTAAGAAAGGAAAATCTTTCCAAGTGTGCTTTGAGCTATAAAGAACTTAATAAAAATACAAAATCAATAAAACAACAGGTCAAAGACAAGGCACTAAACGAGAATAAAATGAAAGGGGAAATTTCAGAGCTAGTAAAACAAATCAAGTTCAACACATCAACATTTATAGCTCTAATAAATAAATTAGAAACAAGGCAAGACCAGAAAGAGAGAAGAATATTGAATTTCAGCCCTGGGGGAAAAGTTAGGATGATAAATTCAATAAAGAAATATAAGCATAGAGACTTAAAAATTATAGAAGATGGGCAATTTAGAGGCCAAAGATGATCTAATATAAGGACCATTGTTATCCTTGGAGGAGAGAATCTGTTTAATGGGGGAGAAAAACTATTGAGAAATGTTAAATGAGGAAGTGTCTACCAATTTTAGACAGATGCAAACATACATCTTATGCTAATTATAGGTACAAAACCCAGAATTCTTCAGACATGTAGACAAGGAAAACATTCTTTCTCCTGTAGTGGGAGAAGTTGAGGAAACCATAAATATCAGCAAGCTCTTCATAACAGCTTTAAAACCATCTGGAAAGTGTTTAAAATTCTGAGAGGAAGCAAAAATGATCTAAGAATGTTTATTCAGCTGAGCTATCATTTATGACCTTTGGCAGACCATTCTAAACAAAAAAATAACAACTCAAGGACAGATAATAACCCCTTTTTTTTGTAGCTGAGGATTGAACCCAGGGCCTTGTGCTTGCTAGGCAAGCACTCTATCACTGAGCTAAATCCCCAACCCCTGAATTCTTTTTTTTTTTTTTTTTTGGTTTCTCTATGTAGCATTGCGCCTTTCCTGGAACTCACTTTGTAGACCAGGCTAGCCTTGAACTCACAGAGATCCGCCTGCCTGTTCATCCCAAGTGGTGGGATTAAAGGCATGTGCCACCACTGCTGGGCGACAATGACTCTTATAATGTTTCCTTTCTTACGTTTTTGAATTTTTTGTTGTCTATTTTGTATGAGTGTATATTTTGTATGCGTGAGTGAGTTGTCTCCTTCATCATGTGTGTTCCAGGGATTGAACTCAGGTTGTTAGGCTTGTCAGCAGGTTACTTAATGTTTTTGTTTGTTTGTTTGTTTGCTTTTTGGTATAGCTTTATGATGAAATACAAGTAATCAGTAAATGAAACATGTGAGGAAGGGGCCAGGAGCAGAAACAGATTTGTAGTGAGTTTGGTGGACAAAATTCTACCACAATCCCAGCACTCCCATCACGTTCCCATCCTGGTTCGTTTACTACATGCAGTCTCTTGCTCTGGAGTGTTGTTTTGACTGTTAAATATAATCGTATATTTCTTCTTTTAGTTACTTTGTTCATCCACTTTCTGTTACTATTGCAAATATCTAAACAACGGGACAATATTATAAAGAGAAAAGGTTCATTTTGGCTCACAGATTCAGAGGTATCAGTGCATGATCCATTGACTGTGTTATGACTGGGCCTGTGGGGAGGCAGAGAATCATGGTGGTGAATGGTGAATATATAGTGAGTGAAAGAGAGAGAGAGAGAGAGAGAGAGGAGCTCAGGATACTACTACCCTCTGTTCCCAGTGACATCAAAGGGTCTGTTACATCCTAACAGTTCCAACACCTCCCCAGTGGTACCATTGTTTGGGGACCAGGCCTTTAGCAAACAGGTGGTTGCATCACTTATGCAAGCTGTAACCATTTCTAATTAGTGACTTAATCACACAGGAAGTTCCTGGATGGGCTTGAGTTCATCACAGCATAAAGTTTTGGAGAGGTACTCTTTGACTGAAAGCAGTGATGCTGCATGCCTTTGGAGAGAAACACTTACTCTTTGTCCACCTGCTAGCAACACATGGGGGACCTTAGTTTTCCAATCAGTAATCACTGAGTTCTGCTGACTATATGGTAAGATTGGAAAAGTCCTGCCTCCAGCTCAAGACAGAATTCATCCAGCCAATGCTGCAGGATCCTAATCTTCAGAGATTCTGAGCTAAAGCAACAGCTGAACCATTACTATTTACCTCGCTCATGGCATATAGTAATTGTGCTCTGAATATGTTATGAGTAGTTAGTTAAATTCACCTTGATTTGTTGTAGCCATTCAAAGGAAAAGAGTAAGCTTGTAAGTAGTGCATACTGGAAATTTATTCAGATTTGAGGTTATTGACCTACAAAATAACATTGTGAAGAGACAGATATTATATTGATTTTCTGGACAACAGTAAAAAATATATAAAAGCATCATACTGTAAATGATAAATGTTTACAGTAATTACTAAAATAAAATATTTATATACTAGTACTTTAAAAGTATAAACATACACATAATTGGAATGTAGTTGAAATATAGATAGGGAAGAAAGAAAGAATCTAACTTTAAAGGTAGAGAAATATTCAAAGCTGTCATAAAATAAACTTTGGATGAAATGAAATTACTTGAAATTTTTAGTATTTACATAATATTGTTAGTATAGAGAAATACTCGGGTTTAATCACATGTGGATGAAGTATTCATATTTAACACATATTGAAGTATTTGGATTTATCATATAGAGATGAATTACTCAGGCTTAGTACACGTGGATGAACAGATACCATTCACTAAGAGAAGATTCACGAAACTACCAACTAGTAATCTCTCTCACAAAATGCCTTTTAAGTATGTGGAACATGTTTTAGCATCTCTCAGGATAGCATCATGCTGCTAAAGGAAGTAGAAACTGTGGATGCTACAATAGCCAAATTTAAATCGAGGCTCTGAGTCTACACTATTGGTATTTACTCCTCTGACTTGTCATTCCATGTTATTCCATGGGGAAATGCAAAGTAAAAAAAAAAATCTGAAGAATGTTAAGTCTGTGGACAGAAAAATAATTTAATTTTGTGTCCTGTGACAGAATTTTCCTGGGGAGATTGCATGTACATGCATCTTTCTCACAACACAAGATGAGTTTTTATTGGTGTAACCAGCAGGAATAAAGGTGAGGAGTTACTCACAGGATCAGAGAGATGCAGAAACCACCCAAGGATGCAAACAAATCAAGTGGATTCCTTTTCTAGGACAATTTATGAGAAAAAAAGAAAGCATTCTCTAAATCAAGGAAACATTTAAAAAAATATTTAAGTCAAAACCTGAAGTAGTAAAAGTTGGATGTGTGGGAAATAGAGTGAATGGAGGTTGAGTTGAATACGCTGGTTTACAGAAAAGGTCAGATGTGGAGGTTTTGAGTTTAGTGTGGCCCAGTTTGGAGGGTAATTATAAAAAGGGGTGAGAGAAGTAGGTAGGAACTGAAGCAGGTAGGAACTGAAGCAGGAACTGTCGCCTGGCTATTATGTCTTCTTGTACTTAAAGAACTGGTGTTAGCACCCCCACTCCTGCACTTCTCTCTTTTTCAATGTCAACTAGATTGATTTCGATGGTAGAGTTGTTAGGTTTTAGGTCAATTAAATTCTTACTTTTTTAACTTCTTTATCAAAAAAAGCAGGGACCCAGATGTAATTGTCTACTTCTCCTTCTGTTTGCATTAGTCTGGTATCCCATATTTTTATGTTCTCTTGTTAGGTACAGATATAATTATTATTATTATCTCAATCAGTCTTTACCTCTTTTATCATTACATCATAATCCTTGTCTCTGATAATATTCTTTGATCTAAAGTCCAATTTGTCCAACATTAACATAGCTACTGCTACTTTTATTTATTTGTGTGTGTGTGTGTGTGTGTGTGTGTGTGTGTGTGTGCGCGTGTGCGCAAGAGCGAGCAGACACAGGTGTCATGATGTGTTTGTGGTGGGTATAGGATGACTTTCAGCAGTTGGTTCTCTTATTCTATCACATGAGTCCTGGGGTTTGAACTCAGATTGTCAGGCTTGGTAGCAGGTGTCTTCATCTGTTGAGCTGTCTTATAGGCCAACTTGTGCTTGCTTTTGATGCTTGTTAGTATGGTGTACTTTTTCCCATTCCTTTATCTCTAGCTTATTTGAAGTTTCGCATTTAAAGTGAATTTCTTGTAGAGACCATAGAGCCAGATGTCCACTTCCTTTTCTGCAGCTTGATGCTCCCTCTTGTCTGATGTGCTGTCAACAGTCACATTCAGAGCGATCCCTACTATAACTGGAGAAAATTCAGCTGCTCTTATTGTCTTACATTTCTTTCATTTTTCTCTTTTACAATCTATTTTGTTAGTATCAAATATTATATGGTCATATTTTGACATCTTTCTTTTTCTTAATAGTTGTGACTCCTAATTTCTTTTGCTGTTTTCTAGAATATACATTTTAATTGAAACACATTTTGAAATAAGATTTTGAAATAAATAGCACCTCACATGGAAAGATATCCCATAAAAGATTACTTCTGGCTCCTTCCACTTATCTTTAACAATATGTCTGTTACACATTACTCTTGATTGTATACCATAATTGCCCAATATAGTTTACTATTATGGTTTTAAACTATTATATATATATATATATATATATATATATATATATATATATATATATATATATATATATATATAAAGATAAAGCCTTTATTGGCCTTTATGCATGCCTTTTCCAATGTTCTTCTTTTCAAATTGAGCCCATTTATTCAGCTGTTTCATCTTATGCTCTAGGTGTCCTTGTGCATATTTCCCTGAGCACCCCTCATAGAGAATCCAGGCTTCAAAGCTCTTACAGATTTAATGAAGAATTTATCTACTGGAATTCTGTTACTGTATTAATGAGGTGTTGGGGAGAGAAAGTGTTTCATGATCTAGGCATAGACAATAGACCTTGTGGTCTTTTTGCCCACCTTCAGTAGAAGTTCCTGCTTTCACATACCTCTTTTCAACCAGACAGGAAGGGCAGAGGGGCCGGAGATGGACACATATCATTTCCCTCAGTGAGATGGTACCCTTGTCAGTCTTTTCCTGTAATATACAATACTTTGTTACCGAGAGCGCACTTGACTGATTTCACAGTGGTCCTTCTTTTTGTGTCAAAGCTCCGGAGTCAGTTTTGTTGACACTTTGTAACTTTCTGGTGGTGGCTTTAGCACTGTGTCACCTACATGTTTCTAACCTTTGATCTCTTCCTAACTCAGCATCCGTCATCATTTGGTAAAAGTAGTGATTCAGGTTCTACCAGTTTCGTTTTTGTTTGTTTCCAGTGATCTCTGTTTCGGGTAAGCAGCTTTAGGTTAATTTTTCTGTTTCTTCATTGTTTAGGGTGGTAATTTGCCATGTGCTCTCTGTTCTCTAATACATTCTCACAAAATTGTTCATGTTTAGTGTGTTCAGTTTTCCTGGTTGTAAGGGAGTAATGACTCACAAACTCTATATCTCATAGATGGAAATAGAATTTCTCCTGGGTGTTATTTTCAGAAAATTATCAAAAGAGAAACTGAGTAGAGAAGTTGCGAGGCTTTGGAAACTGTAATATTTATAGTGCAACTGGACTTGGACAAGTATACTGGATAATAAGACAGGGGTAGCTCTTCAGAGACAGACTACATTGTCCCAGGCCTTTGACATCATGAAAAACTAGGAAAGTATGTTCTACCCCAGGGAGTGATGGCATAGTTGAAGGTGGCTAAGGATCCTAACAAACCAAGCAGGGTGGTCTACAGTTAAAATGTGCAGAATGAGTATAGATGTGGTTTTTGTGTGTGTGTGTGTGCATGCACGTGTATGTGCATGTGCGTGTGTGTGTGTGTGTGTTAGAGTTTAAAAGGGAGAGATCATCCCTAAATTCTATTTTCACAATGAAATTTGAACAAAGAACATGTATATTTAAGCCTGAATTACTTAGGAAAACATTAGAAAAACTTGCTAACATTCTGTTGATGCTTATAAATCTAATTTGAGAAATAGCAGCAAATATGATGAACTATATTTACTTCTGTGTCAATGATAACATTACAAGATATCTCTGCAGACTAGGGTAGCTGGATATGACTTCTGTGAGCAAAATTCTGAGGTATGAATTTAGACATTCTCATGTTTATAATTGATAATTTTATAGAATAAGATCATCCTCTGTAAAAAGAAAGAGCTCCAATCCCTCCATGTAGCATAGACTCTTATAAAGACTAACATGAGTATCCAGTATATATAAAATTTTGTAAAACTGTAGCTGTCTCTGAAGAAATTGTCCTACTATTATTCCAGGGCAAGTTACACTTTGTAGCTGCATTTCCTACTTGGGGGAGAAACAGTTAAGCTACTGCACAGGAGTCTTCTTTTGAGACTAGAACCTAATCAGGCATTCTGAGGAGGCAGACCATCAAATCCCAGGTAGCAGGTCTAATTGCTTTTATTTGTGCAGTGTGTACTGTGAGCATTTTGTCCCAGGGTAGAGCTGGGCTTCGGATGAGGTTTCTCAATTAAAGTGAAACAACTTAGCCTGGCAACTGGAGTTTCATAATGATATTCCGAAGCTCCACTTCTTAGCATGAAGCTGATGCATCATCATAGAACAAATTCATCATTCATTAACTCAAAATCAAATCAACATTTCTTTCCAAACCCAGGAGCAGTATCTTCCCCAAACTAGTAGTGTGAATTCTGCTTCAAGTACAATAGCATTATGTCTGAAGAAGCTAAATTTGAAATGTGTGCACTGAGCAGTCTCCACTGAATTCCAAGGTCACCTATCACCCCAGATGCCCAACTGGAGATTAGAGCACAGCAGGGCAGAACGGGGCAGGAATTAGGAAGTATGATCAGGCATCATGCCTCTGAAGCAGGTTTCTTAGTAGAAAACAAAATAGGTCTGGCGGGGATGGCAGGGAAGAAATGAGAACATGTGGTTAAGCCATTAATAATATTCTTTTGAAAGTGCGTTCTGGCTTTTCTCTTAGAAATATAGTTCAAATTTATGTGTGTCTATAGTGAGGCATGGCTTTCCCCTGGGATGGTCCTTTCTTCATATTTTAATATGTGTCAGGATAGTCCTTTTGTGTTTTTACCCTCATGAATTTTTCATAAAGGACTTCCCATGGATAGTTGCTAATATTTCCATGACTCTTATTTTCTCATCTTTTTTATTCATCTTTCTTCAAACTTTTTGAGAGCTTTGTGTTCACATATAGCTCTCTTTTCACTATGTAACAGTGAAGAGATACTAACACAAGGACCGTATTTCTTAAGAGATTAAAAAATCCATACAAGTAATTCCTCCATCTAAAACATAACTCTGACACAAGCTAGATTTTAGTTTACTTTGGAAGCACAAGAGATAAAAGCCTCTATGCAATTCTGAAGAGAGGATTATTAATTTTTTATCAGCAAAATCAATAGTAGAGGTAACACCAAGCACCTCGGGGCCAGGAGGCATGGCTAATCCACTGGGAAGAAAAGAGATCATTTTATTTGAAGAAATTTGGCTAAGTAGCATTTTAAACTCATTTTCTATAGAATTAGTTATTGTTCTCCAGATATGGTATACAGAAAGCCATCCCTTTCCTGTCTGTCTTTCTGATTGTTGGTTGATACCTGTATGGCCATTGTGCTTTGTGAGTTTAACACTTTTATTATTTAAATCCTTAAACTATAAAGTAAAGCATTCTGATTAAAAAACAAGGATTCACCTGTAAGGAAAACAAGGCTAGATGGAAATACAAGGCAGCCACCTTGATATTAGATCTGTCTTTTGCATGCATTTATCTCTCATTAATAAAACTGGTATATTTTATCAATGCTATCTTATAAAGGTACATCTTGAAAGGCAATTAATAACCTAATACTGATTTCTATGTGTAGCTGTGAGTAGGCTTATCAAAAGAAGTTTCCCTTATAGAGATAAAGGTAAATGTCAGGAATACATAAAATAGTTGAAATTCCATAATTCGGACAAACAGCATGGAAAAAAATAAAACTTCTGTTTTTATGAAGAGACAGGGAAACAATTTCTTCCCCCAAATGTCTTTAGTTTGAATGCCCTTTGGTGTTTAATAGCATGACCTCAGCATCAAAGCCTCAGCACAGCCTTCACAAACACATTTGTGATGCCATTGACCTTTGCTTTACAGCTTCAGGACTTTGTTAAGTGATCTTGGATAGCTAAAAGGGTTGAAAATCATCCATCTGTCCAATCTTATTTCTCACTGACTTTGTGATTTTTCTATATCATGGGTACAAAATTGGAGTTTTGAATTGGAGAAGTCTGTTTTGGAACAGCATGCAAGTCCACAGATACCCTCCTTCAACCAGTGAGAACCTGTGCCTAAAGAAGTACCCAGGGACCCAGAGCCTGTTTCCAAGGCTATGTGGTTTATGTTGAGTAGGAAAATGTGTGCCTCACAAAGTACAAATAGATGTAAGTATTTATTAACTAATAAAAGATAGTGATAAGTGTTTCAAATATGTTCCCTCAAAGGATCCTCAAATAACTCTTCTCTGGTGCTTTCTTTCCCACCCCACCCCGGGTAAGGTTAACACTCTTCTTTCAAGTTTTCTTCATTTTTAATAACTTATTTTATTTTTATTTTATGTGTGAGTGTTTGCTTGCATGTATGTATGTATATCACATGTACCCCTGGTGTCTTCAGAGGTCAGAGCAGGACATTGGATCCATGAACTGGAATTAAAGATAATTGTGGGCTAATGTGTGATTACTTGGAACCAACAAGCCTGGGTCATCTGCAAGATCACCAAGTGCTCTTAATTGTTGAACAATCTCTCCTTCCCTCTCTTCAAAATTTTCTTATATGGTAGCATGTTTTATTATAGTGTTAGGTATTTTTTAAGTGTATAACTTTTTTCAAATAAAATCCAACACTTGTTATAATCCCAGAGACTGGTAAATAATGAGCATACAAAGATGCAGATGTAAAAATTAATAAGTACACCAGCATAGGAAATAAGGAACCACATTGCTGCCAGCTCACAATAGAACAGACTGACTTTAGAATTTTTTTTTTTTATTATTTCCTCATATTTCTCTCAAGATTCTATGAACTGGTGTCTTGGCATACCTTTGACTGATAAAATTTAGAAAGATTACTATCAGAAGAGTTAAATTGCTCTGTGAAACCTAACAGGCCACGAACCAATATTCATCCACAGTTTGACTAATCAGGATTCATGCATCCATTTCAGAAATAATATCTTGGAATAAGGATGAATACTGTCTCCTCAACTATCAAATAAATAGTCACCCAGGAAACCTGTTATATCTTCTTTTACAGAAATCCCAAAGAAGCAGGTACTATTGTTATCGCAATTTTATAGACCACGAAGCAGAGATTTACAAAGATGAAGTAGCTTGTTGCAAGTCACGTAGGTTATGAATGTTAAACTGGGATTTGAATGAGGTTTGTGCTGTAGTGTACAATGACGGATGATTTCAGCACTGCAGCAATGGACAGTTCCCTACACTTCGTTTCCTTATGGCGAGTGTGGAGGAGTCTGCTTTGTCAAATACTACAAAGCCCACACCGTTTGGCAGTCACGATTTGCTAGGCACGGATGAGTCAACTTTTTCACGGGGTAAACATTAATGAATAAAAAGTCAAGGGGTATCAATTGCTACTCTCAAGATCTCTCGATGTTTCCTCATGGAGCTCTTTGGAGAATTGAGCTCAGTAACCCTCCAGAATGGGAAACAGCTCTTTGACACTTCCTTAATTGACTTCTCTTCCTTTGATCTCTCAATTATTCTGCTTCTTCACTCAATCAAACCCTAACTAACTCATCAAACTTAAGCCGTTATCTTATTGTTTGCTAGGGGTGAAAACCATGACAATAGGTCTAACATCAGAGGAAAGTAGCTGTTTAATTAATAAAATATTTTTATAGTTTGAGTATAGGAATATGTTGTACACCATAAACAACTAAAAAAACATGCATGCATGTGTACATATATACATATGTATAGATGATGTAGATACATAAAGGTGTAAGCCATCTTGATTAGAGTTGCCAAAGGTATTTTCTAATAATTAATGTAAGAAATATACTAATTTTTAAGGAGGACCATTCAAGTTATTTCTTGCCAATAGCAATAACTTGGTAATAGCAAAGATGTTATTAATTTTCTGAAGAAATATTTTAGAAAAAATAAACTTAATTATTCTTTTCATTACCCCCCCCCCCACCAGTCTTCCCTCCCTAACCCAAGCCCCATTCCCATCTCCTCCAAGGCAAGGTCTTCCATGAGGAGTCAGCAGCGCCTGGTACATTCAGCTGAGGCAGGTCCAAGCCCCTCCTTCCTGCACCAAGGCTTCACAAAGTGTCCCACCATAGGCACTGGGCTCCAAAAAGCTGGCTCATGCACCAGGCTGTGTCCTTATCCCACTACCTGCCTGGGGGCCCTCTAAACAGTTCAAGGTAAACAACTGTCTTACCTATACAGAGGGACTACTCAAGTACCATGGGGGCTCCTCAGCTATTGGTCCACAGTTCATGTGTTTCCACTAGTTTGGCTGGCCATCTCCATACATTTTTTTCCAACATGACCTCAATGTCCCTTGCTCATAGAATCCCTCCTCTCTCTCATCAATTGGACTCCTGGAGCTTGGCCTGGAGCCCAGCCTTGGATCTTTGCATCTGCTTCCATTAGTCACTGGATGGAGGCTCTATGATGACAGTTAGGGTATTCAGCTATCTGATCACCAGAGTAGGTCAGTTCAGACACCCTCTCAACTATTGCCAGTAGTCTAAGGTGAGGTCATCCTTGTGGATTTCTGGAAACTTCCCTAGCACTCTGTTTCTCCCTATTCCCATGATGTCTACATTTATCATGTTATCTCTTTCCTTGCTCTCTCACTCTGTTCCTGTTCCAGCTCCAACCTCCCATTCCCCATATGTTCTTATCCCCTATCCCTTGCCTTCCATTACCTGCCCTTATCCCCAGTTTGCTCATATAGATCTCATCTATTTCTTCTTCACTGGGCAATCCATGTATCCTTCCTAGGGTTCTCCCTGCTAGCTAGCTTCCCTGGAGCTGTGGGTTGCAGTATGGTCATCCTTTGCTTTACATCTAGTATCCTCTTATGAGTGAGTACATACCATGTTTGTCTTTATGAGTCTGGGTTATGTCACTCAGGAGATATTTTCTAGTTTCATCCATTTGCCTGCAAATTCATAATGTCATTGCTTTTCTCTGATGAGTAGTACTCCATCGTGCATATGTACCACATTTTCTTAACCCATTCTTCAGCTGAGGGACATCTAGGTTATTTCCATGTTCTGGCTACTACAAATAATGCTGCTGTGAACATAGTTGAGCATGTGTCCTTGTGGTATGATTTAGCATTCATTGGGTATATGCCCAAGAGTGGTATAGCTGGGTCTTGAGGAAGGTTGATTCCCAATTTTCTGAGAAACCGCCATACTGATTTCCAAAGCTCCTGTACAAGTTTGTACTCCCACCAACAGTGGAGGAGTGTTCCCCCTGCTCCACATCCTTTCCAACATAAGCTGTCTTCAATGTAAAACTTATTTCTAAAGCTAGATGCTTATGTTCTTTGGGAAATTTTGTTTTAAGAAATGATAAAAAAAAATAGGTAGTTTAGACATTCTTAAGAGGTGACCAGAGACAATTTATGCTGTGATTTACTTCATGCTATGAATGAGATGTCAAAATAAAATGTTCTACTGCTGAAAAGGAAATGGGAATATGGGGGGATAGTTAGCTTTGATAACATTTGTTATGCTGATGATATGATCACACTTATGCTGTGTCCATTTAAGTCTCAATATATGACAACAGCTTCTGAATGAATACATATCAAAAGAAAGTCTCAGGGTACAAAACACGAGCCTTAACAACATACTCTACAAAATGAAGACCTGCTGTGCACTATTAGAATTTCCTTCAAATTCTGAAATCTTGTATTATTTAACAACTGACAATTTTAAAATATAACTATGTTCTCCCCACCCACACTTTACCAACATGAGTCCATTTATAGGCTATCATCTATTTTATGAATAGGCTATGACTTTTTTTTTTCTTTTCTTTGAATGAGACCTTTGGTCCTCTTCTGTGATGTCTTCCCTGTCTGTATTTTAAAGGTGTGATTAGTAAATTCACATATTACAAATAATGTGTGCTTTTTATAATTTAGTTCTTTTAGAAAATAAATAATAGACTGCAATAGAAAGAATACTTAATACAGAATACTATTTTCACTTTGCTGTCTATCTCAACATTTCTACATTTTAGAGGGAAATTATATATGTTGCTCTGGTAAAATGCCAACACCAAACAACTTATGAAAAGAAGGATTTGTTTGGTTCAGTTTTAAGGGTCAGCCCATTAGGGAAGTTTAGTCATGGCATCAGGAGCTTGAAGCAGCTGGTCATATTGCATCCACATTCAGGAATATTAGATCAGCATAGATAGTTGTTCAGCTACCTTTTGTTTTATGCAGTGTAAGAACCAAGCCCAGAGAATGATGGCACCTTCATTTAGGTGAGCATCTCACTTCCATAACTTAATTAAGATAATCCCTACAGGCATGCTCCCAAAGCAGCCTAGTCTAAATAATCCCTCAAAGGTGTTGCAGAAAATTTATCTCCTGAGTGATTTAAGATCCTGTCAAATTCACAACACAAAGCTTCACACTATATAACACATTTCCTGATATATTTATGTGAATCATTGCAGCACTATGAAATTTACAATCACTAAATAACTATAATTTTCTGATACCACTACATTTATATATGTAAATTTTACCTTGAGCTTTTGGATAACAGACATATCCAGATATACATTTATTGACATTTTCTTCAATGTGTTGAAAGTAACACATAACATTAATTAATCAGTACTAAATTACATTAATGGAGTATAATGCCAGACATTGTGATAACTATTTAATACATGCCATCTCACTCAAATTCTCATTAATTTTATAATTGATAAAGCTGAATTTTGGAGAGCAAGTGGCTTGCTTATGTTCACCTAGTAATTAGCAGATAGATAGCTGAAGGGTAGGAATGGGGTTATAAACCAAGGTCTTTAAAGTTCAAACCCTACTCTTACTGC
The DNA here is from genome assembly GCF_903995425.1 of Onychomys torridus. Lineage (NCBI taxonomy): Eukaryota > Metazoa > Chordata > Mammalia > Rodentia > Cricetidae > Onychomys > Onychomys torridus. The sequence goes on along the minus strand of NC_050461.1, from coordinate 20,209,352 downwards.
AGGTCTAAAGATGAGGGAGAAAATTTCTGAAGAATAAGAACGAATTGCTTGTTGAATGACACTTTTATGGATTGAAAATAGCTAGCACTATGACTGTAATTCTGAGCTCAGACTCTGAATACAGCTCAATTATTGTTATGCACAATAACAGATGGACATGGAAACCCAATACTAAGTCTAAACCTGTGTCTCCATAAACAGTTTTTCTGTTTACATTAAGCTACTCCATAGACCAATTTGCTTTGAAAATGCATGGCCATGACTATTCAACTTCACACCTGACAAAGCAGCGAATTCAGACAAGGTAAATTGGAAGAGCTATGTTTAGAATACATAATCAGCTAGTAGGAAATTGTGGCTACTAGCTTAAAAAATGAAATAAACACCGAGAACTCTGAAAGTCATTTTGATCAAGACTGAAGTGGTACACACATTTTCATAAGCTTCAAATAAAAACATTAATTTGGAAACTAGAAAAATGCTCAATGTTTCTATCTCTGTTTAGATTAAATAAAAAAACAAATTTTATATGTATATTTGTTCTCCAAAATTCCTTAGGTATAATTAACTAATGAAAACCACATATAATTATATTCAGTGTGATATATGTTTGCATGGTTAGATGCCTAAATTGAATTGGTTAACATACACAGTGCCTCACAGATATAGCATTTTTAGGGCAAGGTGTATATGAGAGCATTGAAGATTTCTTAGGCATTTTAAGTATGCAATAGATTATAGTAAGATAGCATGGTGTGCAAGAGGTGTCTTGATTTGTATTTGATGTAATGAATCTGCCTATGTTTATGTCTTTCTACCTGCTGCCCTTCTGCAAACCACAGAGAGACCACTATTTTACCTTTCATTCATGCAAAATTCACTTTCCTAGTTTCAACATATAAATGACATCGTGATGGTTTTTTGTCTTTCTGTTGCACCTGGCTTAAATTTTTTCAGCCCAGTGTCTTTGAGTTCTTCCATATTGTGGCAAAATATAGGAGTTCTCTCTCTTCTTTTTGAAACTAGGGCCGATGCTGTACATGATTCATTTTCTTTATCCCTTTTTCCATTGGCAGACATTTAAGTTGGTTCCTCACACTAGCTGCTGGGAGTGCAGCTACCTTTTTTCACATATCACTTTCATTTCTCTTTGCCATATGCCCACTAAGGAAATTACTGAATCATGTGGCAGCTTTATTTTCATTTTTTTAAAACAAAGTCATTTTTGCTGTTTTCCATCTGGTACACATTAAAATTTCTACTAGCAGTGTGTGAACATTCCTTTTTTAAGAGTCTCTATCACTTAGTCTCTTTTGCTTTTCTTTGTTTTAAATCAAAGCCTTTTAATGAATATTGCTTAAGGAAACAGAATCAGATAGAACATATTACGAAGCTATTTAAGCTTTTTTACATTTTTTTCTTTCATTTTGAGATTATGATTCCTTTATTTCTTCCTTCCCTTTGCTTCCTTCAAAGACCTTCTGTAAACCCTTTCTTATTCTCTTTCAAATTCATGGCCTTGTTTTATTAATTGCTGTTACACACACACACACACACACACACACACACACACACACACACATCTTCCTTAATGTCATCTTCTCAGTCTGTAAATGTTACTTGTATGTATGTCTTCAGAGCTGATCATTTGATATTGGATAACCCACTGGTGTGCTCTTCCCCGGAGAAGACCATTTCTGCTGCTTTCCACATCCCTTTGTTGCCTCTGGCTGTTTGTATAGGGTGGAAGCCTCGTGCCCCCCACCCCCATCCACTTTGGAATGCCCATTGTTCTTGACCTTGTTCAGCTCATAAGTATGATTATAACAACGATGAGATCAAATCTCACAGTGGTTTAAAAAAAAAAACCTCAAATAACAGCTAATTAATAAATAATTGATAACTTGTAGTATTGAATGTTTTCATATACCCATTGGCTATTCGTAAATTGTCTTTTGAGAAATATCTACTTAGTAATTTATAATGGTACTGTTTGTTTATGGCTGTTCAGTTTTTGGAGTTTCACATCCATTTTTGACATTATTCCTTATGAAATGTATAGTCTATGAATATTTTCCTAGACTCCATAGGCCATCTCTTACTTCAGTTACTTCAGTGGTCATTTCCTTTACTTTGAAGATTATTTTCAGTTTGATTTCAGTATTGCAGTCTTATTTGTCTACTTTTATTTTTGTTGCTTGTACTGTTGTGTTCGGTTCCAAAAAAAAAAAAAAAAAAAAAAAAAAAAAAAAAAAAAAGAACCACTGCCCACATAACATCAAGGAGTTTCTTCTTGTACCGTCTTTTAGCAGTTTCATTTCAAGATTTATGTGGCAAAACTTTTAATTCTTTTGAATTTGGTATTTCTATGAGATGTCAGATAAAGGTCTAATTGTCTTTTCTTGTGTATGTGGACATCTAGTTTTAACAATGCCATTTATTAAAGAGATCCTACCCCCAGTGTTTTCTTGGCTTTCTTGCTGAAAATCAATTGACCCATAATGGGCAGATTTATTTCTGAGCTTTTAAAAAATCGGTTCCTAAGTATCAAGCTGTTTTGATTATTATAACTTTCAATATAAGTGTTATGTGCCTGCAGCTCTGCTCATTTTCCTCTAAATAGCTTTGGGTATTTGGAGCTTTTCTAAGTAAAAATGAATATGAAGGTTATTCTTCTGTGTTTGTGAACATGGGGCACTAGAATTTTGATAGGTGCAGCATTTAGTCTGTAGATGACTTTGGGCAATGCTGATAGGGTAACAATATATTTTATTCCAGGCTATGGATATGGCCTTTCTTTCCATTTATTTTAATGTTTTCTAACTTATTTCAACAGTGCATGTGCTGGTTAGGCTTTGTCAACTTCTAGAGTCACCTAGGAAGAGAGAACTTCAATAAAGGAATTGCCTTCATTAGACTTGCCTGTGGGCATGTCTATCAGGCATTTGTACATGATTAGTGATTGATATGAGAGGACTCTGCATTCTGTGTGCAGTGCAGATGACCCTGGGAAGGTCATCCTGGGTTGCATAAGACAACAGGCTGAATAATCCATGGGGAATGAGCCAGTAAATAGCATTTTTCTGTGGTTTTTGCTTCAAGCTCCTGCCTTGAGTTCCTACCTTTGTTTCTGTCAATGATGGGCTATAACCTGTAAAGTTAAATAATCCCTTTCCTCCTCAAATTGCTTTTGTTCAGCATTTTATCACAATAACAGAAAACAAAATAGTACAGTGCATTATAGTTTTCAGTGTATAGATATTTTCATTCCTTAATTAAGTGTATTCCTAAGCATATTTTACTTGGTGATAATATAAGTGAGTTTTTTTTTTCCCTTTGAGTTTTTTGAGTCAAAGTTTCTCTGTGTGGATCTGGCTGTTTTGGAACTCATGTTTTATATTGAGCTGAACTTACAGATCTGCCTCTACCTCTGACTCCCAAGTTCTGGGATTAAAGGTCTGTATGAGTCAACACACCCAGCTTAAATGCGGATTTTTTTGTTTTTGTTTTTGTTTTTGTTTTTGTTTTTGTTTTTTACATTTTTTGTCCAAAGCCTTGAATGGACCTAGAACTTCATACAATGAAAGGAGTTTCTAGTTTGTGCTCTTGTAGGCTAATCCTGTGTTTAAGAAGGCCACCTGAGTCTGAGGTCCACATGGGCTATCTCATAGCCTGAAGCCTCAAGCACTGTCCAACAAGCTAAATTAAGAAAGCCCCATGGATCTGGGGTCTTCCCCCATGAATCACTCGAGACTGGGAACATGTACACAAAACTACCAGAAGGACTTGTTTGCTTGTGACATGCATGAAGCCTGAGTACACAGGGAAGTCTAAAAGGCTAATTTGTTGTTTCTGACTTGGGTCCTAGGGTGACTAAGACCATGAAGCCTGGCCCAGTGGGAACTAGGATCATCAGGGGGTCAGTTCTAATCTGGATCTACTGGATACACCTGGGTCTAAGTCTCTTAGAATTTGAAGACATGGGCTTGGAGTCTGGTGTGGGCCTGGTACTTGAGTGTATATGGGTTACTACTGGAGCTTCTGGGACTGATTTGTCTATTAACATGGCTTGGAGGATGGGGCCTCAGGCATCCTTCTGGAGACTGTGGCTATGTGGTCTAGCCTGTCACTGGTACACAATTTAATGATGAGACTACAAGTTAAAGCCTATTTCTTGGGTGTGCCAGTAATTTGTCTGCCAGGGCCATCCTGGAGAGATGAGGAATGGTCCATCATTGCTTTTGATCAAACGGAGTTACTCTAGAAATGCTATGGTTGAATCTCATTTCTAACAGCAGGTTACTCTAAGTCAGGCTTGAAGCCAGACAGCTCATATCATCCTTCAGCCTCATGTAGAGGCTTTACTTTTTTTCGTGTGCCTTGTTGTCAAGATTTGGGGGTTAGAGTCATGCACAGCTATGGTTTAGGTACAGTGTGAAGGTGTTCTCCAAGGGTTCATGTATTGAGAATGTGGTGTGACTTTAAGAATTCATGAAATCAATCGGGACATTGGTCTCTGAAGTGATTAAGGTAGTTCTCATGGAATCTCATGTTAGTTCTCCTATAAGTGAGTTGTTCCATGCTCCCTTTCTTTCTTCTGTTTCCCAGTCTTCCTGTGAGATCTCTCCCTCATGTATAACCTCCTGCACTAAGGATATCTGCTATACCACATTGGCCAAACCTATGGATCCACCCAATTTTAGTCATAATGGCTTCTAAAACTATGAGTTCAACAATTTTCTTTTTCATGAATGATTAGGCTAAGACAGTTTACTATAGCAGTAATAAACAGAATGATACCTGCTAGTCTTAGCCTTCTCAATGTGTCTTTTATTATCCCTTTGATAGACTTTGGTGATATCTTCAGGTTTGAGAAGGTATTTCCAGGCATGGATAGTTGTTGGAATCCATATTTACAAAGGGCTGAATATTGAAAAGTCTTATTCTGCCACCTTGTTGATAGACTCTTCCAGATACAGATTAGTGTTCTGATATATTTCTTAGAATTAATTCTCCCATATCAACTCATCACTACCACTTAAGGGCCACAGTATTCACTGAGGACATTGTACGTGCTTGTAAAGGAAATGTTTTTAAGTAGATTATAGTAGGTTGATTATTTACTAGAAGGGGTAAGTGTTCATTATGTGCTAAGTTTATTTATGATACAAATAAGAATATCTAATCTTATAATGCTAATTTTATATAAGAAGGTTAAACAAGGTTTTCTCCTATTGTTTTTTTTTTTTTAAAGTAAGTGTATATGGGCACATATAAAATTTTATAAGAAATATTTGTCATGAGTAAGTATTTATATGGAAACAAGCATGGCATATTTATAAGCATACTCTCCTTATATTTACATGTAACAATATATTTGACAATTAAAATAAACTTAGAGGCTAACACTTTTCTCTTCTGGGTGCTTTTCAGAAGTAAAGTAAGGTATTTGCTCCCTGGTAAGAAGCACATGTGGATTTGAAACATTCCAAAGGCATGCTGTTTTATAACAGTTGGGTTTCAGTGTCTTGTATGTAACTTTTTCACATGTTGATTCTTCTTTCTAAAATCAATATGCAAAAAATAAAAGATTAAACTTTTAATGTTTCTATGTAGAAAATTAAAATGAACAACTGGTACCAACCATTCTTTTTTATTTATTCCCTCATTTTCATAGTATTTGAGATAACAGAGTGTCCTTTATCAGCAACTGCCTCTGTATATAGGTTGCCATGTCAGCCTAAGGCCATTGACTAAAATGCAGCTTTATTTTAGCAATTAATTTATCATTTTTTGTTTCCCTTATTTTTTTTTTATCATATACACCTTTACTCTCTCAACTCTTCCCACTTCATGCCTTTTCTTTCTAACTTTGTGTCTTCTTTTTCCTGTCAATGGCAATTTGTGCTGCTCAAATATTCTTAGATGTGTGGCTCTTCTCTGGAGTACCATCAGCTTATCAGATACTACACTATTAGAAAATGAACCTACCCTCTATCTCTCAGCATCTAACAAGTGCCAATCATTCCACTGTTAGAGTAGAACCCTGTGCCCAACTCCACTCTGCACTGTGGGATTTGGTTGTGTACAGGTTATATGTATGCTCTAATTTGTAACAAGCCTTTTTGGAAGGAAAGTCTGCTCCATATTATATTTAAAGTCAAATTTTATTATTGCTAGTTGGTTTTTCTGTGCTACAAGGCAAATATACATTATATATTAGTTACTCTTCTCATAGTTTGTGTGACAAAATGCCTGACAAAGAGCAACTTGAGGGAGGAAGGGCTTATTTGCAGTCACAGTGCAGAGGGAAAGAGCCCATCAGAGCAGGCAAGGTGTGGCAGCAGGACAGTAACACAACGCTACCACATGGCAGGCAGTCATGAGGCAGAGAGAGACAATGCTGGCTCTTGCTTTCTCCTTCATGTTCGTTCCCAGACCCCAGCTTATGTTCAGAGGGAGTCTTCATGCCTCACTCTCCCTGATCTAGAAAATACCTCATGGAAGCCCAGAAATTTGTTTTATAGGGATCAATAGATCCTGTCAAGCTAAAAATTCCTTATCAACCATCAGTGGGTATGAGTTCCTGAACATTTATAAATGTCATCTGAGTCCCTCTTCTTTGGCAGACACATTATCTTTCAAAATTTCATGGTTGGTCACCATTGCTCATTTCTGTGCCATTTTGATTCATGACAATGATACCTGTTTCTAATGCTTTGATGTCTTTCTTATAGGTGACACTAAGACTATGTTAAGAAACAATTTCTTGTTGAACATGGGCTAAATGAGACCTATAGAATCTTTTAATCAAGTGTAGTGTCTGGTTCCTATGTAGGTCGTATTAGTCCTTCATACATTTTCATGTAAAAATAGAATTTTACTTTATTTCTTATTAAGTTTTACTTGTAAATTTTAACAATATTTATACTAGAACAGATATGTCCTAATATAAAAATTTTACAGACAGTTACGGCAAAGGTGCAAATTAAATATTTTTTCTTCTCTCTTTCATATAATCATAGAAATCACTGAATATGTTGGATGACACATGTTTTATCAAATACTTCATAGTTAATATAACTTTTTTTGACCTTAGGAAAAATTAATATTTTCTTCATTTTATTGATATGAAACCTGAAACTTAGAGTTTGACTGTTTCACACTTTAATTATGTGAGTAGTATAATTCTATTTTCAATCCAGGATTACTTTCCTAGAAACCTATGTGAATTCCCCTTTAAGAAACTCAAAAAGTACTTTAGTAATCAAATTACATATATAACCTAGCAGTTGTAGGAATTGTCCAAATTACCCACTAATCAGAATTATATGAAGAAGATTACTTTTACTTCAGAAGATTGTTAGAATAATTGAGACACTATATTGTTTGGCTGAAATCATGGATTATTTTAATGCCCATTTGCTATATCAGTTTTATTTTCTCTCAGAAATTTTCATCACTGAACTCATTTGCAGAATACGTAGTGTTTGTCTTAGAAAGATATGCTAGGTTAAACTCCTATTGTTCCACTCAGTATAATCTAAGTTTCGCCAATGGATGCATTATTCAAAAAAAATTAAGTCAAATGATATTTTCTATGTCTACTGTGGGTATAGTCAACAGTAGAATTGAACTGAACTCTCTTTAGGAGCAGCACACCAGTTACCCTTGTTCAGAAAGATCAGAGTGATTTTTCTGACCAACATCCCATAATCAACACCAAGTTATGATTAACATTATGCATGGTATTCCTCAAGTAACACATTTGCAAACACAATGCATAATCCCATTTAAAATTTGCTTGTGAAAAGCAAGATACTGAAAAATTAAATGAATTGCTTTCCAGCTAGATTTTGAGCATGGGGGTGTGGGGTGGTGTTTAGGATGGAATGCATTATAAGGGTAGGATTATTTGTTCCCCATTAACTATTATATTAAAAAGAAAAGTTACCCATGTACTTCCTTTCTGGAGTATTTTATAACTCCATCACCAAGCAGAGCTATCCATGTCAGTGGATGTTGTATTGCCTGTTGAAACTCATTACTCTTTGTCTAAAAAAAAAAAGAAAATCATCAAAATGCATATGATTTGAAATTCCTTTTATTAACAGGTAATAACAGTTGATTGTTTGAATGTTTGTGTTTTTTGTTTGTTTTAGTTTTCATTTTATGGGTTTTTTGTTTTGGTTTGGTTTTAGTTTTTCCAGAGAGGGATTCTTTGTGTATCCTGGTTGTCTTGGAACTCTCTCTGTGGACCAGGCTGGCCTGGAACTCAGAGATCCACCTGTCTCTGCCTTCTGAGTGCTAGGAGAGTTCAGCATGAGAGAACAAATTTAATGGGACGTTATATGGATCTTGTTTACATTTTAGTTGGCAGTGTAAACCTAGGAGAGCACAGCCTAAAGATGAGGCAGAGTACTGTGGTGATAATTTATTTGTGCTCTAACAAATAAAGCTTCCCTGGGGATCAGAGGACAAAGTAAGCCACTATATTAAACATAGGGTCAGGCAGTGGTGGTACACGCCTTTAATCCCAGTGCTAGTTAACCATAGATGTCTGGAGGTCTGTCCAGACAGATAGGAAGTGATAGAGCTGGGCAGGGAGAGGAAGTGATGTAGCTGGGCAGAGAGAGGAAGTAAGATAGCAGGGCACAGAAAGATATAAGGCATGAGTATACAGGAAGACTCTCTCAAGACTCTCTTGGGCTGAGGAGTTCCTAGAGGTAAGGTGTAGCTGGCTTGCTCTCTGATCTTTCAGCTTTCAGCCCAATACCTGGCTCCAAGTTTTTTATTAATAAGACCTTTTAAGATTCATGTTACATTTGGTGACCCAACATCTGTGGCATGAATTCATGAATAAGCCACTTGCCTGTGGCCTTGCAGTGCCCAGCTCAGGCTCCAGCTTCACACATCCAGTTGTGGTGGTATACAATGGTAGGATTTGCTGAAGGAGATGGAGGCAGAAGGACCTTGCATTCCAGGCTAGCCTGGGAGGCTTTCTGAGGAGAAGCTTCAGCCTGGGCCAGGCCTGGACACAAACAGTGACAGTGGGACCATGTAGGTGGTGGCTGCTGCTCTGCTTTGCAGGCTGCTTCTCATCGTGTTGGTGGTGCAGGGAGACAAAGGGTTTACTGCTGCTTGCTCAGAAAACAATTGCCAGGACCATTGTGTTATAAGAAAGCATTGGCAAAGGTCAGTTTGAAGAAGTTTTGGTGAGGTAGCTGGCAGGGAGAAGTTACTGTGAAGATATTCTCTTCTAGGGAAGAACGTTCCTGGTTTCAAGAGGCAGAGATTTATCAGACTGTGATGTTATGCCATGAAAACATCCTAGGATTTATAGCAGCAGACCACAATGACAATGGCACATGAACTCAGCTGTGGCTGGTGTCGGATTATCATGAACATGGATCCCTTTTTGATTACTTGAATAGATATACTGTAACAGTGTACAGGGATGATCAAACTCACTTTGTCCATGGCAAGTGGTCTTGCCCATCGTCATATGGAAATCGTCCAAGGAAAGTCAGCTATTGCTCAGAGATGTGAAATCAAAGACTATCTTGGTGAAGAAGCCTGGAACCTGTTGTATTACAAATTTTGGACTGGTTGTGAGACATGATTCTGCCACAGATACAATTGATATTGCTCCAAACCACAGAGTAGGCACTAAAAGTTTTCTGCAGGGAACCATGGCCATACCTAACAGTGACTTTGAAATCTCCAAAAAGATGATGGGACCCCACAACAACAATTCCATCAGGACGATGATAATACCACTAAGATGACAACCACTCCTAAAAAAAATGGGTTTTGGACTACAAACTGCTCAGGACAATTCTGATATAGCTAGCTAAGATGATCCAGCCCCACAGACTATTCGAGGAAGGACTTTAAACAAGCCCTGAATTTTCCCACTACACAGAGACTGGACAAATGATACAAGTAACTCTCCCAGGACTTGACAATTAACCCCCAATTTTTCTTTTCTGGATCCCCTAAAGATGCCTTCACTCCTAGACAGCAGGAAGTAATTTTAAGAATATGACACCCATCAAAAGATGGGGGTGGGTGGTTCTTGGTCATTCATTGGGTTGTGGATAATTTTCATTGTTTAGGATGGTTGGTTACAAGTTATTAATTGATAATGGTCAGGAAAAAAGCTAAAAAAAGCAGATTAGATTCAGGGTTCTTGTGTAAAATAAATAAAAAAAAATAAAAAGAGAATATAGATAAGAAGTAGATTATTGAATCTACTCTGAAGGAAAAAAGAGGATATAGATATTATAAGATAAAAGGTAGATTGTGGAATCTACTCTAAAGGAAAGAAAAAGGTGTACAAAATGATAGAATAGAGGGTAAAAAAAGAAAATATGGACATGATAAGATAAAAAGGTAGATTATTGAATCTACTTTTAAAAAGCAGCTAATAGTTTTAAATATTTTACATTTATTGGATTTTTGTATATTGTATACAAATTATATTGATGAAAATTGAGACTGATTTTGTTAGAAAATATTGTACAAATATTCCTAATCTTATTTAAGGTATTATACGTATACAGTTCATTTAACAATGTAATGCAAATTGCTAGGCCTTAAAAGTCATTATTAGCAATAACTAGGATAAAAAGAAATGAAAGTTAGTAGTTAGTCTTTGCAATCAAACTGTAGGTATATTAGTATGTTTTCAAGGTCAAACAGAGATATATTTTAGATAGGTCATCTTCAAACACTTTAGAGAACTACAAAATATGGCATTTAAGATGTTTTAATAACATAGATTTTTCCTTTTTATGACAATGAGACATGTCTGCTCCTGGCAGCACCAATCTACTTCAAAGAAGATGATAAGTATTTACTCCTATCCTGTGGAGTTTACTTTCATTGTGGCTAATGTTAGCCAGTGGGCAAAGAAAGTGCCCTTACATTGACTACTGACAGTGTGCTGTCCAAAATGGACAAGCAGAACACAAAGTAAAGGACTGCCAATCCTCGTCAAGACAAGGTAGGAAAACTCTCTAGAAAATCCTGCTTCACTGATGAGTCTGTCAGATATGCTATGCCTGTAGACTGAAAATGGATCCCCCAACATTGCAGAGAAACCTTGGGTGACTGTCCAGCAGACAGCTGTTTCTGTCATTTCTCATATTTTTTGGAAGTCATTTGTTTGTACTTCCTGCTTACTCAGTTAAAATTATTTCCTTCTTGGGTCTCTGAGGGAGCTGAAGATTAGATAATTACAGTTTTCCTTGTTAACAAATTCAGAAAAGAAACTCACTAAGAGGTGTAAAGTGTATAAGCTTGAAAGACATCAGAAGATAGTTTTCTGTTGGTAATACAAGTTAGAATAGAAAGTGAATTAGGTACAACATTTGAATTTACCAAGATAGGATATATAATGGAGTATTTTCTCTGAATTTGTCAAATGCAAACCAAGTAGACATTGTTGATGTATTTATTGCCTGTATATATTGTATATAGTTATTGTACTTATTGTATATAGTTTTTCTTATATTAAGTTATAACTTCTTAAAATTTTAGACAAAAAATGGAAAATGTGGTGATATTTTATTTGTGCTCTAACAAATAAAACTTACCTCAGGATCAGAGGACAAACTCAGCCACTATGTTAAACATAGAGATCAGGCAGTGGTAGCACACACCTTTAATCCCAGCATTGGGAGGCAGAGATCTGTCTGGATCTCTATGAGTTAAAAGCCACACTGGGAACAGATCCAGGCATGGTGGCTTATGCCTTTAATCCCAGCACTAGTTAACCATAGAGGTCTGGAGGTCTGTCCAGACAGACAGGAAGTAATAGAACTGGGCAGAGAGAAGAAGTGATGTAGCTGGACAGATAGAGGAAGTAAGGTAGCAGTGTACAGAAAGGTATATAAGGTGTGACTGTACAGGAAGTCTCTCTCTTGAGACTCTCTTGGGCTGAGGATTTCCTAGAGGTAAGACGTAGCTGACTTGCTCTCTGATCTTTCAGCTTTCAGCCCAATACCTGGCTCTGAATTTTTTTTTTTAATTATAAGACAACCTAAGATTTGTGTTACAAGACTATAGACTCATGAAATAACTGACTCTATTCAGAGCACCAGACAATTTATACTCTGAGTGTAAAGAAAAGTCACTGAAGTGAAGTATACAACCACAAGGACACACTACATGTAGTAAATATATGTTTTTCTAGAAAGGAATATGAATAACAACAGCCGAAGTAAACTCACTTCTATGTACCACACCTGGGAGGAGCAATAAAGCACATTCCAAGAACAATTCTGTATTGGGAAGAAACTGAGGTCACAAGACCCTTGTCTTGTTTTCTTTGAGTGTTCTCACAAGCACGCAGGATTCTCACACGAATCCATTCTTGGACTGTGTTCTGACAGACAGCATTTCTTGAAGGGAAGAATGTTAGAGACATGTTTAAGTTAGTTTTAAAATGAGTGAAATTTATTTGCATTTTTTTCTACAGCATCAAAAGACCTCATCCCACACTCATTATCCCCTTCCTAGAGCAACAAATGAAGTACTGAAGTATCCCATCCTCAAGTTCAATATTCTTTGTCATGTAGGTATTTTTTATCAGAAGATCTGTAAATTAAATGATCTATTTGTATCCCTTCCCTTACCTAAAATGCAATGTTAAGATACACAGATCAGTTATACCTGGATTAGACAACTAAATTCAATAGCTGAAAGCAATGGGTACCTAGCAGTCACTGATCTATTGAAAGTCTAGAGTAAATGTATTCATAATCCTTGACTTTGGCTGGGGATAATTCCTGAGAATGACTCCTCAGAACTCCCTTGTGGTTGGATTCCAGGCTTTAAATCCTCAGCTACTTCCCATAGTCTGCTTAAGCTCTTAAAGCTGAACTATGTATTTGGGAAACTCAGAAGTTCAAAGCAGCTTAATTTTTTTAATGGAGAGGTACACTTGGAGGATGCTCCTTTTAAAGGGATCTGTGAGAAATTCAAGGTCTGAGGTTTTGACAAAGAAGTTTTCCCTTGAGACAGTCACCTCAAGAATATTTTATCATCTGCCTGGAGATATAGCTCACTGGTAGAGCATTTGCCAAAAATATTTTGTTGCTGGAGGAATATTTTAATGCAAATAGTTTTATTTGGGTAAATAGTGATTCCTATTTCCTTTATATGAAGAAGTTATTTTTGAGTCCATCTCTCTTCTCTCATGTTTTAACAGCAGGAAAAATTCAAGAGGCCACTGCAAGATTCTGACTGAAAATCTCACAATTAAATAAATTTCCTGTATTGTACATTTCTGCAGGCAACTGCTTGGGTAAAATTTTGACATTACAGAATAAAGATCTATTTTCCTGTAGTTTTTAAAATGTATTTACCTTCTTTAAGCTCTCAGGAGTAACACTGACAAAGTTGTTTTGTTTCTTGTTTTGGATGCTGACAGTGTAAAATCATGCCTCTTTTTTGAAACTGTTTATTGCCTCTAAATGTTTTGTAATAAAATCCTTACAATTTTTAAGGATCATATAATATGAAAAGAGACAATTTGACTCAACCCTTTACTATTTGTTGAAGCATCATGCTGTAGGTGATTAAGCTACTGGAGAGCCCTCCTTTCCTGTGTGTGTATATCTTTCTTTCTTTTTATATTGCTCTATTGAAGACTTTGATCGCTGTAATGATTGGGGGCAGAGAGAACAGGAACCCCCAATTTTTGCTCTGATTTTAAATGAAGTGCTTTCAGTTTTTGTCAGTGTGAGTTCTGATTAGCTTACACTGTTTTCACGTAAAACAGTGTCTTCAGGACACCACAGGGTTACCACACCCACTGCTCCAGCAGCTGTTGTCATCTGCACAAGACCTATATAAGGTAAAGCCAATCAACATTTCAGCCTAGTTTTAGGGGACAACATCTCAGGTTGTTGGTATTGTCAATTGATTTATTTCATAAAACCCACATTTGCCCAGCTCTTATACATTAGAACTCATAACGGAGCCTTGTCAATTTCATGTTTGTTGTTCTTCATGTTAGTTTCATGCAACAGAAAGTCCTGTTAAACCTATTTTACAGGTGAAGATACTGAGTAAGAGAGTTTAAATAACTTGCCTAAGAGCCATGCAAATGATAAACATTGGAACTTATATCCCCTGCTTTCCCTTGTGTTAATAATATACTTGCCATATTATCTAATAAATTATCAAGCTACCAATAACCTTTATTATGCATGTTATATAGCTATCAAATATGGATTTGTGAAAAGAATTATGAATATGAAATATAAATCTTGTATTGAACACAGAAAATTTGCTAGTATGTCATGTTTTCAAAAAGCCCTAGTAATATTGAAACCAGAGACATTTTAAGTGAACTGTGATTTGTGTACTTTTCAACGACAGCAGATGAGTAGAAAGTCGGGATGTCATTCCCTTGATCACTTTTCTATTCCCTGAAGATTCCTTTAAGGGAAATTGCAATTTCATCTGGATAAATATGCACTACAATCTTGTCTTTCCTGGGAATATTTTTTCTCTTTAAAATTGTTGATAAAAGGCACTATTTTTAATGCAGTCTTATATTGAATTTTTTTGTCACCTGTCAACGTGTCTTTCTGCTTTTAAAAGTAACTTTCAAGAGTTTCAAGTGCGATCTAAGATCAGTTTGGTGTTTGATTAATGCAACAATGAAACTCAGCCCAACCAATAGAAATGCATGCTATAAATAACCGGCAGCCACATTATCATTTCATTATGAGTCTAATGAAATATTATCTTAAGGAGGGAGACACTCCCAACAGCAATGCAAAGCAAGACATCAAGATTCCATGTGAGTGCCAGGGGCTGTGTTATTTACTGCCGTCCACTCATGCTGCTGCCAGGTTTAAATTTACAAAGAGGAAGTATATCTTCTCAGCTCATGACAGCTGAAGGGGAAGCCATATTGACGGAAACACAGTCTAAAAAATGACCAAATAAGACTTTGTTTTCTTCCTCTGATGAAATTACATAAAATTGTGGAGGCAGAGCATTATTTATTCTGGAAAAAAAATCAGAATTCAGGAATTCCAAAAGGACTTCTTCTAAGTATTATTTTTCAAATCAAATTATATCTCCCTTCTCAACATTTTCCTCATCTTAACTTTGAAAAATCACCACCATCCAAACCAGCATCACAAATCAAACTTCCTCTTTCCATATTTTTATTCTATTTAGACATGCTCTTGTGCATGTACACACTCATGTGAGCACACACACACACACACACACACACACACAAATTCAAGCAGGAAAACAGCATATAGTATTCCCAGGCAATTTCCCATCTAAAAAACTAACCAGGCCAGACCCTGTTTACCTTTAAGATCGGACTGGGTGAATTTGGGTGGTATGGCTGTAGACAGACTGGTGTGTGTGTGTGTGTGTGTGTGTGTGTGTGTGTGTGTGTGTGTGTGTAATCTTTATTAGCTATCCTCTTCCTTCTTTTAGCATAATTCTTATTGATTCTTGAGGAATTTTACATCATGTACCCCAATTCTACTCACCTCCCAATGCCTCCATATCTTCCCTTCACCCCTGCAGCATCCCCCCAAAAGAACCTTCACAAAAAACAAAACCAACCAACCAACCAACCAACCAAACAAACAAACAAAAAGCCACCTTGATTCTCCATCTTTCTAACATCTCTTCATCCATAGTGGTAGTATTGGGTGCTGTGGTGTGTCATGTATTATATACCCTTTTGTCCAATCATCCCCACCCACAAAATGTTTATTGTTATGAGTTATTGCTCTGGTTCAAGGCCTCTGGCACACCATCATCACTGGGCCCTCACTGAAACTCCCTCAGATATCCTGAGTTGTTGCCTGAGTCATGGGGATCCTGTAGCTAACATTCAGCAGGACCAGTCCCCTCACACACACCAGCAGGTCACAGATGGAGTAGATGTTAGGGTGGGCCAACTCGAGGCCCATGATGTGGGTCTGGGTGGTAGCTAAACTGGTCAGTCAGAGTCATTGGGACTATCTCCCTCAGGCAGGGGCAGAGCCAGTTCTCCTAGGCCCATGCCATCAGGACCAGCTCTCCCATACCCATGGTGAGTGAGGGGCCAGCCTTCTCATGGGAGCTGGAGGAAGCTCTTGTGCGGCATTGTCCAGCTATGGGCAGGGCCAGCTATGCCAGGGTCAGTGACGGGTGGATTTGGCTTAGCATGGCCCTCAGATTTCAACACGTGATTTCTATGACCCCTTGTGGCGACAAGGACATTATCACAAACCCCAGCTATAGCAGGAACACAGATCTAGACATGGCCTTGGCAACAGCTCAGGCCTGGATATCACCATGCCTCAGTGTGTCAGCACAAGCCACCCGGCTCAGCATGGCCCCAGTAGAGGCATAGCCCTCAGACACTAACATGGCTGTAGGTTGTGGCCTAGACCCTGAGCATCCTTGTGGCCAAGGTCTGTGTTGATGTCCATGGCTCCTGATACCATAGAAGGCCATGCTGATGCCAGGGGTCTGGGCTGCCACCTGGGACCATGTTGGTGTCCTGGGACCATGCTGCTGTGGGGGCAATGCTGATCTGAGTGGCCTCTGGTGCCACATGGGGCCATGGTGGCATCAGGCCCAGGCTGCTACCAAGCACTATGTCTGTGTCTGTTGTCCTACCATAGCCAGGGTCTGTATTAATGTCCATGGCTCATGATAACAGCAAAAGCCACAGTATGCCTGGGGTCTAGTTATCCTTCTAAACCAAATTTAGTTTTAAGATTTTTATCCACATTTAGAAGTGTAGTTATTTCCTGCTAATACTATTCCTGCTACGCTAAGGAGCTAAAGAGACATGTTAGTAATACTTTATGATGGTAGATTACCTGCAGGGCAGTTCAGAAAGATAAGATGCCCTGAAGAGAAAAAAATATATAGTGTAGTGTTTTCCAAACAATTTGTCTGATAAAAGATAGTAGAGACTTCTTGTACAGAAGGAAGCCATAGTTTGATCTGCTGTTTATCTTAGTGCGGGGACACAGGAAGGTTTAAGATACACTGTGCCCATTCAAGTGATCAGCTTTAGAGAGAGATAATCAGAACATCAATAGAAGGGAGGAACTCTGCAAGGCAAGTAACTATTGTTTGTGGCAGATGTTAGGATCTGGCGTCACTATGGATCATCTGGAAGAGTTAATGTCCATTTAGCAGAACTATGTGGAACTTTGATTGCCTCAGTGTGACAGTAGATGTATGCAACTGACCTTCAGGGACACAGGTGGAAATTAAATTCTGGGACCAAAGGGTTTTTTAATTTTTTTTTGTGCTACTACCTAGCTTAGAACAGAGGTCCTCTAGGAATCAACATGAAGGCTTGTTAAAATAGGCAGAAACTACCTTCCCTGAGTTTCTGATTCACTAGGCTTGGGGATTGGGGGCTGAGAACTTGCGCATCTAGCTATACCACAGACGCTGTTGCTGGACTGGCCTAAACATTTGAACAGCACAGAGTTAGTTTTTATTAGCCTGCTTTTCATTAGACCCACTTCTGAATGTCCTCTGAGAAAATGAAATAGCCAAAGGGGAAATATGTTTAATATGGTCCTTAGATGAATTAACTTCAAAATCCAAAATTTATTTTCACGTAATTTATGTAATGTAGTAGTAAACTGTTTTAGTTTGAATAAGGAATGTCTGCCATGTGTTCTTTCAAAGGTGGTCCCAGTTGGTGACATTGTTTGGGGAGGTTAGGGAACTTTTGAATGTGGATCCTTGCTCAAGGAAGCACACCGTTTGGGGTGGGTTTGGGTGAGATTACAGCATTGTGTCTCTTAGAGTTTTGTTCTTTCCACTTCTTGTGCATAGACAAAATGTGATCCTTCTGCTTCCCATCCCCGATTCCATGCTGTCCCCATCATTATGGATTTCTTCTCTCTGGAACTGTAAGCCAAAATAAACAGTGTTCCTTACATTGCTGCTGGTTGTGTTATTTTACCACAGCAACAGAGAAGCAACCAATACACCAAGTATGTCTGTGTTTTATTGTTGTGGTGGTGGTGGTAGTGGTGGTGCTGGGGCAGTGGTAGCAATGATGGTTGGGTTGGTTTTGCTCCAGTGGGGGATCAAACCCAGGGTTGTGCACAGACAAGTTGTATACCGCTTCCTCAGTCTCCCGAGTAGCTGGTATTAGAGGTATGTTTGGTATGTGCCATTGCACCTTGCCTTTGGAGTTCTTTAAAAGCAATGAAGTGTTCTTCTCTATGTCTTTATAGCTAGCACACTGCCCATTTAGTGACAGCTGTATAATGATACACACTTTTAGTAATATAGTTTTTGCAAATTCATTCCTACAGAGAAAGACATTTTGAGAATTTACTCAAACTACCAAAAATTCATTTATTGATTTGTCTGGCAGATTAATGGTCCAACAAAAATATCAACAATCCAATCCTAGACTTGTGAATATGTTACCATAACGTTGGACAATAAGTATAAGAGGGGACTAGTGGGAGGGGGGAGGACAGGGGAACCCATGGCTGATGTATAAAATTAAAACACATAATAAAAAAAAAAAAGAGGGGACTAAGTGAAAGGATTTTGAAATGGAGAGGTAGGATCACCCAAATGGACCTGTTGTCATCACAAAGCCAAAGGGAATGGTTTCATTGTAGATACTTTTGTGGTGCAGCATGGGAAATAGTCAATCAGCTTTTTTCTGAATTTGATGATTGCAAATTTGCTGGGAGCCAAGCAATGCAAGTGTCCTCTAGGAGGAAACAAATGGACTCTTTCCTGAAGTCAGCTTCAAATTGATATCTACACTCATGTAAAATGTTCTGTGATTCCACAAGGTGCTAAATAGAAGTGTTGGGAGATATTATGGAAATTAGTTCCTTTTTATGATGATTCAGCCAGAAAATCAACTCTTCTTTCAGTAACTCCTCTGAAACCTTGGCATGTGCCTATATTGTGTTATTTTGCTTTCTGTTGTTGGGATAAGCACCATTACTAAAAGCAATTTAAAGAGGAAAAGATTTATCTTACTTTACACTTCCAGGTCGGTCCATCTTTGAGGGAAATCAGGGGGTAGCTGGAAGCAGGAACCATAGAAAAATGTCAATTGCTGGTTTGCTCATTGGCTCACACTCATCTAGATGTCTTATACAGCTCTAAACCACCTGCCTAGGGATTGTGCTACCCACAATGGGCTGGATCCTCTCACATCAAGACAATCTCTCTCAGATGTGACCACAGGTCAGGTTGATATGGGAATATAATCTGCTAAAGTTTTCTCTTCTCTGGTGATTTCAGGTATGTGGAGTTGACAATAAATGCTACAGGATCATGGTTTTGTACACTGGTTTAAAAAAAATGCTGATTGGCTGATAGCCAGGCAGGAATTATAGGTGGGATAAGCATATAAGGAGAATTCTGGAAAGGAAAAGGCAGAGTCAGGAGATGCCAGCCCGCCTTCCAGGGAGCAGCATGTAACAGCACACAGGTAAAGCCACGGAGCATGTGGTGACATATAGATTAACAGAAATTAGCTGAGTTTGAGTGTAAGAGCTGGTCAATAGTTAGCCTGAGCTAATGGTTGAGCATTTTTAATTAATATAAGCCTCTATATGTTTACCTGCATCTAAGTGGCTGCGGACCAGGTGGGACACAAGAAAACTTCCAGCTACAAAAAGTACAACCCAGCACAGTCTATTGAGTACTCAGAGCTTAATAGAGTTGTTACCTGGAAAGTAGGGTATTACTGTAATGGGCTTGACCAAGTTGGTTTTTTGGAAGGAATTGTGAAAACAATTGGATCTTTGAGCTGGAGAAGCTAATGAGTGCCCAGAGCTTAGTTGGCTCAATTAGTAAGAGACTGGAAAATGAGAATATTAAGAGAAATGTAGACAATGAAGACCTGGCTTGCGAAGTTGCAGAGGAGATCAAGGACTTAAGAACTGGACTAGGGGCTCTTTGTGTGATATCCTGTGGTATTCTGTGGTTGCTGCTGGTCATTTGGGGCTGAAGAATCAGCTTTGATTAACAAGAAACTACTACCACTAATGTGAAACCTTCTGTGCTTCACTATGACAATGGATGCTAGAGAGCTGGTGTTAAGGAATCATCTGTGATTAATATGAGATCAATATCCTTGAGGTGAAATATTCTGGGGTGTCTTTCAATAGTCAGTATACAGAAACTGTGATCCAAGGTGGCCAAGGCTGTGTTTCAAGCTGGCAGTGAAATTTGATAGTATATACTAGTCTTCCACATAGTACTGGTTTTGAAGACATTAAAGCTGGAAGATTGAGAGGGGAGAGGAGCATAGATAATTGCTGAAGCCTGGCACCATGTAGCAGGGACAGAGTACCTGAAGAGAGGCTGAGAAAGGCCATTGTGGAAGGCACCTCAGTTACAATGGATCCCCCAGTATAGTAGAGATGCCAGGACCATGGGAGGTCTGCTAAGAGCAGTGGTAGATGTGAAGTAGAGCTGGCCTGAGCTTACAAGATAAGCTGTGTCTGATGACAACGGCCAAGCTAGAGAAATGTGGCCAACCAAGTCCCCCAGAGCTGCAAGATTTACATTTATACTGCCAGATTTTGTTTTTGATAGAATGTGATTGTTTCGTGCCTTGGTTCTTTCTTTTTGTAATAAAGTATATAATTGTTTTAATATCTTACAGGAGATCATAGTTAAAAGAATGAATTTTCAAAGAGACCTTTGCCTTTCAAAATATTGAAATTTTAAAGAGTGTTGTACTGTTAAAGGTTGCACTATGTTTGGAGATAGTGACAAGAAAAGACAGATTATGGATCAGCAGTAGTTGGTCTGTGCATCAGGTTGACATGGCATGTACTGTGCTAGTTATTTTTACTGTCAACTTGATACAACCTACATTCACCTGAAAAGAGCAAACTTCTGTTGAGGACTTGCCTAAACCAAGGCTGCCTGGGCCATGCCTCTGAAGTTTGTCTAAATTGATGAATGGTGTAAGAGAACCCACAGAACTCTAGGCAGCACCATCCCTAGGTAGGCATGGCTGGGATGTACAAGAAAGTCAGTTGAGCATGAGTGAATGAGCAAGCCAGCAAACAGCATTCCTCCATGGTCTCTATTTTAGTTTCTGTCTTCAGATTCCTGCCTGGGGTTTCTGGCCTGACTTCTCTCAGTAAGGGACTGTTACCTGGAAGTGCAAGCTTAAATAAAACCTTTTTTTCCCCTATGTTGCTTTTGTTTAGAATGTTTTATCAGCTCAGCAGAAACCAAACTAGCACATATATGTATGAATCATGTGTCTTGATAAATTTAAGGATTGTGTTACTTCAGTTTTGATAAGATTAATAAATTTTACATGTCAACAGCATTGATTTATTTAGAATACACTCTTGATATTTTTTCATGAATGACTTGTATTAACAAATTTAAATGTTTCTATTCAAAAGTTCTATAAATTATGTCAATGTTTAGGGTTAGAACATGTCTATTTAATAAAATATTTTCAAATGACTAAAGATGCACTATTATTGAAAACATTAAGATGAAATAATATAGTACAATGGCTGGAGTATAGTAGACATCCAAACGTTATTTACTAAGTCCCCCAAAAGATTAGCCAAGATGAAAATGACTCTTGCTCCCCTGCTAGGCTGGTCTCTGTGCTGACAGCTTCTCTCAGCATGTGCTTTCTGCTTCTGCTATAGGAAAGGGCTGGTGTCTACTTTATGTTTCTACAACTTAGTGGTGAACCTGCTTGCTGTTTGCTTGTTTATATTCTTCGTTGCTGTTATCTGAACAGTGCAGCATGAGCTTTGTCTTTTCTAGTGCAGTTAGATGTCTTTTGTTTTCTTCAGGGTTGCTTCATTGTCTGTGGCAGGGGTATACTGCTGTTTTACTACTGCCAAATTGATTAGTGTTCAGATACCTGTTAATAAAAGCAGCACTTTTACCAAGTGTTGCAGTGTACATGCTTGCTTGCTTATATTCACGGACCACATTCTTTGAACTAGAATTCCTGATTTGAAGATGAAGACAGTTTATAAAACTTTACATTTAACAAGAAAATTTTCTCATGAGAGATGGCAATAATTTATTTTCCAATCAAATGTAGATGAAATTCTAAACAGTCTTATTAAATAAGAAACACAGAGCCAAATACAGAGTTAAAAGCCCAAGAGATCAGAACACTAGAGAAGAGCCAAGACTACCTTTAGCTTACCACTCACTTCCGTTACTTCCCCAGATAGCTTTTTCCTGTCTGACTTGTGTTTTTATTGCCTTTCTGTTCTGCCTTTTCATTGGCTCTAAACCCAACCACATGACTCCCTCATCACTGCCTGTCTCTACAGACCTCCAGGTCTCTATGGTTGGTACTGGGATTAAAGGTTCACGTCACCATACTTGGCTGTGTCCTTGACCACAGAGACTCTGCCTGCCATGTGATTGGATTAAGGGCGTGGACTACCACCACCTGACTTCTGTTTCTGGCTTGCTAATGACTTCTGATCTCCAGGCAAACTTTATTTATTAACATACAAATAAAATCACATTTCAGCACAATTAAAATATCACCACAATCAAATCGTTAGTTTTCCCTCATATATGTACAGATTCTGGGTATTGAAAAAAATTCTTCACAGTTTTCCAATTAGATAAAATTCACAAAAAAGCACATATTCTGTGTATTTCTAGGCTCATGAAAGAACACACATATATTCTGTCTATTTACTATTCTGAATACTGCATATTACTTTGGTTCCCATTCCCATTCTTATGGGAAGAGAACTGATGTACACTGCATGGAATAAGTATGACTCATTGTATGTGTAACATTATAAATGATGATAAATTTATAAGGCATAAATCTTGAATACCTTCAGAATCCAGTAGGCAAAGACAGCACAGCTGAATTTGCTCAGTGAGAGGTCATGGCAATCATCATGAGAAGTAAGGTAGAGGGCAGGGAAGGCAAGACCAACATATCTAGAGGTAGATGTGAACGGGCCAGCATGGCAAACAACCGCACGTGTCTGAACTTTCCTTCTTTTGCTACAACAATGTTGTCATTTTCCCGTGAAGCGTTCCGATGATGATAAAAGAGCAGTCTCACTGGTAACTTTAGCCTGGCTTTCAAAGCTTCAGTATTTACATTTTGAGGCTTGACATTTCATTAATTCATATGAATGCAGGAGAGACGCAGAAGTGTTGGAAGCTGCCACCAGCTATTAAAGAGAGCTTAGGTGACAGGCAGCCAGCACACATCCGTCACGATTTAGCCCCAAGCTGTGGCTGCCGTATCTCAGAAGCAGCTGTGACATGTCTGTCCTGATGAGTGCCTGGAAGCAAACAATGACAAAAGCTCAAGAAGATCCCCTGTGTGGAGGAACACAACCATAGGCAGTCTGGATGCAGGCAGCGTATTTGAAACAAGAGTCCGGAAATGATACCTGGGGGTCACCAGTTCTGAGGGATGCCTGAAAGCAAAGAGATCAGAGCTCGGAAGACAAACTTGGTGTGAAATACCCAGAGAAAAACACATAAAGACATCTCTCTCCTCAGGCTCCAAACAAATCAGCCAAGAAACATCCTGCATCATAAAAAGGACAGATGCTGTGAACTCCAGGAAAAAACCCCCCACACAAGTAAGAGTTGTGGCTCCCATAACCGAATTCTCCATCTTGCAAACTATTGTTTCAGTCGAAGAAAGAGATAAGCAGTCACTCTGCTAGTTTGGTAGA
Organism: Onychomys torridus; assembly: GCF_903995425.1. Lineage (NCBI taxonomy): Eukaryota > Metazoa > Chordata > Mammalia > Rodentia > Cricetidae > Onychomys > Onychomys torridus. Next base: position 20,185,641 of record NC_050461.1, on the reverse strand, counting down.
ATGTTTAAATCAATGATTCTTAACCTTCCTAATGCTCTGACCCTTTAATACAGTTCCTCATGTTGTGGTGACACCTCTAACCATAAAATTATCTTTGTTGCTACTTTATAACTGTAATTTTGCTACTGTTATGAATCACAATGTAATTATTTTTGGAGACAGAGGTTTGCCAAAGGGGTTATGAACCACAGGTCAAGAACCACTGATTTAAATAAGCTCACCCATAAACAGCTTCATAAATTTGATATATATATATATATATACATATATATATATATATATATATATATTTACATCCATTAGAATTTTCCTAATGATGTATTTGTGTATTAGAGGAACTATGACTAATCAATAACAGAAGTATTTATTCCCTTTGGTATCTAGCATATGGTTCTTTTGCTCTCTTTGAAGGATATAAAATACCTTATTTCGAGAGTAAACCATGTTCCTGTTCCTGTTTCAAGGTTAGGTCCTGTGAAAGAGAATCTTTTGAATATTCTACAACCCCCAGAGAAACCACTAGTTGAGTGATATTTCTTTGGTTTAAGACTTTACTAATGTTAACAAAGTGAAGGCCATCTTAGTATGTTTTCATTGACAAGCATGTGGGTCAGGGATGTTTCTTAACAGAGATGGCAGGAGAAAGAAAGCTTTAGGAACAATCAAAATGTGCCAAACTAGATCCAAGTGTAAGCAAATAAAAAGGCTGGGCTTGGGATATTGTTCAGTGGTAGAGTGTTTGCCCAACATGAGGGAGGCCAATTTCCAGCAAAACACACACACACACACACACACACACACACACACACACACACACACACACACACCACTGCAATTCATTCTCAATGACATATGGCACATTAGATTATCTTAAAGTATACAGAAAATAGGAGGGGTGAACCAGGAAGGCTGAACACATATTTAATCTTATAGTTACTGCTTCTGGGTAATCAAGTTTAATAGAGATCCAAAGTCCTCAACCATTGGCATGTGAAAGCTATTACATTGTTCTTAGAACAACTGAAAACAAAAACAATGACAGAGATGTAAAGTGCATGTTTAAAGAGAACATGACCTGTTGGGCCTTCAACAAGGTTACCCACACAGGTTTCTTAACCTTCAGTCCGCTAGAAATCCTAACAAATACTTTTCAGTGACAGTGGTATTGAGCTTTCCTGTGACAGAAAAATGAAGCAGACTAAAGGAAAAATATCAAAGAAACTCTCCATGAAGCAGGAAGGCAGAGTCCAGAGCTGGTGGCATTCCTGTTTCTTGCCCTATTCTGACCATACTAGAATTTAGTGATGGCAGGGCATCACTTACTAGAATACAGTGGTGCTGAATGCCTCCCGTCTATCAAGTGGCAGTAACAACAACCTCTTCTGTAGTTTTACAGGGTGCATTGAAAAACACTAGATAAGAATTTAGGCATGACTGGGTGGGGAGCGACTGCTTAATTATCTGTCATAATTATTCTTACCATTCCAGGCAACTACTCGGCTTATACCAACTATAGGTCCATGAATATGAATGAGTGAATATAAATAGTCATTTTGCTACAAAATCTATGACCAAATTTTCTTCTTACACAGATTAGAAAACAGAATTCTTCAGTATTGGAATTGCAGATAACCTGTAACAGACTGTTAGTCATCCAGGCGAAGACAGCCCCTCACCCCTACCCTTAACAACCCCCTTTCAATGGATTCATTTTTCTACTTATGATTTTGTTGGATCAGCTGCATAACTTACATTTTCCTTTTCAGCATGAAAAAGGCGTATTTTATTTTGTGCCACTTAATCAGAAATACTATGAGATTAAATATTAGATGTTGCTGCCTGTAGCATCCTTGTAAATTTGGTTTCTTCCTAGAAGATGCCATCTGTTGGAAAGAAGTTTTTTTTTTTTTTATTACATATGTCTTTTAAAAAACTAACTGAAATCCTTGTGTACTGTTAAAAAATGTGTAATAAAGAAAAAACAAGTCCTTTCCCACCCATTTCTACATTCATAGTGGTACTGAAATCTAGTAGGTGTCTTGGAGTGCTTTTGCTTGCTTTTGGTGCCTCCATCCCTCAGGACAAGATGTCACAGTTTTCCCATGGACTTCCTTTGAGTTCTGCCCTCTTAAGCGTCAGCCATTCTCTTAGTTTCTTTCCTGCAGGATCTCACTGTTTCAATCTCTGTCCCCTCAGTGGTCATTTCACCATGGAAGTTATTCTGAAGATGCATTCAGTACTGTGTTCCAGATAAGGGAGGCAAGGCACTCGACTCTTGGCAAGTAAGTCATTAGGTTTTTTCCTCCATGACACACTGTATTCCTCAATACCGTATTCAAGCCATGTTGAACTGGGAAAATATCAGTAATGTGCTATGTCTTTTAAACTTTAGCATCCCCTCAGGTAAGATGAATTTTGCATAATAACATATTGACATGTTTGTTGAATCAGTCACAGGTCTTATTTCTATGTTTTTCTGTGATCTTTGTTCTTTTATGTTAATTTAATTAATTTATTCTTCTCTTATACAATACATCCTGATGGAAGTTTCCCCTTTATCCTCTCCTTCCAATTCCTCCTCCCACAACTACCCTCTCCTCTAGATCCACTACTCCTCCATTTCTCTTCAGAAAAGAGCTATCGTCCAGGGAATATCAAGCAGACATGGTATAACAAGTTACAATTAGACTAGTTGCATACCCTCATATCAAGTCTGAGCAAGGTCAACACAGGAGAAGGAAAGGGTCCCAAAAGCAGGGAAAAGAGTCAGTGATAGCTCCTGCTTCCATGGTTAGGACTTCCACAACAACACCAACCTACACAACCGTAACTCACATAGGCTCCCTGATTGTCACTTCAGTCTCGGCAAGCTCCTGTGGGCCCTGGTTAGTTAATTCAGTGAGCCATGTTCTTGTAGTGTCCTTGACCCTTCTGGCTTCTGCAAGCCTTCCTCCTCCTCTTCAACAGGATTCCCTGAGCTCCACCTAATGTTTGGCTGTGGGTTGTTGTATCTTGAACCCTCTCTGATGATGATTGTGCTAGGCTCTGGTCTATGAGCAAAGAAGAGTATCATTAGAATCATTTAGGGGTGTGTGTGTGTGTGTGTGTGTGTGTGTGTACCAGTCATGTTTCGTTCTAATCTAGGTCTCTGGACTATTTAGTCTCTGGTTCCTTGTCCTCCAAGCAATGTCAGTCATGAGTCCTAGTGGCCCGGGTCTCAAGTTGAACTAGTCATTGATTGGCAGCTCCCAGAAGTTCTGTGCCACCTTTACCCCAGCACATCTTGCAGACAGGACAAATTGTAGGTTGAAGGTTTTGTGGCTGGGTTGGTGTTCCAGTCCAACTACTGGAAACATTGCCTAGTTTTACAGAAGATGGATAGCTCAGGCTCCATAGCCCCTATTACTAGGAGTCTTTGCTAGGGTACCCTCGTAGATTCCAGGGAGTTTCCATTTCAGTAGGTTTCTACCTTGCCCCAGAAATCCCTCCATTCCAGTCTGCTCTCCCAGTACTCTCTCCCTCTACCCCGACCTGATCCTTCCTGTTCCCATCCCTACCTCCCCCTAGTCTACCACATATTGGCACAGGAGATAACTTCCTGAAGAGGAACACTAATAGTGCAGGCACTAAGATCAACAATTACTACATGCCACCTCTTGAAACTAAAAAGGGACAAATCAAAAGGACAAAACAGCAGCCTATTGAATGGGAAAAGATTTTTTACTAACTCCACATCTGACAGAGGGTTAATATCCAAAATATATAAAGAACTCAAGAAACTAGACATTAAAAAATACAATTTAAAAATAGGGCACAAATCTAAACAGAATTCTCAACAGAGGAATCTCAAATGGCTGAGAAGCACATAAAGAAATATTCAACATCCTTAGCCACCATGGAAATGCAAATCAAAACTACTTTGATATTCCATCTTACACCTATCAGAATGGATAATATCAACAACATAAGTGACAACTCATGCTGGTGAAGATGTGGAGCAAGGAGAACACTCCTTCATTGCTGGTGGGCATGCAAACCTATATAGCCACTTTGGAAATCAATATGGTGTTTCCTCAGAAAATTTGGAATTGATCTACCTAAGACCCAGCTCTATTACTTCTGGGCATACATCCAAAGGATGCTCCATCATACCTTAAGGGCACTTGCTCAACAATGTTTGTAGCATCTTTATTCATAATCGCCAGAAACTGGAAACAATCCTCACCCAGAGAATGGAGTATTACTCAGTTGTTAAAAAAAGTGAAATCATGGAATTTGCAGGCAAGCTCATGGAACTAGAAAACATCATCTTGTGTGAGGGAACCCAGACTCAGAAAGGCAAACATGGTATGCACTCACTTATAAGTAGATATTAGCTGTAAAATAAAGAATAATCATATTGCAATCCATAGACCCAGAATAGCTAAGTCACAAGGAGGACTCAAGGGGTGTTTTTGGATCTCCCTGGGAGGAGGAATAAACTGATCTTCCTTCTTAAAGTGGATGCAGTCTTGTATTTGTGCTACTTTGTAAATGCCGTGCCTTTCCAAACCTTCTAGGTGAAGCATTGTATCATTTCAACTGTAATTTTAAAATCATTCATTTAGGAAAACTTCTCCAGATTTGTAGTTCCATTTACAGACTTCTCTATGGCATTTTGAAAATTTTAACTTTTAAGGGATCTAAATTTTGTATGATAATTATTCATTCACTTGCTTCAAATAGATTCAAAGAATACTTTTCCTACCTCTTAGACGGTACATTGCTTTGAGTCAATACTCAGCTACTTCTTTTTAAAGTAAAATAATGATGTCAATAAAAATAATATTGGCTGTATTATTAAATAATTAATTTAATTTTAAAATATTTTCTTTAAGAAATCAAAAATGAACTTTTTAAATACAGACATCTAGAGTAATGTAGTCAAGTTTGGAAAATATTTACTACTTTGCTTGTAGATTAAGATGATAATTTTAATCTTGATTTAATAAAATTCTATAAAAATAGAACCTGCATGCTTAGGTTTAAGTCTTTATTTTGATTTGTGTCTAGGTGACCTCTTTGGAACTTTAGTTCCCCATTATGGGTTATTCACATGTTAATCAGGTGGTGCAACATTATATCTTAAATAAGGAGCTTAAATTATCCAAACAGCAATGAATCCATTTTTTTTTCACATGAAGGCATGACTTTCATTTTAGTCAATATTTAGGTAGATCAAAGAGCATGTTGAGAAAATACGAAATCTCTTTCCTGAAATTACAGTCGTGTTATTTATAAATTTTTTATCCTCTAGCTCATATAATATATATGGGTCATTTAGGGAAAAAATAAGACTTCAGAGAGAATGCATCCATTTCTTCAATTATTCCTAAGCCTCCCCTTTGAAGTAAACTCTATTTCTGTAGACATCTTTAGTTTCCCAGGACAACTTTAAATTATGGAATTTTAGTTTAAAATGTCCTGATTGGCTTCTATTTTTATATTAATAATTTTGCATTAATTGTGGTGATGAACTATACAGGTACAAAGGACAGGAGCTGCACATGAGGGGGGAATTCATGCTGTTTCCGTATAATATAGTGCTATGCCAACATTCAAAGAAATTGCAGGCTGGAGTGGAAAAGGAGAAATGATGACTTCCTTTGTCCATTGAAAGTCACTGGCTTTATTTAAAAAGCCTTTCAGAAAGTGATTTACATAAGTGATGTATCCATTATTCCTGAATATTTGAGGCAGTTATGGAGGGATGCAATCCTGAAAGGTGAAGTCAGTCATCTCAGAAAGACATACATGGTGAAGTGTAGAGACTAAAGGATGCTGAGGATCCTAGATTTGGGAAATTGAGATCTAGAGTCGAGATAGAGTGACATGTCATTGGGTTGTTGTCCGTGAAGGAAAGACTTCTTTTTCACAGGTGGTTGTTATCTGGGGGCCTTCAGTTTCCAGCTCTTCCACAGGTGGCCTCAGCTGCAGAGACTCACCATCCAGGGCAATGCCCCTTCAACATGTTCCACATGCATTGATTGACTTAATAAGTGGTTTCAAAGCCACGATATTTTGATCCATTATCGAATAACTCTGAAGCTCCAATCATCAGAACTGCCTGCAGTTTATTGGGGCTGGACTATCTGTGTTTTAGTTTAGAATCTCTGCTTTGTTTTCCTTCTGTATCTCCCTTTCTGTAGATATTAATTCCAGAGATTTCCCTGATAGGATCCTGAGCACTAGGTTGAAGCATTCATCGCCCATCTACAATGAAAACTCTATCACTGGGGGAAGGTAGGCATAGGCAGCTCTTAGTGTGTTGTTGATACATTGTACACCCCAATAAACTTAAATGGGGGTCAGAGAACAGAAAAGCCACTAGAGAGACATAGAGGCCAGAAAATGGTGGCAAACATACCTTTAATCTTAGCATTCTGGAGGCAGAGATCCATCCAGATCTCTGTGAGTTCAAAGCCACACTGGAAACAGCCAGGAATGGTGACACTCACCTTTAATCCCAGGAAGTGGTGGCAGGAAGCAGAAAGGAATAAAGGCATGAGGACCAGGAACTAGAGTCCTGTTAAGCTTTTAGGCTGTTAGCAGCAGTTCAGCTGAGATCTGTAGCTGAAGTTTTCTCCAGTCCTGCCCAGCCTTATGGCCCCCACAACTGCTTATAAAATAATCACTCAGAAGCTCATATTAATTAAACTGCTCAGCCATTAGCTCAGGTCTACCACTGTCTAGCTCTTACACTTAAACTCAACCCATTTCTGTTAACCTATATGTCACCATGTGTTCTGTGGCTTTACCTGCTGCCTCTACATGTTGTTCCCTGGACGGCAGGCTGGCTTCTCCTCTCCTCAGCCTTCTATCTTCCAGACTTCTCCAGCTACAGATATCCATTTAGATGAGGACACAGAGGCTTCCAGTTTGAGGAAACAAGATCAGCTGAGGAATTGGTGAGGTGAGGTTGGCTGGCTTGTTCTGTTTCTCTGATCTCACTGTATTCACTCCAGTACCTGGCTCTGGGTTTGTTTTTCATTAATAAGACCCTTTAAGATTTATGTTATATCAGTGCATGGTAGCAGAGCAAGTCCCATTAAGATTTCCATTGGAGTTAATTGCTGCAGTCTTCCAATTCAAGAGTCACACTGACCAATGTGATTGTCATTATGATCTTTCAAAGTAGTAGGAAAATAAGAAAACAAGATTGTGTGACTGTTGCTGTGATTGACAGTGAAGCCCTAAAAGATAACAGTGAAAAGTCAAGAAAAATTTAATGGTAAATACAAACATTTATTTATCCACTCACCCATATCCATGATCATAGCTCCTATACAATGCTGCACTGTACATGCGAAAAGGTGGTGATTTCTCCCCATTGGGTTTATCTAGGAGAGGGGTACACTAGGTTATATGACAATCTGTTTTCAACAGTGGGAATCATCTCCATATTGATTTCCACAATAGCTGCACCTATCCCAACGCCACCAAAACTCATTCATCTGTTGCTAGATACTGCCATTTGTCACAACATGGATAGATCTGAAAACAGTGTGCTGGATGAAATGAGTGAAATACAGAAAGAAAAGGCACCACATTTCCTCATCTGTCTAATCTATAAAGAGATAAAATGTACAAGGACAGAATAAGGAACAAGCTGCTAGGGAGAATGAGGGATGCAGGTCAATGGGTACGAAGCAGCAGTCATTAGAGGTGCCATTTTGTGCTGGAATGCTCAACTTTCCTCATCCAACTCCTGCATCTATAGCAGAAGCTAGCACTGGACAGTTTCCTCTTCTTACAACAAAAACAATTTTTGTTATTTTAATCTTATCCGTTCTGACTGGGGCAAGATGAAATCTCAAAGTCATTTTAATGTGCATTTCCTAGAGGCAGAGAATGCTGAACAGTTTAAACACACACACACACACACACACACACACACACACACACACACACACACACACACACACACACACACATATATATGAAAAATAATCTGTGAATTCTATTTCATTCCATGCCCCATTTTTTTTTAAATTGAGTTTTTTGTTTTCTTGATGTTTAGTTTTTTGAGTCTTTCTACATCTTTCGTTATTTAGTAACTCCTTGTCAAATTTATATCTGGCATTTCCACTGCTTAATAGTCTGTCTCTTCATTAAAATACTCTGTGTTTTGCTACACAGAAGCTTTTTAGTTCCACAAGCTTCCATTTGTCAATTGTTGGTTTTAATGCCTATGCTTATTTATAAGAGTGTTTTTCGAAAGGTTCTTGCCTATGCCAATGAGTTAAGCATATTTCATACTATCTCCTGTATCAGGTTCAGGGTATCCAGTTTTATGCTGAAGTGTTTGATCCATTTGCAGTTTATATATATGCAGGATGAGATAGATATAAGAATTTTCACCTTTTATGTGCTATCCAGTTTGACCAGTATGATATAGCAAAATGCTATTTTTTTTAGTTTTGTTCTTTTTTACTTAAATGTGTATTTTTGGCCTCTTGGTTAAAAAAAAATTCAGGTGGCTGTAAGAATGTGAGCTTATATCTGGTTCCTCAGTTTTACTCTATTAATCAATGTATCTGTTTTCATGCTAGTACTGGGCTGTTTCATTACTCTAGATCTGTAGTATTACTTGAGGTCAGGGATAGTTATATTCACAAGCAGTGCTTCTATTGTTCCAGATTGCTTTGGCTAGTCTGTCTCTTTTGTGTTTCCATCTGAATTTTGAGATTTTTTTTCTTTTTATGTGAAGACTTGCATTGGGATTTTGGTAAGGTTTGTGTATATTGATGGGATAATGTGGGATAATGCCTATCCTGGATACCACAAGTTAGCAAGTAAAAAGCTCAGTGCCAGGTCTGGGTAACTTCTTTGATTGTTGGCTAGTGGAGTTTCATGTACTTCTTCCCAAATTATACAAGGTTGCCTTATTAACTCTTATTTACCTTTCAGAACTCACTGGTTCTATTGCCTTATTTACCCTTCAGAACTCACTGGTAGCACCCTATTTCTGGAAGAGACCATATACTTGAGGAACAAAACATGGAGAACAGAAACTGGTACTGATCTGGAAAAGCATCATCCCTATTGGCTAACTCTCACAATGCTGGAATTTGCTATTCATACTACCCTGAGGGAAAGTAGCTGTCTTATACAGCTATGAACCCTGCAAGTTACAATAAGAAATGGTGTATAGCAGTGGATGACTATTTGGGGAATAATCAACTACTTTCTGATTGTATTAAATGAAATAGAACTCACACCTGGTACCTTTAACTCTGCCTGACCTAGGAGCTGTTTTTTGTATAGTCACTTATTCTTATTCTTGCTAATTAGGCTTTAATGATCAAAACAATGACTCCCTACAGCATTGCATCATGAGCTAACCAACACACCCTAAGCCTACCACTTACAGGTTACCCCCTTTAGCTTCCAACATCAAGACCAAATCTATACTGCACAAATCACATGCAAACATAGCTGTAAGAGAGATGCTTGGACAATGGCCAAACTACCCTATGAGCTCTTCCAGTTTCTATAGCAGCAGGCCAGCCTTTAGATTTGAATTCAAACATTCATTCTACAACTTTTAGATTGGCTATCCTCCAAAATTCTGTGAGCTGATTCTTTAGTAGATTTCTTTAGATACACACACACACACACACACACACACACACACACACACACACACACCTATGTACCTGCAGTCTAATTTGCTTTTTTTCGGGATTAGATAACATGATTGTCATTTTACATATGTTAGTTTATTTCAAATCTACTTCCTGCAACAAGAATACAATGAATGGTGGATAAGAGCATAGAATACTCTGTAACACATTATTTAACAAGTACTTCCTTATAAAGAGCATTTAAATATTTAAGCACAAATTTCCTCTAATAAAATATTTTCAAAGTTTGGATTCCACATTTCCATTTCCATTTCTAGCATGATATTGACTGTAGTGGATAGCCATCCCAGCATTAGCCTGGAAGTTCCAACCCCCATTGAGGCTTTGGTAATGGTCACTCCCACAAGGCAGGCCAGAGGAGGAAGCAGAAGACGTAGGATCAAGAGGAGGGCTCTTTCTTGGGTCCAGGACCCTGGATGCTGGAGGTAGACCGAGCAGAGTTCTCCAGAGAACACCGCCGTACTGTGCTATACCTTTGCCAGACCCTGCAACCTACCCCTTCATTTGTAAGTTACCCCACAAAATAAACCTCCCTTTTAACTACATGGAGTGGCCTTAATAATTTCATCAATATCTGGCACCCAACGTGGGGCTTTGTAGTTAGAGTTTTCCTGCCTGGCCCAGTCAGGACAAATCTCTCTTACCTGCCAGTCCCACAGTCGCTCAGACCCAAACAAGTAAACACACAGAAACTTATATTGCTTACAAACTGTATGGCCTGTGGCAGGCTTCTTATTATCTACTTCTTCTATCTTAAATTAACCCATTTCTGTTAGTCTATATTTTGCCACATGGCTTGTGCCTTACCAGTGTCTTTACATGTTGCTTCTCATGGCGGCAGCTGACAGTTTCTGTCCCTAGCCATCCTGTTCCCAGCATCCTCTTCTTCCTTGTCCTGCCTACCCTATCCTTCCTGCCTGGCTACTGGTCAATCAGCACTTTATTTATACAGAGTGATATCCACAGCAATTGACAGCACATTTTTCCTTTATTTTTCCATGTGTCTGTTTCCTACTCTGCACCACAAACAGCTCAACTTCATGAATGTTTCATCACCACTCAGATCATGTTTTGATTCTCTCCTCTTCCAGGAAAGCCTTCCTCATAGTCAACAGAATCATGGCCAAAGAAAGGATGTTTTGTTTGCTGAGTAGGGCAGAGCTCTTGCTTTCTCAGTCCAAGTGAAAACATTTAAGACTTCATTGATTTATAAACATTGTGAAGGATGAAATCAAAGTTTCTTCTAGTTTCAAGAGTAAACCTACAGCAAAAAGAAAAGGGATTACCTTAAAACCAAGTTGAGATATTGTCTGGTGACGCAGTCTAGAATCACCATGTTAATTATTCTCTGGCATGTGTATGGGGTATCATCTAGATTAGTTTAGCTAAAGTGGGAACAACCTATCTTAAATGTAGGTGGCACTTCTTTATGAACTAGAGAGCAAGAGTCTTGGATTTCCTATAAAGGAAAAAGCTTGCTGAGAAGCAGCATTCATCTCTCTCTGTTTTTTATTTGTTTGTTTGTTTTTGTTTCTTTTTTTTTTTCCTTTGGATATAATGTAACCAGCTACTTCCAGCTCCCAGTGCTGGGCTATACCTTCTCTGACACATTGGAATGTGTCTGCTGGACTGGAAGTCAAAGTGAATCCTTCTTTCCTTAAGTTGCATTTTTCAGGCATTTTGTTACAGCAGTTAAAAAAAAAAAGTAGCTCATGTGTTTGACATATAAAAAAATCATACAAATGAGGAAAATTGATTTTCATGTGAAGAGATTTCTTTTTGTTAATTCTTTTGTATGATATTTAAGTTAAGAGAGAGACTTTTATGATATGTAAGAGCCTCAGTCTGGGTTTTCCTTTAGTGAAAGATATTAAGAGACAAACTTAGCAAAGGGGCAACAACCAGGACCAGATGGTTTCAATGCAGAATTATACCAGATCTTCAAAGAAGAGAAAATACCAGTACTCTTTAAATTATTCCACACAATAGAAACAGAAGGAACGTTACCAAACTCCTTCTATGAGGGTACAATTACACTGATTCCCAAGCCAAACAAAGATGCAACAAAGAAAGAGAATTACAGACCAATCTCCCTCATGAACATTGATGCAAAAATACTCAATAAAATACTGGCAGACTCCAAGAATACATCAAAACAATTATCAACCATGATCAAGTAGGCCTCATCTCAAGGATGCAAGGGTGGTTCAACATATGAAAGTCTATCAATGTAATACACCATATAAACAAATTGAAAGAAAAAAAAATGATCATCTTACTAGATGCTGTAAAGGTATTTGAAAAAACCAACACCCCTTCATGTTAAAGGTTCTAGAGAGATCAGGAATACAGGGAACATACCTAAACATAATAAAGGCAATTTACAGTAAGCCAACAGCAAACATCAAAGTAAATGGAGAGAAACTCAAAGCAATTCCACTAAAATCAGGAACAAAACAAGGCTCTCTGTTCTCCCCATACTTATTCAATTTAGTAGTTGAAGTTCTAGCCAAAGCAATAAGACAACATAAGGAGATCAAGGGGATACAAATTAGAAAGGAAGAAGTCAAGCTTTCACTATTTGCAGATGACATAGTATACATAAGTGACCCCCAAAATTCAACCAAGGAACTCATACAGCTTATAAACACCTTCAGTAATGTAGCAGGATACAAGATTAACTAAAAAAAAATCAGTATCCCTCCTATATACAAATGACAAATTGGCTGAGAAAGAAATCAGAGATACATCACCCTTTACAATAGCCACAAATGATATAAAATACCTTGGGGTAACTCTAACTAAGCAAGTGAAGGACCTGTATGACAAGAACTTTAAGTCCCTAAAAAAAGAAAGTGAAGATGTCAGAAAATGGAAAGACTCCCATGCTCATGGATAGGTAGGATTAACATAGTAAAAATGGCAATCTTACCAAAAGCAATCTACAGATTCAATGAAATCCCCATCAAAATCCCAACACAATTCTTCATAGACCTAGAAAGAACAATACTCAACTTCATATGGAAAATCAAAAAAACTCAGGATAGCCAAAAGAATCTTGTACAATAAAACAACCTCTAGAGGTATCACAATCCCTGACTTCAAGCTCTACTATAGAGCTATAGTAATAAAAACATCTTGGTACTGGCATAAAAACTGACATGTGGACCAATGGAATTAACTGAAGACCCTGACATTAATCCGCATACCTATGAACATGTAATTTTCGACAAAGAAGCCAAAACTGTACAATGGAAAAAAGAAAGCATCTTCAACAAATGGTGCTGGCATAACTGGATGTCAACATGTAGAAGACTGCAAATAGATCCATATCTGTCACCATTCACAAAACTTAAGTCCAAGTGGATCAAAGACCTCAACATAAATCCTGTTACTCTGAGCCTGATAGACGAGAAAGGAGGAAGTAGTCTTGAATGCATTTGTACCAGAGATCACTTCCTAAATATAACACCAGTAGCACAGACACTGAGAGAAATGATTAATAAATGGGACCTCTTGAAACTGAGAAGCTTTTGCAGGGCAAAGGATATGGTCAACAAGACAAAGCGACAGCCTACAGAATGGAAAAAGATCTTCACCAACCCCACATCTAACAGGGCTGATATCCAGAATATATAAAGAACACAAGAAATTAGACATCAAAATACCCAATAGTCCAATTAAAAAATGGGCTACAGAGGTAAACAGAGAATTCTCAACAGAGGAAGCTCAAATGGCTGGAAAAACATTTAAGGAATTGCTCCACATCCTTAATCATCAGGGAAATGCAAATGAAGATAATGGCTAAGATCAAAAACACTGAAGACAACCTATGCTGGAGAGGATGTGAAGCAAGGGGAATACTCCTACACTGTTGGTGGGAATGCAAACCTGTACAACCACTTTAGAATCAATATGGCTCTTTCTTAGAAAATTGGGAGGTCTGGAGAGATGGCTCAGCAGTTAAGAGCACTGGCTGCTCTTCCAAAGGTCCTGAGTTCAATTCCCAGTAACCACATGGTGGCTAATAACCACTTGAAATGAAGTGGCTGATAACTACTTGAAATGAGATCTGGTGCTCTGGGCTGGAGAGATGGCTCAGCCATTAAAGGCGAGGCTCACAACCAAAAATATAAGAAAATTGGGAATCAATCTCCCTCAAGACCTAGCTATACCACTTTTGGGCATATACATGAGGAATACTCAATCATACCACAAGGGCACATGCTCAACTATGTTCATAGCAGCATTATTTGTAATAGCCAGAACCTGGAAACAACCTAGATTCCCTTCAACTGAAGAACGGATAAATAAAATGTGGTACATATACACAACGGAGAAAAACAATGGCATCATGAGGTTTGTAGGCAAATGAATGGAACTAGAAAAAGTCATCCTGAGAGAGGTGACTCAGACTCAGAAAGACAAACATGGTATGTACTTACTCCTAAGTGAATACTAGATATAAAGCAAAGGATAACCACACTGCAACTCACAACTCCAGGGAGGATACCTAGTAAATAGGACCCTAAGAAAGACACAAGGGTTGCCCAACAACAGAGAAATGGATGAGATCTACATGAGCAACCTGGATGTGAGGGGGGCAGTAATGGAGGGCAAGAGTTGGTGGAAAGAGAGCTTAGGGGAACGGGAGGTCCCAGCTGGATCAGGAACAGAGTAGAAGAATAAGGAAAGAGATGCCATGATAAATGAAGACACCATGGGAACAGGAAGAAGCAGAGTGCTAGAGAGGTCCCCAGAAATCCACAAAGATAGCTCCATGATAGACTACTGGCAATGGTTGAGAGAGTGCCTGTGCTGACCTACTCTGGTGATCAGATGGCCAAATACCCTAACTGTCATGATACAACTCTCATCTAGTGACTGATGGAAGCAGATGCAGAGATCCAAGGCCAATCCGCAGGTGGAGCTCCAGGAGTCCAGTCAGCAAGAGAGAGGAGGGATTATGTGAGCAAGAGATATTGAGACCATGATTAGAAAAAGCACAGGGACAAATAGCCAAACTAGTGGAAACACATGAACTATGAATCAATAGCTGAGGAGCCCCCATGGAACTGGATCAGGCCCTCTGCATAAATGAGACAGTTGATTAGCTTGAACTATTTAGGAAGCCCCCAGGCAGTGGGACTGGGACCTGTCCTTAGTGTATGAGCTGGCTTTTTGGAACCTAGGGCCCCTGCTGAGACCTTTTCCTCAGCCTTGGTGTAGGGAGGAGGGTACTGGACCTGCCTAAACAGAATTGACCAGGCTGATCTGAATCCCCAGGGGAGATCTTGCCTTGGAGGAGGTGGGGATGGGGGGATGGGTGGCGCCGGGCGGGGGTGGGGGTGGGGAGTCTGGAGGTGGGTGGGAGGAGGGAGGACAGGGGAATCTGTGGCTGATATGTAAAATTAAATTAATTATAAAATAAAAAAAGAAAAGGGGCAACAAAGTCAGACTGAGAAAACGTATTCATTAGGCAAATATACTAGAAATATAAATTACTGAATTATGTAAATTTTTGTGGTTTTCAAAAGAATGTCAAAAAACCTACACTTCTTTCTAGGTCAATCAATATTTTGTTGTTGTCACATATTCTTTTGCAAAGAAGTGTGTTTGTTCTTTTTTCGTTTGTTTTTTGTTTCTTTTTTTTTTTTTTCCCGAGACAGTGTTTCTCTGCAGTCTTGGTGCCTGCCCTGGGTCTCACTCTGTAGACCAGACTGGCCTCGAACTCCCAGAGATCCATCTGCCTGGCTCAGCCTCCCAAGTGCTGGGATTAAAGGCGTGTGCCACCACTGCCCAGCTAAAGAAGCACGTTCTTAATTTTAAGTTTTATGCATAATTCTTAGACTAATGTATTGTTTTAAAGGTATTTCTCTGAGGGACTGAGGAGATGGCTCAGCAGATAAGGTGCTTACTATGTAAGCATGAGGACCCAAGTTCAGGTGCCCAGAGTCCACAAAAAAATCTGTGAACAACAATATGCATCTGTAAACCCAACTTTGGGGTTACAGACAGATGGAGAAGAGACACATGGTGTTGACATCTAGCCTCCACATTTGCAAACATGGGTGAACTCATGTGCCTATCCAAGTATATATTACACACACACACACACACACACACACACACACACACACACACACTTTCCCTCAAGAACACTCTGCTTAACTTAAAAAATAAATTGAAAAAGTTTATGTCTCAATTTTATTTCTTCTTTATATAGAATGAAGAATAATAAGGCAAGGGGCTCATTATATGGCTCTTCTTCTTAGTAATCAAAAACATATAGAGATAATTTTCTCAAATGATACCTTTTAAAAAGTACATCTAAAGCCTTTTAGCATACCTAATAATTTACCTTTATCTTTCAGTTTAAATATGGACTTCCAAAGTTTCAGATTCATATCTCAAATAATGATCTCTATTAATTAATACCATTACAGCCTAAAATCATCTAAGCTTGGTCTTTGTCTCCATACTCTTCTGAATGTGTTATAATTACTTATCAAAGCTAATCTGCCATTCACATAGCTACATTTTAGTGTGAAAAGTATTAGAATAGAGATGAATTACTGTTTTATCTATCTTCCAAGGAACAGATATCTAGTTTCTCATCTACCGTTCCAGTTTCTTAACATCCTTTGGAGACTTCATGCCGTTCAAACATTTGAA
This sequence comes from Onychomys torridus, assembly GCF_903995425.1. NCBI lineage: Eukaryota > Metazoa > Chordata > Mammalia > Rodentia > Cricetidae > Onychomys > Onychomys torridus. The sequence continues at coordinate 20,169,280 of NC_050461.1, read as the reverse complement.
CTCTGGCACAAACTGCAAGACTGGGTCACACTGTTCTCTTAAGATACTTAAATTTCAACTCATTTAAAAAATCTGTTAACCCATGTCCTCACGATGCTTGACTCTAATGTGCAAACCAACAGGAGACACTTACCTCATCATTTCCACTGACACTTTAAAACATCTAACTCAATTGAGTTCACCAGTTCACATGAGGGACTTGAAAGAGTTACGTCATCACCATCCCCTCCCACAGTAGATCCTGTCTTTGAAATCTTTTACTTTAAAGTCAGTGCATAGAAATGTATTTAAATTATTTCTGGGTAAATTAATGCATGTTTTTCTTCTTCCAAATCTAGACTTCTGTGAAATAACAGATATATCTGTGTCTTTTTCTCTATATACTCACAAATACACATGTGTGTATTTTAAAACACATTTTGTGGGGCCAAGGAGGAACTCCAGTGCTCAGGAGGTTGAGATACGGGATAGTTAATACCTGGGGCAAGTTGGCTAATTGGGAGGGATCAGCATCAATAAGAGACATTGTATAAAATGGAAAGTAATCAAAGAAAAACACTCATGCATACATACATAGAAGTACACACCACATACTCATGCTCACACACTTGAAATACAAAACAAAGACAAACAAACTAACAAAAATTACATATGCACACACACACCACACACCACACACACACACACACACACACACACACACACACACACACACACACACACCACACACACACACACACACACACACACACACACACACACACACACTTTTACTGTGAGGAGAGAGATCCAATGTTCATGTTTTTAATCCCCACACGTGTGTTTCCAAGACCAACAGGGTCTTCCCAGTGCAATATCATTTAGTTAAGGTTGTGAGGAGTTTTATCTATGCTTGAGAGCACTCCCAGCACTGGCAGACACTACATAAAATATAATGGGTGTAGCCGGGTGATGGTGGCACACGCCTTTAATCCCAGCACTTGGGAGGCATAGGCAGGCGGATCTCTGTGAGTTCCAGGCCAGCCTGGTCTACAGAGCGAGTTCCAGGAAAGGCGCAAAGCTACACAGAGAAACCCTGTCTTGAAAAACCAATATATATATATAGTGGGTGTAGAAATGGCTGCTCTACTTTTTAATCAATACTTTACAAATTCCCAAATGATAATTTTGTTCTTAAAACTTCTTTTGTTGACCTAACCTCCAGCATCTTGTTACTACCCCTCTAATCTTTCCTGCAGTCTTTCCTTCCTTCTTTCCCTCATCATCAGTGAGCTCCACCATAGGAAAACAGGGGATTAATTTGCCAAGATCATTAATAGGGTCTTCTAAAGTCTCAGGCAGAAGAATAATTTTAATTAACTTCAAATCAGCTGTTTTAAAGATGAAGTGACTGAGCATTAATGTACTATTAAACTACAAAACATGTATGAAACACTTGGAGAGAGTTTTTGTGCCTCTAATAATCTTGAAAGAGGAGAGCACATTGCCCCCTCCACATGATGTCTTTTGTGTGTAAGGTAGTTTTGCTTCCATGTTTCCCTCTTATTTTAAACAGACATCACCTCTTGCACAATTGTTTCTACAAAGAGGACCGAGAAGCTAAAACCAGATGAGACATTTCAGAGAAAGCAATATCAGAGGAAGCATTGGGTGGCCATTGTTCTGCCTTTCTTCTGTTTGTGGTGATTATTATTGCGAGAAATATCTATCTTTTATACTCTATTTGCCAAAATGACTTTCTAATGCAACACCGTCTTAAAGACATTTGTTTTAGCGTTTGAGTCCACAGTGATTGGCAGAGCTACCTGGTAACACTGCTTATTGATAGCAGAGAAACTCAGTGTTTCTCTGTTTGATGGTTGACTCTGTTTCTGAGGAAAAACTATGGAATCAAAGACCCAAGTTAACCAGGCAGCAGGGCTGAAGATCTTACCTAAATTTCATTATCAACTGTAAAATAGGTATTTTAGAATATTGCCTTGGAGACAAATTCGTTGCCACATTTGGGTGTATTAATATGGAAGCAACATTCCATTTTGAAGAAAGAAAATGGAGTGAGTTAATTAAAAAATAAGATGTGTGTTAATTCAGCCTTATATTTTATTTCATGATACTAAATCCCAAAATTTGGTTCTGATAATAATTCCTGGTGAATCAAGAACAGGCTGCAATAGTTAGGGTTTTATGCGGCTGCTTCCAACTGTAATGAAGCCTCAGCAACATGTCCATACAGTTTACTGGTGTTATGGATATTGAGGGGAGACAGCTACTTCAAGTTGGTAGATTAGTTCACTGTCAGCATACTGGAATTAGTACCCTGCTCCAGTGTACACATACACACAAACACATAAACACATATGTGCATATACTACATGTAAACCACACACAAACACTCTCACACACACAAAGTATGCACACATACACACACACACACACACACACACACACACACACACATGCATAATCCACACATGAACACTTAATTAAATTAAAAGGGACAATGATAATAATATAATAAAATTGCAGTATACAGTTAAGACAAAATCACATGAAAGATTCTAGAATGAAATCTACTGAATAACTGGAAGTGAGTTACTTTCTTAATCACTTCCCTATTTATGAAGATACTGCTGGTTGTGTACGTACCATCATCTAGTCCACTGTTTTGTTTTTTTTTACTCTAAAAATCTCTACCTGCTTTAAATATGTTCACTGTTCAATTGGAGAGATGCCAAACAAGCTTTACAAAAATATCACTAAGTATTTCCACAAAACTTCAGCTTTCTAAAAAACAAAATAAAACATAAAAACCAAGAAACAAACAAACAACCCACAGAAACTAGTGATGTGTATCTGATCAGGTTTCAACAGAAAGCTTTTCCATCTATTTGAAAGTAAACTCAGCAGCTTATCATTCTATTTTCTAGCTCAAAGGACGTGATCAACTCTATTTTAGTGCATATTGCTTACTTGTAATGCAGTTCAGTAGAATATGTTACTGGATGTTGTAGCTCACATTCAAAATTCTAGCATTTGGGAGGCTGAGACAGAGGAGAGATGACATGAGTTTATGGTCACCTTAGTTTAAAGAATAAGATCTTGTCACACAAACTAAGTGATGACATAAAAATAAAAATTTATGATAACTTGTCATAGAGCTCATAAAGAAATTTTAGAGGTGCCATTTATACAAACAATATTTATTTATTATTTTTAAACTTATTTATATAATATATGAAATGCCTAAGAGAAAACCGTAACAGTGAGAGACAGGATGCAATTATTTTTAAAAAGGTTTTCTTCAATTTTTGAAGCTGTGATCCACTAGTCCTGGCTGCTTAGGAAGCACCAAAGGTGTGTTCTTTGACCTCTGCATAATTTATTTAAACATACACTGAATAACTTTAAATGCAGCTATCATCATAATGCTTCAAACAATGGTCAGCGATCTGTGAAGATTCACTGTGCTGTCTCATTAAAACCAAAAGTACTGACAGTCTGACATATGCAGAACCTAACTGCCTTACAATTAGACATACTATCTTACAGAAAAATTCACAGCATAGCCTTGACCTCTGTGCTAATTAAACCTCCCTGGCTGTCAGAGCTTCTTCCACATACCACCTCCCCCACTTCCTTAAATAGGCCCGAATGTCAAATAACGCATTATTTACAATGGTGGTACTGTCAAATACCCACAAATGTGCTATTTTCATCCCAGAAGATCTGGCTGTTTCCCATAGCAAGCTTTGTGCTCTCCCAGGTTTGAATCATTAAGGAAGATGTCAGAATCAGGTAAAAGTGTGGAAATTGGAAATGAAATGGTAGGAGAATGGAGCATATTAGGGAATGAGGAGCGGGAAATTCTCAAAGGAGCTGGTGGGTTAGAGAATCTGCAGTAAGTTATGGCATTCTGGATGTCTGGGGCCATGTGAACATGTGAGACAGAACAGAAAACTGCACTGAAGGTGTGGATGTGTGAGCTAAGGACGAAATGGGCTGTGGATGGTTACCAATAGTTCCAGCTGGTCCATGATCATTCTTGCACTTACATATTGGCAGGTGTTTATTTAACACACAAGCTTATACCGGGCCCTCTGTAGTTGCTAAGGATCATCCTGAAGTAGGCAAGATGGATGTGGTTGCTTCCAGGTAGAGATTACTGTTAAGAGCCCTTAAAAGCAAAACAGAGTATCTAGTCAGGACAGGGACAGTAAATGGCGATGTCCAGTCACTAGTATTCTTATACTGTGATGGGGATACTGGAAAAGGATCTTGAATATCGGGAAGGAACCTCTGTATGTAACAATAAATCTAGTGCAGAAGAGAGAAAGTCACTGTGGAAATCCTCCCTGTGACTTATATTAAAGGGTGTTACTTATGATGCTCAGCATCTTACATTATTTAGCCTTATTGTGGTTCTTCATCTTCCTCCTAGACTGAGAGCACTGCTGCTCAGCTCATTCAAGGCACCCTGTGAATAAAGACCACTGAATAATTGAATGAACAGACACAACCAAGGTGGATTCCTAACAAAGCAAGCTCAGTGAGAAGCTAGGGAAAACTCTTGTAGCTAGGAAGGGGGTAGGGGAGGGGGGCTCTCAGGACCTGGGAGACAAAGGATCTGCGAACTTGTCCCTCAGCAAGCATGTGAAATAACATCAGCTATGCCATTAATCAGTAAATGTGATGTCTGTTTTATAGAGAGAAGTACAGTAAGAACATTATTATTGTTTGAAAGGCTGCAAACAGAAGTCAAATAATGTTATTCAGATGGGCCTTGCTCTGTGATTTTGCATGATGACTGAAGAGCGTCAAGGTTTGGACACCTTACAATTATAATCAGGTATAATATAAACACAGGCTTTTAAAATAATAGAAAAAGTGATTTTATAGAAAAGAGCCTTTGTGATTTCCCAGAGCTGTGGCCTTTAAATAGCTTTCTGAGAAGTTCTCATCTGTGTTTCTGCTATCAAGACAGCAGGTTCCTAAAGGGCTGAGAGCGTAGGTTAAATAAATCAGTTGAATCTCTGATGAGTTTTACACCAGGGTTCTCTCCGTACCACCCTGTGCAGTTTCAATAATAGCAGCGCACTCTTGTTCTGACAGAGGCCAAACTTCAGACAGGCTGGCCTAACAACAGCTGGAGACAGAGGGAATGAAGTGCATATGTAACCCAGATTTTAAGCCATTGATTTTTCTTCCAATTTGAAAGCTGCTCTGTTTCCTCAGTGCCCCAATTTATCTGGCATGGAAAGGAAGGTATTTTCAAAAGATTTCTTTATTTTTCTCTTCATTGTTTATGGTGTATCAGAACCACTGTCTCACTCCAACACTAATGCTAAGTACAGTGGGAGGGCCTGTGATGGAATTACATTTTAATGGAAAGAGCAAAGATAGTGCACTTGAAGCTGTTGGCACCACAACTGACACACAGTAGGTGCGGAGTTCATGCTTGGGCTGTTACCAAAAATAAGTGGGATTTGAACCAAGTGACCTGATTATGAGTTCTGGCTGTGTTTCTTATTAGTTGGTTGACCTTGGTAGATGAAGTACCTCTTTTCAGTTTTGCCTTGGCTTTCTCAAGAAGACTAGAAAGAAAAAAGAAAAAAAAAAGAGGCATGAAAGTGAAAGAGGAACACAAGTGTGTAAACCTGGGTAGGAAAGCCAAAGATAGCGGGATGGCTAGTGATTGTTAGCTAAAATAACTAATGAAAAAAAGGGCATAGTAAGAGAAATCAGTAATCAAAATATTTAATCCACTTAGGAACTGTCACAATTACCATCAAATCCTCAGAATAAAGAAGGCAGTAATTAATGGAATTACAGAAAAAAATGACAAATGTACTACCAAAGAGATTCCAAAAAATTTATGTCATGTATCAGAAAGCAGTTGATACAACAAAAAGTTGAGTTATGACATTAACAGGTTTGTGATAATAATTTATCTGATGATAATTTAATGCTAAACCAAATAATGTGTAGTTTACTTTTATAAGTAAGGCACTATCCCTCACTACATTGAGATAATAGCATAACATGGGACTGCTCCAATAAGCTGGGCATGTCAAAAGTGCCCTGCCACCAACCTGCTCTCCAGCAGTCACTGAACAAACAGCCATGAAGCACAGGGAGAACACAGAGTAATAAGTGAGTCTAAAGCATTTGCTTGGCCACAGGTCAAGCACTGAAGTGTTTTTTAAAAACATGGCTGTAATGTTATATTATTTTTCTGAAGACAATGAATGTTATTAACATAGAAATCTCTTGGAGACTGAACACATTTAAAAAATACATGTAGACACAAGAAATACAATAAATTAAAATAATTATAACTACATAAAAATGAATGTAGGAAAATCAGAACATGTGACATGCAACAAAAGATACTATAAAAATTCTGAAGTTGAGTTTTTTTGAAAGAATTTAAAATTATTGAGCTAAGCATATAAGTCATGTAATTTAGTAATAACAGACAAATGTAATCGAAGTGGCAGAAAGGTAAGAACTGAAGTTATTCAAATACACAAGAGCTTGAACTCTGAATAATTTTACAATAGACAAAGTTTATAAAAAGATACTAATAAAACATTTTAAATGAAAGGGGGTTTTGGAGATACCCTGGCAGGGAAAGTATCTGCCAAGCAAATGTGGGGACCTAAGGTTCAAATCCCCAGAATCCACATTAAAAAGCCAGATGCAGTAGCATGAGTATCCGTCACCTTAGCATTCCTGTAGGAAGGTTGGGGATAGAACCAGGTGAGTCCCTGGAAGCTCACAGGCAGGCTACTGTGGTGTAGTCAGCAGAAAACCATGGAGGAATAAAGATACTATGTCTCAAAACAAGGTGAAAGGCAGAAACTGACACCAACATTGTCCAGTGACTTTCATGTGCACACTGTGGCGTGTGTGTGTGCACCTGCATGCACACACACACACACACACACACACACACACACACACACACACACACACACCACAGACAAGTGGGTTAAGAAAAGAAGACACGCTCTTGCAGTCCCTCCTCCTTCTCGACAGTTGGACACCTGGAGCTCCACCTGGGGCCTGGCTTAGGATCTCTGCATCCACTTCCATCAGTTATTAGATGAGAGTTCCAAGATGAATGGAAGCACATGAATTATGAACCAACAGCTGTAGAGCCCCCAGCTGGATCAGGCCCTCTGGGTAAGTGAGACAATTGAATAGCTTGAACTGTTTGGGAGGCATCCAGGCTGTGGGACCTGGACCTGTCCTTAGTGCATGAGCTGGCTGTTTGGAACCTTGGGCTTACACAGGTACACACACATGCTCAGCCTGGAAGGAGGGGACGGGACCTGCCTGTACTGAATCCACCAGGTTTAAATGAGTCCCCAGGGGAGTCTTGGCCCTGGAGGAGATGGGAATGGAGGGAAGGGGCTGGGAGGAAGGTGGGGGTGGGGGCGGACAGGGGAACCCATGGCTGATGTATAAAATTAAAACACATAATAATAATAATAATAATAGAAAAACAATGACAAAAGGTCAAGGCTCCTTTCCACAGACCACTTCCCTTCTGAAAAAAAAAAAAAAAGAAAAGACACATAATGAAGAAAAGGATGCACTGCAGCTATAGAGGACATAGAACATAATCAGAACTACTTGAGCTTTGTAGCACCTTTTGAAAATTTAACAAAATTTTTATCTTTGTATACACATGTAAATTAAGTCTACTTATCCATATATCCCCTTCATTAAAAAACTCACTAAATATTAGCTTAAACTGGTCACTTTTGTGACTAAATATGTCAAATATGTGATTTAAGTGACGAGTTTGCATTGTGGAATCTTTTCTTACTCAGTATTTGACCTAATCAATAGAAATTAGCAAAACTGAAATATCCTGCAGAATTAAATGTAACTCTATGTAATAAAATTTCTCCCAAAGTGATAGATTAAAAACATACTGTTTATGTTCTTTCAAATGAATCCCTATGGGTATAACCCTCACATTATTCCTGCCTTATTCTGGACCTTTGCTCTTTATGTCCATCTTGGTTTCATCCAAGATGATGGCTGGAATTCTATTCATCACCTCCTTGTATTTGGCCCAGAGCAGAATGAAGGGAAAACAAAGAAGAATGCGCAAGCAACTGCTGTCTCTTAACAGTTTGGCAGAGAATGACAGACATACTTGTGTCTACAATTTATTAGCCAAAGCATGGTTACATGTATAGCTTTGCACATGACATTGAGAAAACAAAACAAAACCAAACCAACCAACAACAAACCACCACTGTTGTTAAAGAAAGGAATACAATGCAGTGAAGAATGACTTCTCTGGCACAACCAAGTGATAGATTTACTAGTCAAATGATGCTTGACCTCAGAGTACAAAGTTTAAGAAGAAACTGATTCTAGTAGGTCATGGTACCATTAATTCCTCTTTGTATCTTGCAAATTCCATAGAGAAAGAGGATGAGGACACACACCAGGTGCATTGTTCTGACATTGAGGTAAAGCAGATACCAATAACTGAAAAATGCCCCCCAGACACAGCTAAGCACCCCATCTCACCACAGACAGGGGAAAACCCACCAGGGATCACTGTGTAGCAGGAGAATGATGGAGCCTTTCTGTTCCTTCCACAGGTAGAGTCCAGGTGAATGGGAATAGCATGAATTCTGCTGGAAGCTATCACACAGTTCTGGATTCAGCCTCCGTCTCTGTCTCTCTCTGTCTCTCTCTCTCTCTCTGTGTGCCCCTGTGTCTCTTGTCATCTATCTCTCTTTTTCTCTTTCCTCTCCTTTTCCTTAACTCAGTCTCATTATGTGGCCCTGGTTTGCCTAGGGTTTGTCTTGTAGACCAAGCCAGCCTCACACTCACAGCTCTCCTCTGCCTCTGCCTTCTATGTGTTAGCATTATAGGTGTTCCACCAAGCTCAGCGTTATTTAACATGATTTCAAAAGAAATGACAGCTACCTCTCCCAAACAGACTGCATGCAAATGAAAGGAACCCTTTCTCAAAAGTTTGCACACCTTTGAATGGCTGAAAGGTCCACCAAAGAGCAAGATTCCAGTTCTCCAACCAACTTTCATGTACAGTGTAAGGAGAGCACAAGACAATTCGTTTACTTTATGTAGGAGAAAATAAAAATTCTAAGCAAAACAGCCATTGGTAAGGAAAAGTAGCCTAGCAACTGAGCAAGTTTTAGTAAAGAAAAATAAAGGAAAAGACAACAAAGATACAAGGTTACATGTGAACATTATTTAAGTGGAGGGAAAATAAAACAGGTGAAAGCAATTTTTGCTTTTGACATTCCAAAATGTGTTTTGATGCAACAGCTCAGTATCACGGAACGACCTGATTCTAGAGTTGGAAAACATTAGATACCTAGAAATGGTGCATATATTTTTCAAGATTAAATTCACAATTCAGATTAAAGCTCAGATAGAATGAGAGTAAATGAAGAAGATAGAGCCAAAGAAGTAAAAACATTCAGAGAATGGAAAAGAGCCAAGTAATGGTTAGAGAGAAAATGGAAGAAAATTAACAGTAACAATAGAAAACAAAACAAGTGAAGTTGGGATGGAAAAGATGTGGTGGAGGCTAGGGGAGGAATTAAGAGGAGGAACTAAAGAGGCTGTGGATTTGATTGACACTTCTCTCTGAATAAATATGAAAGCAGGTTTGAAATCCAAAGGGACTCTGTTATTTGAGGATGTCTGTAGTACTGAGTCTTCAGATCAATACACACCTTTTCTAAGTTACTGGCATGCTGTGATGAAGAGCTCTTTGGCATGTGCCTAGATTATAACATGAGCCACTGAACGAGGAGAAATAAGGAGCATTCTAGTCAATCGCTTCCAGAAGACTGACCTCGTTCTTCTTCAGTTAGAAAGACCCTTTGCCGTGACAGCATCTGAAAGTGTGGCAAGCACAGAGTAAACAGTGCTTCTGGCTGCTGTCCAGACAAGAGGAGGTAGTAGTTTGATCAAAGGGCTAAGAGTGATGGCGGAATACTGGGAAGGTAGAGCTAGGAGGATGGTGACTTAAATGCCTTTGTGTGTAGATTCGGGAGTGGTACAAGCAGAATATGAATAGTCATTGCAGGTTTTGATTTACTATGCTGATTTCTGTAGTGACTGCACCACCTTCTGTGAGCAAGGACACTTTTGCCAACATTGGTTGTCACTTACTGTCTTGAAGGTGTGAGACAGAACCTTTAAAGAGATTTAATCTACATTTCCCTATGGTAAAAAATGTTGAACACCTTTGCAAATATTTATTGGTAACTTTTATTTATCCTTCAGAAATTTAAGTAATCATATATGTTATTCAAACATTCGTTTTTGTTTATTTTCTTCCCCATCTTCATCATCATTGACCTAACTGGTCTTTGTACTCTTCCATGGCCTCATAACCCTTTTCTCTTCCATGTCACAAAGTTTCTGTTACCCTTTCCTTTGCCCGTCTGAACACCACTTTGTCCCTCACATGCATTCCATACTAGTTTCATAGTTTATACCCACATTGGCCCCATCTTGTCCATTTCATTAGATAACTTCATTTTATTTTGTGTTTAACCTTTGCTGTTCTCATATTTTCTAGATACTAATCTCTTGTCTGATGTATAGTTGACAGTTTTTTCCCAATCTGTAAGGCTTTCTCTTCACTCTGTTGATTATTTATTTATTTAATCTGCTATGCAGGACTGTTTTAATTTCATTTGCCAGTTCTCAGGATTATTTTCTGAGCTGTTGGAGTCCATCTTTTTTAGAAAACCCTTGCCTAGCCTTACTTCTTAATTTATCTCTGCTTTCTTTTAGCAATTGAAAGGTTTTTGGTCATATATTAAGGTCTGTGATCCATTCTGCATAGCAGGAATGACCACAAAACAGAATGAAAAACTAAGGCATAAAGTGACATAAACATAAGGTTATTTAGGGTCACTATGAAAAGAGTAAATAGATGAGATAAAGAAAAGAGTCAGGGAAATGAGAAAACCAGGCAAGAGTAGGGAGAATGTTATGGAGGCAAAAAGGAAAAAACAGGAAGATATTAGGAAAACATAAAGGAACAGAAAAAGTGGAAATAAAAATTTCTAACAATTAGGGATTTTTAAACCTAAAATTAGATGATTATATGATTGAAATTAAAAAAAAATATATGATATTAGAAAACAGTAAAGAAAAATCCTGCTGAAATTGCAGAAGTGAAGTAAAAGGGGAAACACTAAGGAAAACAGGAGGAAAAGGGTGGAGGAAAGGGGAAATAAAATAGTTCCCTGTTGTAGGATAGTTTGTTTGTGTCCTGACAAATAAAGCTTGCCTGGAGATCAGAGGAGCTAGCCACTAGTTACCCATAGAGGCCAGGCAGTGGTGGCACATGCCTTTAATCCCAGCAGTAGGGAGGTGGAGACAGGAATATAAGGTGTGTGGAGACAGTCTTGCCCCCTCAATTCAGTCTGAGGATTCATTGAGAAATTTCTAGTGGCTGGCTGCTCTGCTTCTCTGATCTTTCAGCTTCTACCTTCGATAATATCTGACTCCAGGTTTTTATTAAGACTAATTAGGATCACACTTCAGTTTCCAATAATAAAAAATATTCTTACACAAAGATTGATGGATGAAAGATAGAATAAAAAAATACTTTAGGGCTGGAGAGATGGCTCAAAGGTTAAGAGAACTGCCTGCTCTTCCAAAGGTCCTGAGTTCAATTCCCAGCAACCACATGGTGGCTCACAACCATCCGTAATGAGATCTGGTGCCCTCTTCCAGCCTGCAGGGATGTGTGCAGGCAGAACACTGTATACATAATAAATAAATCTTTAAAAAAATTCTTTAAAAAATGTAATAAAGAACTAGGCATTGTGGTGCACACCCAGCAGTAGTGAGGCATGGGCAGAGGATGAGAACCTCAAAACCATTCTAGATCCTCATTCATAGCATTCATAGCAAGTTTGAGGCTAGCCTGGGCTGCATGAACTCCTATTTTAAAAAATCTTTAAGGAGTATAAAATTGCTAATGTGCAATAAAAATAAATAAGTAAAAGTACCGAGGTAAAGGAGGCAGAAGAGGAAGAAGGAAATAGAAGAGGTGGAGAAAGAGGAGGAAGAGAAAAGAAAAGGGAAGAAAGGAAATTTGGAAGCCACATCTTTCTGGATTCTCACGGCTTGGCAAATACTAGTAATGTGCTTGGGGTGGGAAGGCCAGGAGGACTTGCCAGCTCTGGTCTCTCTTGTGGTTTCCACAGGTTTTAGATTTCTGAGGCTTCTCAAAGAGAAGGAAGGAAAGGCATGTTAGCTAGGCCGGGACCCAATTTATTTCCAGGGGACACATTCTCACCCATGTGAACGGATGAGTAAATGTATACAGGGGAAAAGTGTCTGCAATCTTTTTGTAGGATGGGAGTGACTACCACACATATATTTCATTCCCTCCTAATAGTCCACCTCTTCAAGGGTTGCTTTGCCTGGCTGCAAGGGAAACTGGGAAGTGTAGTCTTTAGAAGGAAACTATATACTGGTTTTGCTTCTGCATTGGGCAAGTGTATAATGTTCACAGAGCTGTCCTGACGTTAGTTATTTCCCTGGTTCCTATAGAGGGGTTTCTTCTGGTCACACTTATCTTTTCAGTCTGGGGGCGAGGCTAGTTCTGTCATCCTCTTCAAACTCCACAGATAACCTCTGAGATGCCTAATGTTCTAGGGGGAAGCACCTTCTGCATGCATTGGGAATATGAGAAACTGTGTTCTACACAGGTGAGGGACCTGTCTTTGCACTTGGAAGGTCTCCTGTGTATTAAGCACTCCACTGAAAAGGTGAACTTCAGAGTGTCTGGAATTGATGGGAGTGGACCAAGAAAGGCTGGCTCCAGAGGTTTATCCAGCTGTTAACCAGAATCTCAGAGCTATCAAACTTCAAATTCCAATATTCTCAGATGATGATGGGTGCTCTTGGTTCCCTGGGGCAGGGTTGTATATTTCCTCTCCTGAGCTGAGCCTCCCTCCAGGTGTGCGAACTTTACAGCAGATCAGCATCTAGCCTACCTACCTTCCAAAGCTGCGATTCCCAGTGTTTTCAGTCTCATTAAGGCTCTCTGAATCCATGTCCTTCAGGTCTTCCACTTTCAAGATGGCACTGGACTAGAGAGGGATGAAGAGTCAGACAGATCCCTGGGTCCAGGAGGCAGCCAGAAATGGTCTAGGAAGATTATGCACCTCTCACTTAAACTTTAAGATGGCCGACTTTTTTTCTCCATATTCCAGACAAAGTGGTGGGCTTTTTCTCATCAGAGGGATAGGTTCTGGAGGGTTTTCTGATGGAGTCAGGGGGTTAGCTCTTGTGGAGAGAACCGATTATTTTCTATTTCCTTTTCTAAGTTATCCAGTTCCCTACAATTGCCCAAATCAGCCAATTTTGAGAGAGAAAGGGAACAGGGAACTTGACCCATTCAGGTTTTGCCAGATAAACTCACCATCAGGGTCAGTTCTCCAGCCCCACCTTACTATGGAAGCTTCTCTCTCTCTTCTTTTCTCCTCCTTCTTCTTCTTCTTCTTCTTCTTCTTCTTCTTCTTCTTCTTCTTCTTCTTCTTCTTCTTCTTCTTCTTCTTCTTCTTCTTCCTTTCTCTCTCTCTCTCTCTCTCTCTCTCTCTCTCTCTCTCTCTCTCTCTTTCCATATACTGAGGGATGCACCCCTCTGGAGCCCAGATTAAGCACAGACTATACCCAAACACCAATTTCCAAATGCAAAGAGGTCCTTTATTAAGCAAGGCAAAAGAGAAGATGACTGAATCCGAATCTGGTAGAAACAGTAGCAAATTTAAAGAGAGTTAAAAGGGGAAGTCTGTGTTTGAATGAGCTAGGACATAGTAAGTTCTGACAGAAAAGAAAAGTATCTGCTCAGGATTCTCTAGACTAAGTTCTCAGCACAAAGGAGAGTATTTGTCCCAGGGAGACGTAAGGACAGGAATGACAGACAAAGACAGGAGATAGAGGACAGGGAAAAAGAGATGCTGCAAAGGAGAGTGGCAGGGGTATTTGTCGCAAAGGGGAAGAGTGGACTGCCTCTGGACAGAAAGAAGACAGACATGGCCCATAGGTAAAATGGGAAACTCAGTATTAGGATGAAGTGTTTAATTTTAATTGGGCAGGGTAATTAGATGAGCCAAGGAGGGGGGTGATTACTGGACTTCAATACTTTAATAGCAGGACCTTGGTAGTCAGCCTCGGGAGGAGGAAGTGGTTAAATAAGGAAAGAATTTGGTGGCTAGCTTTAGGAATGCAGTCTAAAGGTTTTTATGAAGGCAGAGAGAATGGGGGAGAAGGGCAAGGCCTGCCAGAGTCACATGCTTGAGCAAGTAGTATAATTGTTCCTTCACTGATTGTGTATTTTAATTAGGTTAGTCAAAATAATGAATTTTGATTGCTAAATTTTGATGTTTTGGTAGTGGGACATTGGTAATTAGTCTCAGGAATAAGTCTGTGGCGATATAAGGGAGGAGACCTTGGTGGCTAGCTTTAGAAAAATCATCTCACAGTTTAGCAAGGGGGGAGATGAGTAAAAGGCAAAACCTGTTGGCGTCGTGTTTGGCATGCTCGGGCGTAGCCCCTCTCACCATTTTGTTTCTTATTTTGATAAAGTGTGGCCAATCAATGAGAACTCTTCTTGTCTTCTTATTCTTTAAATCTGGAGAAAAAAAATCAGTTCCTACAACCTAGACGACCTCACCACACAGTTATCACTACTGCCCTGGAAGTCACACAATGGGACAAAATGGGATTCCTCTCCACCGCTGATCTGTCCACTCAGAGTCACCGCCGGACTTGAGGCTGCTGAGGACACTGGGATCATCTGGTTGGTAGCACAGCCAGTTCCTTTACATCAGGGCCACCATGCTTGCTTTCCCCATGCCAGGGAACAAAGCTGGGACTCTGTCCAGCGTAGCTGATTTCTTTTCAGCCAATCGCTTGCGATTTTCTGGGCATTTTTCACTTGTTCTGCCCATGCCTCTCAATCCGGGAGGTTGTCCTCTCTTGCACTGACTCTTCTCTGCTAGCTCACACCAAGTCAGCTTCTAGACCACCATCCTACTCAGAAATTCCTGTTTTGTTTAGTTGTGTTTTGTTTTGATACAATGTCCCTCTACATAGCTCACACTGGTTACAATTTCTTCTGAACTGTGAAATTCCATTCTGGTGTGGAAATCCACCATTGGGAACATGGTTCTATATTATAGCTTGATAATAGTCTCTTTTCTATCAAAACCACACTGTTGTTAATGTACTTGATGATTCCAACTGTTGAGCTAAATTAACATTTAAGTTTACTACAGAAAATTTTAAACAATGAAATTCTATGCTCATGACAGACATACAAGCTCTTCAGCCTGAATAGGTGTCAAGGTTCAGTAGCAACTTCCTAGACTAAAGGAGAAAGACTATAGTTTAGGCTTCAGTCATGAGAGATTTAACTCGAACAGTGCAGCAATCCTCCTGCCTCACCTCCCAGTTTAGGGTTACAAGTGTGTTCACAGCATACCTGACTTTGTTCTTTGTAATTTGTTATTTTGCTCTAAACTTAATGAAGAGTAATTGTTGTTTACATGACATTTTTAGAAGAATAATTCTTTAACAAAAGGCTGAAAGGAAAACAAGATGGCAAGCATCAGACTGTTGTAATTTGGATGTAGATTTTTACCCAAAGTTTCATGTGCTGCTGTTTAAACCCCGAGGGAACTGATGGAGAGGATGTGGATTTGTAAGAGGTGTGTAGTATGGAAGGTAATTAGCTCATGAGGGAATCACCCTTGGAAGGAATTAATGCAATCCTTGCAGACCAGTTTGTTATCAAAAGCAAGTGATACTGTACCATATGCTTGGCCCTACATTTGCCTCATCTGCTAGATTTCTTAACTACATTATGATGCAACTGGCTATTATATTTGGACTTTCTAGACAACAGAAGGAAGGTTAAAAGATATTTATTATATATTATTCATTGTCAGGTATTTTGTTATAGCAACAAAAATTGAAGATCATGAGGGAAAATGTATGATACAAATCTTGCTTTCAGCTCATAGGTGAAATGGGTTTGATTTGGTTCCCAAATCTTGCTTGTCTCCTCATTGTCTTCCAGCACTTTGTGTTATGTGTGAGTAACACAGGCAGGGCTATGCTGTTGGCTCATCATTGCTAAGTATTGTTTGCTAATGGTGAAGCTCAAAAATTTCCATTACTTTTCTCCAAAAAGAGATCTGATTTCACATTGAGTCTAGAAATCTTTATTAAAGGCACCTAACTCTTCCTGATACGTTGATAGTTAATACTGTTTTCATTTGCTTGTTTGTTTGTTTGTTTCTTGAGACAGTGTTTCTCTGTGTAGCTTTGCACCTTTCCTGGAACTCACTTGGTAGCCCAGGCTGGCCTCAAACTCACAGAGATCCACCTGCCTCTGCCTCCTGAGTGCTGGGATTAAAGGCAAGCACCACCAATGCCCGGCCCTAATACTGGTTTGTTAATGGTAAAATAATATCTCTAACAATAAAATCTCAGTAGAAATATTTTGGAAAACCTTGTAAGGGCATTGTTTGAGTTAAATCACTCATGACTGAAGCCTAAACTATAGTCTTTCTGCTTTGGTCTAGGAAATTGCTACTGAACCTTGACACCTATTCAGGATGATGAACTTGTATGTCTATCATGAACATAGAATTTCATTGTTTAAAATTTTCTGTAGTGAACTTAAATGTTAATTTAGCTTAATAGTTGGAATCATCAAGTACATTAACAACAGTTTAGTTTTGATAGAAAAGAGACTACTATCAAGCTATGATATAGAACTATGTTCCCAATGGTGGATTTCCACACCAGAATGGAATTTCACAGTTCAGAAGAAACTGTATCCAAAATTTATTTCTAGAATTTCACACAGAAACTCACTCATTCAAAACACATGTTATTAATTAAAGTTTATTTATATGGAACTAAATGTATAGTCAGAATTTTACTTGAAATTTCTACTTGTCATGTGAAGGACAAAAGGGCTTAATATGTGTCATGGTACAGGATGATTTTCTTGGCTTAAAAATAACATAGCAAAACAAAGATTGAAAAATGAGGTTATACTAAAGGAGACATCATCTTTTCTATACTGCTGCTTGTATGCCATTAAAATAATAATTCAGAAGGCACACTTTCAATTTTGGTTTGTCATTATGGGCACCGAGACATTTAACAATTTGACAAAGTGGCTTATGGATGAGCAGAGCTCTGAAATGAAGGGACGAGGAGAGAAATGCAACTTTTATAATTCCAAACTATTGCATACACGATTTGAGCTTCCACTAAATATTTTTTCATTTCTCTTCTGCTTTGAAAATTCAAATGAAAGGCTAATTTCATGCTCAGTACTAATAATCCCTTTAAGTTAAGGTCTGTTTGTCCTTTCCATTTCTGTGAGCTAGGAAATATAACGTTCATTAAGAAAGTACTGTCTGTTCAGAGTCTGTGAGCTCCTATGAGCCCAGGTTAGTTGTATCTGTGGGTTCCCTTGTGATGACCTATTACCCCCCCCCCCCCCCCCCAGCTAATACAATCAGTCCTTCCTCCCTCTGTTCCACAGGATACTCTGAGCTCGGCCCTGTGCTTGGTTGTGGATCTCTGCATCTGTTTCCATTAGTCATTGGATGAGGGCTGTCTGATGACAATTGGCAGCTAGTGAGCCTAATGGGTCAATCCTAGGCCCTCTACGTGTGTGACAGCTGTGTAGCTTGATCTACAGGTGGGATTCCTAGAGGTGGAAGCTGGGTCTGTTGCTAACACGTTGGCTGGCTTCCAGGAACCTGTCCCTCATACTGAGTTGCCTTGCCCAGCCTTAATACAAGGGGAGGAGCTTAGTCCAACTTGACATGTCATGCTTTGTTGACACCCATGGGAAGCCTGCACCTTCCTGAATGGAAACAGAGGAGAGGGGCATAGATAGTTGGTTGTGGTGGGAGGTGGGAGGAGATAGGGGGAGGGAGTGGGAGGAGAGGAAGGATGGGAAACTGTGGGTGGGATGTAAAATAAATGAATAAATTTAATTAATTAATAAACAAAGAAAGTGCCATCTGACTTGAAATATATCATTGAACTTCATGATTTATTTAAGTGAGCATATGGAAAACTTGCCATCTGAAGTCTTAATTTAACATTTGGTAAGGACAGAGATTGGCTCATTTGTCCAGACTCCCTATGGTTGGCTCTTGATGGGAGCAATATCAGAAAAAGAGGAGGCAAAGAAAATGAAATGAGTGTGTTGGTGGCATTTAAAAACATTTTATAAATTGGTGAAGTCTTTTTTTCCAGTTTATTATGGTGAATACAATGTCAGTCCCAATGTCACAAAGACATTGTGACATGCTGGAACTGAATTATGGCTCTGATCTCCACTCATGCTGAACTTCTGTGTATTCTTGATCCGCTCAGGCTGGCCATTAGAGCCCTTTCCCAATAGGTTAAGCCGGCTGTAAACAATGGAAGCGAGCGCCTGACAAGCTTCCACGCAGTTTTCAGATGAAGACCACATTTCCATACGCTATAAATCTTGTCAGAGGAAGGTGCTCTGAGTCTCACCTCCAAGCCTAATTAGTGTCACGTATTTCATATCCTTTAGAAGAAAGACAACCAAAGCACCCAAACATAAAACAAAGACTCTGTGAGGGTTCGATTTTGCAATCAGTACTGTAGGAGCTGCATTAACTGAAATGAAAGTCCCAGTAACACTTCACATGGCACCTGTAAAATCTTCCAAGGACTAGCAAAGGTTGTCTGATCATATGGAGTCTCTCTTACTTAACTACCTCCTTTCCAAATTATTCCCTTATTGAAATTCTAAGATTCCTCTGACTTGTGGTAATGCAAGCCGTTTTTATTTAATGTCTACTTCATTTGCTAGATAATGTGTCCTACTTTGGAATGCTAATATTCCAAACACATCTTTTCTGGCCAGTGCTTACAGACTCATGATTTGAATTTAGAAACTTAAGGGCCACACTGTCAGGCTAATTCAAAGAAATTCAGGGCAAGTTTTGTTTCACAGTCATCAAGAAAGCCTTGTTTAGAATAAACAGGGTGTCTGTTTTTATAATATCATTTTGTGTATTTGATTATATGACACATTCCTTCAATATTTTCATTTGGACAAAGATGTGAATACACGTATGTATGTTTACATGTGTGTGCACTTGAGTGTAGAGGGCCAAAAAAAATCCTTGAGTTTGGTTTTTCAGGTGCTGTTCCCTTCATGGAAATAAGGTTTCTCATTGAACTATAAATTGCTGAATAGGTGAGGCTGTCTAGTCAGAGTGCCCCGTGGAGTTGCCTGTTTCTGCTTCTCCGACATCATGATTACAAGTTTAAGCCACCACACTGAACTTATTTTACAATGTGGATTCTGGGGCTAAGGTCCATACGTTTGTAAGTCAAGTACTTTCCTGACAGAGCCATGACCTTTGCTCATGGATGAAGGGTTTTCCCAAACAGCAAAATGAAAATTGATAGTGATTTATTATGCCATCTGTCTTTCTTTCTGAAAGAAACCTTACAGAGTCTTGGGGTTTCCACAGGAGAAATTGTCTAATAATTCCATAATAGAAATCTTGTTTCTGATGGACCCATTTTAATTGATTCTAAGATGTAGGAAAAACAAGGAGAGTCTTGTTTTAATGTCCTCATCTCTTAGTAAGCAACGGAGGCATCGTATGGCTGCAGAAAAGTTTCTTCTGAACCCTTAAAATCTGGAGATTACTCGTACGTTTTTAGGCTATAGGAATCGCTGAGGTTGAATTAGAAGATCCAATTTTTCCCTTTAAAATGAGCTGAGCTGGGTGGTGGTAGCACATGCCTTTGATCCCAGCATTTGGGAGGCAGAGCCAGGCGGATCTCTGTGAGTTCGAGGGCAGCCTGGGCTACCAAGTGAGTTCCAGGAAAGGCACAAAGCTACACAGAGAAACCCTGTCTCAACAAAACAAAACAAAACAAAACAAAACAAAACAAAACAAAACAAAACAAAACAAAACAAAAAAAAGAGCTAAGGAAAAAAAACACAAGAAGGAAGTGTGGCTTCAATGAAAATGCAAGGGATTCATATACCATCCACTTTTATCCATTAGGCTGTATAGATGGATAACTTACATACCAATTGCTATTTTAAAAATTGATTACTTTTTTATCCAATTTTTTTACTTTTCAAAAATTATACTGGTATTCATTTACTGTTGGTATGTGTTTGTGCATAGGGTGTGTATGTGTGAGTGTGGGCACACATCCACAGCACCTGTGGAGGTCAGAGAACACCTTGCTAGGGTCTTGTCTCTCCTCTTACCATATGTGCTGCAGGATTAAGCTCAGGTTTTCATACTTGGTTGCAGAAGCTTTTATCTATGCACATGGCACCATGAAAATAAATGCAGATAAGATAAAGCTAATACACAAATCTTACATTAAGGAGAAATGAATAAGTTATGGAAGAGATAAATGAAGCAAGGAATGAAGACAGCGACAAAAGACATCAAGGGAAATATGTTATACATGTGAACATATAACCAGAGTTAAAGGAATGTGAACAAGGCACTGGTGTTTTGATTGTGGGGGACTGAAGACTGAGTCCTCAAGTAGATTCGTTCAAAGGCATCTGGATTTGAATTATTATAAGTCACCAGAGAACAGTCCAGCTCAGAAACAAACCAGAAATGTTTGGAGCTAAAGCATCATGATGGCTGATGGAAAAGACTCCTTTGACTCTGTGCTTCCTAATAAAACTTTTAAAAATCTTCTATTGGATGATTTATGTGACTTGCATAAGAATATTGATTACAAAAGAAATGTTTATAGCAAGGATTCTTTTTAAAATGTTAAAAAAAGGTTGTAGAAGTATTTTGAGATTCTATTAGAAAGGGAAAAGCTTCAGGGTTTCATTTTATTTTTCAAGAAAAAGAATGTGATGTGTTGATCAAAGAGTAGGCATGTACAGACCAGAAATCAGGAAAAGAAGCCATCCCACCATGTTGTTGATCACAGTAGCCAAGAGTGTACTGAGATGACAGCATGGTGAGGTGGTAAGGTTAGAACTATGGAAATGTGAAGCCCAGAGCAGATTAAGATTGTGATCGAGTATCCTGGAGTGGTCAGTGGGCAGGGATAAGCAAGGTTCACCATTGTAGCAAGTAGCAATTCAATCCCTTTGAAAGGCATGTGCTTTCTATATGCTGGAAATAAAATAATAGAAGATAGTTAGCATGGAACTATGATTATATGTTTTCTGCAATAAGTTACTTCTTCATAACCCAGTTTCTCTCTCACTAAAATAAGGATGAGAGATTCTTTATAGGGTTACTGCAAGATTAAATAAATTTTGCTGTGAAAGCCCTTAGGATATTATCAAACAGATATGTTGTGGGTTATTATTTTTATTGTTGTTCCAAAATTTAGAGTAAACACAAGTTATCCATCCACACAGAAGAGAAAATCAAATGAGAAATGAATGTTTCATGGGAGGAAAAATGATGGTTTCACTGAGAAGTTGATAAGCAAATGCTGTTTATTCAACATTAGTCAGTATAACTTCTATGGGAGTAGAGCTGTATTTGAATCTCAACACCACCAACATTTAATGTGTTACTAATGTTTCCATGCCAAAGTCTGAAAACTAACAAAAAAGAATCCATAGTGCCTATGTGGTTAGAGCATCTTGAGGAATGCATTAGTGAGTACACATAGAGTCGAGTCCATGTTGAGTACTTCAAGAGAGTGGATGGACCCATTTTCACTCACATAAGGTTGAAGAACTAGTAAGGCATGGAAATAAAGGCTGGAGTGAGTTCTGGGTGGAAGAACAGTGTATGTAAAGGCACAGAGTTAAGGGAACTATGAGACATGAGGCACCCTCACTGCCTGTGAGGTTAGGAAAAAATAACAAAGAGTCTGATTGTTTTGGCTGAAGACTCAGCTCATGAAGGATATCCCCGAGCACATGCTCAAAGTCTTGTTCCATCAGTGAGGCAGTAAATATGTAGTTATGAGAGTTACCTGGAGAGCCACGTGAAATAAGCCAGGTTCAACTTGCTCACATAGGCTGATGGCTTTGTACATAGGTCCTAGGGGTGATAAAACGTTGAGATTGGGAGAGAGTCTGTCAGAAAAGGTGACTTTCAGGGAAGTTTTTCTTTTGTTGTTATTTTTTACTATTTTTTAATCTCAGGTTTAGGTAATAGGCACCTGAGTTAAGGTTAGGGATGGGTGAGTTATTTAAGAAGTGGCATAGATGAGCCAAGGAGTGTTTGATGGTAGGAAACCACATGGTTTACCTTTAGAATTGGATAGATGGCTTTAATCAATGAATTCAGGAATATGGTTAGACATACAAGAGCTTTAGGAAGACAGAATGATAGATTAATTAAATGTGTGGTCTAAAGTATCTATAGGGCATCAGACTTGGTAGCAATATCAAAATCGGCTAGACTGTAAGAAGCATCTTGTTAGTAAAGAGGGTTATGTGGAACTAAGGAGCCCTGAGTGAGTGAGTTTTGTTGACATGAGCACAGGTGTATCAAGGACCCCAATCTCTCAGATCCACAGTCATGGCAAGACCTACCCTGGGTCAGGTTCAGCAAAACCTTCCTCTGTTCCAAGAATAGATGGTAAAAACAAGTGGCCGTGCGTTGAAACCATTGCATGCAGAAACTATCGACCATAGGTTTCATCATCCAGATGACTGCAACCTGAAACTGCTCCCCTACAGAGACCTCCTATAGAGATTAGCTAGCATCCTTCCTCCTCACTCAGCTCTATACAATAAACCCACCTCCTTCTTCGGCTGCATACAATAATCTTGCCTTTTTCCTCACAATAAACATCTGTCTTGCTCAGTGGCTTACAATAGATGTGCTGAGTTTCCAGGCTACTGATGCATCTTCTTCAGAATGCATGGCCCACCCAATCCCAGCTTCTGCATATGTTTGTCTGTATGTCCTTTCTTGACTCTTTCAATATCCCTGTTAGGTCAAATCCAAAGCAGTGCAGGTTATGGCAGAAGGTAATTGGTCTTGTTTGGCAAATATTTCCAGCAAGCATTTGGCATTATGAAATTGAATTTTAGGGGGAAAAATTGGTTAAAGCTGGACCACAAAGTTTTGTACTCCTGTTGATGAGATTTCACAGACAGTAACAGACATCTGAGGACTGACTGAAACGGTAGTCTAAGATAAAATGAAGGAACTGGGTCACTAAGAAAATGTAAATGAAAGGGAATAACCAAGTTGAAGGAGAGGACATAGGAGGTGGAGGGGCATAATGATGCAGAAAAAGTGAGGTGAGGTCAGAGTGCAAACTCCTACAACCTCTGTTTCCTTTGCATGTCTGTTTAATCTCCAAAGACTAAGAAATACTGAGGAGTTAAGGAAAACACAGGTATTCAGGTGAGAAACAGGTACCAGTTCCAAAGCTTAGGCCCTATCTACAGATCCATGAAATCTCAACTGGGTGGCATTCTGACAGGAACATTGGGCCAATTAGCAGCAGACAGATTATGTTACCCGTGTGCTTTGGTAAGTTGTTTTTTAAAGGCAACATGAAATTCAACACTTCCAAATGATAGCTCTTTAGATAAGAAGACATTTTGTTCCCACTGGGGCTCCAACAAGGAAAAGTCGCCTACTAGCTGTGCTGTAGAAAGCTCAAAGAGATGATGTTTAAAGCAAAGGCCACTGTCTTTCAAGACCAGGAAGTCAGTGTTGAACTCTCAAAGGGCAGTTGGGAAGAACGGGCCCAAATATCTGAAACTAGATAAAAGAGCAGGTGAGACAGAGGCGAGGTCCAGGCTGCATGCAGAGTGTTGCACATCTAATAAGATAAAGGCAGTAACAGTTTGTGAGTAGGTAGGAAACAGAGGAGTTAAAGATATGGAAAGTTTGAGTATGTTGATAGGTAGAAAGAAAGAAGATCAAAATAGCAAACCACAAACTACAGGGCCAGGAGGACAGACACGATATTTGGCCTTTGCCTCACATGTGCCTAAAGTGTTTCACTCCATATTACAAAAGTAATAGAGAAAAAATAGGAAGGGGACATGATGAAGCTAAATGTTTGTGATCGCACATCTCTTACCTACAAATGGGTTTGTTTTGGGAATATGATGACTTCTCGCTGCTATTCCAATAACCTCAACATTCCATGTAATGGCTCTGTGTGTTGAGTATCTTCTATAAAGTCCAAGCACTGCTGCAAATGCCCCACCCCCATGTTGGCCTTCATACTGTCAAGTCTGTATTGGTGTTTTTCTTTTGGAGACAAATGAGCATAGTCATTCAAAGATAAACAAACTGCACTGGCCAGGTGTCAGCCAAATTGCTTCTCATTTTCATTAGCTTCTCCTTCTGTTCACCAAGTGCACTTATCCATCAATGCAGAAAACTGATTTCTAATTTCATATTTCTATAAAGATCATTTGCACTGACTACGATTTTGATGTAATGGCCAAACCTTGGAAATTATTCTCAAAATCACGTGGTTATAGAGGTGGGGAAAGGGGGACCAGAAAGGAACCATTTGTAAGCAGTCACATCTCAGGGTGGAGGGGTTAAAATGCACAGTATGGTCCTAAGGGGAGGGCAGGAGCAGCTCTCTAGAGGTTTAAGGAGCAGGGTTGAGGATACAGGTAGATCTGCAGAACATGTAATTCCAGTGCTGACTGTTAAGTGTTTGATGGTTAGTTTGCTGTGGCACAGTCCTACTTTCTAAATCTAGTCAGGACACTGAGTTAAGGGTCCCTGCAGTGTGTCATCATTACTTTCTTGGGCATTTAAGATTCTTGGCTTGGAGCATGCTTGGATTTGGTAAGGTGTCTCCCTGGACAACAATCAGTGCCTAACATTTCTCCCCTCAGCTCATTGTATGCTAGTTTTCTCTCCAGCACTAGGATTTCTCAAGAGGATATCAACATTCTCCAAGCTGGACCAATCTTCAGATGATTCCCTTTCTCACCGTAAATACCAACTTCACTTCTTAGAGCATTTACTTTAGAAAACTTTGAAAGAGTAATTTGCATTTCTCCCTTCCTTCCTTCCTTCCTTCCTTCCTTCCTTCCTTCCTTCCTTCCTTCCTTCCTTCCTTCCTTTCTTTCTTTCTTTCTTTCTTTCTTTCTTTCTTTCTGTATGCACAAGCTTCGAGAACACACTGATGTGGAGGTCAGAGGACAACTTATAGGAATGAGCTCTCTCCTTCCATTAAATGAGTTCCAGGGCTTGGACTTGGGTCCTCAGATTTAGTGTCAAGCACTTTTACCCATCTTGCTGCCCAATTTCAGAAAACTTATAATTGCATGTTTTTGTTTTTGTGTTTTTTCTTCTCTTTCTTTCTTTCTTTCTTTCTTTCTTTCTTTCTTTTTTGAGTATTTGTAAGTGTTCAGTCTTTTATCATCAATCTCCCAGTTCCTTATAGGAAGTTGTGAGTGTAACTCAGTGAGTTCCTTGCTCCAAGTTGTAAAACTCCAATATGCCATGAAGACATAAGCAACTTCTTGTATAGCCAATTAGCAACATGGGCACTGTGTGTTCTTCATACTAGTGGTCACAAATCCCCCAGATGATTGCCTCAGTGAAGTTGAGTTCAGAGTTTGCTATGTTCTTTCTGCACTATAACAAATATCTCCAATAAATTTTCTCTTTCAGGCTTCACAGTACAAATTTTGTTCTGAGTAACCTTATGCCTCCAACCCCTTTGACGTTGAAAACAGCAAATAAGTTTTAGTCAAAACTTAAACTCTTTGAACAAAACTTTAGTGGCAAGGATTGGTAGCAATAACAGTATCTTGTGTCTCTAAGCCATTGAAACATTCCTGTTATTTAGAAAACAAAATTATATCCTAAGGCTCACTTTCTTCATATTTATTATAATCATAGTTTTCTTCAAATTAATTTTTGATGTCTGGTTCTCTATAGTGTGACTTTACACATACAGACACACATGAATGCACAAATGCACAAATGCACACACACACACACACACACACACACACACACACACATATAGAAGAGGCTCTCTACTCCTTTGGTTTTTCTGTATCTTATCTTTAGATTTGTTTAACTGACACAACCATTTACTATATCCTTTATTGAGCATCATTTATACTGAACATTCATTTACTCCCTGAATTTTTCACTTTTCCCAGTGTTTGAAAAACCACTTCATTTTTTCCCCTGGTAGTTTGTCTTAAAGCAAACAGTGAATATGGTTATATTGTGTTGTGCTATTTTTTGCTTGTGAATTGCTTATTTTCTTGATGGGTGGTATCACAGTGGTATATGAATTTATGGGCTGTAAAAATGGAATTAATATTTATACAGCTTTTTGACTTATTTGCAGAGGGTGTTTTTCTATTTTAGATCTTATTATAGCTCAGTATTTTCTGTTTTTAACTTGATGCTGGGTCTGTCTCTGCTTTCTGAGGCAGTGATTCTGTTTTGAAGAGGTCCACCTACTTGCTAAATGTGTGTATTCTCTGCAGTTAATGAAGATTAGGATTTTGGTTTCTTTTTTCACTTTTTGAAAACTAATTTATTTTCACACAATACATTTTGATCATGTTTTTCACTCCCTTACTCTTCCCCATCTTCCTACCCACCCAACTTTGTTTTATATATATCTGTATATATATAAAATTTTATATTATACAAAATATAATTATATATAATACACATTATATATACATATATATACACATATTTATATAATCTTTCTGTCTCTCTCAAAAAATACTCCCAAACTAAAAACCAAGAAACAACAAAAACAAACAAAATGCCCCCACAACAACACACAAATGAAAATCAAAACAAACAGACAAAAGACCAATAAGACAAAAAAAGGCATAAAACCAAAATTACAAAACAGAAGAAACCACCAGATGCAAACCCCGTGACCTATCACAGAGGCCTGCCTGCGGCACACACTGAGAAAACATTGACATAGAGTTGATGGTGGAAATCTACCATGTTTGGATTGGACGATCCATGTCATGATATGGAATCTATAGTGGACACTACTAAAAGCTGCTGTTGATGGCTTCACTGGCCATGTTTTAAAATGCAATTTAAAGACAGGGTTCCAGCAGGGGAGTTCACCCTTCAGAATACCCCAGGTTTTGTTCCTTCACAGATGCTGTGGGCACTTCCAAATTTTATGTAAGTCCCTTTATTTGTAAAAGGAACAGTTGATGAGGACAGTTATGTTAAGGACTTCAAAATGGGCTGGGCCTAATAAACATTAATTCTTTTTTTGCTGTGTTTTGGTAACTGGTATTGGTGAGAAAACTATCAACTGGTTTAAATTTTGCCCTTCTATTATGCCCCCGTAGAATGAATGATGAAAATAGCCAATTTTGCGGAGATAAATAATTATTTTCCCAAATTTAAAATTTTGTTGATGGACAGTGGTTTTTGTGCTTTATCTCCACCCAACAAGTGTATCGCTTGTAACACTGAATCAATGGCCGTGTCATTATCAGATGCTGGTTGTCACACTTAGTTCATTAGACAGTACCCCAGGGAGGTTCTGAAGCTGTGGAACCTTTGGCAGGTTGTATAAGTGGTTCCCTTTTGAGGAGACTTTTTGGCCAAGAGAGAAGGAACACTGGCACTGTTTGAAAGGAAATGACATGCAGTGAATTGTGGAAACTAAGACTGCCTGGCCAGCACGATCTAGTGCAGCCATGTGTGACTGTCACTGCTGGAAATCAACAGAAGCCAGACACTTCCCTAACTTAGAGCTACTCAGACCCCAGGGAACAGTATGCAATGTAAATGCATCTCCATGTACTGCAACCATTTCTTTTCATTTGTAAGAGATCATTAACACCTGAAGTAGATGAATGTGGATGATTTCCCTTTTAAAATAACCATTTTATTGTAAACTAATGTTGCCAAAGTAATGCCTTCTTCAGTTTTACATTCTTGGATGATAAAACTTAAGAACATTGAAACTGATGTATCATAGACATACTTGTGCATTGATGTATTTGGGAAGTCTTTGTCCTGTGCCCCTTTAAATGGAGGTTTTGGCCTATCCACAGTGTCTGCAAAATTCTCTTGTCCAGATCAGAGTACTCTTGTTCCTGTGTAATTGTGGGATCTTGGTATTTAGCAGTGAATGAAGGTTTATGTGTTCCTGTTTACCTCACACATCTCATAATCATACCATTGTTAAAAAATTGTGACTATTTAAAATGGTGAAAGCCCTTGGGAGTCCTCCCTTTTCTTAGTGGAGATGGAGGAGTGGATGTGGAGGGGAGTATATGGGAGACGGGGTGGTGGTGGGGTGTTATAGGAAGAGAGGAGGGCACAGAACCTTGGGCAGTATGTGAAATAAATTGAAAAAAAGTTAATTAAATGAAGTAAAACAAAAAAGAGTTCTTAAAACTTTTGTATGGGTATATTTTAAATTGTTTCAGTATACACTGTGGAATCGAATGATCAAGGAACATGGTGCATGTCTGCATGATGTCCTGAAAATTGCCAACTCTTTTCTTCAAGTGACTGTGGAACTGGCTTCCCACAAGCAGTGTGATGACCTTTTTACATGGTCCACATTCTCTCAATGCTTGGAATTGTTTCTTTCTTGTGTTACCCACCTCAGTGTTTGCGTCAATGGAATTTGTGTGGTTTTACCACAAGTTCCCTTAGTACACACAACACTTTTTCATGTCTTGTTATCTCTGTGTATCTTCCTTTGTGAAAATAACAAAATTTCAGTTTGTTATTACTGAATCGTAGAATTGATCTATTCAAGAATCAAGCCCCGTATTAAAATATATTTTGTGAATGCTTATCTGCAGTCTTTGTGCTTCTAATTCCTGTTTCAATGTCTTGTGGAGGGCAGTTTTAAATTTTATTCAAGTCTAATTCTTCTTTTCTTTTATGGTTGTCTCTATTTGCAATGTGACAAAATAACATGCTGCTATTTTGGTCATGAATATGTTATTGTGTCATTTTCTACAACATTTCAATCTACATTTGCATCCGAGTAGTGACTGGTTCATTTGCAGGTATCATGTTAATTATGAATGATGTTCTTTGTGTATCCAGAGTTCCTTGTTCTTGCGCCTTCTCATGAAAATACCATTATGTTTCCATAAATGTTTTACCTTTCTGATAAATTAAAGACACTCTTGGATTCTTGACTGTTAATCTACTTTCCTACCTTTATGCTTTTTCTTGGTTTTCATATCTTTATAGTAATCCTTTCAGGTATGCATTATGAATCCTCAGCATTATCTTGCCATCTCACAATTTTAGGTCTCTTGGACTGCCACATATATCTTAAATTCAACTTGTCAGGCTTTATCAAATCCTCTTGGAATTTTTACTAGGAAGCATTGACATTTCAATATTGAGTCTTCCTAGTCATGATAATGATCTCAGTTTATTTTGGTCTTTAATTTGTGTTATAAATATATATTTTAGTCTAGAAGACTTTCTGGGATTTTATTAAATTTACTAAATTTCCTAATGGATATATTTGTAGATGTTACTAACTATAGAATTATGAATTGAGTTTTGAAGTCATATTTTACATACTGATGTATTCTGATCTCTCCTGACTATAAAATGCTTGAAAAACATGAATTTTACTCTAGGTGCTTTTTTCACGTATCCTTCTGTCATTCATAATATTTATCAGAAGTGTCTCTATCCATAACAGAATTCTATTATAATTTGAAACTACTACAAACTTCTGTTCAGAAATACTTCATCTCATTCTGATTTAGGATATTAAACAATAGTGAAGAGAAGAACTCAAGGTCAACACTTTTCCTTCAGTCAATAACACACTTATTTTTGTTGTTACTTTTTGTTTTAAAGTTCCTCGACAGTTTTATACATGAGTATAATGTATATTTTCACTATAGCTATTCTTCTCCCTTTTACCTCTGTGTCCCCATCTCTACCGGGAAACCCTTCTCTTCCTAGTAAGTTCCCTCCTAATTTTCTTTTTGTGTGTGATCTGCTGAGTTTAATTAGAGTTGCTTCTATGTCTGTGGGTAGGTGGTTTTTCAATGGAACATGGACAACTTATCAGTGGCTATACCACTGATTAGCTGACATTTTCTTCCCCAGAAACCGTTTGCTGCCATTAAACACTCAGAGAGAGTTGGAGCTTCATAGGCCCCTGCTCCTAAAGTGATTAAATGTTGGTAGGTCCAATCTTGTGCCTATAAACATAAAAGTGAGTTCATGAGTGCAATGGCTATGCCATGTGCAGAAGATACCATTTTGCTGTGCTCTCCCCATCCTTTGTCTCTTATATTCTTTCCTTCATACCTTCTATGATGTTTTTTTGAGCCTTGGAAGGTGTGATACATCTACCCTACTCAGGGCTAAGCACTCTACCATTACTGATTCTCAGCATGAGGACCAGTTATGAATGTCTGCATCAACTACTGGCCACTGTAATAAGAAGCACCCCACATGAAGGCTGAGATCAGCACTAATATTTGGTCATAAACATTAGTGCTTAGAAGACTGCTGTGCAGATAGTATCTCTTTCCAGTTGGATTTGGGAACTATATAACAGGCGGCAACTCATGCCTACTTTGTTGGTCCTGGTCAAGGACCCTCTCCTGGAGAAATAATAGGCCTTAGCTGGGGAACCTACTCATGTTATATTGTTAATGTAAATATAAAGAACAGTTCTGATATTTTTGTGTGTGCTTTATTTTATGTTATTTTGCAAACTG
This sequence comes from Onychomys torridus, assembly GCF_903995425.1. Lineage (NCBI taxonomy): Eukaryota > Metazoa > Chordata > Mammalia > Rodentia > Cricetidae > Onychomys > Onychomys torridus. The sequence continues at coordinate 20,138,535 of NC_050461.1, read as the reverse complement.
TGGTTGTTTTTTATTTTCTCATTAAAAAATTTGTACAGTATATTCTGATCATGCTTTCTCCTCTCACAGCTCCTCCCAGATCCTCCCCACCTTTCTACCCATCCAACTCCACATCCTTTTTTCTCTCTCTTTAGAAACAGGCAAACAAGAACAAAAACATAATAAAAAAGGAAAGAAAGGAGGAAAGAAGGAAACAACACAAAACACAAACACACACACAACAAAAATCCATAAAATTGCAAAATCTGAAACCCTAATATACAAGCAAAGGACCAGCAAGGCAGAAAATGAGCAAACAAAGCAATACGAGACAAAAAGTCTATAAAAAACACCATTGAGTTTGTTTTGTGCTGGCCATGTACTGCTGAGCTTGAGGCCTACCCTTAGAGCTGTGGTTTTTTTTTTTTTTTTTTGAAGAATTGTCCATATTTTGTAAGTTTTCAAGAACACTGAGAAAACCTCTATATTATGTTTCTGTGGCTTCTTTTAGTGTTTGCAGAACCTTAAAAATGTCTCCCTTTTTACCCATCATGCCCACAGCATGTTTTCCTATTTGAACAGTCTTGCTAGGCTCACAAATGATAGTATCCCAGTATTCCTCTAGGTTTGAATTGATTTATTTTCTCCAATTTTATTTCCCATTTCACCACTTCTTTCCCTGTACTCTTGTTACTATTAACTTTTTCCTATTTTTTTTCTAGATTCTGGGGGCTTCAGCTTATGTCATAAACTTCAATCCTTTTTATTTTGGATCATAAGCATTTGCCTGAGCAGCACCTCACCCACTTCCGTGCAATCTTTCATTATTCTGCAATTATATTCTGTTTTTAATTTCCAGATGGTTTTATGTTTGATCTATGCAGTGTTTCGAAATTTCATTTTAATGTCTAAATATTTGTTGTTTTTTGTTATAGAGGAATATAATTAAAGGCAATTCCTATTCCAACCCAGAAAAGTTCTTCACCAAGGTAGGTGAGAAAGAAACCATTTCAATACTGAAGGTGATGCTTACTAAACCATACTAAACCAGAATGTGATGCTTATCACAGGCAGTCTCCCAAGAGGTAGCACAAATTGGAAAGATCTGTGACTATTTACATATCCAAGTAGATACAATCCAATACCTACATAGTATCCGTATTAGCAAGAGCTAGTCATCAGATGAGAGAACTCACCACCACCATTACTACATACACAACATCCTGCATTCAGTTTGTAGTTGGTATCATTGTCTGTTTGTGCTTTGATATTTCCTTGTTTCCCTGATGAGAGACAGTTTTGAAACTTAGAGCTATTCTTCAACTAATGGATGCCTTCATCCATCCACAGATCTGGGAAATGGAGGAACAACCTTTCTCTTGGTTTCTTTTCAACTAGATCCTTGTAGAAATGGTAGATACAAGACTGTAGGGCTTAAGACAGGTAGTGAGAAGATTACTGAGATTATTTGAGAGCAGAAAAAGAATGTATAGTTGTAAATCTTTAAAAAAAAAACACCACAACATTTTGAGAAAAGAGAAAAGTGACAATCTCTTCCTTCAGTTTCAGCAGGACCTTGCCTTGGATGACTGTTCTGTGTTTACCATCACCATGACTTCTCTTCCAAGATAGTAACAGTACAGCTTTTCTAGTTGTTTCTTTCACAGGGTCTACCTTCCTCTGTGTACGTAGCAGCTGTCTAAATATCCAGGGAATCTACAGCAAGGCAACAATGCCCAGCAAAGCAAAGTTCATAGCATGGAAAATTCCATGCCTGAGTGATTACCAGAATCACTTTTAAATTATAGAATTATGGGTTCTTTTGAATGCCAGTCCATTATTTTTTCACTGGAGGATTTGCCTGGGGACATATACCAGGGAGGAGTGTCAAATCCAATTCTTGAATAGCAATGCACAAACATTGTATCACTCATATAAAGATTGTCCAGACTGCAATGACATCATTGTAACTTAAAGTTTCAAGGAACAAGTTACCTAAATATATTTATCAGTGTTAGTTCTTCATGAAGTCTTGCCTCACCATAGGCTAAAGACAGCTTACCCATGAAGCTTCACTCTAAAATTCTAATTAAAGGATCTCCTTGCAGTGTTCAGTATTCTTTCTTTCTCTTTTCCGTTGTTTACATATGAGCGTTTAGGTTGCTGAGCCATTAATTCATGTTCCCAATTAATTTTACCTTATTGTGGAACACAGACATCAGTGGCTGACATACAATATTTGTTCTGCTATGTTATATGTCTATTTACAGGTCCATATTACTCCAATTCAACTTTGTATTATTTAAATTATATGACTAATTATTAGTACTAGGATGCATACTAATTACTTTCAATTTTTTGTTCTAAATAAATTAATGAAGATTGGCCATTGCCTTAGAAGATGGTGATGATGGTGGGTTACTTGCCCAATGTATTTTGTGACATGGCCATCTTCAGACCCCAACCACGTTTCCTCCATCAAAGGATTCAGACCTGTTGGCAGAATTCCATGCAACCATCAGCTTAAACTTCTGTGTGCAGCTGTAAACAAGCTATAGAACTTTGGAACACATCTGCAATGTTCTGAGGCATGAAATAAAAACCCTTAGATGAATACTAACCACTGATAAGGAAGGTATGTGAAGAACTGAGAGTCCTCTGTGGTTACTCAGTGACAGTAACCTTGCTGATGATTCATAAATGACTGATTTTTCCTCCCCTTGAAAGAATAAAAGTGTAATTACATGACATTTTAGTTTCCTTCCTCATGTTGACATTCATCAGATAACATCGTTTGGCTTTTTCCAACCAATCAGCACTCCTATTCTTCATCCTGTTGTCTTCATACAGAGGCCTAATCATTTATCCAGTACCCTCAATTATTGTCTGATCAGGTTTCTTTTCCATGCTCACTTTCCTACCTACAGGCTGTGGGGATAAAAATGGGATTCTTGGAGGTAGAATCTGGGCTAAAGGTGAAAGAAAGGCAGACTTGAGACACAGACACAGACACAGGACACACGCTTATGTCCTCAAGCAGCAGGTATCTCATTAGCAGCTAATGAAATTGTGCCTTTATTCTTTTTTTGCGAGAAAACCTAGTGATAACAGTACGAATCCCTGCCTAAAAGATTATCTATCATCTGCCCTTCTCTCAAACAAATTGAGGTAAAGAGGGGTAAAGCTCTGGGTGGGAGAGAGGCAGCAGAGAACTAATGGAAGAGTTCTGTGAATGGAAAACGCCTTAATTCCTTGTGCTTCTTTCTCTTTCATTTTTTCAGTAGTTTCACCTGTCCATCCAGATCATTTGTATTTTAAATTTATTTAGAATGGCAGTCATCCCCAAAATCATAATAGTTTATTTGCTTGGGAGGCTGAGATGCTTCTACAAATACATTAATTTAGCCAAATCAAAAATAACTGTCTTTTGGCCACTCAAGACTGGAATCATATAAGCCCATTCATTCTAAGGATAACACAAAGATGGGAGCTTTAACTAGCTAGTTTTATTAAGAACAAGAAGCTGGAGGTGGGGAGGTGCATTATAACAGAGCATCTTTTTCTTAATGTTAGTGTGGCCACAGGTCTTTGGCTGGCCCAGTTCATGTTGCCATGTATGTTGGACCACTGGCTGTTGTGGTCCAACATACATGGCAACGTGGTCCAATCTGTACATTGTGAAGATATGTCACTCAGGTTGGTTTAATAAAAAGCTGAATGGTTAATAGCTAAGCAGGATTTTTCGGGCAGAAAGGATGCTGGAAAGAAGAAATAGGAGACTCCAGGGATGCAGAACAAGAAGCATGGGTATTGAGAAGTAAAGGTAACCGAGCCATGTAAAAGAATGTAGATTAAAGATATGGGTTACTTTGCTTTGCATCTAATATCCACTTATAAGTGAGTACATGCTGTGTTTGTCTTGCTCAGCCTTGATACAAGGGGGAGGGTCCTGGTCCTGCCTTAACTTGGTATGCCAGACTTTATTGACTCCCCAAGGGAGGCCTTACCCTCTCTGAGGAGTGAATGGGGGGTGGAGGGGAGGTAGGGATGAGCAATAGAAGGGGAGGGAGAGGGAGGTTAACTGTGGTTGGTATGTAAAATAAAAAAAAATTTAAATAAAAAATAGATGGGTTAATTTAAGTTATGAGCTAGTTAGAAACAATTTGAAGCTATGGGCTGAGCTTTCATAACTAATAGTAAGTATCCATGTTGTTACTGGGGAGCTGATGGTCCCGACAAAAAAGTCCAACTTGAACAGGCAATGTCATGTAGTTATACATATTAAATGCTCTTTCTTTCCAGTGCCACAGGTGGAATATTTGCACCTCTTACGAAGCTCTCATTAAGCCATCATTAATTCTATCATGTTAAAAATGCAATTATTCTCCCCCGCCTCATAAAGAAGCTGGTAAACCTGCCCTTTTTATCTTATTACTACTTCTAATAATTGTTTTAGGCTCTTTAAGGAGATGTTTCTCCTGAAAGTAGCTGGTTGGCTGGATCCCTGCCGCATGAGTTCTATAATCTGCCTTTTCCAACACAGTTAGACCATTTGACACTCTTCAGGCATCAGCCGCAGGAAGTCATTGTGGTCATGTTGCTCACCATCCTTTCAGGGAGTCCTATGCCACTGCCACATGAAAACCCTTGCTTCCCCCCCCCCCCGCCTTTTTTTTAACTAGTTGTTAAAATTGAGTGACAGAGCTCAACAGGATGCTTAGTAGATAAGAAAAAGTCTACAGGGTTTGAATTTCCAGTAGTCATAGGGGAAGCTGGGTCTGGCAGTACATTGCTAGAACCCCAACTCGGAGAACAGAGACAGGCAGAGAAAAAGAGAAGAAGCCCTTCAAAATCCTGTTCTTGCTTCCTTATACCACACACAGTCAACCCCTCCATTGCCAATCATATGCATGTGCCATACACGCAGGCACACATACATTTGAAATTTAAAACTGAGTAACAAAATTCAATTCTTAGTTCTCCAGCTGATTGAGGACTGTAGGACTGTAGTTTGATGCTGATAAGCTGTGATCTCAGTCTGTAGAGAGCTGCTTTTTTTTTTTTTTTTTAAGAATCATATTCTTTCTATGAATACATTTCTTGGAATTGGGAGGAAATTTCATAAAAACCTTTCATAATATTAAGGATGTGTATGATCTTGCTATGGCTTTTCTTAAGAGTTAGACTTGATCTGCTTACATATTTATAGAACATTAATCTAATAAAAATAATACATATCACTTTTTAGTTTTTTTTAAAGCTGACTTGCTCTAATTAATGGATTGAGATTTTTATTCCTTTTGTTTTTCTTAGATTAATCCCTGAGAACTTCAAATGATCCCCACTCAATGTCCAATGTCTTCTACTTAATGTAATTAGGCCACAATGTATACATTATTTCTTTTTAAGGGATCACCTTGAAAAGAAGCAAAACAATATCTATGCCTGAAATAAGCTGTAGAACCTCTCATGGTTTTGTGACAGAGAGCAAGAGAAAAAGACATCTTCTACTTACAGATTGTTCATTTTCATTTAGTATGTTTTTGGTTAATAACTAAAGCTATTAATAAGCAAACATTGTGTGGTGATTGAATATCTATGGCCCCCACAGACCATATGTGTGAATGCTTGGCACTATTTGGATGTGTAGCCTTGTCGGAAGATGTGTGGATTTTTTGGAGGAAGTGCGTCACTGTGGAAGCTGGCTTTAAGGTCTCATGTGCTCATGTAACACCCAATGTGATGCACAGACTCCTGCTGCCTGAAGATCAAGATGTAGAACTCTCAGCTTCTCCTCTAGCACCATGTCTGCATGCTACCGTGTTTCCTGCCATGATCCTAATGGACTAAACCTCTGAAATTGTAAGCAAGCCCCAATTAAATAATTGCCGTTATAAGACTTGATGTGGTCATGGTGTCTCTTCACAGCAATAGAAACCCTTACCGCCACACTGAAACTAAAACTTAGGCGGAAAGAAACACAAACCTCACTTGCTGTGATAGAAGAATACCTTACCACCAACCATAGAGATCCATGCACCTCTGTATTCACTGCAGCTGTACCACAAAAGCCAAGCCATGGAATTAGTGAATTTGTCAGCCAACAAACAGCTAAAGAAAATGTTGTCTATATACAATGGAGTTTCATTCAGCCATAAAGAAGAAAGGAATTACATTGTTGGCAGAAAAACAGATGCCGTGTAGACCATCACATTAAATGAAATAAGTCAGACTTGAAAAGACAAATATTGTGGTTTTCTTGCTCTGAGGCACTAGATTTTATACAGATTAATAAAACTACTTATATATACATCTTAAGAGTAGAAGCAAAATTGGTAGAATAAAGGAGACTAGCTGTGGGTGGTTGGTTATCAGAGAGGGAGGGAGTGAATATTGCCAAGTAAATGATACATTTGATGGAATTATTGTTATCGAGGCCATTACTAAGTACAGTGAATACATGCAAATGAGAGAAAAGAGTGAATGTACTTAATTCTGGGTTTTAAACTAAAATAGAAGTTCCAATGAAACTGAGTAACTACATTTTAGTTATAACCTGCTTCTCAAAAAGGCAAGATTGGCAGCCATCCATGCACTTAATAAATAGTTGTACCTCCTGAGATGCATTCATGCTAGCCATGGTTATTGCTCACATAGTCAATGAATATTCCAAATTAAAGCAGTTGGCACTGGAGCTAGGTTAAGTGGAGATCAATTTACATTCTTTCATTCTTCTTCTCCTGCAGTTCTTAAATGTAGAAGCAAAAAGGCTCATTTTTTTTTTTACTATAAATAGAACAATCTGGTTATTGAGAGTTAGATAGTTTCAAAGGTACTTTGTATTCTTTTTTTGTTCTTAGACAAATTATCTATATTTTGTGTATTTTTATTAAATGTGTGTGGGGGGGCAATGGGAAGGATAAAACTCATTCATATCCACTTTTATAGTAATTATTTTCTGATCAATTCTTTGGAAATTTTAAAGACTGTATTTTGGACATATTCATTCCCCTCATCCAACTGCTCCTCTTACTACCCTTGCCCACTTCCCATATTCCTTCCCACTGAACTTCAGTGTATTTTGCATTGCTCAGTTAGTCTTGGGACTGGGGCCAACCTTGGTGTGTAATCAGCCTCTGAAGGTGTCACATTTTTAAGTAAACATGACTCTCCTAGCAACTGCCAATACCAATAGCTCCTCTGTGAGTAGTGGGTTTCATGTCCATCCCTCCTCCCCATTCTGTGGAACTATTTTCCTACCTGCCTGAAAAGCAGCTTCATATTCAAAACCTGCTCAGTTTTAGGAAATTAATTATTCTTTTATAGTGTATCTTTTATGACTATGACACTCATTCTGTATTCTTTACATTTGCTTACATATATTTGCTTATAAATGATTTTAGCTGACAGCCTGGAAAACTTCTAAACATGCAGTTTAACATTAAATGATGGTCATGAGACACAATAGTATACGGCTATAAGAAAACGCTTTTGAAGGATATTCAATTACACAAGTCTACACTGATGACCTAGCAAGTAAGTAGGCCAGCAATTGTAGTAGTTCATTTTCCTGTGGCTGTGACAAAATAACCTCACAAAATTAAGGAAGAAAGGGTTTCTCTTGGCTCAGAGTCAAGAGTATAGCTCACTGTGGAGAAGTCATGGCACAAGAGTTTGAAGGTGCTGTTCGTTGTGGGCTGGCCTTTCTCCCCTTCACAGCTTCACCTTTATTGACTTGAAGAAATAGCATTTGACCTTCATCTTCTCTCCATCAACTTTCCAGTTCTAAGAAGTGTTGCTTGTTGCCTTTGTTATAAAAATTATCTCAATGAGGTGATTAAGTATCCATCCCGGAAACCTGAGGAGTATAAAAATGGAAACAGGAATCTAATGAAGATGATACAAGAAAGGTCGCTGTCTGAGTACCTACCATGCTTCACTATTGAGGCTCACAGAGAGGACTTGACAAAGACAGCTGGGGTCCCTGACTTTCTTTACAGACCTGTAACTCCCCAAATCAAAGTTGCTTTATGTGAATCATGCCATTAGTTTCTTCCTGAATCTCGATACTCCTTTTAATGTAATGAGTTAAGTGTTACAATAGTACCACAGTCCCAGAATATATGTCAAAATACTGTTATTGTACTTCTTTTGAACTTTTTCCCTATTGCTTTCAATAAAAAAATCTTTTCAAATTAAAGCTTGTCAGTTTTTAAGTCAGATAATTATGAGAACATCAAATCGTCCTTGTATTCTGACTTAGAGTAAATTGAATTCAGGGCTGATAATAACTTCCTGCATCGAAGGCTGCGTCTTGGAAACAAATATCTTCAGAAGTAGCCTGTCATTAGAGAAAACACAACCTTACACTTTACCTCAATCCTTGCATATCAATCTACTCTCCATGTACTGAACAGTTTTGTACTCTTAAGAGGTCTGTATTCATGTCCAAGAATAAAACGTTACACAATGTCAACCAGTCTTTAAGAACTCATTGCATCAATTCACTCTGCTTAAACCTCTAGAGGAGAGAAGGGTAAAGGAGGCATGGAGGGAGAAAGGTGTGTGTAAACAGAGTGGGTTGTTCTCCTTGCCTTGGATTGAGAGGGGATATTTTGACAAGCCATTGATATAAACAACCTAAATCATCTGGAAAGGTGCCAACTACTAAGAAGAACGACAATAAACTCTTGATCATGAGCTGGCTAACGAGAACAGAATCTTAGCTCTAGTTAAGCAAAAGCATAATCGTTTTTTGTTGTTTTAACACACTTGGCTCACCCTTGAAAGCAGAGTATTCACCTTTCAGTTTGGGGAAAATACTTTTACTTTGTCAAATTATACTATTTTGTTTTTTTAATCCAGGTCTATGGAGAATAACCCTGAGCAAACAAAGACCCCAAACATGTCTAAGTGCTTTATTTCTCTGGAAAAGCATGATCAATGCTAACAAATCTTCAAAAGTATTTCTTTCAAAATGATGAGTTTTGGGAAAAAACACGCATGCCTCAAATACATCCTCACAAAATGCTGTTTAAATTGTTAATTCTCACATCAAAGACTGGACCCTCACCTTAAAATGCACAAAATCAACTCAAAGTTAACTAAAGATTTAAATGTAAGATCAGAAACTATAAAGCTTCTAGAAGAGAACAGGAGGAACCATCATGGCCTTGGTCTTCACAATGAGTTTTATGGATCTGTCACCAAAAAAGGTGCAGCCAGTGAAAAGATAACTAAGTGGAACTCTATCAGAAGAGACGTCTGTGCAGCCAAGGAAACCAGAGTAAAAATGCTTTCAAATCATATTGCTGATTTGAGGTAAACTTCCCAAATCTGCAAACAGATCCTATAAATCCAGAATGAAAACAAATCAAAACAAAAGCTTCACTCATAATCCAAAGCAAAACAAGCCACATGTTAGAGGAGACAATTCTTCAATGAAGATACCCAAGAACTGACATATATATGAAAAGAATGCTTTCAAACTCTAACCATTGGAGAAATGCAAATTTAAGCTGCAAAAGGATAGATTTTACATGCATGTTATATATATATATATATTTACAGTGGCAACATGTGCTGGTAGGGATAGATAGATTGGAAGCCTTGTGCATGGTTGCTGGAAGGTTCATTGATGTAGTTACTGTGGAATGTAGTATGTAAATGTGTCAAAAGCTTCAAAATAGAAAGCAATTCCACTTTGGAATATTAAAACACATCAGGTTTTTAAGATACATTAACTTTCCTTTGCATAATAACATTATTCACAGCAGCCATGGTGATTAGACACACTCAATGTTAGCAAATATATCAATGGTTAAAAAATGCGATACATTTCCATTAGTTTAGCTCAGGCCCTCTGGATAAGTGAGACATCCGATTAGCTTGAACTGTTTGGGAGGCCCCCAGACAGTGGGGACTGGGATCTGTCCTTAGTGTATGAGCTGGCTTTTTGGAGCCTGGGGCCTATGCTGGAACACTTTGCTCAGCCTGGGTGGAGGGAGGAGGGGGACTGGGCCTGCCTCAACTGAATCTACCAGGCTGAGCTGAATCTGCAGGGGAGTCTTTGCCCTGGAGAAGGTGGGACTGGGGGGTGGATTGGGAGGAAGGAAGGCGAGGAGGGGGGGACAGGGGAATCCGTGGCTGATATGTAAAATTAAATTAATTACAAAATTTAAAAATGCGATGCATGCATACAATGGGATTTTATTTAGCCTTAAAAAAAAAAAAGAAGGAAATTCTTCAATATGCAGCAACAGAGACAAACCTTGGAGGAACATTAGGGTGAGTTGAATAAATTAGTCATAAAAGATAAATACTGCACAATCCATTCATGTGAGTATGTATAATCACAGTCACCGGTGTGTAGTAGAATAGCAATTGCCAGTGTGTGGAGAGGGGCAAATGACAAATTACTAAATGTTACCACTAACTTTTGTGCCACCTTGACAGGGTTAAGAGATCTTCCAATATCTGGTACACACTGTTTCATTGTGAGTTGAGAAGGAATGAATAACTCATTTAGGAAATTAAATCAAATGACCCACTGCAGTTGATGTTGGCAGGCATCATCCACTCTGTTGAGGCTTTATATAGACAAAAGGTCAAGGAAGACTGGGTTCTAGCTCTCTTTGAGGTAGGAGTTCCCCTTTGACCCTTAGACATAGCAGCTTCTGCTCCTGGCTGCTAGATAGACCCTGGTACCTTAGGATTGCCACCAAAGACCCTGTCCTTCCTCAAGCCTTCTAGTCAGACTGGGAGTTACATATCAGACTCTGGTTGTCAGACCTTAAGCTTTTGGTTGAATTATGCCACTGTTTCTCCTTGGTCTCCAGTTTTTAGATGGCAGGATGTAGGACTTCTTGGCTTCATTAAGTACATGATGCCATTTTCAAAACAAAGCCTCTGCTCACATATCCCTGGGATAATCTCATTGGTCTGTGTTTTGGAAGATGCTGGTTAATATACTACCAATAGACCTAGAGGTTCAATCTCACAAGACTCCATCTCTAGAGATCTGGGGGACAGCATTTGCTGATAGCCAATACTAATGCAGCGCCCTTCAACCTCACCCTGAGGGCAGATCTCATGCTGTGTCCTTGCTACATAAATAAAATGTAAAGTATCAATGAACTAGGTAAGGAATAGACATGGTTTTCTTCAAATACTAAAAGTCTTTCAATGTAAAAAGGTTTGAGCTAACAGTCAGTATTTGTTTTTAAGTCAATCATGTTTTGTGTATTTCAATTTTGTTTAGTAAGTTTGTATGTGTTGTACAGTATTTATACTGGAGTCTATTCAGAGAGTATGCCTTTTTACTTCATTTTGGATGAGAGGCAGAACAAATTTCTCTGACCCACCTGTCAGTATTGTTCACATACCTTCACCTCTGGTAGAGGCCCTGTGTTCTCCCTTCTATATTACATTACATATTGATCATAATTTCTAATAGTTATTATTAATGGCTATTGATATTTGCATCACCAATATTGTGTCAATATATAGATCACACACTTACTTTTTAAAAAATATCTTATTTCCCATCCCACCTGCAACTTTTGTGTTGTAATCTTTAATACTGCTCAAACCACAATCAATTATAATAATCATCACAACTGAAACCTGTTATATGTAAGCCCTATGCTGTTTACCATTGGTGTTTAATTAACATTCAGAATGACTCAATGAAAACAAACTATAGTTTCCTTTTTTCAGATGTGAAGCAGAATCGGGAAATTTAATTGATCACCTCAAAGTTGATTAGTTTGCAAGCAGCTATATGGATTTATGTGTGATTTTATTTGACTTAATGATCATGCTGTGCTCTCCTGATTCCCTTTCTGTTAAAGTTTTGCTATTTTTAAATGTTGATTAGTCTTTTTCTCTTTATAAGAGATGATTATATTTTATGATTTCTGGTAGATTTTTATAGTAGTGAGATCATTCTGCATCTGAGAACAGGTAATTTAAAATAGTGAGTGAGATATCTGCCAAAGTTAAAAATCACAGAAAGTGAACAGTACATACCAGAAGAGAGCTAGAGGCACGAGCCAGGAAGTTTTAGAGTATTTTTTAAAGCACAATTTTATAGTTTGTTATTTAAATCCATTTTTTATACTTGTTTGCATTCTGCTATGTTGTGCTGGCAATATGCAAAATTTTCTGTTGAACATCTGAATGAAGCAAAATTTGAAATACACTATTGCTGTACTGATGTAACACACATTCCTATGGGATGGATGAAGCCAGGCAATATCAAAACCGTGGTGCAATCAATTCTCTTACACAGATGCAAGATGAGAAATTGACATTGGGACCATCATAAACATGGCTAGATAGTGCATTTATTCATGCTTCTCCCATTTGTTCCACTAAAATGGGAGTTGAAGAAGGAATTGTCAAGAATAAAATATTTCCACTTTGAATATCCAGAGCATGCAGCTTGGGGGCTGATATAAAAGAACAGAGTAAATAATTAAACACCCAGAAGGTGTTAAGAGAAATGAGGGAAAAGTCACTCACTGTATCAGTTATAATTAGAAACAGATTTTGGTTCCACTTTGCTTTGTATTCTGGTAACGTATCTATTTTCCATTGAATGGGCCAGAATGAAACTGTTCTCTGCAGCCATCAATCAAAAAGAGAAGATGAAGTGTGAGTTTTACAGTGAGGAAAGATATTGATCAATTGTTTCTCCCTCTGTGGTCCAGATAGATGACAAAGGAAAAGCAGAGCAACTATAAAAGACATTTCTGTTTGCTGTCCACCTGCTGACAATAGGGATAGTGGCCCAGCCCCATGACACACTCATTTGCCACAAGAAATACAGACCTTGCAGAACAAGGAATATTTTTGCTACAAACTTATATTTTCTATTGAAAAATAATCATCATCCTCAAGTCTAATGTCAGACAGCAAATGAGTTGGAGTGAGAAAAGTAGATAATATTTTAAAGAGCTATAGGCTTTAATTCAATCCTGCTAAGTGGATTTCTTTATGCGATAGAAAAAAATTAGTATGGAGTATTCAAATATGAGTCATACTTCACAGCTGATGGTAATTTCTATAATCTCACAAACAGAAAACAAATTGTCTTAAACATTCCTCAACTTCCTCTGTCCCTGCTGCACCTCTCAGGATGTGACCTGCAGTGAATATTGAGCTGTGCTGTGGCAATGATCATGCTAATCTCTCAGAAGCTCTGGCGAGCACAGACTGCACTCAGCTTTTGGCTGAAGCAGCCAATAGAGTCTTGTCTATATATAGAGAGAGGGTTTGTAGAGTTTATAACAACTTTAAGGAAATCATCTTTATGTAAAACCACACTTTTTACTGTGATTACTAAAAATTAAAGGAGGAATAGGTGTGTATTGTGAATGCCTCTTTGCTGTTCCAAGTAGATGTTAGCAGTAGATGAAATTGGCTCTGGATGTGAATTATAATGAGTTGAATCCTGACTCTCTCCCCTTCCAGCTTGAGGATGTAGGGCCAAACACTCAACTCACTCACATGGCAGTTTCCTTACCTGAGAAATGGGGAACCATTAATACTTACCCTCAGAATAGTTGTTAAGTGGAAGTGACTTATACTTAGTATAAAGCTTAGTACTTGTTTCAAAGTAGTTCCTATTTGAGATGGTTAATCTTGATGGCCAAGTTGGTGAGATTTAGAATCACCATGGAAACAAATATCTTAATATGTTGATAAGACATTGTCTAGATGAGGGTAGTTGGGTCAGGAACATCCTCCTTTAAATGTGAGTGATACCATTCAGAGGGCTGGGCTCCCAGACTGAACAAACAGGAAAGCTGTAGGAGTACAGCATTCATTGCTGCCTCCTGACTGTAATGTGACAAGCTGCTTTCTGTCTCCGCTGCTGTATTTCTCTAACATGACGAACTGGAACTGGGAAACAAACACAAGCCCTTCCTTCCTTCCTTAAGTTGCTTTTGTTACACAGCAAGGAGTTATGTAACTAATACAGTTCACCAATTGTATCTACTATAATTCCTGACACCATGGTTTGTATTATATTTATCTGATCATCATGGAAAAACTAAAAATCATAATTTTCCTATAGGCTCTTATATTAGAATGGTAGCTTTCCTGTATTTTTATTTTTGCTCATAAGAAATACTTGTATTGGAATGTAGCAAGCCATAGAAATTTATTAAATTAATTTTAGCTTTATAAGATGTTTAATTATGAGTTGATACATCATGCTTGTGAAATACATAGCTTTTAGTATTGCTGTTGCAGATGTTACTGCCATGAACATTCTTTTGATACAACATTGTTTTAAGCATCATACATTTATCCAATAAATATTTACGGAGGGTCAGACTTTAGGTTATTTGAGGAGGGTAGGAAGCTACTAAATTTTTAAAATAAATTCTACATTTTATCTTAAGTTAACAGTAGGGGGTCTCTATTTCTTATGGAGACTTAATGACTAATTGTTTGCAAATAAAAGAATCCCCTATCAGCCGATCTAGGTGCCCATTCTATTTCACAGGAACTCAGCCTGTGCTATCTGAGTCATCATTCATTTTACACCTGTCTCCTTTACCATCTAAGGGTGGCCCCTAAATTCTTACAGGGTAGTGATTCTCAACTACGATGGTACAAGCCCTCAGTTTTCTAAGTTTTTAATTATAATAAAACATTAAATTTGGCTAGCGCTTTGTAATTGTTTTTCCTCTGCAGATTCAAGGTCATCTGTAATAACAGCACTCTCCTTTACATTTTCATCCATTATCTTAATGCAGAGAAATATGACAGAGTTAGAAAGCTTGCAATTACCCAGAACTTAAGAGTATGTGTGTGCAGAGGGACATGTTATCTATGTGAAAATCATCTCTACTTTTTATCAGGGAAGATGGGAATTTAAGGATCTTGGAGACTGTCTTGTAATTCCAAATTGTCCTAGCGACCTAACAAACTATTGTTGCTGCTGCAGATATTGCATAAAGGGATCTTTCTCCTCCTTAAACATATGTCATTATAGTACTACATATAAAATATGTCCATAACTTTCCCAGGCTCTCACATTTGAGAAGTTTTATCTGAAGTTGAAATAGATGCACAGATTAGATAAAATCCAAATGATGAGGCCAAACAAAGGAGAGAACATAGCTGGGAATATTAATTTTGCTTGCATTCCCTTCTGTTAGAAAACAACCCTGTGTGAGATCATGGGATGCTGGTAGAACAATGGTATGTCCAGAAGTGGGCATGTGTAGGGCCGAACAGAATCCTTTTGGAGAAGCTGAACCGAGCCATAAACATCCTTGTGTGGATCTTCTAGGAAACATTTGTAGAGAGATGTGTTAGAGGGTATGGTATGAGCAAAATTGGTATACTGTAGGTAGTTGAGTTTCCAAGTCTTCTTGATTAATTTAAATGACTTCCAAAGCAGTTCTCATTTGTATAGCAACCAGAAACATTGGTAAATTCTCTTTGAATTTCAATTTTGTTCAAAATTAGAATTTACATTTTCTATAAATTCTTGTGCCTTATAGAGAATAACATACTCAATTACTGTCAAACTCCTGACATTTTTTCTGGGGTCTAGCATGTCCTGTATCTTATATTGTTTAGATTTCCTTCTTTTTATGTCTCAGACTTTTCACTTATTGATTGGGCATGATTTCATGAAGACTCTGAAAGAGGCAATGCTTCTGTCCTCAGAATGACAATGGCTGGAGCACTGGTCTTGAATTCAATGTATTTATTTAAACCCTCTTGGCTCTCAATATGCTTTTCCTCTATTTTTTTTCCTTCCTAGACACCCCTTGTATTCAAAGAAATAAATTCTTATAGAACTAATTTTCCCACCCTTTCAGTCAGGTTTTTAGATTAAACTTTGTCTCCACTATTGCACTAGCCTGATGTCTGAAATTTGCTGGGAGATTATGCTTCATTTTAATGAACGTACTTAATAGAATAACAAGGGGAATGATAAACACAAACACACCCTT
The DNA here is from genome assembly GCF_903995425.1 of Onychomys torridus. Lineage (NCBI taxonomy): Eukaryota > Metazoa > Chordata > Mammalia > Rodentia > Cricetidae > Onychomys > Onychomys torridus. The sequence continues at coordinate 20,122,573 of NC_050461.1, read as the reverse complement.
ACACATATGTACCTAAACACACACACACACACACACACACACACACACACACACACACACCTCTACACCAGGATTTTTATTCTAGCAAAAAGAAAAAAAAAATCAGTTTTGTGATGCTGGAGTTGGATTGGAAGGGATCAAACTAAGAAGTTAATGTTGCATTTGCCTCCCTCTAACTGGATATTTCATGCACTGAGATTTGCCTTATATAAGCTGATTTGCCAGGTTAAATACGACATGCATTACTTTCTCCTGCTGCTCTGCTAATATATACTGAATGATAACTTAAGGGAGAAAAGATTTGTTTTGGCTTATGGTTTCAAAGGGACACCATGCATCAAGGTGGGGAGGCATAACAACAGGCAAGGAGAGCACAAGGTGTTGTGTAACAGTTTCAACAACGCAAAATGGCTTCAGAAAATTTCTGTAACAGACCAGATTCACAAGGCCCCTCCCTGCTATGGTAAGCAATAGAAGCTGAGTTGCAAAGAAGACTGAGACCAGACGAGCTATCTAGGAGAAGTAGAAACCATCATAGCTTCCTGAAGAGGTTTAGACCAACTGAGGCATGTTGAAGGGACACTTTTCAGCCTTTTGAGCTGCCTATGGGCTGTGGGCTGTGCATTGTGCTCAAAGTTCCCAGCCTTGTGAGCTGTCACCCATGCTAGGGTGGGCCCTTGTAACGCAGCTGTCTTTGAGTCATTTCTGCTCCTGTAAGTGATCCCAATAAAACTCACTGATTCACTAAGTTGGGCTTTGGTGCCATCTGTATTTTGATCTGTTCATGGGATACCTATCTGGGGTAAGTAGATTTGCATGCCGTGTCTCCCCAGGAACAGTTTTGTTACACAACAAATGGTTGGAGAAGGAAGTTGCCTGATTGGGCACACTGCCTCTATATACTCAGGAGATCGAGTAAATAGGATGTGGGCTGGACTACAAGTCTAAATGCTGGTCCCAGTGATCTACTTTCTCCAGCAAGCCCCCAAATCCTAAATGTTCTACAATATTCCCAAACAGTGACAACAACTAGAAGCCAAGTGTTCAAAGACTCAAGCCTGTGGGGTGCACTTCATATTCAAACCACAACACTCAGTCATTTGCTTGCATGGAACCAGGCTCAGATTGAGTGAACAGAACGGCTATAGCACATAACATGAAGTAATTAGGCACTTGTACTTAAGAATAAAAGAAAAATATATTACATGTTTAGAAAAATTTCAAGGGAATCTTTTTCTATTATAAAAGGCAACTTTAGGTAGACTTTGGAAAGAATCAGCTCTTCTATCCTTAATATGAACCTCACATACTCACTAGTGTGTTGTCCTTGAATTGTATCCATTTGTTTATACCATCTTCACTCAGGATATTCTTTCTAACAGAAAAGGGCATGAGTATGTAAACAAATATTGTACATAATTCAAGGCGAGATAAAGGTATGACATATAAACATCACTTTCCCTGACCATAGAAGGAAGTTTAAAATGGCTTCCAATATCCATTATACTATTAGGGCTTCAAAGATATCAGTACACTAATGGATAGAAAAATATTTGATAAATGTCAAAGAATATTTATGATATGGTGTTCAAATGTTCTTGTCCCTTTAGATCACAATATGTGAACAGACTTTATAGGACACAGACGGTCCTACAAGTTAGTTAGAGATATCCTTGGGAACATACCAAGATTTTTCAGAGGCTAAGGGAACTCTGTGTGGAAAATGAGTTGGAAAGATTCATTTTCTTTCCATCTTTCTTCAGGCTCCTGAGATTTTTCTAAGTAACATTGTTAAGACTTTGGGGCAAATATACCCCACTGTTGTCTTCTCAAGTCAAATGTACAAGGTACTTTGCATTGTGAACAAGAAAGCATTGTTTGTTTTATTTTTACCTTCTTCATTGAGCTTTTTTGTCCTAATAAAATAGCTTCAAATTTATCAGTTCCCTGGTATTTTCTTGAGCAAACAGATACACTGAACAGTGAGGCGATAAACTGTGGTACTGAGTATAGTGTTATTAAGCATCCAGTGGAAAAAACCAGTTGGGCTGGCAATAAGAACTTATTCAGTATGACTGGTGAAGATGGACTTAAGCATCACATGGGAGACATGAGTGCTAATATCTCCAGCCTGTTATCCACTATTCTTGAAAAAAAAAAAATAATAGAAGAGTTAAGGACAAAATAAGGCAAAGCTCAATCCTGAATTATCTACACTATTATTTTATCTTTAAACAAATAAAATATACTCAGCTGTTATTTGTCAATGAAAGTACACTAAAAATACACCTAATCTGATGACCCTATACAAATTTTCATTTACAATAGGAAGAAAAGAACAATGTGCTTGGTAAATGCCTCAAGAGTTCATATATATATTCCTGATACTGTTGAGCCTGAGAAGCATCAGTAGTACTTGGGCAGTTTACAGTGTGTCAAAAATCTGACTGTGTGCTTATGTATATTCCACATGTAAGCCTCTATTTCTGGGTTCTCTGCCTAGCCTATCAGTTCATACTTCAGGCTTTATTTATACCATCAAAATTATCAGGAACTTTAAGTTGTTTACTAACAGACTGGATGCTTGCCTTCCATCCCATGTATAATCAGTGACAGATTTCTAACTGCTGTTAAAGGTGTTTACTACTTCAATCCACATATTTGCAAACAGTCTGGTTTATACATATTCAGTTGTTTGCATGCTTGGGTGGCTGTCTCCATAGTGTTAATTCACAGGTGCACTGACAAGGAAATGTATGCCCAAATGTAAATCAAAGTAACATACAATTTAAGCATTAATTTTCATTTTTGTATGCAAGTTTGTTTTCTGCTATCTTTACTTATTAGAAACATATAATTTACAAGATGGCAGTGTGCCTGATGTTTCATAAAGTTCAATGAAGATTGGATGAAAGATGCATATAGGAACAAAAATTAAGTTGATCTGCGAATCTTGAGGAATCAATGTCTATGAAAAACTGCAAAGAAAAAAAAACATAAACCAGTTTACGGTAGGTCACAAAAGGAACTTTGTCATACAAAATTCACATCCCCTTGGATGAATGCCCTTCCTATGATTTCTATAGACAAAACAAAACTTCAGAACATGTTGGCTGATATTCTCTTGAAAAGATCAAGCAGATACCATAATAGGCTGCTCAGTCTTCTCTTAGAGGTCAGGCCTCAATTTCTGTTTCCTGCCACTTGAGCAAGCAGTTTCTAGGAGGGCCATGAACAAAAGACATAGTCCTTGCAGTAGCTCCCTTTCTGCATGTTCTCGTACTCTTACAGCTCAAGATTCAGCCAGTTGTTTACTGTCTGGGTCCCCTGACCAACTTAGAGATACTTGTATGGGTCAATGTGAAAGCCTGGGCCACTGAGCCAACATTCACAGTCAGTAAGTGTTAGACCAGCCAACCTCCATGGTAACTCAAGGACAAAGCCTGGGACTTCTCCAGACCTGCCCCCAACTAACTGTAACCCCCAACTAACCCTAGCCAATTAAAAGTTACTAACATAATTGTCACTTGAGTAAACCAATCCTGAGACTGTTCCATGTAGTCTGTAGACCCCAAGTCCCCCTTGCTTTAAAACCCTGTCCCATTGCTACTCAGGGTCTTTCCTGCTCTGCTGTATTCCAGGGGTAACTTGCAATCCAAAGACTCTTTGCTTTTGCATCGAATTTGGTCTCTTGGTGGTCTTTGGGGGACTCTGGGTACAATAATCTTACAGTCTTAGTACTGTCCTTGCTATCCTTCCTCATTTTAAAGAAAGTTTCAGTTGTAAATAGTGTCATATCTACCTCTTGTATCTTGTTTTTATCCAAGACAAGGTCTGTGAAGCTAAGGATGATCTCAGTTTTACCATGTAGCCAAGAATGACCTTGAATTCCCCACCCTCTTAGCTCCACCTCCCAAGTACAAGGAGCACAGACATATAGGATCACACCTGGTTCCTCTTGCATCTTATAAATGTAGTGTCTTTCTTCATTACTTTTCATATTTTGCTCTTCTCTTTTCTCATTTTCACAACTTTATCTCCTAAGAGCCCAATATGACTTTGTCTACTCATAATTATTCATAACAGTTGTCCCCCAGGAATCTGCTTTTTTCCCTTTGTCTAGACTCTACAAGAGGTTTGACATTAAAATCCATTGGTTAAACTTGATTTTTATATTTACATTGGAATTTATTTAGTAAAAGCATGTACTATGCAATGCTTGGGGCATATTTAAACTAAAGGTAAACATTATTTACTATTCTGTAATATGGATTTATCTAAGGGTCCTGTATTTTATTTGCTAAACAAAACAACCCTACTGGTAGAGTTACTGTAACCAAGTAACCTTAGATGGCAGACCTCAACTATGAGATATACTGATGAATATCTTTCCTCTGTGAAGAGGGTCACATGGTGATTATCAATGACTGTGGATGAATAACATTGATTTGTTTCTCATGAGAGATCCAAATTCATCTTGAGCGGTGGTTAATTACTCAGCAAGAAGATGAAGCATAGCTCCATGGCATCTCTGGTTATTTTGAGCAACCCTGAAAGTTCTGATTACCTTTATTTACTGAAAAGCAGTCTTGGAACAGTGGTAGCTTTTTAATCCATAGCTTTTCCCTTCTGCAGCTGAGGCCTTCAGAAGCCTCCCCCTCTGGAAGTAGAAAAGACCAGATGGCCTCTTCCACATCCTCATTCCTCAGTCCTCCAATGGCTTGGCTACTTTGGTTTGAATGTGGAGGAAAGAAACTCTAGGTAAAATTTGATAGACTTGTACTATTGCCGAACCAAAACGGCTGCCCTTGACCTTTTGCAGCCTTGATCAATGCAGCAGTAAGGTTCTTAAAGGATACTTTGGAGCCTTGGCACTTGCTTTCCTATTCCACTGTGGATCTCCCCTGTCCTGGACTCTGTGCCTGATTCCCTTGTTTTTCATTATTCTTTAGCACTAGGAGTGTCATCATAGTCCCTCAGCTGCTTTTTGCCATGAAGCTGGTCCGCCAGGAACAATGGATGTGTGCACCATGTCATCACCCTGTAAGCACGTTTTACCCACAGGAAATCTTTGTTTTACTTTTATTCTTGACAAAGACTCAAAGTGAAGACTGTTGCCAATGTTCTACTCTGTGTAGCCGCAGTAATTGTCCTTCAGATGACTAAATGTGTCAGCAGCCTTTGCCCTCACCCATGGCTTCTACAGACACACTTCTAGCCTTCTGGTTTCGTTTATCACCCGTGACCATCCCACAGCCCCATCTCCAGTGAGGAAAAGCCCATTCTGTTTGTCTTTTGGTGAACTTCACATATTCCTTACCATCTATCCCCAAATCTTCAGATTTTCAATGTGGGTCAGAAACAGTGTTTGCAATATGTTGGCAGTATGTAGGTTAAGAATGTGTCATGAATTTGGGAAGATTATTTTGAGTTAAACTCAGGGCCTTAAGTGAAACTGAGCATTAACTCAGAGATAAAAAAATGATTGACTTTCATCACACTCTTAGATGTGCTTACCTGGAATCTTTAACATTTATAGAATTACCAGGTAAAAGTTTTGAATTCGGGTTAAAATTGTGAACTAAAGCAATATCCTTAGACACAAACTATCAATTGAATATTGTTCTTGCTAACAAAGTAAATCAACACTCACTGATCCATGATTTGGCTTAATTACCATGTGCATTAATGTCCTCATCTTCATAGCCTTCTTTCATAAAGGTAGTAAGACAACTACTTGACCAATTTGTGCTTATAAATACATAGAATACAGAATGTTTTCTAAATAAATGATATTTAGATGAGGGCCATAACACATAGAACAATTCCTAGTTCATTGGCCTTTTATTCTCAAAATGGAAAAAATTTAGTGTGGAAAGTATCAAGTAGCACATTGGCATTCATAGCAGGATGCTGGCATTAACAAAATTTACAGTGTTTTTGAAAAGAAGTAATGAGAACGTCTCCGCAGCTTCAGTAGCTATGTAGAATACTGTGTGATGAAATATGGCACTTTAATTTTTAAGCATCACCTCCACCAGAGGTGTTAATCCCACACTAGACCTTATAACTCTCTAAGTGTTTGGAATGAAAGAAAAATTGTATTCCATGACTTTCATAGATAGATCATATATCTTGGAGGATCTAGAGACTAGGAGAATGTATTCATGTGTTTAAGACTAAGACCATCTGGTGCAATATGGCTGTTTTACAACTGAATGGACATTAAATAATAGATTTTCATACTAGGCTTGGAATTTCAGAGCCTGTTCTGCATGTAAAAGTAGAATAAAATGTACATATTAACATAAAATCACATTTACTTGAGGCATTATTGCAGTGATTAAATTAATAAACATGTTTAAAATGGCCAAACACTTGTGATTACTCAAGTTTTTGTTTGTTTGTTTTTGTTTTTTGTTTTTTTTAATAGCATAGTATCAGTTGTGCTTAGAAATTTCTGAAGAGACAGGAAAGTGGGTTTCTAATTAAAGATGTCAGGGATGAGAAACTCTACTTGTTGTACTCTTGGAAACTATGTGTCTTGATCCACAATTTTGTAGAGGAACAACCTAAGGACTAGGAAGAGGTGTGTGTGTGTGTGTCTGTGTGTCTGTATGTATGTGTATTAAGATTTTTCCTTCTCTCTCTCTCTCTCTCTCTCTCTGTCTCTCTCTCTCTCTCTGTCTCTCTCCCCTCTCCCTCTCCCTCTCTCTCTCCCTGTCTCAGCATACATGGATGCTACTGGGTACTGAACAATTCAGAGCCTTGCAGATGCTCCAACCCAGGGGCAGATGTCGGATTTCTTATGGAGAAAGGAGATAGGACAAAGGAAAACATATAAAATGCTTCCTTTGGAAGCTTGCATGGCACTTTCTGGAACCATGAAAGCTAGTACTCAGGGAGTGGTCATTCAGGTCGGTTCTACATCAGGGCCTCAGAAAAACATGGTGTCTTCATCAATAAGGGACTTATCTTTCTCAACTGGGGACAACCAAGGGTAAAGCAATAGGATGTATGTTTTGGGAGTCCATTGAACTATCTAGACCAACAACTCTAAAGAGGGCTTCTCTTCTGGCCCTAGGGATTTTGATAGGTGGTCTTTGGCTCTTAGATGTATGGTCAGCTTAGATAAGAAAATTTCATTTAAATTATATGTGTACATTTATACACAGAACTTTATATATTATAGGTCTTTTTTTCTTTTAGATAAGTAATTAATAGTATGATTTATTTGTTCTTTCCCTTGGATAAACAGATGAGAAAACTATTTTTCTTTAGAGGACTTGTGGATCTGTGCCAAACTTGTTTTCTAAAATGTCATTTCTTCATGTTTCTAAATGTAGAGTGTGCCATAGTTTTGGGGCCCATATCAGCTTCATGTTTGATCAAGATGGAGAGCTTCCAAGATGTAATTCTTAGGTTTTGCTCCCAAATATTTAGCCTTCACAATTTGTCAAGGACCTCAGCCACACATTTTCCTGTGACACTCTCCAAGTGTTTCTAATATTGTTAGAAATGTTGTGTTAATGTGTTAACATGAGAATCAAAGTTTTAGATGGGGGGGAAAGATTGTAAACTGACACAATCTGTACTCTGGACATCAAAAATATCTTTTTGAGGTGGACATATAAACACATGGTAATTGTTGTTTAATACATTTTAATATACCTTAGAAGTATTTGTCTTGCTCAGGATGATCTGTGACGTCAAATCCAGATGAGAAATAAATCACAGAGACACACACCTTTATTTACAACCTTTTTATTTTAAAAATTTCAGTGCATAACTACCAGATGAAAATTAGAAACTCAAATGCTTTCAATGCAATTTATGAGAATGAGCAAGAAAGGAGTTGTTAAACCTACAGTATATTGCCATGCCTGAACTGCATGCAGTATGAGGGCAACTCTGAGAACTGGAACGCACTGGAATCCTTAGCAGGGAACACTCACTAGTAAACCCCCACTGATCATGACCATTTGGGCTAACACCCAGCATTGTTACACCCTTTAACATCTGAAAGCATTAGGAACTTAGCTTTTGTTGCTATTGCTGTTAAAATTTTCAATAACTGAGCACTAAAGGCAAAGAAAATGTTTCGAGAACATCAAGGCTAAACCTTACTTGTGGGCTCTGCCTGGCATGTGAGATGTTTTAGAGCAATAGACTTCAATGAGTTAGGGGTGGCAGAATGTGGTCTTTCAGGTGCCCCCAAATGGCTCAGACTCCAGGAACAGCTGGCATGACATTATCTTGCTCCATAAGCATCTTTTACTGCTTTTTATTGACACAGCCCTTGCTTGGATAACTCATATGCAACTTCTTGAAAAGTTTGCTATTTATTCAAGCAAGCAATTTTCCAAACAAGAGTACATCCCAGTTTACATATTGTGTCTCGTCAGAAGAAAAGAAGGCTGAGAGGGGACATCACGGAGTTGCTCATACACATGTGATGACTATGAGAGGACCAGCACAGTAACTACCTGTGGGTTGTGTGTTCTGATGATTTGGTAAAATTAGATGGATAATGTGAATGTTCAAATGGCAATGGAAAAGAAGCCAACATATCCAGGCAAAGAATGTAAATGCCCAAACTATGCCTGTTAAAGCAGTCTTCTGTCTGTGTTAAGAACACATGCTAAATATATTTTTTGAAAACAATACAATTGCTTTTCAATGTTCTCCAATATACTTTCTCAGAGTATGTGAAAATATAACATTGAAATAAAGTGTTAATTCCCCTTGAGGGAACTGTAGCTTAATTCAATTCCCCTTGACCATTTCCTGGAGTTAGTGACTCATTTTGACCAAATCAAGATTGGAAAGGAAACAACACATGTTAGTCTCTGCCCTACTCAGCAGGATTAAGGTTAGACATGACTAGTATTAATAATGTTGATACAGCATACTTCTGATGTATTGCCAACATATCTGTATGGTGTGTAATCAGGAGATTTGTGACACAAATCGATAATCATTTTAGAAAACAAGACAAATTTGCAGAAGGCCAGAAAAAAATGAAACACTGAGATGTTGTCACAGACCTGAGGAGACTAAGGATGCTGTGTTTGAATGTTAAGGTGGCATTCAGAGTTGAAACAGAGAGAGAAAAATGTGGGGAAAGATGGTTACATCTGAACAAATTTTATAATCTGTCTAACAGTACTCTGCTACTGCTACTATCTTAATTCATCAAAAAAAGAAAGAAAGAAAAAATAGTGGCTACTTCTGGGTTAGGTTAATGTTAGAGAAGTGGAGTAATGTGACAGAGCAACTCCGTGTATGACTTTTCCAGTTCTGTACCCCCAAATGATTTCAATTTGGTTTATTACTGAAAGACAATACTCTCACATACTATTCTTAAATGTAGCATTTGATGAAAACATTTAAGGTACTGGTAGAGACCCGACTTGGACGCTTCCTACACCTTCACCTTCAGAGCAGACAGGGATGGTTCAAGGAGAGGGAAGTTGTTTGGAATTGTTAATGCTACCTAAACACTTGTTTCACAAATAAATAAATCATATGTGGTTCCTGTGTTAGTTGCAAATTGAGCACCTGGATATTTTTACCTGTTATTTGTTTATTTAATTTGGATCACTGGGCATTATTCAAAAGCATGGCTCACCTCTAGGAACAAATACTGCTTTTCACATGGCTTGTGCTTTCAAATACACTCAGAAGCCTTTGGGGGGGGAACACTATAAGCAAAATAGCATCACGGGATATTATTATCACTCTAAGAATCTTAGCATTAGATGACATAAGACTATGGACAGGTTCCTCTGCAGGCTAGCCTAAGCACAGATTTATTTCCATGTATAAAATAAGGGATTATTTTTAACTGCCCATAATTCTTATTTAGGAGTGAGTCTCACTGAAAGTTATCTCTCCCTCAGGCCAGCTTGATTTTAAATACATACCTTGTAATCTGGCTTTGGTAGTAACAGTATTGTATTATTATTCAAATACCTGAGTACTAAGTTTCTTTAGGAAACCATTTTCTATGTGAATGGATGAAAGTGAGCATATAACTCATTGCATCTGCCCCCCCCCACACACACACTGTTTTTATTGTGCCTGTAACATACATGATCTTACCCTTCCTCATGGGAAGGGCATTGACGGAATTTTCCCATAGTTTGAAAATCTCAGGTTTATTTCTTTGCTTGTTCTTTGCAAAATGAAATTAGCATTGGAATTTTTGTCTTTGACGTGATTTTAAATTAAGAAAAACGTTCCCAAAAGACACTTGTATTTTTCAGACACACCAAAATTTTAAACTATGATGAGGAAATTACTGTTTTGTATGCTTTTACAAAATATGCTGCATTTTGCCTCATCAAAATTGTGATTTTTAAATCTGCTGGAAACTCCAAGCATTGGAACAAGGGATGATTTAAGTTGCAAAAAGGCTAGCCTGGCTGAGTGAGCTAAGCAAACACTCATACTACTCCAAAGAAAGGTAGAGGGCAGGAGGAGATAGAGTAGGAACTCCCAAGCAACTTATTCACAGCTGTAAGTTAAGATGTATAAGATAGGAATTAAGAAGAGCCATGCAAAGAAGGTACATGTTGCTGAAGATGATTTCATTATGGATGTGAAGAACAATTCAGGTCCAAAAACTATTTTTCTCCATCTACCTTTTGATGTTGAAAAAGATAAACAAAACAAAGCTCAAGAAGATGAAGAATGATGCCCACATTGAGTAAAGGCTCGAAGTTCAGCTCAGTTACTCTAGGTGAGAATACAGGTAACGAAGGCCCAGGGAAGAGACTGACCCGGATCTCTGTACACAAAAGACTGGCTTTTCCCATTATGATGTTCAAGAGATGCTTTGTCTCTTCGGTTCTCAAGACTGTTGTTTTAAAAATAACAAGCGGCGCTGTTACCGGGTGCAAAGGTCATGAGACACAACGACAAAACCCAGTATCAGAGCTTTATTAGGAGGAGGGGCTGGGGAAAGAAGAACCAGGCCTGGGAAAGACACAAGCACAGAAAGAGAGATGGTGGCAGGAGGAGAGAACAGAGAGAAGAGAGGAGGAGTCTGTGTCTGGCTTTTTAAGGATTCCCGTGAACATGCGCAGGTGGGCTTATGGAGCCATGCCACGCATGCCCTGATTGCATGGCCACACCATGCACGTTTATGTGATCACACAGAGCACTGATGACCTAAGTCATACAGCTGGAGGAGCGCAGAATCCTAGCAAAGACAGCAAGAAAGGACGGAGTGGCTGAGTCCCCATATCTTAAAGAAACAAACAAGAGAATTGTGAACATGCCTCAGAGGGGAATTGTAGCAGGAATCTTAAAAGTTCTTATTAATAAAATCAAACCTGAGCCAGGTATTGGGGTGAATGCTGGAAGATCAGAGAAGCAGAACAAGCCACAGCCACCTCACCTCGCTAATTCCTCAGCTGATCCTGTTTCCTCAGACAGGAAGCTTCTAAGTCCTCATCCGAATGGATCTCAGCTAGACTGCTGCTCAAAAGCCTAAAAGCTTAACCAGCCAAAAGCTTCTAGTTTCTGGCCCTCACAGTTTATATACCTTTCTGTTTCCTACCATCACTGCCTGGGATTAAAGGCTTGATTTCTGGGATTAAAGGCATGAATCACCATGCTTGGCTGTATCCTTGAACAGATGGATTTCTGCCTCTGGATTGGTAGGATTAAAGGTGTGTGCTACCACTGCCTATCCTCATGTTTAATATTGTGGCTTTTCTGTCTCTGACCCCAGATAAATTTATTAGGGTGCACAATATTTCGGGGAACACAATATCACCACAGGGAATGACAGTCTACTGTATCTACAGTTAGACTTCCATAGACAGAGAACACTTTTCCGTCCAAACCTCTGGAAATAGGAATTGAATTGCCTAGGAAGCATATCCCAAGCCCACCATGAAAACAAAACAAAAAAACAAACAAAAAAATTACAAACCTCAACATGCAACAGTTTGATGTGTTCGAATTGAGAAGATTTAGTAAGACAAACTATATACATAAAACATACTAATCAATTTCCTTGGTTAATGAAATAGTTGTGGGAGAAATTTGAAAGTATGAATAGAACGGGAAAAGGGAGAAAGGAAGAGTGAAAGATTAAACAACAATCAGAATTATTTTAGTGACGCAAATCCAAGTATGGAACGAAAATAACTCACTCAAGCCTAAAACATAGCTCCCTATTTAATAACCGACCCAATCTGTTGCCTGAATTATCAAGTGTAGAAATTAACTTCAAGCACTGATCCTACAGCAAGGTGTAGAGTTGACAAGGAGGGTGGAGGGAGAAATCCTGGGGATCAGAGCTCTCAGAGGAAGGATGAAACGCGAGGAGAGAAATGGGTAAGCACCCAACGGAAGTAATACTGCAATCCAAATAAAGTTCTGAGCCTTAAATAAGAGACCTACAATCATCCTGTCATTGTCATCCAAACACCATCTTTTAATGAAGTAAGTCAGGGGATCATGTCACAGTTCATTAACAAGCAACCAGGGCACTACACTCACAAGACAGAATGAAGAATCCACTGTGGGTCCAGCTGCTACACCACCTCCAAAAGGGGATGGGGAATGTGAACCAAGCCAGCCTTGCTTTCTCCGATGGTTCCCTGCCAGTCCATCCACCTTCCAAGAGAGCTCGCATCTCTGCCTTGTGTTTTATTCGGGTCACATACCCTCTAATAAAAACTGCACCCTCTGGACCAAGCTGCTTTGTTCAAATGTCTAGTGGACCTATAGCAGAATTCCCATAACAATTTTTAGGAATGAGAAGACTTGAAATACTTCTGAAATTTATTTTTTATCTCTTTTGTTGAAAGATGGATCTCAGCACCTCTCCTAGAGAGTGTAGGAGTATAGGCCAGCTGCAGAAAAATATGATCAAAAGTTGAGGCTACAATAAAAATGTTATGTAGTTCCCATCTCTAGAGGCTCCATGAGCCTTCACTCTTCATTCCATGTTTGGTCTTGTTTAGGTGGCCACGTGGAGATTATGTGGGTGTAGTGCCTCTGATGTTTCTAGGAGAGCAGGAAAAAGATTATCCCAAGGAAAGACCTCCCTACTAGTTATCCATTACTAAGTTGTCAGCCCTGAGATTTCTCTCTCTCTCTCTCTCTCTCTCTCTCTCTCTCTCTCTCTCTCTCTCTCTCTCACACACACACACACACACACACACACATATTGGCATTATACAGACTGAACAAGTTATATTTAGAAATATATACATTTATGTACATATATGTAATCACAATTAAAGAAAAAGAGGCCATAAATTTTAGAGACAGCAAGGGGGAAATGATGTAATTATATTGTAATTTCAAAAAAACAAAAATATAAAGATTACTGGTTTCATCTTGCTCTCTCTCTCTCTCTCTCTCTCTCTCTCTCTCTCTCTGTGTGTGTGTGTGTGTGTGTGTATGTGTGTGTGTGTGTATGTGTGTGTGTGTCCTCTCTCTTTCAGAACTTTGTCTTCTCAAGTAAGAAGTCTACCTTTCCTAAAGAAATTGCCCCAGGAAGAGGAAGCTGTCTGAGGAGGGGTTCTGTTAGATGTCAATCTGACTTATCCAATTATCCACTTCTAGGCTTCCACAGCAGTGCTTCATCCTGCACAACTCTGTCCTGGAAAGCTACCTAGGGTTGCAAGGGAATAAATAAAGACAGACACATAGCCAGGAAGGCTGGGTTTGGGTAGGCATTGTTCACTCTGCTGGAGCAACAACAATTTCCCAAGCAGCCAGGAACCCCAGCATGTTTATGACATACAGCACAAGAGGAGGAGCTGGCTAGTCTTGGTAAGAGGTCTCTGTAGGTGAGCAGTCTCAGGTTGAGGTCATCCTGGAGGAGAAAAATCTGGTTGCTAGTTTCTGACACACTAGTCAGTCCTTAGTAAACACTGACACTTGCACACACTATCACTCAGACCAGAAGTTCTCGCCATACCCCTGAGCCTCACTCAGGGAATGCAGTTAAGGGAGCTGCTGTTCCCTACAGAAGATGGTAACGAAATGCCAATGGATCAGCACAGAGTACAGTAATTAACAATATGCCATTTTGTGTTTCAGATTTCTTGAAAACTTTCTTTGTTTAGCTATTTTGTTCTTATGGATGCATTTTAATAAAAGATGCTTAACTTTTTTTTTTTTTTTTTTTTTTTTTTTTTTTGTGAGTGACTGCAGAGACTGTATATCCTCAGAAGTTCTTCTGTCCCTCAGCTAAAACAGTATTGATTCCAAGACAGCCAAAATTTTCCTGTATTGGCACTGCCATTATAGAACATGTTTTCCATTATGGATGAATAAGAATCAAAACCAAACTGTAGTGAAGACATTACCTCACTATTTACAAAAATACTCTTCCAGGAAAAATATTCATAGCAGGCTTTGTTCTTGATTTATAACTCATAGGAACTCCAGGAGCAGGAGGAACTGACATGATATGTATGCTTCTCATTCTTCTACTTCCTCCTTGAACCCAGTGGTCTTCCTATATCTCATGGAAAAGCCCCTAAGGTTGTGTGCTAGACTCTGCCAGGACGTACAGAAAGGCATGATGGGGCACAGATGGCAGAGGCAGTTGTGAGGGGTTTGTGTGAAGAGGCTACATGGCAGAGATCTGTGAGCTTTTTGTCTTCCTGGTGAACAGCATTGGGGGCTGGCTGGGGTGAAACAATTGTCATGATACTTATTTTAAAATATAGAGATGAAGTCTCAGGGTTGAAATGACAACCTGAAGGTGACAGAATGAAAAGATGGGACCAGAGCAACTTTTCTCCAGATGTGAAGACCTTTCAGTGAAAGGAGAAAACAGGTGGATACCAGAGTGGAGGCAGTAGAAATTTCTGGGAAAATTAAGTTGCTCTGAGTTTCTTAACTCCACACGAGTTAAGAATGCTTTGCAGAAGTGTCATGCTTAGTTGCATTCTGTCCTGTGATTTGTCTCTTTGCCTAAAACGTCAGTGTAAAAATGGTGCTGATTAACTGTAGTCTGGAAAATGGGTTCTACCGCTTGGGGGTTTTAGTGGCCATTAATAAGTGGTGATGACATCTGCAGGATATAGATTAATGGCTCAGAGCACTCACAGAGTGAAGGGAGGTGCTAGAAAGAATGACCTAAGAAGTATAACGAGAGTATAATTTTGCAGAGGAAAACTTCTCAGTTTTTAAGTTAAAAAAAAAAAAAAAAGCCCATAGTAAGCAAACTTTGCAGATAAGTGTTTGTGTGTAATGATACAACACTCTTCAAGGTAAGTGGGCTAAATGCAGAATAAGTGTTGATGTTTTGTTTATCAGCTACCTAGTTTCATTTTTATTGCTGAAACCAAACACTCTGAGAAAAAGCAGCATCGAGGAGGCAGGATTCACTGTAGCTTGTGATTTCAGGTTACACTCCATTATTTGGGGACTGTCAAGGCTGCAGGAACTAGAAGGTCTATTCAAGTCTCATCTACTGTGACTAGCAGAAAGAAAGGAATGTATTCATGCTCAGTTGCTTGTGCTTGGCTTGAGTCTTTCATTCCTATTCAGTCAGGACCATCCTGCCTGGAGAATGTTGCTCTGTCTGGGGGTAATGAGTTCGTCTCACGTAAGATAACTTAATTAAGAGAGTTGCCCAAGGGACAACTGAATGTTGACAGCTCCTCATTGAGACTCTCCAGGTGATTTTAGGTTGTGTGAAGTCAACAACTAAAGCTAAACATCACAATCAGCCATTACACAAAATAACTTCTATATCTGGTATTTTGGTTTTAAAATCTGGATTTAATCAATATTTTTGACCCCTCATTATTAGATGGTTTAGGATACTTGTCAGACCTTCTATTGTGACACCTGGTGAATCTGCCTGCACCTAACTAACATCTTAATTTTCAGATAAGGGTCCTCTGGAGTGGATAAAGGTCCTTGCTGTGTATGTCTGAAGACTTTCCCTGAGTTGCAGCTCAGAACCCAGGTAGAAGGAGACAAACAACTCCTGAAAGTTGTTCTGTGACTTCCCCATGTGTATTGCAGCACAAATGTGCCTGCTTTCTCCATATTCCTCTCTTTCTCTCTTGTACAGGGAAAACTGCTTCCTAATATCTTCTCAGCCAAATATGTTAGCAACTGCATTATTTTCATACAAGATGATCATTAGCAGGAATCTCACTTTAAGGAAAGCTTTACCAAATCCTACTCTAGAAATGATTATCTGTAGAAAATATTTAAAAGTGAAACAACTTTCTTTCTAGTTCTGAACTTTATTGCTTGTGTTGATGTGTACACTGATTTCCAATTATTATGAAATTCTCAGTGATATTACTTTACTTTAAATGATGTGTTAAAATCAAGGTGAAAATGAAGACATACCAGAAAACTTGGTAGAAGGGTGGCACACTGCATCTTATTTCTAATGCTAAGAACCTGACCCTAAAGAATTTACCTTCAAGAATGCACTGGCAATCCTGAGGATTTCACCAATATGATTTCAGGCAGTATAGAACTTCATGTGCAATGTAACTAATAGTATCTGTGTGTGTTTGTGTGTGTCTCTCTGTGTGTGTGAAGATTTATAAGAATTCATTTTCAGTTTTTCTCTGATAGCTAGATTTAAGTTAAATAAAAATGATCAAATATATTGTATGAAAATAGTTTTAAAATAAAATTTAAGAATGTCTAAAGAACAGCAAAAATGAAGTTATTTCTAAACAACCAGCAATAGTGTCAGAAAGTTCTCTGTAATAAAACTGAAACTTTGGGAGAGCTTTGGAAGTGAGATACATTTTATAAGTACCATTTTTTTCATAAATATGTAAAGTATAGGGATTTTAATGAAAACACACATTTAAAATGGAGCAATCAAATTGCATTTCTCATACAGCCAAAATGGAGATTGGAACCAAAGGGGTTAGAACCAGTGTAGGACAGGTTTTGGTCATGGCACTCCAACAGTAGTCTTAGGAACTGCATTTGCAGATGTAATTGCTTATGAGTCCCACTAATTTAATGTTTAGTATTTTTTTAAATTGGCTGATGTACCTTAGTAGTTTGAATTTGGCCATGGTGAAATTATTTATACCACAAAAGTTGATGAACATTCCAGAGTAAGGTTTCTTCCTGTTCCTCAAGGATAGTCTGTCTATCCCTTTGTTAAAGCTGACAAGATCTAGTGTTCTCTCTCTCTCTCTCACTTTCTCTCTCCCTCCCTCCCTCTGTCATGTCCTATCTCTGAAACACACACACAAAACAAACATAAGCACAGACTAATATGCAGATGGAATTCAGTCCAGATAATCTTCTATTTTAAGAAGATGAAAGAAGTTCTGAGAAAGAACCAATCAGTCTTGGTTGTGCTGACCACAGGAGAACCTGTCTTCCTGTTGCCTGTGTCTAGAAACTGTTTACAGCATGTGGTATAAGCCCAACATGGAAGTTTATTCTACTGAATGCAGAGCTGGCTCATTCCATTGCGGAGTTGACTCCCAGAAGAGTTCATCCCTACTTGAGAGTTTGGGATACCATTACCCTCTGATGGACAATGCCACATGCTTCAAGATGCTGTTTCAATATTCTTTTCTCTGAAATGAGAGGATCAATCAGAAACTCGCTACTGACCATATCACTGGTGTTTTAATATTTTCAGTGTGTCTCTACTGATCACATATCAGGTTTTGCTTTCTTGTTCCTGGTGATCTGGTTATACCACCATTGTACTGCATCATTCTTACTTCAGGTCCATATGACATACTGGAGAAATGAACACCCTTCAGCCTCTGCACCTGCTCCTGTTTCTCGTGTTTCTGTATCTTGGATCCTTTTCTGAGGTAGAGTAGTTTTGTACATTTCTGATGTTCTAGGCAGTACTACGGGATTAAGGAAATATATTCTGCATGTTAAAAATATAGTTTATTAGATAATATATTGAGCATGCTTATCCCGTATTCATGTCTATATAACTTCTTTTTCTATTGTGTCACTATTATTGGTTTGATAAACAGTAGCCCACATTTTCTCATTCATAACTATTGATTCCTGCGTAGGTAATTTACATTTTTATTTACTTCTGTCTTTTCTCTCCCTTCCATTTGACCATTTACCCACGCCTCAAATGAATTTCAGACAAATGTGAAAACACCCAATAATAGAGGGAAATTATTTCCTACCTCTATTTCCTGAGACTGCATTTCATTTTTAATATCGCAGCTACAAAAACTGGGCCTTTGAGCTTGAAGTCTGTTTGGGGATTTCAGTGAGACTGACACTATTATTAAAGCAAGCATCTGTGGAGTCAAATAAAAGACTAAAATTCCCATTCAATCAGAGGAAAAATGTGTTGACCTGTCCAATAGCCTCAGTTTTTTACACTATAGTTTAAAGTTTCCAGGTATCTAATTGCCTATATTTGAATAAATTGATGCAAATGAGATAAAAGTGGATGAATAGATGTTAAATAGCTAATAAATCAGTATATTTTTATCGTAATTATCTACATGGCTAAAAAAATCTCATCAAAATAAATCCAGTGACTCTACCCTTATCTCCATTTTGATATACATACAAATGGTAGGTGATAAGTTGGTACCTGGACCTGAAAAGATGAATATACAAATGAAATCCATGATTAATTCCTGGGTCATGATCACTGGCTATAATTTTCTTGGTGCTTTTCAAAGACAGATTATTTTTTGCAACTGTAAACATCTCCAAAGTAGATGAAATGTGCCATAGAAGCAACATCTATAGTAAAAGAAAAAAGCAATAACATCACAAAGTAGACGACTGAATGCCCAGGAGAGGACCGGCTCAACTGTTATTAAATAAAAACTTCAGCATGAAATTATATTTTTTATCTCCAATGCAAAGGACTCTTAACTTTGGAATTGCAGAATATTGAGGAATATCAGAATACTAAAACCTTTAAAACCCTACTACTTATCTCTTGATGAGAAATACCAGTGATGAGGACAGAAAGCTACGGTGCTGATTTCAATGGGTGTTGACTTTAAATTCAGCACAGTGGGTGAGCCTTAGTCTACTACTAATTCAGCCAGCAATCATGGCTCTAGAGTTAGGTCTGTTTTTGTTGTTTTTGACAGTGGCCTGGTCACTTAGGCCACAGCCTGGCAGGAATTCTGTTCTCCCGGCACTGGCTCTTTAAATTTCTGTCATTCTATCTATAAATAAAACTGGAGATTCAAAGGCTGAGGTTAAATCCTGCCAGCTCAGAGAGGTTGAGCAGCACCTTGCTAACCTTCTCTCCTTGTTGGTGTCTCCCCAAAGTGACTGTCTTCTTGCTCTGCCAAACAAAAATGCTGCGCCACTCCAAATCCCTCCCTACCACTTCCCATGCATCACTCTATTTCTTCTAGATACCCTCCAATGCTCCAAGATTACTTTCTGTTAACTAGTTGCTAACTCAGCCTCCTGCTGAAGGTGAATTTTATTTAATTAATGCAAATGCAAACTCAGGAATCACAGTATGATTGAATATCCCCCAACAAATGGGGAGAAAAGAAAAACCAGCAAAAGATTAAAAAAAATACATCTGAAAAAAGGCACAATATGCTCTGCATACTCAAGTTGGAAGATATTTTCTCTCTTTTCATATGCACAAAGATTTCAATGATTCTTGCATTTCTTCTGCAAAGTCAACAAATTCTGAAAAAAGTAATTCAATGGTAGAACGGATTTTGCAAAGCCCGTTTGAAATCATAGTGGATTTTGAGATTTTTTTGATTTGCAGCAGTTGAAATATCAAAATAGGATTGATTAAGAACTATAGTTGAGGTATAATAGCTCAATATTATAAATATAAGACATGGGCTAGTTTCTGAGTCTCTACATTTGCATCTTGCTTCAAATGATGTTACTACAGAGCAATGTGGCCCAGAATGAAAAGGACAAGAGGCCAATCATTACAGAGTAGGTACAGCCAGCACAAATAAAAGAAAAGATGTTAACTATCCATGAATCTTCACCATGGATGATCTCTGGAATCTTGACTGTTATAAACAGCAGTTATTCATACATGCTCTTACTTGCATTTTGGTATTAATGTATTTTATATGTGCCTATGTTTAGAGAGAGATGGTATCTTTGTCTGTGTCTATTGGCCTATTCATATATGTGTCTCTTCTGCTGCTAGCATAGCAAGCAAGTACCCTCATTTTAGGATAATTTTCTTATGCTAGTAGTTTGTAGAAAAAGAAAAATGACCTGGAGTCACACTAAATGATAGTTTAGTTTCAAAGATAAGGTAACAGATTCTAGTTATTTAATATGTAAAACTCAACATGATTGGGTATTTTAGTCAGTGTGGATAATGGGAAAGTTACCCATGACTTTACACATTCCATACTTTAGAGGTGAGTGATTGGGTAGGTGGACAATATAAACAGAGGAGGGTTGGGCTTGTGTGGGGAAGGGTGTGTTTTCAGTAAGTTAGCCAGTCCCTTTTGATCTGAGTAACATGTCAAAGACTTAATATGAATACCTGGCTCTTGCTGTCAAGCAGCATATGGAGAGAAGACCACAGACATTAATAGAGAAAAGAATATTTAAAAAAAGGCCCAACTTGATAACAAACATGATCACATTATTTTTAAAGCTTAAACCAGGGAACTTAAGCTTTTGCTTTTCAGAAAGCATCTGAGATATGGAGCTTGGCTTGTGTATTTTAATGATAATACTGAATTTGCATTGATTGCATTACTCACATATAACCTTGCTGTTTACAAGCTGTTCGTCCTGTGTGGCCTAGTTTAACTTTCTCATATTGTATCTTAATCATTGTAGAATTCTGTGCAGATATTCAAGCCTTCTGTGTAAGATTCCCTCCTGCCCCGCTCAAAAACAAAAACAAAAACAAAAACCCAAATGCTCAAAATGATCCCTGATCACCTCTGCTGATCCAATTTAACAATATGTCTCAAGGTGTTTCAGTTACATATTTGTTCTTAGGTTCAGTCATTCTTGTTGAAAAGTCTACAAACGATTTGCATCCTTTTTCTTCTTGATTTCTTTCTCATGTTCAGGAAGCATAGATCTTTTAATTTGTTCCTGAGAGAGATTAGCTGGATAAAAAGTAAGCAAAGTCTACTTACTAAAAAGTTACAAAGTTACTTACCAAAAAGTCATAGTTTCCATTGGAAATTAATGAAGTATAATTCTGAGTTACACTGTGAGAAGAGCTGAAATGAATCATTCTTTAAGTGGACTGTGTCTTCCTGTATCACAATGTGGAATTCTGACATGTTTGTTGCCACTTCTTGTGAATGTATCTGGGAAACTACCCAACTACTCTTGATGGGTTTCTTGTCTCTGCTTTCACACTGCCTTTCCAAAAGTTACGAGATGGATCAGATATTTACAACACTACACTGAATTCATTGTAGAAATAATTTTTTCCTACAACTTTTTATTATTGTTGTTTGTTTAGGTTTTTGAATTCTTTTTGTTGTTTTCTTTTGTATTTATTTATTGAGGTTTTATCTCACTCTGTAGCCTGGGTTGACTGAACTGGTGGGAATCGTCCTGCTTTGGTTACTGAGTACTGGGATTGTAGGTGTGTACCACCATCCCTGACTTCTGAAAGTTTTTTTGTGGATTTTGTATTATGTGTGTGAGTGACATGTGGAGGTCAATGGACAACTTGGGAAAGGGTAGAGATGTCAGAAGTCTCATTTGAACAGTCATTAAAAGAAAAATTGTTTGAACAATGAATAGAGAAATGATTTGATTTATATGACTGATATGATAAACCTGCTTAATTTTTGACAGTAGAATATAACCAGTAAGTACATGGATATTTGCTCTAAATTTCTTTTAAATTTGTTCAGTGATTACATTAATATGGTTCAGAGAATAATATAAATCAACAAAAGATTAGAGTGTTAAGTTGGAGGCCTCGCCTGGGGGGACCTATTGAACTTGAAGGTTTGTTGATCTCATTTTGTAAATGAAAGTATTAGACAGAAAAAAAAAAAAACTTAAGCTTATGCACAGAAGGACAAATGTGTGTATATCATTTTTGACAGCATGAGTTAATATAAAAAATTAATTGAGACTGTACTAAGAAAACTAGCCGGGCGATGGTGGCACATGCCTTTAATCCCAGCACTTGGGAGGCAGAGGCAGGCAGATCTCTGTGAGTTCGAGGCCAGCCTGGTCTACAAGGTGAGTTCCAGGACAGCTTCAAAAGCTACAGAAAAACCCTGTCTTGGAAAAACGAAAACAGAAAAACCAAAAAAAGAAAAAACCACAAAAAACAAAACAAAACAAAAACCAAACCCAAACAAAACAAAACAAAATAAAACAAAACGAAAAAACCAAAACCAAAAAAAAAAAAACAAAAAAACTAACAAGGAAGATCATTTACCTTTACCATCCATTTGTGAGTAAGTAAACTCAAAACAGCAAACACTTTCTTACACAAGTGAGACGCAAATGTATGGTCTCTATCATCCAACACCAACAACAGATATTACTGAAAGTACAACAGATTGAAACTCAGATCTGGTCTAAAGACAGGAGGAAAGTTAGCAATGGAGAAATGAAGAAAAAAAGAAATGCCTAAGAGGGCAAGAAGATGAATGAGCGAGTGGCATATCAAGACAGGGACGAAGCGGAGTTCTGAGATCTGGTGACCAGGCATTTAAATATATGAGCCTGTGGAGGACATTCTTATTCAATCCACCAGATTATAGGTATGTGTGACTAAAAGACACACAGTATAGAGCAGATATGCAGAATATGGATAATTATAGTTCCCTCGTAAGATCTTTCAGAAAAAAGGATTATAAAGAAACATTTTACAACTTAAATGATCAAAATATATTGTATGAAGTTTAAAATTTATACAAGATAATTTTTTAAAAAGCCTGTAGTGTTTTGCAAACTCAACATGGAAAATCAATATTCTTTCTTTTTTTAATATTTTTTTTCTTTATTATTATGTGTTTTAAATTTTATACATCAGCCATGGGTTCCCCTGTCCTCCCCCCTCCCGCCCCCAACCCCACCTTCCCCCCAGCCCCTCCCCTCCATTCCCATGTCCTCCAGGATCAAGGCACCCCTGGGGATTCATTTAAACCTGGTGGATTCAGTACAGGCAGGTCCTGTCACCTCCTTCTAGACTGAGCAAAGTGTCCCTGTGTAAGCCCAAGGTTTCAAACAGCCAGCTCATGCACTAAGGACAGATCCTGGTCCCACAGACTGGGTGCCTCCCAAACAGATCAAGCTATTCAATGGTCTCACTTATCCAGAGGGCCTGATCCAGTTGTGGGCTCCACAGCCTTTGGTTCATTATTCATGTGCTTCCATTCATTTGGCTATTTGTCCCTGTGTTTTTTGCAATCTTGGATTCAACAATTCACGCTCTTGCAGACCCTCCTCTTTCTGGACAGTTGGACACCTGAATTTTACAGGCAAGAGACTTGACTGGTAAAATAAAATACTCCTTGATTAGAATTACTTTTTCTTGGGATAGTTTTATTGGCTGGGTGACTTTTCCCTTGGAGTGGGGAATGCTAGCTGAAAGTAGGTATCACCTCACAGAAGGCAGGAATATGGATTTTATTCATGGGCTAAGTCGCACTGGTAGGCAGAAAAAGGAGGATGGGTAAGAAAAGGAGGGAACAGGATTCAGCTGACAGGCGGACTATTTTCATATTTATATCTCAGGGCAGCTCTGACTGCTTACAATGCAAATAACAAAAAATACCCAATTAAAAAAATTTTTTTCCCTCCATGGAGAATGACTCTGACATGGACGGTGACGATAGATGGCAAAGCCATGGAGCAGAGCGAGTGTTTGTGGTACAGAATTTGTTTTGACTAGGCAAACAAGGCTGTTTCTATGGGCTATCTGCTGGCATGTATATGGATCAGGCCCTCTGGATAAGTGAGTCAATTGATTAGCTTGATCTGCTTGGGAGGCACCCAGTCTGTGGGACCAGGATCTGTCCTTAGTGCATGAGCTGGCTGTTTGAAACCTTGGATTTACACAGGGACATTTTGCTCAGTCTGGAAGGAGGTGACAGGACCTGCCTGTACTGAATCCACTAGGTTTAAATGAATCCCCAGGGGTGCCTTGATCCTGGAGGAGATGGGAATGGAGGGGAGGGGCAGGGGGAAGGTGGGGGCAGGAGGGGGGAGGACAGGGGAACCCATGGCTGATGTATAAAATTTAAAACACATAATAATAAAGAAAAAAAATAGCCAGCTTTCAAAAGATCCAGAAAGAGCCTCGGAACTCCTGTCACAGGAAAGCAGACCAGGACACCCTTGCCCCCATGCTTATAGCTGGCATATCCGTGGTGCAAAGGAACTGTTTCTACAGAAGGCCTTCAGTCTCCATCAATGGAACATTATTCTATTAATTTGCTTAGCAACTCTGTTTTCAATATTCTTTCTTATGTGATGCTTCACCATTTGATTCCTCTTGAACATCATGTTGGAGGATCTGGTATTGAAACAAGAAGATATTGCTATAGACAGCATGTATATTTGAGAGCAGAAGAAACAGTCTGTATTCAAACATCACATTATTATTAAAGTAGACATCCCAAAAGATCTATAAAAAGAGCTAATGAAAACTAATAATGAAATGAAGCAAATGAGCAGTTCCAACTGAAATATAAAACAAACCATTTACACCATCATAATAATTATAAAACTTTTGTGTAGAAACCTCGGAAAACATGTGAAAGGTCTTTGTTTTGAACTCTACAAAATACTGATAAGAAGATAAAACAAAAAACTAAGCTGAGAATTATGCTGCGTTCAGGAAATTGCAGGACACAATATTATAATATTAGGAGTGACTTTTAATTAATATATATTATTACAATGTAAAAAATACAATAAAATATCAATAAAGTTTTGTTAAAAATTGTCAAGCTCATCAGCATAGAAACTTCTTCTTGCAGCAGATGGGAACAAATATAGAGACCCACAGCCAGACATTATGTAGAGAGTGAGAGACCTTGAAACACTTATCACCAAATGAGTTGTCTCCATCAAATCCTTCCCCTCAGAGCTGGTGAACCCCACAGAAGTGGAGACAGAAAGAGTGTAAGAGCCAGAGGGAATGGAAGACACCAAGAATACAAGACCCTCTAATTCAAAATGAGCAAACTTCATACGTGTTCACAGAGGCTGAAGCAGTATGCATAGGGTCTGCACAGGTCTGCCCCAGGTCATCTGTGCATTTATTATGGCTTACAATTTAGTGTTTTTATGGAATTCTTGAGTGTAAACAAGTGGGCCTCTCATTCTTGTGTCTTCTCTTGGGCTCTTTTCCTTCTGCTGGCTTGTCTCATCCAATTGTGATACAATGGTTTGTGTTTAATTTAATTTAATTTTGTTATGTTTAAAAAACACATGAATGAACGAGTGAGTGAATGAATGAATGAATGATTGCAAACCTAGCCACCATGGTAAAGGTTAACAACTGAACTGTCACTTATACCTGCTGAAAGAGGGTGAATTAGTTTTGTTCAACTGAATGACACTGGATATATCAACCACTACAGGACAGGCCTCATGTTCAGGAGTAGTTGAAGACTAGTTGACCAGCAACATATAATGCGACTTCATATGATTTTTTGGGGTGTGTCTGTATATGTATATGCTTTCATTTGGTCAGTTTGGTGTTTTGAGTGTGTTTTAATTTTGTTTTCTTGGTTTTGGAGGTTTTATTGTTGTTCTTTGTTGAGAAAGAATTTAAAGTTGGGTAGGGAGGGAGAGGAAGGAATGGAGGAACTTTGGGAAAAGGGAAGAAATTTGAAAAATGTTTTAAATAATGAAAAATATAATAATAAAAGTTGTTAAGCTCATTATGAAATTTATCTAAAACTGGAAAACAACTAAAAAGAACTAAATTAGAAAAGGAATAATTTTGGGAAGAGTCAAACATTATTTGACTTCATAATTTATTATAAAATTACAAAATCTAATGCTGTGTGATTAATGAAAATTAAAGAATGTACATTAATTAAGGATGACAGAATATCTCAAATATACACTCTCATTGCCAACTTATTTTGGACAGTTGAAAATCCAATATCACACAAGTGTGCATGCTGCAAGAGCCCCATCTGAGAGCTTTTTCCAGATTCTGAATAATCTCTTTATAACCTGAATTCTGATTCATAAGTCATAAGCTTCTAGACAACACAGAAGAACACATTTGTATTTCATGTTAGTCAAATATTTGTATGTATATTTTATATACTATTATTTAGTCCTGGTAGGAATAGAAAATTGATGAAGCTGCTTTAGATAAATGTATTTGGTCAGTTTCCTAAGACCTTAAAAGCATAGGTAGATATAAACCAATATATGAAACAAGTCGAGTCTTATATATACACAATAGGAAAGTAGATGTTCACACAAAAGAATCGTATTGAACATTCTTAACAGTGTTATTCATCAGGGATTAAAGGAGAAGTAATTCAAATATCCCTCAAGTGGTAATAAGACAGCACAATGTGCTATGAGGATTGTACTTCTCATCAGTAAGCTGAATGCATGTCCCAAGACACTGCTGTCATCAACTTTGTAAACTCACGGCACTCATGCACATTTTATACTACTGACATTTATTCTATAGTGGTAAATTTTTATTTCTATTCCACACTATATGGAAAGCTTAAAAATATTCATTATTGCTTGTGTGCCTGCATGTGTGTATGTGATTTTGCCACAATGCATATGTAGAGGTCATATGACAACTTTGTGGTATAGGTTCTCTTCTTCCACCTCAATGTGGTTCCAGAGATTGAACTTAGGTCTCTAGGTTTATGCAGCAAGAACCTTACCTGTTCAGATGTCTTGCCAGCTGGTCCCTTAATGCTACATTTTCACTTTATAGTGCTGCAAAGACATTTAAAAGACTTAGCCAGTTTAGTTATATTTTATCTATATGTTTAAATTTGCCATTAATTTTTTGGGTAAACAAAAATGTACTAGAGAGACATTTTTGCTTCTATGTAAAAGTAATGTCCAATGTTTCACATGTCTCCCACAGAAAGTATTATAATGGAATGAGACCTTTCACTCTTTCTTTTGTACACGGTGATTCCATTCTATCACATGTTGAAGAAATCTTCATACACATCAGAATATCCTGTGTGATTAGAATAACTTTCTTATGGGATATTTATACACTGTGTGAAGATATGTTGCATTGATTGGTTTAATAAAGAGCTGAATGGCCAATAGCTAGGCAGGAGATATAGGTGGGACTTTTGGCAAAGAGAGGAAGTAAGAGGAGGAATCAAGGTGAGAGAAAGAGAAGCCAGGAGACTCAGAACAATCAAGACATGCAGGAAGAGAGGTAACAGCCACATGATATGTGTCAGCAAATAGATGAATCAAAATGAGTTAATTTAAGTTATAATAACTAGTTAGGAATGAGCCTAAGGTATAAATTGAGCTTTCATAATTGGTCAGTCTCCATGTTGTTTTTTTGGGAGTTGGCAGCCCCCCAAAAAGTCATACTATATATAACGTTCAACCTGGGGACACATATTTTCACAAACATGGTGATAAATATGGCTGCCTAGTCTGGCAGTCTCTCAGGTGGGCCCAGCATACAGTGATGTGGCTCCTAGTTGCTGTCTGCAGGTTTTACTCAGCCAATGTGATGTGTGGAGCCATATGTTTTATTTATGGCTTTGTTCCTGTTGTCAGAGAAGGCTGCAGGTGCAAAGGAAAGTGGTCCATGTTGTTCCAATCTTAGATTTTTTTTTTTTAATAAAAAACTCAGAGCCAGCTATCAGGGTAAAAACTGAAAGATCAGAGAAGCAGAACAGCCAGCCACTAGTTCTTACCTCTTCAATATCCTTACCCTAAAGAGAGTGAGTTCCTGTTTCCTCATACCTTATATACCTTTCTCTAACCTGCCATATTGCTTCCTGGAATTAAAGGCATGTGTGCTTCCCAAGCAATGGCATGAGATCTCAAGTGCTGGAATTAAAGGTGTGTGCCACCACTGCCTGACCTCTATGTCTAATTTAATGGCTGGCTCTTTCCTCTGATCCTTATGCAAGTTTACTAGGGTGCACAATCTATCAGGTCCAGACTGAAAAAACCTTTAAACGGACACAGTAAAAAATGGATACAGACAGTCATAGAAAAAATAGTTCAAAATAAAAAAGAAGTCTTTAAAGAAAGAGTAAAGTAATATAAAAAATAAGCCACATAAGGATGGGAAGTATACAGGACATCTGGATCCTTTATGGTACTTTGTTGACTCTAAATTTTTTGAATGCTAATTAATGAATGGCAGCTTCTGAGAGACATTGGGTTATGAAAGGGATTGCTAAATTAAACCAGCATATATACTTTAGAGATGTCTTCACTTCAGAATGGAAGTTAAGAAATGTATTGCATTGGGAGAGAGGTTATACCTTTGTTTCCATAGGAAACAAAAAGTTATGATCCTCTTCAAAATTAATGAAGATCAAATTTGATTGGGAGAGACCTCCTGAAAATCTTGCTACATACACGAAGAAAGAAGTGAAGAAAGACTACAGGACAGGCGATGTATATGCTGATCCCTCTACTATGGAAGTAGCTTGGAGACTGGGTGAGACATAATGTCTACAGTGTCCTCATGACTTATTATTACATGTCATCCTTTCATATGGCATGGATAGAGATTTATATGACAGTTTGGTTACAGTCTAAATGTACTTATAAAGTTGACATGTCTTCAACCTGCTCAAACATAAAACAAAAAAAATAATTTTAACTGACTTGTTCACACC
Organism: Onychomys torridus; assembly: GCF_903995425.1. NCBI lineage: Eukaryota > Metazoa > Chordata > Mammalia > Rodentia > Cricetidae > Onychomys > Onychomys torridus. Next base: position 20,093,819 of record NC_050461.1, on the reverse strand, counting down.
ATATATTTCATACTTGTGCTAATGCAGATACATATATGTTACCTTAAATAGTTTATATGTTCTCAGAACAAAAGAACCAGACACCAATGAAGACAAGTAGCTCAGGTGATCTACCTTCTCAAAATGCCTCTGTTACAATTTCCTCAAAATTCCACATCCAAAACAACTTCAAAGCTGCTAGTTGAGATGGATCCAGCCTCATAGACTATCCAGCCAAGATTTCAGATAAGCTTTACAATTTCCCATCACACAGAGACTAAACAAAATGTAATCCAGCTAGCTATCCCAGGACTTGATCTTTATCCTAATTTTGTCAGGATCTACTAACAATGCTATTTGCCCTGAGACAATAGGAAGCAGTCTAGAGAACACGATGCCCACATTTTGCTTCACAAAAAAATTTTCTCAGATGTTTTAGGCTTTGTGTGTCAGAATGCTCCTTTCAGAAACAGAAAAGCTATAATTATCATGGGAACCTTGAGGTGACTGTTCAGGCAGTCAGATGTCTCTGTCATTTCCAGCTCTAAGGATAAATAAGTATAATATGAAGAAATTAGTCCTAAAGGCAGAGAATATGTACTTAAATTTTATACAGGCAGGAAAGGTTGAGTATGTTGAAGATAAAGAGAATGATACGAATAATATTATTGAGATGAAATCACATTGGGGATGGACTTACAGACAGCCTGTTTTCATAGTAAATTGAAAGAGAAGGAAATTATGTGTCTGTAAAGTTTATCTGAATCTTGAATACTTAGTTAAAGCATGTAGGATTCCTCTCATTTGAACTTGAAAGGAGTTTTACTCCTGGTGAAAATACAATACACTTAAATAATTTCTGAGGTACTCTTGTGTACTAAGCGAGAGTTGCAAGAATGATAAGACAGACACAGACACTATTTTCATGGAGTTATCACGACCATGAAGGTAAACTTCAAGGTGTATTTGGATGACACTGGGGAGTTTAAGGTAAGGGATGGGCATGCTTTTACTCCTCAGGCTAATTAGCTATTTTGGCTTATCTGTGGATACTTGTCACTATTCTCATTCACTCGGAGATGTTAGACTTAATATTAAAAGAATAACTAAAATAAACAAAATAACTGAAATATTATTATTACAATGAAGGAAACAAAACAAGTGTTGAGATTAAAAAAAAACAAAAAACATAAAAACCCTCTGAACAGAAAGAATCTAGAGCTAGATTTTATATAGCAAGTAAAAAGGAAGCCTGCCTGGAAAGGGATTTTATAAGCGTCAATCTAGATAATAATAATAAAGAGTCACACTATGAAAAGACATGATGCCCAAGAGGCTTCTTGGGAGACAGAAGCTTATGCAAAGATGATCATGGAAAAGGAGATAATAGAAAACTGGAGGAACAGAAAAGACAGTGCCACATGACTGTAGCTTACTGAAGGTAAGGAAGACTGTCTCAAACTCAACATCAAAGAAACAGCAAAGTCAAGTCATAGAAAGTCTATGGTCATGGTGGTATTGAATCCACTGAGGAATGCTATCCAGTAATGGGCAAAATGTCATTGACTATGTTAAAATAGCCATGCTTCTCTGTGGAGAATGGCTCGCTTGGTAACAAACGTGGAAGCAGTAAGAATTGGGTCACTTTAGTAAGTGGTGGATTGTGGCCTGGCTTCGGTTTGTGATGATGCGGGGCCTGTAGCATATTTCCTCAAATCGTGCACTTTCAGGAAACGGAAGAAAAGTGCCTTTAGAGACAGTAAGGTTTCCATTCAAAGGTCTGCTCTCATACGCGTGGCACCTGACATTCAGTTTAGCAATGTTCAGTGTATCTGTTTATGGAAAAACGTGCTAGCCCACTTAGTATGTTAGGGATCTCTAAAGCTCTGACTGTGTGCTTGCAAGCTTCAACAAAATTTGCTGTGCAATCTTGAACAAATTACCTGGGCTCTGTGGGAACAGGATCTATGTGACAGTTCTTTTAGAAGGAATAAATAGGATAACATATATACTTTATAAGAGATTAGTGGACAGGCCCAATGCAATATATTGGTAACAGGAGTATAAAATATGAGTGAACACTATTGGTTTTAAGGCTAATGTTTTTTTTAAACAATTCCAATGGTAGATTACTGGCATAGTCAATAATTTTCCTTCAATAAAACATATGTCATGGTGTTTAATCCCCAAAGGCTTACAACATTTGGAAGAATTCTAGGCTGATTATTTATATATCACTTTAAAAATGGTATGGAATACTATTATTGGCATGTGTCAAAAATTTTTGAGATACTGTCACCATTTATTAACATATGAAAGGCCATTTAATAACATTCTTTTATATGTTTATAACTTTTATAACTTTGTTATTTGACATTTTGTGTACCTCTATAGTGCATTCTGATTGGTATAAACAGTTTCACCTCCTTCTCCCAGCAATTCCCTTTCCCAATTCAAGTGTTTTCTTTTTAGTGATAATTAAATACTAATTTTACTTCTGGGAAAGTTGGAATAAAAAAACCATATCCTACTTGTTAACAAGAGCACGGTATAGAGAGGAAGATTCTTTATTATAGATTTTCAGAAACTTTGTCTTAATCTTACAAGAATTTTGTTTCCCCTTCTTTCAGAAGCTAGAGCCCAAGAGCTGGAGAGAAACAAACAAAGACGCCAATAGTAGGACCCTGTCACCAAATAGAAAGGGAAAGAACTTCTCTTTTCCTTTCTGGCTTCCAATTCAATCATATCTATGGGAATATGAATGGGAATCTTCCTATACAAGGCTCCAGGGAAGTCTAGGAACTATTCGATGCTGTATGTGGTAACCATTAAAGTGAGTCAATGTCTATTCTCAGAAATTAGTGTCAAAAGAAGAGTAACTGATGTCTCCATGCCTTTAGTACAGCTGAAGGTTGTATCTGGAGGTACTACATGTATTCAGGGAGAACAATACTGGAGAAAAGAGTAGGGCTCAGACCATAATACAGAAAGTTGAGAGCAGGGACAAGAATCAGTGGGGAAGTCAACTGGGTGAATAGTGTGGGACTCTGTCTAACTATACCCTTTACATTCTAACACCACCACCCACTGCTATTCCTCTTGAGTAGACATTACCGAGTGTTATTCTGACATAAGGAAGGATGAAGCTATGTTACTGGCAGGAATATAGGTGGAAGAAACTTGCATTCTAGGGAAAATACATGAGACTCAGAAAGATAGTACTGTATGTTTTCTATTATATGTAAAAACTGTGTAAACAGAACAAGATGGGGAAAGAAGAGTCAAAGTTGGAACGTGTAAGTAGGGGATAAGTTTGGGCAATAGGGAGTTGAATGTGGTCAAAGCACATTATCTTTCTGAAATGCAGGAAAATACCACAAAAAATCCATTAGTTTATATAATTATTATGTGTTAATTAAAAATCAAAGAAAATATATTGTAATCAGCCATATTGAGGCTACTTTGACTTTCTTTTCTATCTCTATGCTCTGCTGAAATATGTATGAAAATGCCTGATTCAAATGTTTTGTCATTAAGTTATTCACTCAAAAACTACATATTGAGAGCATAATTTAGGTGCAGTGTATGGTTGTAGATTTTGATGATGTCACAGTAAACAACAAAGAAAAAGGTCTTTACCTAAATTAACACTCATTTGAGGAAGATAGGTAGAAAATTAAAATATGTAATACCTAAGAGTAAAACAATGAGAGAGGCAGGGGATACAAAGCATTATATGTCTGCTAGTGGTTTAAAATATAGATGTTGAGATCTAGAAAGTGTCATTGAGAGAAAGGCATTGAGTCAAAACATGGAACATGGTGAATATAAGAGCAATGCTGGAAGTGGAAAGAGTAGATGCAAAGGCCTTTAGGGAGGTAGCTTGGTATCTAGCCAGGGTGTCTTAGTCTGTTGAGGATACTATAGAAAAACAACATAAGCTGGGTGCTTTGTAACAATGACAACTCAGTTTCATAACCTGGAGGATGGGCAGTCCAAAGTCAAGATATTAACATGTACAGCCTCTGGCAATGGCCTGCTTACTCATGATAAATGATGCCATTTATGAGCTCTCTGATGCTTTTTTTCAAAGAACACTAACCCCTCTTAAGTAGGGGTTACCCTACTTTATAACCCAATTGTATGCCCAAAGTCCAAATCCCTAATAGTATCACCTTGAGAGTCACACTTTCAATAAACAAAATAGTCACTATACTTGTGTGCCTCGTAATTCTTAGGCCATCTATTAACCAACACTCCCTCTATTAACTTTAAGATATGAGCAGATGGAATAAAACATAAGTGTGATTTCATGTACATTTAGCAATTTGGGGCTCAAAATCTAAATTCATATTAGAGTTCATTCTAGTATGTGACTCTTATGAGTGAGTGTCTAGTGAAGAGGGTTTCCCTGGAATGCACATCTTATTTTCCAGGATGGAGGCTGTCTTTGGACTTTCTTGTTGATCCTTGTACAGTTTATAGCCTCCTTTGCCTGTCAGGCTGTTGCCTGTGTTATAGAAGAAATAGATTCCAGGGTATTTCTTACAAGGAAGTGTAACATGATTAGTATATTTCAAGAGGTGATTACATATTGATCTCCTGTCTGATTTTTTTAATAGGCATAAGCTCTTTGCCAAGGCATATGCATTCACAAGCCCTTCATGCTAATTAAGGATGGCCCTGGTTTAATGCCACTTCCCTATAAACTCTAGCTTGAGTGAGGATCCATGCAACAAAGCAGCTGCTCCCACCAGTGGCATTTCCAGAGGTTTATGAGAGCCTTAATTTATGGAATTTTATTTTAAAGATTGCATTGTATGCAGAGACCATAAAGTCTGTTTTCTATCTCCCGGTGGAAACATATAGTCACTGAGGTTTGAAATATCTTCATCTTCAAGAGTCATAAAATGGTCCACACAGGGACTGTGTGAGCCAATGGAGGAGAGTTTCTGATCAGTGAAAGTCAGAAGATTAGCTATAATAGAGGCTGCAGTTTGCTCTTTGAGTTCCTAGAACACCAAATTCCATGGAAATCCAATATAATACAGGCATAATTAAAATATAGTTTCTATTTTCCAGTGGAAATACACTTTTAAGGAGTTCAGCTTGGAAACATAGACTGTTAACTTGGGAAAACAAAGCTATACTTTATGTTAATCTCATGAAATAGCAGTCAATATTAATGCTATGCTTTTGAAGGAAATAAGGTAGCATGAAGGAGTTAATACTTACAGTAATTCATTTCTTAATCATAGCTGCAATAGGATAGGTATGAGGTGGAGGCTAATTTTACTTTGTTGCAGAAAGTACTTGTATATCATGTATATAAAACTCACCAATTTATGAACTTATTAAAATTGTGCCCCACTGGGCCTGGTGGTCTAGGCATGTACTTCCAGCTGTATGAGGCACTGAGGTAGGGAATGTGCAAGTTGGAAGCCTCCCAGAGCCACAGAGTGAGTTCAAGGCCAGCTTAGGTAACTTAGTGGGAACCTCTCTCAAAATAAAAAGAAAAAAAACAGGTTGCATCTATAGCTCAGTGGTAAATCACTTGCCCAGCAGGTGCAAATACCTGGGTTTAATTCTCTTTGCTAAAAAAAGTAGAAAAATAAAAAGATTATGTTCTCATCTTTAAAAAGGGGAAAGAATGAGAAATATATCAAAACCATAGCAAGAGGGCTAATGATGCTACTGTAATTAAGACACCAATAAAAAATGTCCAATAAATATCAAAGGATTCTAGAGATATGTTTTTATGTTGTAGTTAACTGGATTTCTAATATTTATTATCTTACAGAAAAGCATTATTTGTTCACATTTCATGGGCTGACAGTATTTTGTTATACCAAATCCAGAAATTTCCACCCCTGGATTAGGAAAATTTAGGCGAACTATTCAAACACACTTGTGCCTGGATATTACTCACACCATGTAAAACAGAAACTCACAGCAAAGTCAATGCTGTGCATTTTCCCAGAGGTGCCGGATGAGTCTAAGGCTGTGAGAGTTGGGAACCTTGAGCGTAGTATACACTGTTCTTCACTCTGACACATCCATCTTTCTCTAGTTCTGTCATCCACAAATGGAGTGGATCATTTTTAACATTTGCTATTCCTTTACGCACATCAAAAATACATTATATTAGATTTCATTAATCTCTAAATCACCCACATACTCCTAGCTAAATTCACTGTAAAACCCCAAGGCCTGTAAGAACTATGGGGTAATTTATAAACCACTGTTTCATATGATAAATGAGGACAGAGAGTCTGAGAGGGATGGGATGACATGGATGGGACCTCTGGTGAGCTGGGGACATTGTGACCCTCACTTGCTTGCCTTCATTTACCAGTCTTCTGTTCAGTGTATTTAAAAACAAACATACATATGGTTTTCTAAGTGTGCTCTTTTCTAATCTGTTTAAAAATTCAGCATCAGAAGAGCATGGGGAGAGATAGGCACAGTCTTTCTCTAATGTACGTGTCTATTTCCTTTCCCAACAATCCTGCCTAGGGTTGCCGTCTGGGGTGGTTACTGAACCCTTCTCTGCTACCTTAGCAGTTTTATCATTTAGTCCTCATCCGTGTGACTTTCCTCCTCCTGCCCACATTAAATAATGCCACTCATCACATGTTAACAATTTGTTTTCTTCACACATTTCTTTATACTCATTATTGGGAGCTAAAAACTGCCATTTTTGATGTAATAATCCACAATTCTAATCTCCTAGGCTAACCAATAAAACTTTGTTTATTCATGTTTTGATGTCTGATTTTATGAAGTCATGTTGCCTGAAAGATATGAAATTTTCACATTTTTTTTTTTCAAACTCATGAACTCCTCTTCACCAAACCTGATTTAATAAAGTTTTCCTCCTATGTGAAGTCTAAATGCACAGGAGATGTAACTTTTTTCACTACTTTAAATTTCCTGCATTTCATTATCCATAATTACTTTTCTGTTGTTGCTTACCATATTCCCATCCTTTTGGTAATACAATGTAAGCTCCCTCTGCTGATCAAACAAGTACCTAGAAATCCCATATTTATTAAATCAAGGATTTCAGAAATTACCTTATTCTTAGAGATACAATTCTATATCTATCTCATGAAATTAATTTACAGACTCAAGTTTTATAGAAATACTTTCTGATTTTATATTTTTATCAGAATAACTGGGGGGGGGGGTCCGCTTTCCCTCTCAACTGACAGGCCACCAGGTTGAGAGGGGAAAGAGGCGGAACGGGCAACAGAAAGGCTTGTACGCAACCCATGGGCATGGACGGAGGGAGTCCTCTGGGAGACAGACTTAGGTGAATCAGCTCAACTTTATTTCAGAACATAAGGACTGGGGAGCCTGGGGCCAAACCCTAATTTGCATTAAGTGGCATGCAGCTATCACAAGGCTTAGTAGGTGGCAGTAGGGTCCCATAGCAGAGCGCCTAGCACAAGTCTTTCTAGCAGGGATCTGTGCCATGCGGCCTAGTTTTGGACCAGTATTGAGTGCTTGTCCAATGTGTCTCCAGATGAGGCAAAAGCCCACAGGAAAAGTTTCACTTGGCAAGGACCAGTGGACTTCTGGACACAGCAGAATACTGCTAGGACTGTGTGGCCTGCACACTCTCTTCTCTCTTGTAATATTGATGATTCTCTTGGCATATTTAGGGTCATTTTGCCAGTCACGCATGGGACAGATACGATCATTCCTGGAAACCCCATTTTTTTTCTCTCTAATATCTTCCCCTGAAATTCTTTGAGAGCTGACTCTTCTCAGGTGTCTTGTCTGGGGATGCCAGCTGTCACTCCAGACCCTGGGAGCTGTTCTGATTCAGTGCTGACAGCATTGGAGGCAGATCACTCCTATCTCTGTAAATGTGTTTTGAACACTAGTGATTTTGAAAATGTGTACCTATGTTTATCACCTTTGGTTTTGAAAAGACAGCATGTACCTGGCTCGGTATTTGCCCAAGTTAACAAAATGATAAGTGTTGTTTTGTGTTTTAAAATGTTTTGATGTAAAAGTTGGGAAAAAAACGTATTTGACATTATTTGTTTTGGCTAGAGGTTGACATTGGAGGATGGGAAAAACATGTTAGTTAGTGTGGAAGAACATGCTTGGCTGGAGCTGTTCAGGCTGGCCACTTGTGTGAAACTCATCTGGTGGTTGGACAATTCATTTTTTCATGCTGATACCCCTCCCCCATCTCAGGACCTGAACCCAGGCTGCGGGTGGACCATGGCATGTTACAAATACTAAATGGAGAAATATGACATTTACTAATCACTATGCATACGTGCCTCAACTTACACTATCCTACAAAATAAAAATCTTTCACAGTTAAAGAAGATCTGAAGTCTCTTAGTAATCTTGCACATGGTTGCTTTTATTTAATTTGATGAAAATTCTCATCTTTTTTTAGTTACCATAGTGAATGTTATCTGCCTGTTCATTATCTGTAGCAATAGTTAAAAACCTGCTAAATATTACTGTAAAGGGGTTTAATTTCCTTCTGGAACTTAACTCAATCACTAGAGTTCTAAAATATCACAATTAACTTATAAAATTCATTTTCTTCCATCATTGAAAACTGTATCATGGCTTTATTTCACAGTGACAAAGGAGGCTGTAGCCCAGGAAGGGAAACTATAAATATTCCCATTGGCAAAATTTCCCTTCCAATTTGTAACTGTGTTCGTCTGTATAACTATGATTAAAATAAGTTAAAGTTGTGCTATTTCATTCTTCCTGACTCTTGGCAAGAACTCCAGGAAGCAGAGAATTTTAAATGCTTTTATTATACCTAGCTGTGGTCTTGTTTTTGTTCTTGTTTTTTCTCTTGTTTGGTTGTTTGTTTTGTTTTCTCTCAGTTTTAGGTTCCTGAGTCCTTCAGTGAGTGTTTCCAATCAAGAATACTTAGATTTCATAGGCAAGACCCTGCTCTTCTTATTCTCTTGGCCATTGTGGTATTGCTTATTTTGTTCTCAGCTCCCGCATGTCTTTCTGTCTCTCACATGGCTTTACTGTATAAACTGAACTCCTCTGTCAATTTCAGTTATGGAAACGGTAACACCTGCATCCTTACCCTTTGTTTCCCATTGGTTCTGAGTGCATTCCCATGCTTCTTTCAAAGTTTAGCCCATATAGTTTGCCTTTTGACTCATCCTCTTCCAACCTGGACAGTTTTATTTCTCCATACTTCTCCTTCTCTCATCTACATCAGTTTTTTTTTTCTATAAGATCATTCCTGTGACATAACATCAGGATGACAAAGTAGGAGATATCTGATTTCAATCCCCTCTTTCCAATGAAACACACATGCACACACACACACACACACACACACACACACACACACAGGGAGAGAGAGAGAGAGAGAGAGAGAGAGAGAGAGAGAGAGAGAGAGAGAGAAGAAGAAGAAGAAGGAGAGGAGGAGGAGGAGGAGGGAAGGGAAGGGGAGGGGAGGGGAGGGGAGGGGAGGGGAGGGGAGAGGAGAAGAGAAGAGAAGAGAAGAGAAGAGAAGAGAAGAGAAGAGAAGAGAAGAGAAGAGAAGAGAAGAGAAGAGATGGGAAGAGAAAGAAACAGACCAACAGACCAGGGTCCCTTTCAAGGTCATGTACCCATAAATTTTATATTCCAAGTGTTCAACTACTACATTTACTTAGGAACCAAGCCTCCACCAAGGATGAAAGACACTCAACCCCCACCCCAACAATGGCACCCACCTTACAGGAGAAACCAACCCCCTTTTTGTGTTTGTAGCTCTCTCTCATACTCAGTACTGTTCTCTGCTTCACAACCTATCTTACAATTAGAATATTCACATTAATGCTTCACTACATCATCCCCCTTTTCTCTAGCCCATCCTATAGACCTCTGTAGGTGTAAGTTTTTTTTTCAAATCTTAAAATGTCTTATAATAAAAAAAATCTCAGAGCCAGATATATATTTTACAAGGTAATGAAAAATTGTTTTCCAAATTGGTCACATTCCCTTGTAATTATCAGTGCCCCACCAATAAGATCTATTTATACATATCAATATCCACACTGATATTCTCAGATATCTTCATCTTTGACTATTTAATGATTGCAAAAGGTATTTTATTGCTATTAAAATTTGTTTTTCTTTCAGGATTTAATGTTAAACATCTTTTCTTTTTTAAATGCCTCTGTATTTGGTTGTGAGTAGGTCTCTGTAACTTCTTTGTCCTTGCTTTAGTGCTGATTTTTAATTGGTTTGTGAAGGGTCTTTGTTTCATATACTGTTGATAACCTATGATACTGGTATAGGTTGTAAGAAAATTCTAATTTAAAACTTACTTCTTTGCTATTGACAAATATAAATTCTCAATTTTAATGCAGTGAAATAATTATTTTTGAGATTCTGAATTCAAACCTCTATATTTTGATGAAGGATATTATCACTGTTTAGTAATACTTTCCTGTATATTTTATACCTCTATATTTTATAATAGTTAAAATGACTTTTCATGTTGAAGTAAATTTGTGATTAATTTTTGCTTATATATCAATTATTTGAGTTTTTATTAATTTTGAATTATGGATTATGAGATATTTCAATGCTGCTTTTAATAACTAAGTCACTATTCTTCCAAGAATATTCTAAGGCAAATACATTGACAATAATGTATATATGCCTCTTTTTAAAAATTTATTTATTTATTTTTCTATTATCAGCTTGATAAAGTATAAATTCTTCTCCTAATAGTAAAATGTTTGATTGAGGCTTGCCCAGTAATTGAGTAAACCCACAACTTATTATAAGCCACAGTCATCCTAAGGTCGTCCCCCCCCCCGCTATATAGCCTCCCTGGTTCTATGGTTTGCAATCTGATTGTTCTTTGTTTTATATTTAGAATCCACTTATGAGTGGGTACATACCATGTTTGTCCTTCTGGGTTTGGGTTACCTCACTCAGGATGATATTTTCTAGTTTTATCCATTTGCCTGCAAATTTCATGCTGTCATTGTTTTTCTGTGCTGAGTAGTACTCCATTGTGTATATGTACCATGTTTTCTTAATCCATTCTTCAGTTGAAGGGCATCCAGGTTGTTTCCAGGTTCTGTCTATTATGAATAATGCTGCTATGAACATAGTTGAGCATGTATCTTTTATGTTTGCTTTATTTATTTTCATTTTCTTTATGAACATGAGTGTTTTAGCAGCATTGTGTATGTGCAACATGTGTGTGCTTGGTGTTCCTAGAAAGCAACTGGTGCCCTTTCTACAGGATCTTGTTCTATTATCTTAGTGACCATACTTACTAATTTACTGGCAGAGAGAAGACCCTGATGAGATAGGGTAGCCTGGTTTTGAATTTGCTGTGATCCTTCTGTCTCAGGCTTCCAAGTGCTGTGGTGACAGGCATGCACCACATATGGTTTCAAATAGATTTTAATTAAATGCATGAGCTTCTCTCTTCACATTGCTGCTGACACTTCTGCTGCTCATCAAGACTCATATTCTCTCTTTAAAATACCCCCACCCCATACATCCCTTTGAAGAGCCTACTACTCAGGACCAAACATCAAATTTGTTGCTGTTTAATTGTTCCCAGGAACTGTGTCCACTTAATATGACTAGTATGGTCATGGGTGTAGGCCCACTTACTGGAGCGTAGGTAGCTTCTCTGGGGAAGAGAAAACTTACTCTTCTTTCTCCAGCAGCAATGAAATAATTGCTAAGAGCCCCTCGACTAGTACTGTTGACGGGGCCGATAATCCTGGGCTTTGTATATTACAGATTCTAGAGGAAAATGTACCATAGCATTACACTATCGCCTAGATGTATATTTTAATATCCAGAGATTAGTGCTGCTCTCAATATTTATCAGGAAAGCTTCTTCTGGCAGGAGTCACTAATTAATACAGAGATCCAAAAGTCAATATGCAGAGGCTAAAAGCATGAGGACGGTTTTGCCCCAAAATGGGACATCTATATCCTACCCATTCCTCCAAAGGCTCAGAGGTTTCCACAGAAGAGGAAGTGGAAAGATTTAAAGAGCCAGAGATAGTGGATAAGTGCAGAAAAATACTCTTCAGGACAAAAGAGAACCTTTGCACACAGAAATTCCAATTGGTATGTGATTGCACGCATATAACCTATACAAAACCAAATCAGGCAAAGTCAAACATGCATGGAGGAGGGAGTTGAACACTTTTTAAAATTGTATCTTTAATTTCCTTTCAAGATAATGTTTCCATATTATTTTTTCATATTCTCTTTGCTTTAGATAATTCTTAACTCTGCTATCTCTTACTCCATCCCTTCTTAAAGATTTCCAAAGCCAATTTTAAACCCCACTCTGTTTTCATTTAAGGATGAGATAATACATAGTAACAACATAAATTCTCGGTGAGTTGTGAGTTATCATTTTCATTTTAAAGATACTATTCTACCTGACCATGTCAAAATATAATTACAGTTCACTGAGCTTTAGTTGCTGTTGTTATGTAGTGAAATATATGCAGGAGGCCCTTGGTCATAATGTTGAGAAAGGACCTTGAGTGTTTCAAGTTGCCCAGCTTTTGTTCTGTACAGGGTCACCTCAGTGGGTAGCATGCCTTTGCTGTAGCATGTTTGAAGCCTAGCTGATAGGAGAGAAGGTATATGAGACCCCACCCTAGTAGAGCACACTCTAGAAGCTCTGCAAATTCATGCTGTAGAGAGGCTGGTCACAATCAAAGTTGTTGCTCCACCCAAGTAGAAGGGACTTTAGAAGCTGGGAAAAGTCATGTTATAGAGGGGCTGTTCATGAAGAGAGTCATTTTTGTCTCAAGAAAAATAAAATCACAGTGAACAACTCTTGCAAAGGTAAGCCTTACTGAGATTGAACATTTATTGCCATGTAAGATTTCTATGCATATACATTTACTCTGCTGTGTTAAAATGAGAAAGATAAGGATAAGAAACAGCAGCCAGAAGCTTCTTCCCTTTAAAAATAGCTTTCACTGAACTCCTGCTCAGAAAATTTTATATATTTATATAATGCATTCTGCTTCTGGTAATGTCCCTACATACTCTCATCTCTCACCCTTATTAACTATCTCTTCAAAATTTATAAATTTTTAAAAATATTTATTTAAATTTTAAAATTTAAATATTTATTAAAAATAGACCTTTTAATACAATGTATTCTGATTTTGGTTTTCATACCCCCAACTTTTCACAGATCCTCCCCTCTTTCCCACTCACCCAAATCTGCATCCTTTCTTGTTTACTCTCAGTAGGAAACAAACAGGCATCTAAAAAACAATACAAAAGAAACTAACCAACCTAAACAGGACAAAGCAAACGAATAGATAACAAAGGCAAAAACAAAAACAAAAGCAAACCAAAACAGCAAAATGCCCCCAAACAAAAAAACCCTCAAAATATAAGAAACATATATGGACACAAAGACACACAATTTGGTATGCACAGATATTCCCTGAAATCACAAAATAAAACCCATAATATATCAATAAAGGATTTGTAGAGTAAGAAAGAAAAAATGCCCAGATAAAGTATTATAAGACAAAGAACCTCCAAAAATGTCATTGAATTCATTTCGTGTTCATCATATACTTCTGTACAGAGGCCTGACAACCTGTGTTGACTACCCAAGGGAAGCCTTACACTCTATGAGTAGGGGATGTGGGTGTGATGGAGGTAGGTGGGGGAGAACAGGAGAAGAGGAGGAGGGAGGTGAGGGAGAGCAGGAGAAGAGGAGGGAGGGTGAACAGGGGTTGGTATATAAAAGGAAAGATATGTATGTTCCAAGGTTCCTTGCTCTGTGCACATTGTCCACCTGTGAGGATTTGCATTTGCTCCCATCTACTGTAGGAGAAATCTTCTCTGATGATAGCTGAGCATAACTCTGACCTATGAATATAGCAGAATATTGTTAGAAATCATTTCACTGCTAAGCTTTTAAAGCAGAACAATAGCATTTGATTTTCCCTAGGTGCCTGGCCTATTTACTGTCAAATTCTTGGCCACCTAAGCTGTGTTGGCCATGGGTTCCATCTCATGGAGTGGGCCTTAAATACAATTAGATATTGGCTGGATGGTTCCATGAGCTTTGTGCCAATAATACGCAAGTGTGTTTTGCAGGCAGGACACCATTGTATATCAAAGAGTTGTAGCTGGCTTCGTGTTCACTTTTCTCCTTTGGTAATGTGAAGAGTACCTCCTAGTAGTCAAAAGTGGTGAAGATTCTAGGTAGGCACCAGTTTGACTTCTTCATATTCAGTGAGTAGATGTTGTCTTTGATAATAGGGCCTTACCATCAGTTTGTGGCGAGAAACCAATAGCCTTTGCAACACTCGGGATTGTGTGGGAGTTCCTCTGTCGTCCGTCTGGCCAACAACTCAACTGGCTGTAACCCATTTCATTCTTTCTCTCATTAGAAAACAAACAAGGATCTAATAATAATAATAAATTAAAATAAAATAAAGTAAAAAACAAACTGGAATAAGAGAAAGCAAACAGATGAAAAAGAATCAAAGAAACATCAAGAGAAACACATATGTATGTGGAGACACACAAGTTTACATGCAGAAATCCCATAAAAGCACAAAATGGGAAATTATAATATATATGCAAAAGACCGGCAATCTGGAAGAAAGAAGTGCCCTGACAAAACATTATGATCCAAATAACTTTCAAGAATGCTACTTGTTTGTTATGTTTTGCCCATCCACTTCTGGGCATGGGGCTTGGCTTTACAGTGGTTTATATACCCAGTGAGACTTCATTGAAGCAAACTATGTTTACATTTGCAAGTGGTTATCAGCTTCTGTGTTAGGGATGGGGGCCTGTGTCTCCTTTTCCTCTCATCACTGGGACTCTCTATGGTTCAGACCCATGCAGACCCTGTGCATGCTGCCGCAGTCTCTGGAGTCATATGAACTCCAGTCTTGTGTCTTTGTTATGTCCTTGTTTCTTTGCTGTCTTCCATCCACTCTGGCTTTGACAGTCTTTCAGCCTCCTCTTCCAAAGTGTTCCCTGGGCCTTTAGGAGAGGGATTTGATGGCGACATCCCATTTATGACTGAGTTCCAAGGTCCCTTACTCTCCACACATTGTCCAGCCATGGGTTTCTGTATTTGTTCTCATCTACTGCAGGAGAAAGTGTTTCTGATGATGACTGAGCAAGACACTGACCTATGAGTGAGTATAAGATAATGTAATTAGGATCATTTTATTGCTAGGTTTCCTAAGAAGAACAGTTGTATTTGTTTTTCCCTAGGTCCCTGACCTATCTAGTCTCAGGGTCTTAGGTACCCAAGTAGTTTCACAGATGAGCCTCATTTTATGGAATTTGTCTTAAATTTAATCAGATATTGCTGGTTACTCCCACTTTTGTGTCCATATTGCCCTAGCATATCTTGCAGGCAGGTCACCATTGCAGATTTCAGATTTTGTAGCTAGGGTGGTGTTTACCTTTCTCCTCTGGTGGTATGTATTATACCTTCAAGTACCATGAGGTTGTCAGTAGAAAGGAGACCCTACGTGGACACCAGCTCAACTTCTCGGTGTTTAATGAGTTGTGTAGATGTTGTCTTCAGCAACAGGAATATACCATCAGTTTGTGGAGAGCAGCCAATAGCCTTGGCAATACCCTGGATTGTTTGGGGGTTCATTAGCCCAAAACTCAATTTAATGTAACTCTTTGCCAGCACCGATGGTTTTATTTGGTGATAAGGGATGTCCAGTTGGGGCTGAATCTCCCCTGGAGATTCCATTTAGATCACCATCATATATGTATTGTTTTAAGAAGCTTCTACTGTTTCAGATTTCCATATTTTCCTCCGTTGGACATTATTCTTAGCTATCACTCCTGTATTTCCTCTCTTACTCTCCTCTTCCCCTCTCCTCCATGTTTGATCCTTCCATTCCATCTGCTCCCCTGACTCTGTCTATCCATAATTATGTATCTATACTATTTCCCATACCTATGGTGATAAAGCTCTTCTCCTAGTACTCTACACCTAAACCTCTGTGATTATATGGATTATATCCTGCTTATCAAAATTAAAGAGCTAAGATCTATCTATAGATTAGCAAATACTTAATACATTAATCTTTTTGTCTGGGTTACCTCATTCAGGATATTTTTCTAGCTATATCCATTTACCTGTGAATTTCATTACTTAATTTTAACATCTGTATTATATTACATTGTGTAAATGTATCACATTTTCTTTATTCATTCATCTGTTGGCAAACATCTAGTCTGTTTCCAATTTCTGGCTTTTATAAATAGAGCATCAATGAACATGCATGAGAAAGTATCTCTAGTAGGATGTAGAGTTCTATGTGATATGCCCAAGAGTGGTACAACTGGATCTTGAGGTAGATATATTCCAAGTTTCTAGAAAAACCACCACAGTGATTTTCATAGTGGTTGTACAAGTTTGCACCCCACCAACAATGAATGAGTCTCCCCTTTATCCCATTTCTCTGCATGAGCTGTCATTTGCCTTACAGATCTTGGCCATTCTGACTGCTGTAAGATAAAAATCTCAAAATGGTTTTGATTTTCATTCTCTTGATGAATAAAGATGTTGAACATTACTATAAGTGCTACCACTTGCATTTCCTCAGTTGAGAAAACTCTATTTTAATCTGTTCTGCAATTTTTAGTTGGGTTATGTGTTTTCTTTATGTGTAGCTTTTTTGAGTTCTTTATTTACTTTAGATATTTGCCCTCTATCAGATGTGCAGTTGATAAAAATCTTTCCCCATTCTGTAGCCTGCTGCTTTGTCTAAATGATGGTGTCCTTTGCCATACAGATGCTTTTCCGTTTCATGAGGTCCCATTTGTTAATCACTGTTCTTACCTGTGCTGTTGGTTTTCTGTTCAGGAAGTCCTCTCTGTGACAATGAGTTCAAGAGGAATCACCACTTTCTCATCTATCAGGTTCAGTGTACTGGTATTATGTTCAGTTATTTGATTCATATAGAATTCAGTGTTCTTCAGGGTGATAAATATGGATCTATTTGCATTCTTCCACATGCAGCCTTTTGGTTTGACCAGAACCATGTGTTGAAGATGTTGCCTTTTTGCCAGTGGGTATTTCTGGCTCTTTATTTTGAAAAATCAGGTGTCCATAGGTGTGTGAATTCATATCTGGGTCTTCTGTTTGATTCCATCAATCAATGTGTCTGTTTTTATGCCAACACTATGCTGTTTTTATTCCTCAGTAGTTTTTATTATTCAGTAGTTTAAATTGAAGTTGAGGATAGTCATACCTACTACCTTTTATTATTCAAGGTAGATTTGGTTATCCTAATTCTCTCTCTGTCTCTCTGTCTCTGTCTCTGTCTCTGTCTCTGTCTCTCTCTCTCTCTCTCTCTCTCTCTCTGTGTGTGTGTGTGTGTGTGTGTGTGTGTGTGTGTGTGTGTGTGTGTGTGTGTGTGTGTGTGAAGCTGAAAATTGTCCACAAGATTTCTGAAGAAAAGTGTTGGAATCTGGATGAGGATTGCATTGAATCTGTAGGTTGCTTTTGGTAGGGTGACCATTTTTACTATGTTAAATTTACCAATCCCTGAGCATAAGAGATCTTTCCATCTTCTGGTATCTCCTTCAATTTCTTTCTTTAAAGTTTTTATCATACAAGTCTTTCACTTGCTTGATCAGAGCAAAGATACTTTATGCTTTTTGATGCCATTGTGAAAGCTATTTTTCCCTGACTTATTTCTCAGTCTTTTTTTCATTTGTATATAGAAAGGCTACTAATTTGAGAGCATTCATTTTGTATATTGCTACTTTGCTATCAGGTGTAAAAATTTCCTGATGTAATTTTTAGCATTACTTGCATGTACAATAATATCATCTGCAAGTAAAGGTATTTCAAGTTCTTCACTTTGTATTCCCCTGATCTCCTTCAGTTCTCTTATTGGTATAGCAAAGACTTCAAGTACTCTATTGAATAAATATGGAGTGGACAACTTTGTTTTGCTCCTGATTTTAGTGGAAATGCTTTGAGTCTCTCTCCATTTAGGTTGATATTGGCAGTGGGCTTGCTATAAATCATCTTATTATGTTGAGGTACATCTCCAGTTTCTCCAGGCCTTTTATTGTGAAAAGATATTGGACTTTTGTAGCTTGTGTATCCATTTTTATCTTTAAAATTTTTATTACAAATATATATATAATATATATTCATATATATGCATATTTTCATCTGTGTCTGGGGATACACATGTATGCTTAGGTCAGAGGGTGATTTACATCAGTCCAGTCTCTCTTTCAACCATGTGGATACCAAGGATCAAACTCAAGTTGTCAGGCAAGAACCTTTACCACCTGAGCCTTCACATTGATCTTACATATCCTCAGTTTTCTTTAAGGGGTTGGCCATGCCAGTGAGAATATGGGCAACACAAATTGAACTTTTTGCTGGGTGGGGAGGAGATAAAAGGGTGGGACAGAACTGTAAGGACTGGGAAATGAATACGATTGAAATGCATGTTGTGAAAATCATAAATAATCAATAAAAATATTATGGGGGAGAAAATATGTTAGGTTTTATCAAAAGCTTCTACTGCATCTAATGAGATAATCATGTGGTTTTGTCTTTCAATTTGTTTATAGGATGTATTATACTTATTGAGTTATGTGTGCTGAACCATTCCTGCATCTCTGGGATGAAGCCTATTTGAAGATAGTAGATGGCCTTTTGATATGCTCTTTAATTAGGATTACAAATATTTTATTGAGAATTTTTGTATCTATGTTCATAAGGGAAATTGGTCTGTAATTCTTTTCTCTTTTTTGAGTCTTTTTGTGGTTTAGGTATTAGGAGAACTGTGGCCTCATTAAAAAAAAAAAGAAGAAGAAGAAGCAGGGCGGTGGTGGCACACGCCTGTAATCCCAGCACTCGGGAGGCAGAGGCAGGCAGATCTCTGTGAGTTGCAGGCCAGCCTGAGCTACCAAGTGAGTTCCAGGAAAGGTGCAAAGCTGCACAGAGAAACCCTGTCTCAAGAAAAAAAAAAAATGAGCAGAGTGTTTTCCTGTTTCTAGTTTGTAAAATAATTTGAGGAGCAGTGGCATCAAATCTTCTCTAAATTTTGGTGGAATTCTTCATTGAATCCATCTGGCCCTGGGCTTTTTTTCTGTTGGGAGACTTTTAATTACTGCTTCTTGTTTCAACATGGTTTAGAGTTCCATTTAAATTGCTTATCTGATATTGATTTAACTTTTTTAGGTGGTACTTTTTCCAATTTGGTGGATTATACATTTTTAATGTGTGTTCTTATTATGATTATCTGAATTTCACCAGTGTCTATTGCTTTGCTCCGCCCCTTCTCTGTAACTTTGTTAATTTGAATCTTCTCCTTTTTATTTAATTTGCCTATGGTTTTGTCAATCTTACTGGTTTTCTAAAAAAAAAAAAAAAACAAACAAACAAAAAAAAAAAAAAAAACCAAACAAACAAACAAAACAACAACAACAACAACAAAAAAACCCTATACCTTGTTTCCTTGATTCTTTGTAATTTTTGTTTTGTTTCTGTTTTATTGATTTCAACCCTGAATTTGATTATTTCTTGTCATGTACTTTGGAACATTATTATTTTTTCCCTAAGGATTTCAACTATACCATTAAGTTACTAATATTGGATATCTGCATTTTTTAAAAATGTAGTCACTTTGTGCTATGGACTTTGACCTTAGAACTGTCTTCATTGTGTCTAAGTTTGGGTATACTGTGTTTTCATTTTCTTTCAATTATAAAAAGGTTTTCATGTCTTTCTTGACCTATTTTATTTAGTGGTGGGTTGTTCAGTTTCCACGAGTTTGTAAGCTTCCCATTGTTTACATTGTTGTTGTTATCCATAGTGGTCAGACAGGATGCAGGGCATTATTTCCATTTTCTAAATATGTGTTGTGACTTTCTTTGTGTCCAAATATGTTGCTAACTTTTGGGAAGTTTCCAGGAGCTGCTGAGAAGAAGGTATATTCTCTTGCCTTTGGGTAAAATGCTCTAGAAATATCCATCAGTTCTATTTAGCTTGTAGTTAGTTCTAGCATTTCTCTTTGTATGGTCTGGATTATCTCTCTGTTGGTGAGAGTGGGGTGTTGAAGTCATCCACTCTCACTGTGTGATGGTCAATATGTGATTTTTAGTGCAATAGTGTTTCTTTTATGCCCTTGAGTTTGGTGCATAGATGTTTAGAACTGCAATATCTCTCTATGATTTTTTCCTTTGATGAATATGCATTGTCCTCTATCTCTTCAGGTAAGTTTTTACTGGGAGTCTGTTTTGTCAGATATTAAAATAGTTACACTGGCTTGTTTCTTGTATTCATTAACTTGGAATATCTGTTTCTATCCTTTTATCCTGAGGTGGTATCTATCCTTGTTTTTTTTTTTTTTTTGGTTTTTCGAGACAGAGTTTCTCTGTGTAGCTTTGCGCCTTTCCTGGAACTCACTTGGTAACCCAGGCTGGCCTCGAACTCACAGAGATCCTCCTGCCTCTGCCTTCTCAAGTCTGGGATTAAAGGCGTGTGCCTGACCACCGCCCAGCTCTATCCTTGTTTTTAAGGTGTGTTTCTTGGATGCAACATTAGGATGGATCATGTTTTCATATCCAATCTGTTAGGGTGTGTCTTTTTATTGGGGAATTGAGACCAGTGACATTGAAAGTTATCAGCGAACAGTGCTTGTTGATTTCCTGTTATTTTGTTGTAGTGGTATGTTTTTAAAATTTTCCTTTTGTTATGCTAGTCTGAGATTATGTTAATATTGAAGCTCTTTAGGTTGAAGCTTTCCTTCTAGCACCTTCTATAGAGCTGGATTTGTAGACAGATACTTCCTAAATTTTGTGTTATTGTGGAAGATTTTTCTTTCTCCATCTATTGTAATCAAAAGTTTCCCTGGGTATAGTAGTCTGGACTGACACTTACGGTCTCTTGGAGTTTGTAGAACATTTGTCCAAACTCTTTTAGCTTTAAAGTCTCCATTGAAAAGACAGTTATTTTTTCTAATAGCCCTGCCTTTTAATTTTATTTTTATTTCCCTTGTAAATTTTAATATTCTTTCTTTTTTCTGTAAATTTGGTACTTTGATTATTATGTGTAGTGAGGAATTTATTTCTTGTCTAGATTTTTGGTGTTCAGTATGCTTCTTATACTCTGATAGGTATCTCTTTTAGTTCAGGAAATTTTTCTTCTATAATTTTGTTGAAAATATTTTCTGTGCCATGCATGTTCCCCAGATGACAGGCCAGAGTCCATGTGTTCTCACCAACTTGACCAAACTAGACCCTCTGAATGTGAGTGACATTCAGTTATGTGGCTAGATCTGTTTGAGGAGCCCCTGGCAGTGAGACCAGGACTTATCCTGGGTGCATGAATTGGCTTTTTGGAACATATTCCCTAGGGTGGGACACCTTGCTCAGCCTCGACACAACAGGGAGGGGCTTGGTCCTGCCTCAAATCAGGATGCCAGATGTTGTTGACTCCCTAAGGGTGGCCTTGCCCTCTCTGAGGAGTGGATGGGGGAGTGGGAAAGGTGAAGGTAGGGGGCAGGAGAGGGGAGGGAAGGGGAACTGAGATTGGTATATAAAATGAAAAAATATTTAAATAAAAAATATCAAAAAAGAAAATATTTTCTGTGACTTTGACCTGGGTTTCTTCATCTTCTTTTATTCCTATTATTCATAAATTGTGTCCTTTCAAAATGTCGCAAATTTTATGGATATTTTGTTTTGATGTGTTTAGATTTAACATTTTCTTTCACAGAGGTGTCCATTTCTTCTATTTTATCTTTAATGGCTTGATTCTCTCTTCTGTCTCTTGCACTGTGTTGGTAAGGCTTGCCTCTGAGGTTCCTGTTGGACTTCCTACAGTTTTCATTTCCAGTTTTCCCTCAGTTGGATTTTATTTATTGATTCTGCTACTTTCATGCCTTGAATGATTTTATTCATTTCATTCTATTGCTTGTTTGCATTTTCCTTATTAGATTTATTTATATAATATATATTGGTTTTTTGAGACAGGGTTTCTCTGCGTAGCTTTGCGCCTTTTCCTGGAACTCACTTGGTAGTCCAGGCTGGCCTCCACAGAGATCCACCTAGCTCTGCCTCTGAGTGCTGGGATTAAAGGCGTGTGCCACAACTGCCTGGCTCATTTCTTTTTTTTTTTTTAAAGCTCCTTGATCATATTCATCATAGCTTTTCTGGAAGTCCTTGTCCTGTGCTTAATCAACATTTAGTTTTTAAGGCCTGCTGTAGTCAGGTTGTTGGGCTCTAGTGCAGACACAGTGTTACTAGCTGTTACTCTCTGGCATCCAGGAATTTGGGTGTGTATTGATTTTAACTCTATGTGTGTTGATATTTGGTAAGTTTTCTGTTCCTTGGTTTTTGCTGCCATTTTAAGAGTGCATGGTGGTGGTGGTGGGGCTTCAGTTGCCTGGTAATAGGTGCTTTTCAGTCTCTTCCAGGTATGGCCACTGGGGTTACTGGGCAGAATTTTTGTTTTGGGGTATTGAGGGTTAATAAGCATTAATGAAAATGGGCTAGAAAGGTAAGGGCTGCTTCAGAGAGAGTCTAAAGGAGGGAGGAAAGCTGGATCTACCACGAGCATCTGATTCTCTGGCCAGCATCACCAGTGGCCGAGATTTCCTAGGGTGTTGATGGCTGAGACAAAGGGATGGGGTGAGGAAGGAAGGTTGTAGAAGAGGACCTGCTTAGTTTCCTGGGAATAGTGGAATGACGAACTTTTTCTCATGTCTTAATTTACCTTTAGGATACTGATTATAAATATATTGAATTTAATATACAGAGCAATTTGAACACATAGTACTTCTTAAGACACTGAGTTGTTATTTAGTATCTCTGAGATATAGAATCTTACTGCCCACAGGTATGGGTACCACATAGGTTGTTTTATCTGATTTTTTTCTGTAAGTTTATATAGTTTTTTATGTGATTGAAAAATATATTAATGGTTAAAATATATTCTTAATAGTATTGAAAATAGTTCTATTCAAGATTTTTTCTATTTCTATATTATTTTCTATAATTTTTGTGAATTCCTATAATTCACAGAAATTATAATTTCTATTTATTGAGGGCATGTAGATCCTATACATTTGAGCAGATAAATTTACATTCATTAACATCCTTAAATGTTACACTAGTTATAAGATTTGTACAATGTTTATCTTTCCTTTCAACATTACTATCTGAAAGAAATTAAAGTTTCATTTCTTCTTTTCAAAACATTCATGGCAGTGATGTTATCAAGATGGAAGACAAGTTCCGGCCTTTGTTTTCTTACAGACACAGTACACTTACAACGATATATATGTTAAGCTAACTACCCACATGGCAAGTTTAGAAACTGCGTAAGAACTTGCTCCAAATTAGTACAAAAGAAGAGTCATACCAAAAAGACCATTTTTACTTTATTTATATCAGCTCTCCCCAAGCAAACTCTGCTCTGGCTAAGACTGCGCTAGCCCTAATTATACCATTGGAGGGAAGGAACATGGAGTGAGCTTCCATTGTCCAGGGCATTCTGTGGGCTGCATGATGGGCAGATTCACAGACAGTGCTGATGACATCATCACAAGATGAGAAACAGGTAAAGATATTCACTGAGAACTACTTTTTAAGAAAGGAGATTAAGACAACACACCCATTAACCCTGGCACAAAAAATAATAAAAAGTATGGGAAAAAAAGATAAAGGCGTGAATGGTTCCTGCACGATGAATTATATATTACTCGATGAAACTTTAAAAGTTACAAATAAATAGGACAGGTCCATTTTTATTATTGGAATCATTAACATGTTAAAATGGTCACGCTTTCACAATATTAATTTTATCAATAAATTAATATTTATTGATAAACATATGGCATCAGTCCATCTTCTAGAGTTTCATCAATTTCAGTCTTTAGAAGTTTAAAGTTTTCATTATAAAGTTCCTTTACTTCCTTAGTTTGTTTTGTTTTCAGGTGTTTTCTTGTGGCTATTGTGAACGGGGGTTCTTCCCTAATTTCCTTCTCAGTGTGTTTGTTATTGCTGTATAGGAGGGTATTGTTTTTATTTTAGCTGATTTTGTATTTTTCACTTTGTTGAAAGTTTTCATCAGTGCTAAGAGTTTTCTGTTGGAGTCTTTGAGGTTGCTGCTGTATGCTTATTATGTATAGATAGTATTATATGATGGGAAAACAGGTCATTGTAATTGCTTTCTTATTTGTATCCTTTTAATTTCCACATTTTGTATTACTGATTTAGCAAGGACTTTGAGCACTATATTGAATAAGAATGGAGATGGTAGGTAGCTCTTTGTTCCTGGGTTTAATGTAATGGCTTTAAGTTTTTCTATATTTAGGATGATTCTAGTTGGGGATACACACACACACACACACACACACACACACACACACACACACACACACACTGCTGAAGTTATGTTCCCACCATTCCTATTCTATTACTTTCATCATGAACATACGTTGAGTTTTGGCAAAGGCTTTTCCTGGATCTATTGAGATGATCATGTGATTTCTACTTGTATGATTTGCTTCATTTATCAATCTATCTTGAACCATCTTTACATATCTGTGATAAAGCTCTCTGATCATAGTAGATTCTCTTTATGATGTGTACCTGTATTTAGATGGCTGAGGAATTATGCATATATGCTCATCAGGATATTTATCTATAGTTCTCTGTCATTATTGTTGTTGTTTCTGTGTCTCTCTCTACTTTTAGCACTAAAATAATACTGGCTTTGCCTAATCCCAGTAAAGCATGCTGCACATTCTCTCTCATATGTGGATCCTATGTTCTAATGGTTAGATTTGTGGTTTTAATTTAAAGTATTAATAGAAGCCATGAAGCAAGAAAGGAACCATTGGGCGGGGGCAAGAAAGCTTAAAGGAGGAAACTGGTAGAACATAGGTGTCATGAAAGGGCAAAGGTGAATAATAGGGAGGGAAGGTTTAAGTGAGAAAGGGATTAAGAGAGTAGGACAGAGGAGGGCTTGCAGGGAGGGGTAAGTCATGTTGAAGTTGTTCAGAAGAAACATATACAGAAGCCTATGCTATAAGCTTCCTAAAAGTTATACTCTGTAAGAAAGGTTTAGTTGGAATTACTAGACATGGGGTGGAGGGATAATAATCTTTCTAGAACTGGAATTACTAGACATGGTATGGAGCGATAATATTCTTTCTAGAAATTATAGACTAGCAAACAAATAACACAACTCTGAGTTTGAAATACCTTCCCTTGATCTGTTGATGAGAGGAGACACAGAGATAACAAAAGCAATCTAGGGCCTTTCTATATCTCTTTGTTGCCTACCTGAAATGATGGCAAGATGGCATTGCTGAAGGCATCACACACTTTGGAGAAATCAGGATTTTGACCTTTTAAGCCACCTCCCTGGTGGCTATCTTTCATAGTGCCTGAAGGTATTATTTAGGTTTCAAGAAGAGAAAAATCACCAGCAGTCTCACCTACCTGTGAATTCTGTGAGTTACAATAATGATCATATTGGAATGATAATGGCATAATAATGGCATAAATGGTATTATGGCAGGATGTGGCAAAAATGGTAATGAAGAATTTTTGCTTGGATATAAAGTTTTTATCCCATAGAAAGGAACTAATGCCTTTACTTTAAACCTGGATATGAACCCATGGCTGGGGAGGCTGAAGGCCCTAATGGAGAACTTACTACCATTATGCTGCTAAATGCACATCAAATCAAACCACATTCTGAATAGGTTTCCTTATACTCATAGCTTAGTGGACCTCTCATCCATCTACAAAGAGGATTCTTATTCCAATGGATAGTGGTTATTAACACAGAGATTGGCAATTAGTTAAAGGGCAAAGGTTACAGAACTATGGAGTGCTCATTCCCAAATGGATATCTATATCACTTTTCCCTGCAAGGCTCAGTTAAGATCATGGAAGGGGACAGGAAGAGTGTAAGAGGCAGACATTTAGGGAAGTCTATTTTGAAAAACTATCCCTGGACATGATAAGGTCATTGCATTCATGAACTCATAGAAGATGTGCCTGTGTGTATAAAATTTGCACAACAGAAAGCCAGTCAATATTTTGGCATGAATTGAGGAGGGGCTTATGAGACACTCCTCATCTCTAGATGAGAGCTATTGGCAGCAGATGGCTTCCGTAGAAGGAATAAACAGTTTTATTTAGGAGTGGGGTCCTTCATAGATTGCCTGTGCTCCAGTATATGCCTCTATATAATGTCTATATGGGCAACACTAACTGGTATCAGTGATTACCATATATATACATAATGAGAAGATAAACTTGCAAAGAGGTCCTGGTGGGTAGGAAATACAGGAGATGATGGGGAGGGAAATTGAGGAGAAAGACAGATATGATCAAAATATATTCTACATACTATGAAATCCTCAAAAAACAGATAAATAAAATACAATTTTAAATATTGGTCACAGAATGCAAAACCACTTGCTGTGCAATCTGTATCAATGTCTCAATGGAACTGTTTTGACAAAATAGACCAGAACAGACAAGCAAGAAAACAAAAACAAACAGACCTGATTCCTAAGGAATCAATCATAAGGCACTCCAAATAGTCACAGCAATCTTGGCAAAAACAAAACAAAACAAAACAAAACAAAACAACAACAACCAAAAAACAATGATTGAAACATCAAATTTTAGGATTTAAATATATATTACCCAGGTACAAAATTTATACAGTATCACACTTACTTTCCTGTTTATAACTGTTGTATTGGCTAAAACGTTGTACACAGAACATAACAGAGATCACAGAAGGAATAAACTCACAGATGTACGGCCAACTGATCTCTGCCAAAAATACACAAGGAAAAAGCACAATCTTTTCAAAAAGTGGTGTTGTGAAAGATAGCCACAAAACAAAAGAAGAAAGTCAACTTGGCTAAAGGGTTGTCAGTCTTGTTAATATTTTCAAAGAACCACCTCTTAATTTTTTGATATTTATATTATGTATTTTTTATATTTCACTTGGTAGCATTGAATTTTTTATAATCTCTTCATATCTACTTTTTGGGTATTTATTCCACTGTAAGACATTCAGAGCATCATTAAGTTATTATTTTTGAGATAGTCAATTTTTTATGTAGACACTTAGGACTATAAACTTTCCCCAGGACTGCCTTCATTCGGACCATTGATTTGGGTAATTTTTTAATTTTAGTTTTAGTAAAAATCTGGGAGTTTTAAATTTTCCTTCTTAAATCATAGAAAATGTACAAATCACGCTGGCACTGACCTCCAGGCTTCATTCCTACTGGCTAGCTTTCATATCACTGGGAAGTGTTATGTAAACTACAGGGGGAGAAAATTAATCATCCATCTTACTCAGCTGTGAACCCATGTGTTAAAATAATAACTAGCCTGGAAGACATACCCAATGGTGAAATAGTGATACTGATGTCATTGAGGCACTAATCACTTTCCGGTTTTATTTAAGGCCTATTCCACAAGATGAAACTCATATCTGGCACTGTTATTCTGTCTCAAGAATCTGTGGGTAGACAGTTCATAAACCCTAGGAAAGAATATACTGCAATGATTCTTATTAAATGGACACAGTATTAAATTTACTCCTAATGGCTTATCATTATACCCATAGATGAGTATATCTTTCAATTATCATTAATTAAGTTTTTTTTCAGTAAATGCTGATTACCACAGAGTACTACACCTGGTCAAGATACAGAGAACAAGAAACTGGAATACTCAGTCATAAATGGGTCTCTGTATCATATCCCTCCTCCTAAGGCTCTGGGACTATTGGGGAAGATAGTATAGAAAGACTGTAAGAGCCAGAGATGATGTCTAACTACAAGGAATTAATGTTTCTGGACACAACTAAGCAGTTGCACATATGAGTACACAGCAGTTATGACAATATGCATATAACTCATGCAATCTCAAGCCAGACAAAAATCTCACTCCTAGCTAAGGAGCTATTGGCAACTGATAGCTATTGGGAAAGAAAGAGTGAATTTTATTTAAGAATGTGGTCCCAGGTAGGTCAACCATGCTCTACTATAGTCACACATCCAAGAGTTTTTGGAAAGCACAAATTAGACTTGATGTTTTATTATTATTCTTTTGTTTTTAAGACATACATTGATGTGAGTTGCAAACATTAGTGGATGTGAGGAGAGATGGAAGAAGGGGTAAATATGATCAAAATACAATGCTGGAAAATCTCCAAGAATTAATAAAATAAATAAAGCCACACCATGACAAAATCTTTGCCACCTTATATTGAACTCATTAGGAAGGGTCAATTTCCATTACTTGTCTTGCCTCGAAAATGTAAGCTCTCTATAATGAGCTTTTAGTTCAATCTGAAATACTGGTTAATTCAAGTCTAACTCTCCAATGCCACATTTCCCAATACAAAGCAGAATGTGAGGGAAGAACTGATAGAGGATCAAATACAAGGCCATATGACTGAAGGTCTGAAGACATCACCCAGCTGTGCCAAAATAGCCATCACAACAGTCCCAGCTCATCATTTCTTTCTTGGAATTACATTGAAGTCACCTTGAAAAATGTAAGCTTCATATTCTTGAAAGGAAGAAATAATAAAACACATTGTTGTTCATGTCTTATTTTCTAAAACCTTTCAAGACTTCCTGGTTTTTCTCTTGTTGTAAAAAAAGGTGCACATACATGCAAACACATCCACACATTCATATGCATACACACACAGAAGCACACACACACGTACACACATATACATGCAAGTACACAAATGCACATGTTCATATATAGAGATACCACATGTACAAACACATACACACACACAAGCACACACATGCACATATACACATCAAGGGATACCATACACACAGATACACAAATGAGCATACACACACACACGACAAATAATGAGATTATTTATGAGACTATTAAAACTATTTCTTTTTTAATTTTGACAGATAATTTCCTTATAAAAGATTATGTTCCCTTCCATAAATTAATGTTTTAAGATTATAAACAAATGCATGTTTCTCATCTGCAGATTTAATTTGTGTAGTTTATTCACACAACTAGATGCCTACAGCCTGGTTCAAACTTCAGTTCGATGTATTCTGTTTGTTGTTGTATAGACTACACACACTGCTTTATCTTAAGTCACAAATCACAGGTAATTGGCATGATCAGTCACCAATCACAGCCCTCTTATCAGTGTCCACTTTGTGATTGGTTGCTACAGTCTACCATTTGTTCCTGAACAGACAGCAAAACAAGTAGCTGTTTGTTTTCTCTAAGAGAACAGTTTATATGATATTTAACATTAATGCGTGCACTGAAGTAGAAAATTTCACATGTATAATTGTGTATTACATATCATTGAAGCAGACATTTCAAACAAGAGAAGAGTGCAACAAAAAATAAAACTGACTACAGCAGAAGCAAAAACTGGATAATATACAAGTCAAAGCAAAGTATTTGACTATGGTAACAGTCACTCCATATGTAAGAAGACCTGTTTTAGAGAAATAAACTCACTGATATAAATGAGGAAAGTGTGAGAGATAGATGAAGATGTCCCAGAGGAAACTATGCTCAGAGAGCTTCATTTAAAGTCTTGCTCAGAGACACTGAAAGACCTCAAAAGTGCTAAAGATAAATTACTTGAACCCGTTCCAAACTCATAAAGGACTGTACTTCTCACCCCAGTGCAAAGAAGGTGCTCACTTTATGTCATACAGATGGAATTAGTGAAGTAATGTTCAAAACCTTTTTATCAGTGTTCTACAAAGAAAATATCTATTCTCAGTGTTTCTCAAGTTCTAAAATTAATATGCAGAAGCAATTATATTTTTTCTTCCATTTTACACTCATTTATTATTGACAGAAAAATGTTTTTAATGTTTACACAAAAAGTTTTCAAGATCAGGGGACAGAATCCGTACAGTGTTTTGTGCACTCATACTACTGAGTCACCACCTCCACTCTTTGTGCACCCCCACACCACAGTACAGTGTGAGCTCACCTGTGCATACACCTGTGTTCCTATCATGCATTTCAAACAGTCCCTTCCCCCATCAAGGTCCCTTTTTGTCCTGTCCACTAGTCTGTGTGGGCACTTAGTGTAACTCAACATTTTGATCCTCTTTGCTGCAGCTTAGGTCCATGAATGCTTCATATGATCATCACCATCCAACACTTACACTTGTCTGCATTACCCTGCTTGGAACACCACTGCTGAGATTCACTTATGTTGGTGCTCCTAAAACTGTGTCCTTTGGTTTTTTACTCTTCTACGTTCAAATGTAATTATTTATATACCCACTTCATAATCAGCATGTCTTCTAGTTTCTACGGATATACTTTAAATTTGGGCATAGTGCTTTATTATTCAATCCATGCTGGCCTTCAACTCAACCTTCCTAGGTTTGAGACAACATATGCCTCTATTCCCAGTGACTAGTATTTTTTAATGCAAATAAACTCCTTAAAACACTTTGTTCAAGTATTTAATTTTCACATATGATTAATTTCTTTTATACAAACTAAAAATGGAATTAGCAGACTGTTGGATAAGTGGAAATTAATATTGTTTTTAAAGTATTTGAAAAAATGTAAATTTTTGAACATTTCACTACTGCATATAGATTCACATTTACATCTCTATCAGTATCAGATTATCACCAGTCTTTTAAATTTAGTCCTAATCAATGATACTCATTGGAGACACTTGTATTTCCTTTTCTCTGAAGAGTAAAGAGGTTAGTATATTTGAACATTTATTTATTTGGCTCTTGCATATCTCATGCTCAACCAGCCGAAGTTATGCTCTTTGAAAACATACAGAAAGTAGACAAATGCTTCCAAATGTTTTTTTGTTTCTTGACACATTTAGGAACTTGTGCAATTACGTAACACATAGGGATTAACTGAACACACGCTCAAGGTTTGACTACAAGTGACGGTGCTGTTGCCCTCCCACTTACCAGGCAACGAGGCTCCGTGCCCTGCCACTCACCTTCAAAAGCAGGTAGCGTGGAGCCTAAGTAGAATCGTATTTTAAGTGTGAATCCTGGAAAGCGCTTTTTAGCAATTTGAGGGTCAAATTACTATTCTATGGCTTGTAAATCTCATTTTGAGGACATTTAGAAAAATCAAAATATATGAAATATGAAACATCATTATTTTTCTTTAACATCTCCTGGATGAGAAACACTTATTCAGACCAGGTTGTTTTTTATGTACTATAACAGACAACCATAAAATTATAAAGTCAATACATTAATTTAATTCACACATAGCAAAATATAACAATGGTGTTTTATTGGTTAGGGATATACATACAAGTGTATATTTATCTCACTTAGCTAATACAAACGGCCTCTAGTAGATAACACATTGAAGGACAAAAGAACATGCTGACACTTAAGGAAAATATAAGGTAGCTTATTTGAATGACATGAACATATCTGTAGTCAATAACACTAATACAGAAGTTGGGTGACACATTTCACCCTAACTGATTATTTTTTGTATGTGTATGTGATTAATTACTTCTTTTATTTTGACACCATATTATATCGTTTTCTCTCCCCTTTTCTCCCTTCTATATATTCTCATTGCCCTATTAAAAATTCATGGCCTCTTTATTTTTTAACATTAATTGTTGTTACACACATATATGTATAAGTATAGACACTATAATCCTAATGCATGGTACTCTGTATGATGTTACTTGTATTCGTGCTTCCAGGATGGAGCCAAGTCCCACTGGTACATGTACAATGCACTCCTGCAGACTCAGGGAACACTGGCGAATAGGGCATGAAAAGATTGTAAGAAAATGAGAATCAGGGAGTTTGTAGTGGGATTGTATCTCCTACTAATGTCAGAAGCTTGCCCCATAAAGCCTCACCAACATGACTACCTAAACATGAACGGCAAAAGGACAACAACAACAGACATGCTAAAGTGCTAAAGTGGATGGGGAAAGCCCACAAGGATTCAACCCTACACCAAGAGCTACAGGCAACTAAGAAAGACTGAGGGAAGGAAAAATCATCTTCCCCAGCAAAGAGCACAACAGCTGACTTTTAAAATCAACTGAGCAATGTCCCAAATGGATTTGGGCTTTTGTTTCGTAATAAGCCATTTCTATCAGCTTCAGTAAGCCTCATCTCATTAACAGGCAATTGGAAAATCTATATTACTTTCAGGAACATCATAATGTAATTAAAACACCTAATGATTTGAGTACACTCTGCAGACATTTATTTATTTTAAATTAAAGTTTGTTCCTGCCAACATAGAAACTCAAAAAGTAAACTTCCTCCTAAATGTATTTAACTTGGATGCTCCATAATTAACCTGTATCTGCTACCCAAAGTATTGAAATGTAAAAATGAAGTTGACATAAATACAATGTGTATTTCACATTAAATATAAACCTCTTAATATTTTCTAAATTTATTCTTGCATCTGTATTATGGTACACCTTTATAAATACTCAGTACTTAATTTACAAAGTGATTGTGTGACTTTCCAGTTGTGTTGTAGAGCCCATGTGTAGTAGTAGCCGTAACACGTTTCTACAGAGAAATGCAACAGCTCAGGGAAAAAAAGAAAGAAAAGAAAGAAGAAAAAAAGGACAGCTGTTATTCTGTTATTCATGTTTTTATAAGTTGTAGTGTCAGTCTGTTAATATGACAACTTATAAATACTTCTTTTTTTTTGTAAGCTGGGCCACCATAATTAGTAACACAACAAATTAGGCCAGAATAAGATATCAACAGAGCAAAACATTGGTATTTTTAGTCCCTTTCATAAGGCCAGACATATTAGTTTTAATAGCTATTCAGTGTTTTTACAGAATGTGTCCAAGAATATTTACTTCCTCATTATAAACTCATGGAGTCTATTTGACTATATTTTCATATACTTGAACAAATGTAGTCATAATTTTATTGAGCTAACATGAGTGAATTTTCTACTGTACAACTGAACAGTTTTCCTAATAGTACTACTAAATAATAGTATTTAGAAGCTATTTTTTTGTCAGAAGTAGATGTGAGAAGTCTTAGTGTTGTTTTGAATTCAAATAAATGTTGAAAATTTAGTCAAAGGATACATTTAGTCTTTAAGACCATGAGTTAAACAACTCTTGCATGTAGGAAAAATATCAAAAACTACAAATAAGATAAAGCATGCATTTAATTGAGCAATAATTGCAATGTAGAAAATGAAATAAATAAAAATAATGTTATTTGTGAATTAAATTATCACTGACATATCTGTTTTTGGATGTTGTACACTGGTAATGAAAGTGATTTTGAGCATTAAGGAGCTTCCAATAAAAAGAGAAATTGAAGACAAATTTAAAATATGGCCATAATTGTAACATGCACAGGGCCAGCATGGGTCTGTAGTAGGTCGTCTGCATATACATTATGGCTTCCAACTTAGTGTTATTACAGGATGCCCTAGTGTATGAATGAGTGGATCTCTGATTCTTGGGCCTTCTCTTGGGCTCCTTTCTTTCTCTTTGTCTTGTCCAACCCTGGTATGATAGGTTTTGTTTTATCTTATTATGTTTTATTTTGTTATATTTTTATTATTATCATCCTTTAGAAGCATGTTTATTTTCTAGTGAGAGACAGAAAGAGTAGATCCATCTATTTCCCCTTCCCAGGGAAGTCCATGCATCCCTTTTTTGGTCTTTCCTGTTATTTAGCATCTCTGGAGTTGTAGGTTGTTGCCTTATTACTCTTTGCTTTACATCTAGAATCCACTTGTGAGTGAGTCATACCATGTTTGTCCTTCTGAGTCTGGATTACCTCACTCAGGATGATATTTTCTAGTTCCATCCATTTGCCTACAAATTTCATGATGTCATTGTTTTTCTCTGTTGAAATGTATATTGTGTATATGTAGCACATTTTCTTAATCCATTTGAGGGGCATCTAGGTTGTTTCCAGGTTCTGGCTATTATCAATAATGCTGCTATGAACATAGATGAAATCTCCATGAGTAAATTGGGATGAGGGGTGGGCAATGGAGGGTAGGGTACAGGGAATGAGAGCATAATGGAATGGGATGGTTGAAGTGGAACATGGATGGAGGGGGAATGCAATGAAAGAGATGCCATGATAGAGAGAGAGAGACATCATGGGGTAGAGAAAAACCCAGTGCTAGGGAAGTTGCCAGGAATCCCCAAGGATGACCCCAGACTGGGCTACTAGAAATAGTGGAGAGGGTGCCTGAACTGAACTAGCTTGCCCTAGAGATCAAACTGGTGAATACTCTGTCATCATAGAACATTTCTCCAATGACTGATGGAAGCAGACGCAGAGATCCACAGACAATCACTAGACAGAGCTCTAGGATTTCAGTCAGAGAGAGAGAAGAGGGATTCTGTGAGCAAGTGTATCAGGATCATGATGAGGAAACATGCAGGGACGACCAAACCAAACTAGAGGGAAATCATGAAAGTTGGATCAAGGACTGTGGAGCCTACATGGAGCTGGACTAGACTCTTTGCATGGTGAGAGAGCTGTGTAGCTTGATCTACTTGGGAGGCTCTCTGGAGGCAGGATCAGAATCGGTCTCTGGTGCATGAGCGGGCTTTGTGGAGCCCACTATCTATGATGGGAGACCTCTTGCAGCCTTGAGGCAGGGGAAGGGCTTGGACTTACCTCTACTGAATGTGCCTCCACATGGGCGGCCTTGCCTTCTTGTGGGGGGGAGTGGGGGATGGGTTGGGAGAGGAGACTGGATGGGGTGGAGGAGGGAAGAGGGAGATCTTTGATTGGTATGGAAAATGAATGAAACATTTTTCTTAATTAAAAAAAAGAAAGAAAACAAAAAACAAAAAGTAGATCAAGAAGGGAGGGAAGGTAGGAAGGAACTGGGAGGAGTAGAGGGAGGGGAAAATGTATCAGGGTACATTATATGAGAAGGGAAAATCTATTTTCAAATAAAAGGAAAAATATAGTCATAATAAATGTGAAGTCAATATGGATATTAATACAACTGGCTGTGTAAAATACTATGTGAGGATAGCCATGAAAACTCTTAAAAAACAGTGACAGTAATGTGAGTTGACACTCTTGCAATATGGGGAAATCTGAAAATGTTCTTGACAGACACTAGTTTTGGATACTGTCTAAACTTAAAGAATAATTTAGATTTAGGTAGATGTAAGAGGGAATGGTAAATAATAGATATAGTGTACAATACATGCTACAATAGCAAACAAGGGAATAGTTATATTCCTAGAAAAACAGAAATAAAACAATGATTTTAAATAAAATGAATAATGGTTTTAGTGCAATGGCACTATTTTAAATTTGAAAATATTCACAGAAGATTAAAACAAGTAATTTAGAAACACAAATATAGGCCACCCTTACCCCAGAACATCCCATAGGTAGGACAGACTGTAAGTCAAAGGTTATGTGGAAAGGGTGGTGTAGAGATTGAAAGAGTGGTCAACCAATGACTGGTCTAGCCTAAAACCCATGCCAGGAAAGTTAGCCCACCACTGACACTGTCACAGGCACCAGGACCCACAGGCTGGATGGCCCAGAGATGTAGGACAGAACCAAACACAACTGGAGGAAAAAAATAATGTCAGTGCAAGAATTCCTAATGTTATTCTGCTATATGCATAGATTGGTGCCTAGCCCATTTGTCATCAGAGATGCTTTATCCAGCAACTTATGGAAACAGATGCAGACACACAGCCAAATATTAGGCTGAGTTCAGGGAATCATGCAGAAGATGGGGAGAGAGCAATGTAGGAGCCAGAAAGGTCAACAATACCACAAGAAATCAATAAATACCATAGAATCAACTAACCTGGGCTCATAGGGCACACAGAGATTGAACCAACAACCAGGGAGCCTGCATGGATTGACCCAGGCACTCTGCATATATGCTATAGTTGGGTAGCTTGGTCTTCTTGTGGGACTCCTAACAGTGGGAACAGAGGCTGTTTCCGACTCTTTTACTGGCTTTTGGGACCCTACTCCTCATTCTGGGTCACCTTGCTCATCCTTAATACACAGAGAGGTGCTTAGTCTTACTGCAAATTGATGCCATGTTTTGTTGATAGTTATGGGAGGCCTGACCTTTCTATTATTATTATTATTATTATGATTATGATGATGATGATTATGATTATGTGTTTTAATTTTATACATCAACCATGGGTTCCCCTGTCCTCCCCCCTCCCGCCCCCACCCCACCTTCTCCCCAGCCCCTCCCCTCCATTCCCATCTCCTCCAGGACCAAGACACCCCTGGGGATTCATTTAAACCTGGTGGATTCAGTACAGGCAGGTCCTGTCCCCTCCTTCCAGGCTGAGCATGTGTCCCTGTGTAAGCCCAAGGTTCCAAACAGCCAGCTCATGCACTAAGGGCAGGTCCTGGTCCCACAGACTGGGTGCCTCCCAAACAGATCAAGCTACTCAATTATCTCACTTATCCAGAGGGCCTGATCTAGCTGGGGCTCCTCAGCCATTGGTTCATAATTCATGTGCTTCCATTCGTTTGGCTATTTGTCCCTGTGCTTTTTGCAATCTTGGATTCAACAATTCACGCTCTTTCAGTCCCTCCTCTTTCTCGACAGTTGGACACCTGGAGCTCCACCTGGGACCTGGCTGAGGATCTCTGCATCCACTTCCATCAGTTATTGGATGAGAGTTCCAAGACGACTGTTAGGGTGTTCAGTCATCTGATCACCAGACTAGGTCAGATCAGGCTTTCTCTCGACCATTGCCAGCAGTCTACAGAGGATATATCATTGTGGATTTCTGGGGACCTTTAGAGCACTCTGCCTATTCCTGTTCTCATGTGGTCTTCATTTATCATGGTCTGTTATTCCTCATTCTCCCTTTCTGTTCTTGATCCAGCTGGGATCTCCTGCTCCCCTAAGCTTTCTTTCCCTCAAATCTTGCCCTTCATTATTCCCACTGTCGTCCAGGTTGTTCATGTAGAGCTCATCCATTTCTCTGTCATTGGGTGATCCTTGGGTCTTTCCTAGGGTCCCGTTTTCTAGGTAGCCTCCCTGGAGTTGTGTAGCAGTCTAGTCATCTTTGTTTTACATCTAGTATCCTCCTATGAGTACATACCATGTTTGTCCTTCTTAGTCTGGGTTACCTCACTCAGGATGATTTTTCCTAGATCCATCCATTTGCCTGCAAACCTCATGATGTCATTGTTTTTCTCTGCTGAGTAGTAACTCCATTGTGTATATGTGCCACATTTTCTTTATCCATTCTTCAGTTGAAGGGCATCTAGGTTGTTTCCAGGTTCTGGCTATTACGAACAATGCTGATATGAGCATAGCTGAGCAAATGCCCTTGTGGTATGATTGAGCATTCCTTGGGTATATGCCCAAGAGTGCTACAGGTGGGTCTTGGGGGAGATGGATTCCCAATTTTCTAAGGAAGTGCCATATTTATTTCCAAAGTGGCTATACAAGCTTGCATTCCCACCAGCAGTGGAGGAGAGTTCCCCTTGCTCCACATCCTCTCCAGCATAAGCTGTCTTCTGTGTTTTTGATCTTAGCCACTCTGACAGGTGTAAGGTGGTATCTCAGAGTCATTTTGATTTGAATTTCCCAGATAATTAGGGATGTTGAGCAATTCCTTAAATGTCTTTCAGCCATTTGAACTTCCTCTCTTGAGAATTCTCTGTTTAGTTCTATAGCCCATTTCTTAATTGGACTGTTGGTCATTTTGATGTCTAATTTCTTGAGTTCTTTATGTATTCTGGATATCAGCCCTCTGCCAGATGTGGGGTTGGTGAAGACCTTTTCCCATTCTGTAGGCTGTCACTTTGTCTTGATGACTGTGTCCTTTGCTCTACAAAAGCTTCTCAGTTTCAACAGGTCCCATTGATTGATTGATTGTTTCTCTCAGTGTGCTATTGGTGTTATATTTAGAAAGTGATCTCTGGTGCCAATGCGTTCAAGAGTACTTCCTACTTTCTCTTCTATCAGGTTCAGAGTAACTGGATTTATGTTGCGGTCTTTGATCCACTTGGACTTATGTTTTGTGCATGGTGATAGATATGGATCTATTTGCAGCCTTCTACACATCTTAATCATAAAAGAAGGAGGAGTTGATTGGGGAATGAGAACAGAGGGGATGGGGGAAGGGACTGGGAGGAGATGAGGGAGAGGGAACTATAGTCAGAATGTAAAATAATTAACTAAATAAATTTATTTTAAAATAAATACAAATATATGTTAAAGCACAGGAAAAAGATTAAAGTGTGTGTCTGATATAAATAAAATGGGAACTGGAACTTCAGATTAAAATAAAATGAACAAATAAATGTAAAGAGAAATCATTTATATTTGTTGGTTGTAAAAATGTCCCAGGAGCTGGTGAGCAAAATTAGAGATGAGGTTAAAAAACAGAAAAAAAAAAAAAAAGACAAAAGTGGGTGTAAGAGATTGAAATCTGTATGCACTGAATTTTGGTTTGTGGCAGATGTATAAAACAACCATGCAAAATATCTGAAGTCAGTATGATCAAAACATTACATTTAAGACACTGTTTAATAGATAAAGCTTTGATGACTAGCATAGCTTCAAATACTTATCAAAAATGAGATTATTGAAATAATAAACTACTAAAATATAAAAGATAGCAACTCAAAGCTCAAGAGAGGAAATTTAAAATGGCAAAACTAATCACATATGAAACATTAAAATAAAAACTTAATTAGGTGAAAAATAAACCTAGGACTGGGTGTCAATGCCACTGCTAATATCCTTGATGTAAGCATGAATACCTATATTTGATATTTAGAGCCTATGTTAAAATGGAATGGTAGTGTGATCCCAGAACTTAAGAAATAGGAAAGACTAGATCACTGGGGTGTGAGAGTCAGCCTCCCTAACCTATTGTAAGTCCAGGGAACTGAGAGACTGTCTCACCAACTAATGTGCATTGGCTCCTAGGAAATGACACTTAAGATTGACATCTGGTTTCAAGATGCATGGGCACACATGTGCATGTGTGCTCTCAAGCTCACATAGACCCCTACTCAAGTGCACAAGTCCATTTACAAAATAAGACATAAAATAGAGGAATCATCAGTAAATCTAAACTTGTTAGCAGGATGATCCATTTCTTGAAACAGTAAGTGACATTAAATGTATTTTACCGCTTTCACCAGAATGAATGGTTTTTATATTTTAAGAAAACAATATGTCAATTGAGCTAAAAGCTTAAAAAAGGGTATAAGAAAGGGTGAGTACAATCATACACAGAGTCCAAATAGATAGGTAGTTATAGGAGAATGTGATTAATTATTCAGAACACACCAAAAAAACAAAACAAAACAAAACAAAAAACCTGATGCTAATATGGAATAAACAATGAAAAATTGAAGTTATTTTCTGAAACATTTTGATATTGGCATGTCATGTGGAGTATCATAACTGAAAAATATACATAAGAGGTTTTTGGAGAGAAAGTGGAGAATGTTAATTATATTTTAATCTCAAAATAAAAGAAATGACTTAAAAAAATAAAAATGTAACAATTCCTGAAATGTTCAACACAAATCACGAAATATACCGGCATTAGTCTTGTGTTAAACGTGCAGTATGACCATATAAAGGTTATTAAAGGAACCTGAGGATATGAAGAAAACTAATGAGAAAGAGCACAGTAACATCATCTCTGTGTATCCCGACAGATATTTGGCAGACCTCAAAATTCATTTCTCATAAATGGCTGAAATGAAAAATGAAATCATAGATAGAGGACAACTCTTACATGGTTACAAAGCATTATCATGGTATAGATTGATACAGTATTTTACATACCAGATACTCTGAGTTTTGTTTTACATGTTTCATAGTACATGTCATCTATCACATAATTACTTATAAACAGGAAAAGATAAAGGTTTATGTAGTACACTGAAGTGAGAATTTGACTTAGTAGGTATTATAAAGCCATTCAACATTTTAAATAAAGGCTTCGAAATTATGAAAAATACATAATAATAAATATAGAGGGCAATGATAAGAACAAAGAGAAGTGGAGAGCATATTTGGAAAAATAATTGGTGTTTCCATTTTTAGATCATAATATCTTGAAAACCAACCACTGAAGATTTAGAATAAAATTAAAATGCAGTAAAATAATTTATTATGTAAGAAGAATACACATTAGTGTACAAAATAATCTAACATACAATAACTACTAAAAATCTCATAATTACTATATAAATAATTATTTAGAAACAAAATTAAGTTTAAGGGTACATTTTAAAAGTGATCAATAGACATGATCAATTATGTATTTGTGAAATGAACTGACATTTCTGTCAAAAGTTTAGTAATAGCAAATATGGTGATATATAAATTAATGTAGGTCAAGGGTGTGGCTCACCTAGCATACATAACGTCCAGGATTCAATTGCCAATGCTCTAATGAAGAAAAAAAAAACATGAATTTTTCATTCAACATTAAAAATTATTATAATCCAAATTAATCAGTGTATTCAGTGTTGCTAAAGAGAGAATATTAATGATTTTACAGTGTCCAAAAGCATACAAAAGGAAAGAAGAATGAATAGAGGCTTTTCCTTTTTTTTAAGAAAAAAACTGCATTGATTTACGTATAGTATGTATGAATGTATATGTGGGAAGCATGTCACAGTGTGTGTGTGTGTGTGTGTGTGTGTGTGTGTGTGTGTGTGTGTGTGTGTGTAGGTTATAGAACGGCTTGCAGGAATCTATTCCTTCCTTCCACCATGTGTGTCCTGAGGAGTCAGGTCATCATGCTTTGGGGCAAACCCAAAACTTTGTCAGCCCCAGAACTTTTCTTATATGTGTTAAAGAATGCTGTAAACACTACATATCAAAACTATGTTTAAAAGCATAGAAAAATCCAAAAACAGATCCAAATATCTCTAAAATTTTAGACTATAGTAAAGGTATTCAATACCTTAAACTATATAGAAAATAAATTGTAAAATGCTTAATGAATAATAATTGTATCATTGGGTAGTGATGTGCATTATTAAAGAGGTGAAATTGAACCTGTGCTTCCTGTAGGATACCATGATTAGTTCCAAATGGATTAGAACTGCATAAACTCACACAGCACCAGAAAAATGCAAATAAATTTATTTATTAGCAAGATAGACCATTGTCAAAGTACTAAAAATTTGTAATAAAATTTTATAAACATTATAAACTAATGATGTATTACTTACAGAGGAATTTAAGGGTAACAACAGATTTCTTATTAGAAATAATGTGAACAAGAAAAAATGGGACCATTTAAAAAATTTAATAGTTATGAATAAAAGAAATGAATAATACCAAATAATTAAGAAAAATAAAAAGGTAAATCTCTTATTTATGAAATTTTATTTTGAAAATTGAAGATTAAACAATGATTTTTCACAAAATACTTAAATGGGAAGAATGTTAGACCAACCATCATGTCTGCACTATAATATGTGTTAAAAGAAATTAAAGAAGAAGAAAACGCTGAAATTATTCAAGGGATTTATGAGTGTAAAAAATTATAGTATCATAATTAAATATAATATTCTTTATTTGAAATAAGACTATTAAAAGACTGGTCAAAGTTCTGGGAGTAAGTGACTACTTAGTGCTCCGCCCTAAATGAGACATGTGTATCTACCCTCCCAGCAAGGCCCAGGAAACATAGCAGAACTCAAGGCAGAAAGAACGTCAGAGCTAGAGGATGAGTAACAGTGATGTGAAATACCCTCTGGACACGACATGGTCCCTACTCTCAAGAACTCACAGGAGCTGTGGTTACCTGCACAAGACAAAGCCACAAAGACTAGTATCTATTTCAACAGAAGGCTCTAATTGAATTCAGTGTTTTATGAGAGAGGGGGTGGGGGGGGGGGGGGGGGGGGGGGGAAAAATGAACACGAAAGGAGTAGAGGAAAATGGAAAACGCTGGTGGTTCCTGAGGGAGTGGACTGGGGGATTCAGAGGTGCACATGACCAAGATACATCGTCTCTATATATGAAAATAACAAAAAATAAATAAGATATATCCTGTTGATAAAACCAGTTAAAAGATGGTTATCTTATTAAAATGAGTTATTAACATTATACTTTGTGATTCTAACATTTATAGAGACAAAACTCCCAATAAAAAAAGGCCACAGAACCAAGAAATATTGCATGCTGCTGTATTTATTCAGATGTAGAGTCTATCATGTGACTTGAAGGAAGACTGAGAGAACCTTGATATGTACACTACATGCTTTAGAGATAAAAAGCATCACAGGTAATAAATAAGTAAAGAAAAAATAAGAGAATCCTAGAAACATTCAATTAATGCACAATAAGCTGAAATCTAAGTGTGAAGAGCAATGGACATATGGGAAGTAGCTAACAATATTTTTGTTCTTATTGGTAAATATAATAAATGTAAATAGTGTGGGTTTGATTTCACAAACCTGTAAGTTCAGCACCCCAAAGGCAGAAACAGGGGAATTTCTGTGAGTTTGTTGCCAGCCTGTTTTACATGGTGAGTTCAAGGACAGTCAGAGATATATAAAAAGGCCCTGTCACACACATACACAAAAAAGGAAAGAAAAAGAAAAAGAGAAAGATAAAAATAAAAAATAGCTAATTAAATATAAATGGATAAAACAGTTCAATAAAAACTTCTAAATTATACATAAGCAAGAAGAAACTATGTGGAATGTTCAAGAATCTCACTTTAAATATAACGACAAAAATAACACAGGAGATTAGAATTAATAAAACATGCTAAAACTAATCCAAAGAAATTAGACATACA
Organism: Onychomys torridus; assembly: GCF_903995425.1. Lineage (NCBI taxonomy): Eukaryota > Metazoa > Chordata > Mammalia > Rodentia > Cricetidae > Onychomys > Onychomys torridus. Next base: position 20,051,005 of record NC_050461.1, on the reverse strand, counting down.
GTGCATAATAATTATCCATAGCTCTCTTACTTTACCACATAATAGAATACCAGAACATTCATCTGGAACACGAATTGTTAAACAGTCTTATTAATAGAAAACTCAGAGCCAGACATTGGGATAAAAGCTGAAAGATCAGAGAATCAGAGCAAGCCAGCCACAAGTTCTTACCTCTATGAAATCCTCAGTTGCACACGCACGCAGAGAGAAAGAGAGAGAGGGAGGGAGGGAGGAGGAAGAGGAGGAGGAGGAGGAGGAGGAGGAGGAGGAGGAGGGGAGGGGAGGAGGAGGAGGAGGGGAGGAGGAGGAGGAGGAGGAGGAGGAGGAGGAGGAAGAAGAAGAAGAAGAAGAAGAAGAAGAAGAAGAAGAAGAAGAAGAAGAAGAAGAAGAAGAAGAAGAAGAAGAAGAAGAAGAAGAGAGGTCCTGTTTCCTCATGCTTTATATACCTTTCTGTGTCCTGCCACATTACTTTCTGGGATTAAAGGCATGTGTCACCACTGCCTGGTTCTGTTTCTCTCATGTAGCCCAGTGTGGCCTTGAACTCACAGAGATCCAGACAGACCTCTGCCTCCCAAGTGATAGGATTAAAGGAGTGTGCTACCACTGCCTGACCTCTCTGTCTAATTTAATGGCTGGATTTGTCCTCTGATCCCCAATTAAGCTTTATTGGGGTACACAATATAGGACCACATTAATCTTACTATTTTTTTTCAACCCAGGGCCTCATGTTTGCTAGACAAATCTATATATGAGCTAATACATATCCTTGTACAAACTTCTGCACCTTAGAAATGATGAAGTGTTTCCTGGACTCAAACAGGCAGTCATACATAGGAATTCACAGCAAATGAGCCAGCATGCACCAAATTTCTGCAGGTTTAATCCAGGCAAGATTCTAGCATGGAGGTCACATGAAGGCTCATACTGATGAGAATGGGAAAAAAATTACATTTTTACTTTATCTATCTATCTATCTATCTATCTATCTATCTATCTATCTAGTCATCATCCATCCATCCATTTGTTTGTGTGTGTGTGCGCGCGCATGCGCGCAAGCTATGATATAAGTGTGGTAATCACAGAAAAACTTGTGGGAATTGATTTTCTCCTCTCACCATGAGCATCTTGGGAATCAAACTCATGTCACCAGGCTTGGCAGCAAATGTCTTTACACAAGGAGACATCTCCTCAGTCCCTGGACTTATAACTATGACATATTGTCCACTGGTGATCCCTCCTCTGTACCTCTTTTCTTCTTCCTCAACCTTGGTATATATTAGAAAACTAGAAAGAAGAGTTTTAATGTCCATCCTAAAAAGAAAGTCTGAGGAAATAAATGTTTTATCTGGCTTAAACATCATACAAGCTATAAAATATCAAATGAGCACATGGAATCCCATTAATATGTATAATTGTGTCTTATGTATCAACTACAAATGACTTTAATTAATAAAAATCTAGCATAATTACAAAAATATCAGGCAGACTAGATCCAGAAAGATATATCACTAGCAATAATAAGTGGAATTTCATCATAGTAGAATCAGAAAGTAATCAAGAGTACATAAAAATTATGGCATCATGTACTTTGTAAGAGACCTTAAAATTGAATGAAGTTACTTGTATATAAATGGAAGATGTTTCCAATAGTAATTGGACACCAAATTAACTTTCTCAGTGAAGGACAAAACAAGCACACAGAAAGTGAGCAATAATATACAATACTGAGTGGTATAGCAGGCAAATTAATATAATTAATTTTTATGTGGTATTTCTTAAATATCCAATTTTTCAAAAATGAAAATATTGTGGAAGAAAGAAGTTATAATATGGAGTTAGTGGACAGGAGGTTAAAACTGTGGTGGTTGGATTATTTTATCAATTATATGAAAATATTTACAATGTTTGCCATTTGAATTATTTTAAATATATAATTCAATAGCATTGAATACATTCATATCATTCTGCACCTAGTATCCATTTCCAAACCCTTTTAAATTTTCCTAGATTTAATTACATTAGTTAATAATTCCATTCTAAGAACAATAGTCTTTAATGCACAAGAGCTTAAATTTGATATAATCCAACTTATTTATTTTTCTTTGTCTAGTTTTTTATATTTTGCCAAACAATTCACTACCAAATCCTCTGTCATGAAGCTTTGATTTTAATTATATGTATCAATCTAACCTTGTGTTTATTATATTTGTGTGTTTGTGATATGAGCACATATATGAACATGTTCATGGCTGCTGAGAGGACATAGAAGGAAATAAAGCCCATAACAGTATGTGCACTAAGATTATAGGACTAAGTTTGCAAGTTTCTCACAAAAGAGGTGTAGACACTTGCTGAAATGGCTTGGTATAGATTTGGGCATCACAAATAATGAGCTCAAGTTGTCCAATGTCAGGAAGCAAGGGTGTCTAAAAGACTATAAAACCTTGATGAAGGACAAGGCTCAAGTTTCAAAGTGATGTCACTGTCCAAAATGTGATATCAAAATGTAAAGCAGTATTAATGGTGATGATTAATATGAAATTTTGTATAAAATAGGATAGAATGAAACAGTACGAAATAAAAAAGTCTTCTTTTTAAAAATACAGTATGTTCCATGTAGATATTTAGAAGGAATAGAGTATCTTTTCACAACAAAGAGACTAAAACATGTAGATGAAAGCTTCATGTAGGCACCAGCTTGACTTCTTTGTGTTCAATGAGTTTTGTGCATGCTGTCCCCGGCAATGGGGCCCCTCTCTCAGGTTGCAGAGAACAATCTTTTGTCTTAGCAACAGCCTAGGTTGTTTGGGGATTTCCAAAGGACCCTCTTAGTCAACAATTCAATTGAATATCAACAAGTCCTGTCACTGGAAGCCTGGCCTGGCTACAAGAGAAGGCCAGTTGAGACTCCATATCCCCCATTACTAGGAGTCCTTATTTGGATTACCTTCATACATCCCAGGATGTTTCCATTGTGATTAGTTTCCACATTACCTCCAAATATCCTTCCCCAATTCTAGCCATCTCTCCCCACAGTTTCTCTCTCCATCCCATCTCCTCCCCCATCTGATTTCCCTGCTCCAGTTCCAACCCACCCCTAGTCTGCCCATAAAATCTGTTCTATTTTCCCTTCTCAGGGAGATCCCTGTGTCCCCCTAGAAACCTCCTCTTTACCTCATTTCTCTGGGTTTGTGGATTGTAGCTCGGTTATTACTTACTTAATGGCTAAATATCCAATTATAAGTGAGTACATACAATATTTCTCTTTTTGAATCTGGGTTACCTCACTCAGGATTATTTTTTTCTACTTACATCCATTTACCTGCCAATTTCATGATGTCATTTTTTTGGCAGCTAAAAATACTCCATTGTGTAAATGTACCACATCTTCCTTATCCATTCTTCTTTTGAGGGACATCTTGGTTGTTTCCAGTTTCTGGCTATTATGGATAGATATGTTTATTTTTAAGAGTTAAATGCTAAATTACAGACATGGTTATCATTTTTCAATGCTTTAGATAGGTTAGCACAGAAATGTTAGATAAGGCAATTGCTGTGTGCTTAAAAATATTCACTTTGCTATTCTTTCAAGTTATTTGGTGGTTTAAAACTGATGCCGAATTTCAGCAAGAGAAAGAAATTAAAACTCATTCCTGTCACTCCCTTAGACAGCATGGTATAGTTGCTTCATCCCTTTTTATCTGCAGTATTCTTATATCAACGATGATAATGAAATCCACTCTACAGGATTTAGGAAGTGCTATACATGGCACAATGCATGGATGTCATAGAACACTGCCCAGCACATGGAAGGACCGCAATAGATTCCTTATGTACAATTAGATTTACTGTTAATATTACTGACATATTGGAGTTTTATTGCTTTTAGATTTATGTGCAATGAGTCTTGAAAGTTAGTCATTTGGAATCAGTCTTTCATGTTGTAAATATGAGACTATAGAACTATAAGAAAGAAAATATTACAAAACAGAATTGATTTTACCCATCTATAAATAAATTTCAGTGTCTCATAAAAGGATGTCAATAAAATAATGAATCATCTTCTAACTAGGCAACCAAGTACCCCTCCTAAACTTAAAATGAAGTTCAATGATACAAGTGGTGAGACCATCACCACGGCCTTCTCGGAATCTATCAGCAGAGAAGGCACTGTCAGCAACCTCAGAAACTATTCACAGAAGTGACCCCACTAGAGAGGCCTTCCAGCCAAAGGGTAATTAAAGTTGGGCTCTAAGCCACATGTGAAAAGTCCATTTTATCCTTTTAATTAACGACGGCAGTACTGCCCCGCCCTGCTCTAGTGTGGGGCCTGGCAGAATTACACCACCATAAACTACATTAGGCAAGTTTCCACCAGCAGCATGGCTAATGCATAGTTAGTTTAACTTTATGAGGCAATAAATACAGACCATAATATTGTTGAGTATCAACATCGACATTTTCAGTGTATAGCAAGGAAGCCGTTTACAGAACAGGTATTTACAGCGTACTTGGAAGAGCTTTGGTCCCAAAGCTTGTAATAACTGGGGGAGTTTCTGTCATCCGCCACCTATTTTCTATCACATGGATTCTAGGCAATTTAAATTTATGTTGCATAAAATGTGTCTGTGCCAAATAGTATTTTTTCATCACTGAAGGGTGAGAGAGAGATTCCGTAATCTCAGTAAACATTTCACTTTTAGTGTTTTCATTGGATTCAAAGCCATTCACATTAACTCAGAGAAAGGCATCCATGTCATCTCAAGCTATATCACTGAGTATGATATTTACCAGAATATGTTTGGGTTGTTTTTTTTTTTACTCCATATAAGAATCCTGTAACCAATGAACCCATGCATCTATATTACTTATCAATCTTGTTTGCTCAATGTGTTATTTTTTATTTTAAGCTTGTTTGATGTATTAGATTTAATGCATTGTTTGAAACAAAGTTGTGGAATGATATTTCTCCAAAGAGAAAAATAATTAATGTACAGTTAATTCTGTTCACATAATTCTTTTGTTTGAAAAACATAAATTTCTGCCACCCAGACTGATGTTCCAAGAAGCAATTAAGTAACTCCCCAATTTCATTTGCCTATGCACAGATGAAACACTGTATGACTGTAGAAGTAGTCACTCAGCTGAACCAAATTCCGTAAGAGTTCATAAGAGTCACATATGTACACACCTCAACACCCAGCAGATACTTCAGCTCACAGCCAAGTGTATGTCTCTGTGTATGTATGGCTTAAGATGGAAAACAGCCCAGCATAAATCATGTTTATTTCAAGGGGCAATGCATTTAGAGAGAAGTTAGAAAAAGGGGAAAAACATCAAAGAGAGAGTGGAAAAGATTCAGAAAGAGTCTACAGGTTAATAAGCATTATAAGATGATAGTAAAAATCAACCTTCTATACGAATGATACTGCATTCAATGTAACGGGATTGGTAATATCCAAAATGATAAACCATTGTGATGATAGAACTACAATAGTATATTAGTTTGTTATCATCAACTAACTTGATGGTGTTCAAAGCAAGGACAACCACTGAGAATTGGGGACAAATTAAAGAGCTGTACATTTGAAGAAAATGGAACAAGTCTGAAAGATTGAGAAAGATAGAGAAGGAGCACCGTGAGCTTGCTCTTCAGTGCCCAGCTGAGATCAGTTCATCCCAGGACCATGATACTATGCTGCCATCATCATATTAAATGGTAAAGTGCTAAACTTTTTCCATGTCATTAAATATTATCACTTCACATTATATTTGAAGGCTGCATATAATTCATTTAGCTGAGATTTTATTGATGGGAATTTGTAACCTTCCAAATGTCCCTAAATTAGATGGATACCCAGCTATTCTACCATTTAATGAAAGAATCATTTTCAGAAAAAAATCCCTGGAAATGGACAGGCTAGATCCAAAGATAATAGCAATATTTGCATTGTTTATGTGTGTGTGTGTGTGTTTAAGATGTCTCTGTCTCTCTGCCTCTTTTTGTCTCTATCTCTCTCTGTCTCTGTCTCCCCCCACCCCCCTCTGTATGTGTGTGTGAATGTGTGCACACTTGTGCCTCAGATCACACGTGGAGGACAGTGGACCAACTTGGAGATAGATACCAGTTTGTTTGGGGCAGAATCTGTATGGCTCTTGGCTGTGTGTGGGACTAGCTGTGCTGAAACCATGCCCCACCCCAGCTCTGAGCAACTGGGGATTTTCCTGTCTCCACTTCCTCACTGCGGGGACACTGGGAATACAGACACATCTTTAGGGACTTTGCTTTATGTAGATTCTGGAGACTGAAACCCCAAACTTTACACTTGTATGGCCCACACCTGCTGTGGAGGACCAGATACCTTTCATTTTCTTTCTGCCAGGTTTTCAGATATCGTTCTTTCTTGGTTTACTTTAAATATTAAGTTATTATTATGAACTATTTGTGTAATAATATTTCTTTTTTATTCTCCTTATATTTTTGTGTGTGTTTGTGGAAGGGGAGGCCATTTGTTCCCTGAATTCCTAGATGTTTCATTATATTGAGTTGAATTACACTTTTAACAATTTTCTCCTCTTAATTTTCAATGTCTCCATTTTATGGAAAAATTATACATATACAAACACACATAGACACACAGACACAGATACAGACACACACAGACACTTGCACACACACACACACACACACACACACACACACACACACACACACATGATTTCCATTGCTTTACCCCTACTTCCATCACTTCCTTTTCAGTGTTTTCCTTCTAGATCTTTGAGAACAAGTTTTGCTTTAGTTTCTGAGAATTTTGTTTTCTTGCTTTAAGTACCTCTTCTATTTTATTTTTCCTTCTTACATTATTCCATTTTCTCTGAATTTCTTTTTTTTTTTCTACTGTTTTGATTATTATCTTAAATCAGACTCTTCTTCCCGATTCACAGTAGTCTTCCACTGGCTGTCAAATTGGAAACAAAGTATTAGGAACATCCTGCTAGGTGACTCAATATGAACTTTGGTCTTTTATGGTTTTAAAGACTGGGATCATACTGGATGCCTAATTACCAAGAAGATGGATACATCATAGGTATATCTTTTTTGCTCAGTTTATTTGTCTTTAAGTCTTGGTTCTTTATTTTTCATTCTGTATTTCATTTTGAAGAGTTGGTTACTATTTATGAATTACCATAGATTTTCTTAACTATTTGTAGTTCTATTAATCGCATGTCCGCTTTCCATCTTGTCTGTTTCCTTCCTCCCGTCCTCTCTCCACCCATCAGTTTCAAGTTATTGTTATACAATATTCAGTGTGTGTGTGTGTGTGTGTGTGTGTGTGTGTGTGTGTATACCAATGCACATACCTGTGCATGCATGTGTGTGGTGGGTATAGGCCAGAGGACACTTTAGATTTTTATTTCTCAGGCATTATCCATTGTTTGTTCTTTGGGAAGTGGGGTCTGTCACTAGCTTAGAATTCACCAGGTAGACTAGGCTACTAGTGAGCTTCATGGATCTGCCTTTCTCTGACAGAGGTGAGATTACAAACACATGGCACTGGGTGCAACTATTTTAAATGTGGGTTGTAGGAACTGAACTCATGTTCTCGTTCTTATGTGGTGGGCCCCATACCAGCCAATTCATCTCCCCAGCCCTAAGGTCGAAGATATAAGATGCCCAGATATCAAGAATGCTTATGCCCTCTGCAACACATTTTTCTTCCTGTTCCCAAACTTTTAACTTTATATCTTTTGAGGAGTTGTCAGTGTTTGTTTTTCTAGTTATAATGATCAGTGTTTAGATAATAATGAATCTTTAGTTTTCTATTCTTCACCAAGTTTATGAACCAAACTCTTTGCTTTCTTTAAAAATGTATTTCTTCAATTTATCTTTTTTCATTTCATCAGAAACTCTGATCCTTGTAAGTTAAAATCTGTATTTTCCATGGGACATCAAAGCTATGTTCATTTCTTCTATGCTTCTTCCCCCTTCCAAAGTTCAAAGTTTAATGTTTCTAGTAAATTCCTATCAATGTCTATAATTCTCTTATTAATATTAACTTGTGATAAACCTTTTTAAATTTTTAAAGAGTTTTGAGAGAGATTGAGAAATTATATAAATTGGTACATGTGGTAGTTTGATTGTAATTGGCCCCCAGAATCTCATAGGGAACGGCACTATGAGGAGGTGTGGCTTTGTTGGAGTGAGTGTGGCCTTGTTGGAGGAAGTCTGTCACTGTGGGGTGGGCTTTGAGGTTTTGTGTGCTCAGGATACTGCTCAGTGTCTCAGTTGACTTCCTGTTGCCTAAAAGCCAAGAAGTAGCCAGCACCATGTCTCCCTGAATGCTGCTGTGCTCCCCACCATGATGATAATGGCCTGAACCAATGAAACTGTGAGCCACCATTCCAATTAAATGCTTTCTTTATAAGAGTTTCCATAGTCAATGTGTCCCTTCACAGCGATAGAAATCCTAACTAATACAAAGACTGAGGTATTGCTTTGATAGACTTGACCATGTTTTTGGTTGGAGTAATAGGAACTTTGGGAACTAGGGATAGGAAAACAGTGAATTATTTAAGCACTGTTTAATGGGCCATACCAGTTAGAGACATGGAAGTCAGTGGTGCTGAATGTGATTTGCTGAACTGTGGGGATCAAGAGGTTTCAGAGGAGAAGCATGTTAGTATGTGGCCTAGAGACTGGTCTTGTGATATTTTTGTGAAGAAAGTGGCCACTTTTTGCCCTTGTTTGCCTGAGGCTAGAGCAAAGAGTTTTTGGATTAATTTTGTTGGCAGAAGAAATCTCAAAACAGTGTAGTATAGATGTTGTTGTGTGGTTATTAGTGGTAACTGTAGTGCAGATGTATAATGAAAAGGAGCAAGCTGTAAGGGAGCAGGTTTCTGTCCAGATGGTGTTGCTAAAAGACTGGGAACATGAGAAACACAACAGAATCTGCAATAATTTGAGCAGATGTAGTCTCTAGCACACTAGACACAAATAACAGAGTCCCGGCTAACTGGAAACACTCAGAATTGTGCCCAAAACCCAGGTTGTTGCCTGCTTCCTGCCCTTTGTCTGCATATACATTGTCAGGACATGTTGCCTCCCATGTACATGCCCACATGACAAGGGTTGTATGTACCCATTTGGTACTTTGAGCCCATTGGGCAACAGTGTTATATGTTCTCAGCTGATTGGATAATGTATGCATATATGTCTGTGAGCATCCACATTAAATCAGATCTGCACCCTAATGCTGGTCTCCCGAGTCTGCTTCCCAAATAACTTGCTGCCCTCACCCCACAGTCACCAGAGCAAAGACCCCCACAAAGCTGAGCAGGGTAAACTACAAAATGTAAATTTTGAGGAAAGAAAGGGTACCAGAAAGTGGAATGGGATTAACTCCCATGTTCAAGGAGATAAACAGATTAAGAAATGGAATAAAGGGAGAGGTGACCTCAGGGTAAGATCCTGCCTAGCTAAGATTCCAATATTTGAAAAGGAACTAAAGAAAAGCTTAGAGCTGGGTGCTGTGGGGAACACTCAGTACTGGGAAGGCAGAGGCTGATGAATTGCTGAGTTTGAGGCCAGCCTTGTCTAGAGGTCCAGTTTCAGGACAGCCAAGCTTAGACATTGAAGGACGGAAAGTTGGTGAAAATGTAATTGAATACAGGGGCCATGTTCCAGCCCTAGTAGGCACCAGAACTTCAGTCACATGGTTCCGGCCTTAGAGACAAGGATAGAAGAAATGGGTTACGGAATTTGCCTCCACACCTAAGGACAGCCACTGAGGCCAGGCATGTGTCAGGGGTATACCTGAACGGAGGCCTAGAAGAGAGGCCATTGTGTCAACCTGTGAAGTTGATAGATTGCCTTGGAGACCTCAAGATTTTAGATTCCAGAGTTTTAGGATACCTGCTGAGGAGAGCTGCTAAGAGGGAGTAGAAACAACCCAAGAGAATGAAGTGTGTTGTAGTCAACAAAGCTGAAAGGAGTTGGAGATCTGAAGAGTTTTTTGACATCAGACATGGAGGTGCAGAGTTTAGAGTTTGCTTTGGTCCAGCATTTCATCACTAGTTCTTTTCACTACATTTTGGAGTGGTAATATATATTCAATGTCATTATATGTTGGGAGTATGTGATCTGCTTTTTTATTTTGATTTTACAGGGGATTACAGTTAAAAGGTTGCATGAATCTCAGAAGAGATTTTGAACTTTGGACTTTAAAATATTGTTAAGACTTTGATAGACTGTGGGAACTTTTGAAGTTGGACTAAATGAATTTTACAGTATGATACTTTTATAAGTTTATGGGGGCCAGGGAATGGAATGTGGTAGTTTAGATATAATTGGTCTCCATAATCTTATACAGTGTGGTACTATAAGGAGGTATGCCTTTGTTAAAGGAGTACAGCCTTGTGGGAGAAAGTGTGTCACTGTGCGGTGGGCTTTGGGGTTTTTTATGGTTAGCATACTTCCCAGTGTATCAGTCGACTTCCTATTGCTTGTAAGCCAAGAAGTAGCTAGTACCACTTCTCCCTACATGCTGCTGTGCTCCCCACCCTGATGATAATGGACTGAACCTCTAAAACTGTAAGCTGCCACCCCAGTTAAATGTTTTCTTTATAACAGTTGCCATGGTCATGGTGTCTCCTCACAGCAATAGAAACCTTAAGTGAGACAGTTCAGTTCCTACAGATATCCAAAGACATTATCAGTAGCCCTGGAACTGAAGTTATAGACCACTGTGAGCTACCTCACATGAATAAAAATAACCAAACCCAGGTCCTCTGGAAGAGTAGCAAATGTTTTTAATAACTGAGCTATTTCTCAAACTCCTTGTAGTATTTCTATAACCATAGAGTTCTGATTTATTCTCCTTTTTTTGTAACTTTTATCACCATTTCACCACTGTGAAGCATCTCAGCATAATCATCCCAGGGCAAGTGTCCAGACACTGCTTTACTTCTTGAGCAAGATATTCTTAGGAATAATTATATATATATATGTATATATATATATATATTTATATATATATATTTATATATATGTTTATGTATTTATGTATATTTATATGCAATAACAAATAGTGAAAGAGGCCATAAGTTTGAAAGAGAGCAAGGGGCGTTATATAGGAGGATTTGGGAGGAAAGAGAAGGGAAATATGTTGTAATCATATTACACTCTAAAATACTTTTTAAGTAAAATGAAATTCTCCATCTTTGATTGTATCCTAGACATCGTGATTTATATGTGTAATGATCCTATTCTTGTATGTTTTTGTAAATATTGTTATGGTTTATATTATTATTTTACTTGATTGTCAGTTAACTTAGTTGAACTCAAACTCCAAACTCTATCTCCTTAATCACAGTACCCAGCTGAAACTTCCATTATTTCTTTGTCTTTAGTGAGGTATTTTGAGATCACTCTGTTCATATATAATTCAACAACTGCTGTTTATTTGCTTAGGGCTTATGAACAAAACATTGAGTTCTGTCTCTGTAGTTCTCTCTGTCTTTTCTTTGCAGACTTACCAATTCCCAGCTGCTTTGATGTCCTCAGACCATGTCCTTCTGGCTCCTCCACAAAAGTTTTCAGTGTCCTTTCTGAGCTCTGGGTGTTCCTGTAGAGAGGGATTTGAAAGCACTGCTGTGCAAGAAGCCATAAACTGGAATACACCATGTATCAATTGTTCTCTCAGTTGTTGCCCTAACTGCAGTATCTTTCTGGTTTTGTTCACTTTTTAATACATTCACAAAGTTACTTGGATTTTTGCAACTTAGAAAAAAAAGTTTGTGTTCAGAATTGATGATACTTGTTATTGGGGATCAGTGAAGTGATGTAAGTGATGTCCCATTACCAGGACATTGGCACCTCAGTGTATGGTACCATGTGTTTCCTGTCAGTCAGTCTTCAAAACCAAAGACCGGGCTGTACTTCATCATCTACTTTGTTGTTCAGTTTTCTCTTGATGTGTTTGTTATCTCTTTCACCAAGATATGTACTTAGTTTGGTCAATGTGTGTTTTTTTTCCTACCATCTTCTAGTCTAAATTATCATCATGCCTTTGTATTAGTATTTAGAGAAATCCAGATGGATATGAGCAGGAAACTCTCTCCCTCCTGGCTAGTGTTCACAGTGCCATAAGAGCTACACTGGCTGATTCATTGGTGTAAATACACACCTGGTCATGGGCCCAAAGTGGGAACTTAGATGATTTCATTTGATGATTGCTGAAGAAGGGACAGTCACTATTTTGGGTGTAGGTTGAGTAGCCATTTAGAAGTTATCCAGTATCCAGTGTATGACTCCACACTCATACAGATATGTGCAGCACTAATTTGACATGGTGGGTTAAAAATACAATTAATGAAGTACAAAATTAAAATGTGAAGTTGGGAGGGAGATGTAATGTCAGGATCTTTAGGGGAGTTGAAAAAGAGAATGGGGGATGAGAATGACCAAGATAAATGGTTTTCATACATGTTGTTCTTAAAGAATAACTTCTTTTAAGGAGAAAAAAAAGCAATCAAACTTAAGAGCTAGAGGATATGCAAGCGTTTTCTGAAATGCTGCCATTCACATATGACTTTGGCAGGACAACCATGAACACATAGCAGCTATACATACCCATAAAGATGAGGACTTCCAACTTCCTGTCATGGGTAGAAGAGTTACCCATGAGGCTCTATTCCTTCCTAGGTATCAAATGACATTTAGTGATTGCCATGGGAGGTAGTATCATTTTTCTCTAATGGTGTTGTCACTGGAGGAGGAGGTGGGAAGAAGTTGAGAGGAAAGAAAGGGACATATCAGAGGGTAGGGCAGGATAATGTAATTACAAAGCATTGTATATGGGTGTGAAACTCGAATAAGGAATAAATAAGTTTTAGAAAATACATAAAGTTGGTTTTTTTTATAACAATTTTATACATGTATAGCCTGAGAAACTTCCTTGCCCTCTATTCCTAACTTTACCCATCTACTCTCTTGCTTCTGTTGGCATATTTTTCTTTTCCTCATATTTACTTAATTATAACTGTGTAGACAAATTTCTAAACTGTCTTATTAAATACAAAGGGGCCAAATATAAGGGTGAAAGCCTTAGAGATCGGGGAAATAATGATAGCCACCAACCTTACCTCTCCAGCTTTGTAGCTACCAAAAAGTGAGCTACTTCCTGTCTTTCCTGTGCCTTTATTGCATTGCTGTTTTGCCCTCTCATTGGCTCTTAGCTCAGCTACCTCACTTCCTTGTTACTGCCTGTCTGTACAGACCTCCAGGTCTCTATGGTTGGTACTAGGATTAAAGGCATGTGTCACCACACTTGGCTGTTCCTTAGTGTGTCCTTGACACACAGAAACTCTGCCTCCCATGTAATCGGATTAAGGGCAGGTGCTACCACTGCCCTACTTCTATGTTTACTTAAAAATAGCTTGCTATTTCCTCTGATCTCCAGGCATGCTTTATTTATTAACATATGCATAAAATATCATCACATTTCAGCACAAATAATATCACCACATAACTGACCATGTTCTCAGCTTCTTCTATAGTCTACTTGGAACATCCTTCTGCCAGATCCTTGCAGCAGCCTCTGATGATTTCTGTCCTTGACCACAGAGTTGGTTTTTCCTGGGAACCTTGTTGAAAACACTCACCTCAGTTTACTTTGTTCTATTCTGTTGTTGGTTATTGTTTTGTTTTATTTATTGCTCACGTTGGGCACCAAAATGTTGTTATTAGTATTTTACTCTTTTGTGGGGCCTTCCATCCAGCTCCCAAATAAATCACTCATGAAGACTGATTCTTAATTATGAAAGCCGTCCTTAGCTTGGCTTATTTTCTTGCCAGCTTTCCTTAACTTAAATTGTCTTGTCTCCCTTTTGCCACTGGGCTTTTCCCGTTCTCTTCTGTAAATTTTACTCTTACTCCACGGCTTGATGTACACAGTGGCTGGCCCTTGGAGTCCTCCTCCTTCTCTGGCTGCTTTCCTCCTTCTTCCAGATTTCTCCTTCTATTTATTCTCTCTGCTCACCAGCCCTGCCTCTCCTTCCTCCTGCATTGCTATTGACCAGTTCTGTATTAGACTATCAGGTGTTTTACTCAGGCACAGTAACAACTCCTGCTCCCCTAAGCTCTCTTTCCCTCAAACCTTGCCCTTCATTACTCCCACTGTTATCCAGGTTGTTCATGTAGATCTCATCCATTTCTCTGTCATTGGGTGATCCCTGTGTCTTTCCTAGGGTCCCATTTTCTAGGTAGCCTCCCTGGAGTTGTGTAGCAGTCTAGTCATCTTTGTTTTACATCTAGTATCCTATTATGAGTGAGTACATACCATGTTTGTCTTTCTGAGTCTGGGTTACCTCACTCAGGATGATTTTTTCTAGATCTATCCATTTTTTTTCTGTTATTATGTTACACTGTCTTGGCTAAGTATATTGTGACAAATTCTTATATGTCTGTGGAAGAATCCCGTATTAACATAATGATATGTGTATTTTCTATTAATAGCATTTTGCTAAGAATATACCTCAATGTGTCTCACCACTTTATTTGATATCTTAGAATTCCCAAATTCAATTTCAAGTAGAATGAAAATGCTTCACTAATGGGTATGCTCATCTGGTATATCTGATGTCCAAGACTCAACATGAAGTCTACTCACAAACCACTTCGTCAACCATCAAGCCCCTGAGGCACACCACTGAGACACAAAACATAGCATAAAAGTTATTGAGAACTTTCAACAATTATTATGAATTGTCCATAAATAGCTGCTTTCCTCAAATTAAGCCAAAATTTGTTTTGTGTATAGTGCAGGTATCTTGGTATTGCTCTTTGAAAAATTATGTGGCAATGAATGCTGTAGAGTTTTTAAATGAAGAAAATATTAAAGACACAACATGTATTACAATTTAAATTTAAATGTGGACCAATGTGTATCAGGCACCCAGGTTTAAAATGACACCATTTTAGAGGTACCATCTGACCTTAGAAACTATCACCTAGGACTCAATACCTGCCAAAATAGAAAAACTTGCTTTTGTCTGATTTAAAAGCAACAACAATTCATAATTGCTTTTGTATTTCAGAGTAGAGAGAAACTCAGTTTAATGGCACTTTGACAACTCTTCTAATGATGATAAAATGAAATTGATCAAATGTACACTAGAGATTTTAGACTCCAGAACATTCAGCTGTGAACAGGGCATTATTTCTGAATAGTATATGATTTGTCAAAACGACTGTGTACACAGCAAGATGGTTCCCATGAAAGCACCAGTCTCCCTGGATCGTGTTACACCTCTTCTCTTTCATTTCTGTTTTTCCAAGCCACTTGCAACGCCTCTGGATCTGCGGTTCCTGTCTCATGGGAGTCTGATGCTTTTACTTCTCTGTGTGTAGATGACAAAAGGTCTGCAGATGGGATCTTCCAACTCAGGACTCGTGAGATTTGTTCCTACGTGGAAGGAACTCAGCTCCTCAATAATTTCTTGCAGATCTTATCTAAGCCATACAGTCATTATACAGAGAGATGGAGAAACACAGAAATTGTCCCAGCACATCTGGTGATACACAGCTATAGTGCTGGGGAGCATACACATTTAAAATGAGTAAACATTCCAATGTATGTATGTATATGTATGTTATATACATGCAAACACACATACACACATACACACACACACACACACACACACACACATATATATATATATATATATATATATATATAATTTTATTATATGTATGCCATACATACTTTACCTTGAAGTTGAAGATGAAAATTAGATTTGATAAGCAAAGCATTTTTATTAGTAAAGTCTTAAATTTGGGGGCATTATAATTTCGGTGAGGTTTTTTTATGAACAGTTGTAGTGGGTAGCTATCTCAGCATTGGCCTGGAAGTTCCAACCCCCATTGAGGCTTCAGTAATGGTAATGCCCACAAGGTGGGGCTGAGAGAGGAAGCTGAAGACCCAGAATTGAGAGGAGAGGCTCCCTCTTGGTTCTGGGACGCTGGACGCTGGAGGTAGACCAAGCAGAGTTCTCCAGAGAACACTGCCGGACTGCGCCATACCTTTGCCAGACCCTGCAACCTATCCCTTCATTTGTAAGTTACCCCACAAAAATAAACTTCCCTTTTAATGTGGAGTGGCCTTAATAATTTCACCAATAAACAATGATTTACTGCTGAGAACTAATAAATGTATGGGATTTTTACAGAATGTGCATATAACTTGTAATTTTACATTAACATATTTATTTACTTAACATGAGTATTTGTAGGGTCATGCATGTGTAGGTCAGAGGACAACCTATAGAGGTTGATTTTCTCCATCCACTACATAGTTTCTGAGGATCTAATTCAGGTTGTCAGGTTTGAGAATAAGCACCTTTCCTGCTGAGCTATCTCACTGGCCATAACTTTTATTTTTAATAAACAGCCTCTGAAAGGAGAGTAGGAGGTCTGTTGTGAATATTTCCTCAACTTATACTGCCACCTTCGTGCTTTTAGTTTTCATTATGTTGTCAAAAATCACCACATTTACACAATTGTCTGTAATTTGACTGAAAAATTATGGTGCTGCGTCAATAGGCCATGAAGAAATGGTTCTATTAGTAAAACACTTCTTTACAAATTGAATTATTATATCATCACTTATTATAGAAAAAATAAAGAAAGGAACTCTTAATGAAAACATGACAAAATACTTCCAGAAGTGTTATTTTATTTTTATTGTTGCTAGCTGGGTAATTACTTCTATCATAAGAGTAATGACAATCTCTCCTGAGTTTCAGGGATCTATAATATCATCTGTTTGTACACAGTTTTGAAGACTGTGTGATTGCCACTAAACCCAAGAGATGTGTTGTTCCTTTTTTTTTCCTCAACAATCTCTCTCCCTTGGCCCTTGGGAGAAATTCACATGATCATGAGAGTATAGTAATCTTAGGTTTTTCTGTATCATGGTCTTCAGAGAGAATATTAAAGGCAATTGATTTAAAAAATCATTCAGAGTGAGATAGTTTTAGCAATCCAATTTCCCAGTGCATAAAAATGCCTTTGCTTTAAAAAATATCCATATTAATGTAAACTCTGGGCATTATAGTCATTGCACAATGATGCCACACTACAGTGGAAACAGGGTGATGTGTCTGTGTTTGCCTTCACTCATTTTTTTAGTAAAGGCATAATCTTCCTTTCTGAATTATTGATAGAGGCAGCTGCCCTCATAGAATTGAATATGTGTGTGTATGTGTGTGTGTGAATGTTTGCCTTGAGTGTGTCAGAGAAAATGATCTGAACAACTTGCTATCCTATTTGAAGCCCTCAACAGAAAATTCATTCTTGCCTGTGTGTATCAGTGCCACAGAATGCAGCCAACAATCCTCTTCACATTAGTGTTTGTCTCAAGTAGGGTGCTATCAAAGAACTAGGTTACATATCACATAAATTTGTGATTCCTCAAGTAAAAATTCTCACAATTAGGGAAAACAAGAACTTAGAGTACATATTATGAGGTTTTACTGTGATGTACAATCATTAAAAATGAAAGTTAGTAGTAAAGTGACATTTTTTCCTAAAACATATTTTTATCTCTCAAAATGTAATGAAAGTACCACTTCTACCATAGACAGTGTGGACTTTGTGTTAATGATTGCATTTGTGTGGTTTCAAGGTTTCTTTTCTCTTCTTCTTAACTTTACAGATCTTTTGCTTGTCTATGTTTCCTATTTTGGTTTCATGGGTTATCTTTGTGTTCAAATGTGTGCATCTCAGCATCTATATATGTTTCTTATGATTTTGTTGTTTTTTCTTGTTGGTTTGTGTATTTTGTTTTATTCTGGTTTATTTGTTTTTATTTATCTTATTTTACTTTATTATTATTATTGTGTTTATTATTATTGTCCATATTAGTTTAGGTACTTATTTGTATTCTAATGAGAGAAAAAAGAGTGTGAATTTGAGTGGGTGGTAAAGAGGAAAGGAATGTGGACAAAATATTTCCAACTGAAACAAAATGAAAGCATGTAACATGGGCTCATGTGCTAATAGGTTCTTCTGTACATCTGCAGCTGTCATGTCGAAGGAGGATTTCTCACAGTTAGAAACAGGGGCCCAAAGTGAGATCCAACTGATTCCATCTTAGGTTTTCTTTGTATTGTTAAGACAGGGTTCAGCAGTCCACGCTGGCCTCAAACTCACAGTGATTCTCATACCTCACTTTCCCAAGTGATGGAATTATAAGCCTATGTCACCAACACTGACCATAATTTCCTCGTATTATTTAATTTACTTAGTATTGTATCTTTGGGTGTTTGGATAAACAGGTTGAAAAAAATGCTTCTCATACTCTGAGAATCTTGGGAGAGAAGATACCTTGAAAGACTAAATCTTCTAATATAGCATCACAATTATGTAAGTGAAATAAATATTTATTTCAACAGAGGAACTGGGGAAAAGCAATGAATAGAGTTGAAGTTTCAGCAGGAATGTTAGAGAACGACTGACCAAGGGTACAAATTTTTTAGTTGGACAACAAAGATATGAAGAAGATCCATTTGGAATACTGAGCGATGCTCAGGAAACTGGTATGATGCTCAGGAAACTGGTATAGGTATACTATCTGTATCATAAGAGAAGTGCATTGAAAATAAAGATAGACAGGTAATAAGAAAATTATAATAGGCTTTAAATGAAATGCCAGGAACTCTCTTCCAGTTTCAATGAACGAAAGCTGGTATTTGGGAGGTGGGGTTTAGTTATCACTTACTAAGTTAGAAATCTAATCCTACTGCAGTAAGTCAAACTTAGAGGACTGAATTTTCATGAAATTCCAAATGAAGAGATCAGTATAGTGCTTGTTTAAGGATGATGAGAACATAAACAGTCTGTAAACACAAGACAGGCTTTGAGGATGAAGGTGACAAGATTCTGTGAGTGGATCCAGCAGCAGAGTAAGGAGAGACAAACAAAATAATGCCTGTTTTTTTTTTTTTTTTAATTTAATATGTGTGGAAGGAGAGATATATTTTTGAGCAAAGTTGTTCTAGTTACATGCTGAAAATGATCTATCACCTTGGTCTAAGTAACATTTTAAAAACAAAACAAAACAAACAAATTGGAGTGTAGATGATTGTCCCAGTCCCAATTTTAAGATTCTTACAGATCTTGCTTATTTTTAATTAGGTTGAGTGTTAGCTGTCTTATTACTGAGACCATATTTCTGACAGAGCAATTTAAAAAGTGTTTATTTTAGCTTAGTGTTCAGGTGACATAGTCTGTCACCTTGGGAAAACACAGCAGCAGCAGCAGGAGGAGTTTGGCTAAGAGTCATCAATAAGAAGCCATGGGAGATGAATGTAAGTGTTCAGTTTCTTCCTTCTCATTCAGTATGTGACCTTGGTCTTTGAAGAGACACTACCCACATTTAGGATAGGCTTTTCTATCTCAATTAAACTAATCTAAATAATCTAAAAGGCACATGGAGAAGATTGTCTTCTTAGTAATTCTAGCTACACCTGTCAACTAGAAAATAAGACATTGAAAGTTGTTTAATTTTATATCATTGGCTGTAAGCATTCCTAAAATATTCTATATACACGTTTGATAAGAAGATATATTTCAGATACTTTTCTGCTTCTGTTTTTAATAAAAGTTCATCAACAGTTTCTTTTGAGGTGTATACATTCTTAACTTGAGGAAAATTTCCATTGGAAGAAGCATTTTCAGGGTCATGTCTGTAAAATATTTTCCTATTCCAAATCCATGTTGTTTCCTGTGTTGTCTTCTAGTATTCTTGTAAAGTAAGTTTCACATTTGTAAGTGTGATTTGTTTATAGGTGTGTTTAAAATTGTGTGAAATTTTAATATAAACTGTTACAATATTTTGAATATGTATTAATTACATCACTACTGTGTTTTAAATATCTTTTCAGTGAATTGTTAGACAATTTTTTAGAAACCCAGAGCCTTTTAGTGAACTCAATGTACAATCTGAACTATTTCCTAGTCTTTGGACTGATAAAGCATTTGAACTATAACCAAGAGCTTCCTTCATAAAAGGTCTTGAAGTCAGGCAATGAGAGTGTCCTAACATTTTCTTTGTTTCATGACTTTGGGGAGGCAGTCTTCCTGGATCCGTTGTATTTCCATATGAATTTGGAATCAGGTGCATATCCCTACAAAAAGTATTTTGGAAAAATTGCTACAAGGAGCTTATATAAGATTAAATAATTTTGATAAGCCCACTTCTTCTATGTTACTTGTGTCAACAGGGACCAAGCACTGCCTGGATGCCTGGCACTCATTGTTCCACAGAGACACACATCACACAGGTTAGCTGTTACCAGCCCCGTTCCCCTAAAGCCACATTTTTCTCTTTCTTAAATTTTAAGTAATCTGAGAATGAATATCTCAGAATCAAGGAAAATAAGAATTTTATATCAGTACTTTATTTTTCATAACCGTTAACAATTGTTTTCAAGTAATTACAAAGCATTCAATTAATGAGGATGTCCTTTTGCTATGCCTGCTACTCATATTTCCAAGATTAGAAGTGGGATATCCATATAATTTTTTTTAAATGATTGACTTTATGTGTGTTGGCACCCTGATTTGGAGTATAATTTTTCTAACATATTTTACACTTGTGGGCTTTCTGAATTGATAACATGAAAATTAGAACAATAATTATTTACTTCCTTGGCTTATGTAGAACACCAGTTACTGCATGAAATGGGCAATCATAGCATTTATTGAAACCCAACATGAAAAACTAATATGCTTTCTCTTATCCCCATAAAACTTCCATACAGGCAGGCATTTGATAGATTACTCTTCTGGATTGAGACTGAGGGAGATAAACAACTTACTGAATGTTATACAACTATTAAGTGATAGTGTTGTTCAAATCCAGATCTCCCTGAAATGGGGGATGGTACATGTTCCATGTTTTAACACTGTTTGCATTGTTTGTTCTTTTGATGGATAATTCTTACAGAGTTTAGAAGGTATGTTCAATCTTTTTATATTGTGATACAATGCTGCCATATACAAAGTTTACAAAGATCATGCAACCTAGCCCCTAACTACATCCAAAACATTTATCTTTGTACCCATAGATAAGTGTAGTCCTCACTCACATTCAACAGGAAAACTTCTTGTTGCAATAGACCACTACAGAAGACTACAACCAATCAAAATGCAGAGTTGTGCATTCCAACGGATACACATAAGAGTCAGGAAACATTACTGAAGAGGAGGTAAAAATAGTGCAAGAGCCAGAGGATCAGAGAGTTGATGGGGGAATGTCTTTTTGTATGCTGTGAAAATATGCTGCTCTGATTGGTTGATAAATAAAGCTGTTTGGCCAATTGTGAGGCAGAATAGGATTTGGCAGGACATTCTCACTAGAGAGGAGGAAGTTAAAAGGCAGAACAGGAGGACACTGCTAGCTGCTGCCATGAGAAGCAAGATGTAAAGATACTGATAAGCCACGAGCCACATGGCAAAGTATAGATTTATAGAAATGGGTTAATTTGAGTTGTAAGATCTAGCTAGCAAGAAGCCTGAGCCAATAGGCCAAACAGTTCATAATTAATACAAGCCTCTGTGTGTTCATTTGGGTCTGAGTGGCTGCAAGGATGTGAGAGCTGGGTAGGCACAAGAAAACTTCTAGTTACAGGGAGCTTTCTGTAAGACTGTTTTCTAGGAATGTTAGAAGCTTCCCCATAAAGTCTCACCAACATAACCACTTAAACATGAACTGAACAAGAACAACAATAGTCTTGACAAAGTGGATGGAAGAAAACCTACAAAGGCTTAACCCTACCCAAAGAACTGTAGCCAGCTTTAAAAAATGCTGATAGTAATGCATTCCCTAGGGTGGGATACCTTGCTCAATCTTGACATGGGGTGGGGTAGTTGATCTTGCCTCAACTTAGTATGCTACACTTGGTTGACTCCCCAAGGAAGGTCTTACCCTCTCTGAGGAGTTGATGAGGGGTGGTGTGGTAGGAGGGGGGGATGGGAGGAGGGGGGATGAGAGGAGGGGAGGGAGGGATGGGGTTTGGGGGAGGGGAAGGATGGGGGAGGGGAGGGATGGGGAACTGTGGCTGGTATGTAAAATAAAACAGTCCTTTTGAAATAAAACTAAAAAATGAGTGCTGACAGTGGGAGAAATGGCCTTCCCCAGGAAAGAACACAACAATTGCTTGTCCAGTACTGGGTGCTCTGAGGATGTGCATGTAAGTGGCATTGGTCAGACTAAGATTATGTTTGTGAAGATATGTATATTTGCATGTAAATGTACGCATGTGGCAGCTGTGAAGGAAGGGAGATGCCAAGAGTTTGTGGGGGAACCAAAGGAAAGTGTCAGGGAAGATCTGGAGAGAAAAAAGGGAGGGAAGCATTGATGTAATTGTATTATAATCTCAAACACAAAAGAAAGGACGAAGTGGACAAAAAGCACCCAAGCAAGCAAGCTACAACAACACCCAAAAAGCAAAGAAATCCACTTATGTTTTAGGTAAGCTTATTATTTTGCATTATACCTTAGTCAAGACTCTTTTTAGAGCATGCAGCCCACAGCCATGCATTTTCCATGTCTATCAGGCCCTGTTTCAGGCCTCATGAAGAACTAGAGTTAAGAGAGAGGAAAGATGTGTGTGCTTCAAATCAGAGCCTACATGCTTTGTCACCTTACCTGTAATCGAATCTCTTGAACACTCCAGTGCATTTTGTCCCTTTAATCAAAGAGCATATGTGAAGTCTAAATGAAACAGGACACTTCCATATGCCTTATATTCTGAAAATTAATGAATTTTGTAAACATACCTCTTTAACTCCCATAAACCACTGCAACCCTTCTTTTATCACAAAATCTACAGGATAACCTACAGTAGAGACATAACTGGAGCTGTATATGTTCCATACCATGGTAAGACTTCACCAAATATAGCAATAACCTTGACATTATGGTCTGTCCACAAACAAGAAACAAGTTATTATTTCTTTAATGTAAGTCATGCTGACTCTTGCATTTACATGTAAACTCGAATATGCTCTAGATTCTTGTTTACTTGGTATTGTTGTCTGACTTTTCAAAGGGATATGCAAAAATGCAAAAAACATTTGCCCCAGATAGGTCACATCCCACAGCAGAGAACAGATTGAAGACTCAAGAAATGAATCTACCTAAGGCTAGTTTAGTGAACCCATGACTTTTTAAAAGTTATTTGCAGGAGAATTAGTAAGGGCTTACTTACAAGCACATGGATGACTTGAAGTAGCCCTATGCCCCAAATATGCCCTTGGCATGCAGGATGACTTAGGAAAGCTATATCTATGGAACTCCTGTAAAACATACAGGCAGTATGCTGGTCTGCGACTCACTTATTCCCATCAGTTGATATTGGTGGCCTCAAGATACATTATCAGTTTCATCTTTCTGAGACGAATAAATTTTCTTTACTTCCCAATCTTTATGAGCCTCTCTTCTCACCAAATGCTTCAATTTGGAGGGAACTGATGAATAATGGGCTCTCTTTGCTCAGCTTTTTAGGTATCTTTCTTGAAGCATTTAATTTTTAGTTCTAAGATAATAGTTATGATACTCACACATATAGGTACTTTGTGGCAAATATAAACAGAAAATAACTAATGTCTAAACTCAACACTAAAACAAACATTATCCATCAGGCTACTGACTAGAGAGCTACATCCCTTTGACCTGTACCACTGTCCATGTGTCTGGTTCTCTGCAGTGATAGAGGAGAGAGAATGCAGAGAAGAGAAGATGATGCTGATATGCATGAGCTATTAGACTGACTGAGAAACGATTATCTGATTTTGGAATACATTTAACATTTCAAGATATTTAAATAATAAAAAATTATCATAAATCTTTTCACCCTTTCTGATTTTCTATAAACATAATTAGGTATTCCATTTTTCTTCTATTTTTGATTTGCCCATGAGATTTTGAAAAGAGTTTGAATTTGTGATTAAATCAGTTCAGTGTTCACAGTACAAAATATGGGTCAGCAATCTCAGAAGAATGGTTATTAAACTATTTTAATTTCAGCTTAATTGCTAATACAAGGTAGAGAAACTTGGAGAGATGAGTTGTCTTATGAGTCTATCAAATTGGAAAAATGGAGAATTGAAAATCAAATGATATGCAAATTTGACAATGTATAGATAACAGAACAGATTAAAATAAAAGGATAGTATTTGAATTTTCTCTGATACAAAAGTTTTAGAAACTCACAACAGAAATGACTTAGGAGGGAGCAAAAAGCACTTCATTAGTCGTGGTAGTGTTTAATCCTAGAACAAGAGGCTAAACTAACTTCCTGCTAAAGGTATCTGTCACAGTGTAAACTGAACGGTTGTGTTTCAATACTAGAATGTTCATTGACATCCATGCAGCATGGAACTTAAAAAAAGAAAGCATTAAGAATGCAATGAGGGAAAAGAGTTTCACGACACAAATTGCTCTGAGGCTAGAGATCAAGAAGTCTAGAAGAAACTCCTTTGAAACTACAAATGGCTGCCAACAATTCATTGCAAACACATCCTCTCTTTGTATGTAAGACTCATCCTCTTAAAATGTGCATTCCATAAAAATAGAAAGAAAATTATCACCTTTCCTCATCTTGGAACATGTGATAAGAGATGATAAAACCTGAAAATGCTTTCTTAGAGAAGTCCATGAACCATGATTTTAAAATTATATGACTTGATTGACTATGTAAGTTCTTTGACCAGATGTGCCTGAGTATCCTCTGCAATTCTCCACTTCAATGCGTCTGTTCTGGCATATGCCATTATAAGAATAACATGATAAAACAGTCAAGTATGGTTTTCTCAAGCCATAAAGATAGGGAAAGAGACATGTTTCTCCTATATGCACACGTATACTATGTCTCCTGCCTAGTCTTTATTATGTGAATAAATCATAATTGGCTAAATTAGTGTATTGATCACATTGTAGTAATTTGACACTACCATTTTTCAGGAGAAAATGTTCTTCTTCCACCTAGCTAAGATTAATTACCACTAGGGACAAAATAACTCCTGATTGGTTAGAGAAAAGGCTCAATGGGAGTTTTCATTGAATTGAATTCTCACACTAACTAAGCTTAAGCCCTTTTGTTACAAATGATGTTTAAAAACTATATTTTGTCTATCATCCTTTGTCTTTGTTCTTTCCAAGATTCATTTTGATAGGTTAAACCCTATCTTACTCTGTAAAGGCTCACACTCAGTGACCTGTGTGCTACTGCAAGGCAATCTTTTCCTCTTGCCCTTCATTCACTAGTTCTTTGCAGTTGACAGTACCTGCAGCATGCTCTTCCTGAGTGTACTATTGTGAGTGTGTCTCTTTCCATCCTGCCTGAGGCCCTAGAACGCCATTCATGCGGATCTCTCACTGTATTTAACACAGCACTGTGAGGGAGGGAGAGAATAAATGAATTTACTGTTACATTCCATTATTCAAATACTGAAAGTTTAGCATTTAGGAAAACTGTTCTTTTAGTGTGACATTACACTGCTGTAATTGTCACTACTCTTTGTTTGATTTTTTTTTTTTTTGGGGGAATTTTATGTATGAGTGCTATTTGAAACAACTTTATTTAATTGTTTGGGTATTTTCTCTTTTCTTTCTTTCTTTCTTTCTTTCTTTCTTTTTTTTTTTTTTTGGAAGAAATAAGAATTCCATAGATTTG
This sequence comes from Onychomys torridus, assembly GCF_903995425.1. Lineage (NCBI taxonomy): Eukaryota > Metazoa > Chordata > Mammalia > Rodentia > Cricetidae > Onychomys > Onychomys torridus. The sequence goes on along the minus strand of NC_050461.1, from coordinate 20,025,262 downwards.
CTAAAGAACCAGGGCTAATGCTAGGAGGGTTGCATTCTGAAAACTGACAGTGAGACCCCATTGCTGAGGACAATATTCACACAGCTCATTAAATGTAGTGATGTTGAACTAGTGCCTTCATGGAGCCTTCACTCCTGTACCCTAGACTCTTTGGCATGGGAAAATACTCTGCAGGGTACAGAAAGAATCCTGGACACCAACCCGACCACAAAATCCTCCCTCCCCCCTGCAATTTGTCCTGCTTGCATGATGGGCTGGGGCAATGGTGAGGTCTTACTTGTGGGAGGAGCCAACCGATGTCTGGTTCAACTTGAGATCCATTCCTATGCTCTACATTGCCTTGATGGCCAGAAAGAGGAGACTGGATGGCCAAGAGACCTAGGGGTAGAATCAAACATGACTGGCAAAAAACCAAAACAAAGAAATCAATGAAATGGTTCCTACTGATATTCTGCTATACTTCTAAAAGAAGAGGCTTCCTCTGGCATCAGATGGAAACAGATGCAAAGACCCACAGCCAGACATAATGTGGAGAGAGAGTCTATACTGTAGGTCTCTTTGGGGTCCCTCCCCTCACAGATCTGAGAACCCCACCAAAGAAGGGGAAGAAAAATTGTAGGAGTCAGAGGGGATGGAGGACACCAGGAGAACGTGCCCACCAAATCAACCAAGCAGGACCCACATGGGCTCACAGCAAGCACAGGGTCTGCATGGGCTTGCTCCAGGTCCTCTGTGTATGCCGTTGCTGTTAGCTTGGTCTTTTTCTGGGACTCCTAACAGTGGGAGCAGGTGGGTCTCTGACTCTTTTGCCTGCTCTTGGAACTCTTTTCCTCCTATTGGGTCACCTTTTCCAGTCTTGGTATGTGGGTTTTTACCATGTCTTTTTGTATCTTGTTTTGTCCTGTTGGGTTGCTGTCTTTGCAGGCCTGCTCTTTCCCGAAAGGAAACAGAGTGGGTGCAGGAAGTAGATCTGGGGGAGAGGGATAGAGTGGAGGGAGGGAAACTGTGATTGGGTTGTATTGAATGAGAGAAGAATCTATTTTCTTTCTTTTTTATTAAAAATTTATTTATTTTATATCTCGGTCTCAGTTTCCCCTCCCTTCTATACTTCCAACCCCTCCCCACCACCCCACTCTTTGTTCCCATGCCCCAATCCATTTCTCCTCTGTTTATGTTTAGGAAAGGTCAGGTCTTTTATGAGTATCGACAAAACGTGGCATAACAAGTTGCAGTAAGATTAAGCACCTCCCCATGCATTAAGACTGAGCAAGGTGATCCAGTATGAGGAGTAGGCTCTCAAAAGCCAGTAAAATAGTTAGAGACAGGCCCTGTTCCCACTGTTAGGAGTCCCCAAGAGGACCAATCTACACAATTGTAACAAATATGCAGTGTTTAGGTTAGTCCCATGCATGCTCCCTGGCTATTGGTTCACTCTCTGTGAGCCCCTATGAGCCCAGATTAGTTGATTTCAAGGGTTTTCTTGTGGTGTCCTTGACCCCTCTGGCTCCTACAATCCTTTCTCCTCCTCTTCTGCAGGATTCTCAGAACTCAGCCTAATGTTTGGCTGTGGATCTCTGCCTCTGTTTCCATCAATTGCTGGGTGAAGCCTCTCTGATGACAATTGGACTAGGCACTAATCTGGTCACAGGAGATGGCTAGTTCAGAATCTATTTTCAGTAAAAAAAAGTAAAAATGAACCAACAAAACAAACAAAACACTTGAATCCAATAAAACTCATTTAGATATCTAAATGATTTAATTAATGATTTTAACATAGATACTAGATTTGGCAGAGTGTGGAGTAAAATATCTTAGACTATGCATAAATTATATACAGCACTTTGTAGTAAGGAATTTGGACTTGCTTGCAGAGTTTGTCTTTGACTTAAGCTCCTATAAAATAGTCTAACAACCTAGAATTTCCCAAGTGACAGGAACATCTTCCTCAATCACTCCATACCTGTAAAACTAATCTAAATAAATGATTCAGGGATGACCAGACATAATCATTAATGTTTGTGTGATAGTCTTTCCTGAGAGACCAAACATGTAATTAGTGTTTTGGAGTAGTGTTCAGCCATGCTCAGCCTTATGGACATGTGTTAGAGATTTACCGTAACACCATCAACATGGATCAATCATCTTGTCTGTACAATGTAAGGTCAACAAAAATTTTCAACATCCGGTTTTATAAAGCTGAGTATCTGGAATTATAAAGATGCAGTTTTTTTTTTTCATTTTTTTTTCTACTGCTCCTTACTCATAACTTTTATTTATCACATGGCTTTGCTTTGTGGTATAACTATGGATATCTGTTCATCTCGCTAAATAGTTAGCTTTTAAAATAAATAACAGTTTCATATTAATTCATATACTACATGCTCAGCTGAAAATAGTGGTCAATAAATGCTTATATAGTGAATTAGTGAGTGTCTGGAATATAGCAATTTTAACCAAATTTACTCAATTGACATTTTCAGCAGCCTATTATGTTGTGATTTTGTGGGTTTCATTACTATGTGAACTTTCCTCAATAACTATAAATATTTGATTCAGTGACTACAGAATATTCCTATGAGGCTAACAGGCATTACATTTTAATTAAGAAAAGAGAGAGATTTGGGAGACAGAATAATTACAAATATATTGAGCTCTGTTATTTCATTTTGTAGTCTCAAGAAAATTACTCATTTAAGTTTTTATTTCTTCATTATGAAATAGAGAACATACTTTCTACTGCTATATCATGCCATTATTTAAATGAGTGATAGATATTAATACATCATCTCACTTTCTCCAGATTTGTAAGTGGCTAAGCAGAACATATATCAGTAAACATATATTTTGAGTATATGTGTACGCATTTTTAAATACTTAACACATACAAATTTATAGAATTATTTATATTTTTCAGTGCTATATGTATTATAGCGAGGTAGACAATAGCTAGCAAAGTATTTATTAGTTCAAATCAACAGTGATTAAATATATCACCATTCCTGATGATTTTGTCCAAGTTATGATATATGATGGGCCCTTTTCTAAGCAATATACATGTGACCAAAATCTCATTCATAAAATGCTTAAATTTGATTCAGCTATGAGTCACAGTTGCACCATTATAATTGGAAATCTCTGATACACAGACAAGTTTTCTATTTTTATGGAGTATAATAGCAACTTGTTTATTAATTTGCTCACTTTGTCATCTACTTATTTATTGAACAAAAAGCACATAGGGCATCCACTGTGCCTCAGGTGCAATGTTAGGTACTGGGGTTACAAAGATGAATTAGGTTGACCTTTAACTCAGGAAATGCTCAGCCAGTGGTCCAAGCTGCTGACTTTTTGAGAGCTTAGTTGCATCAATAACAGCTTGCACGTAAAAGTGGACTTTTTTCAGATTGTGCAACACCTTGTGAGGATCTTTAGAAAGAAAGACTGAGAAAAGCTAACAAGGTTGAGCTCCATTGGAAGACCTAGTGTCAAACTCTTTATAAAGTTTCTGGCATCTTTTTTTTTAAATCAGTATTAATTATGGTGATTGTTTCTTAAGCAGCCCGAGATAAACAAAGTTTAATTTTTATATATGTGTGGTTCATGAGACTGGGTTTCTAAAGGAGTTTAGTGCAATCTGGTGAATGCAACTGATTAACAGCTGATTTGGAGCTGGAGTGTGGGTTACACGGCGTGGTGCTTTTCATGGGAATGGCCCAACATAAGTGCAGTGGAGAATCTGGGTACAGCAGAGGCTATTTCAGAGGCAAAAAATGATACAGCAAACCATCTCTTCTCTCTGCCGAGGGCTTGCTTTTTCACTAATTCAAAAGAAAATGATATCTATCAGAAAGATGAATGCTGGATTTTAGTAGCAATAGGGTTTTTTTTATGCTATCTTGTGAAGATTTATGGATTCCAGGATCTAAGCCATATCAAACTATTTGATAAAATTTCTTTCATTAATTTATTATCTCATATGCATTTGCTAATTAATTTTAACTACCCTACTTATGCTAATTTCACAGTGTTTAAAAATATTATTCTTCAAGTTAAAATTATTTTTATAATTAAAAGTTTTTGATAATTATATATTAGTTTTAACTCTCCAAAACGAAGTACATACATCTTGAGAGTTTGAAAAATATTTTAAAATTATGTATAAGGGTTTTCTTAATTCATACCTAAATGGCCATGAAGACAAATGTTTGCAAATAAAAACACATTGTAAAATTACACACACACACACAAATTACAAAGGAGAGCTAAGGAAATCAGACTTTTAGAAAACTTCATTAAAGTTTTCAATTTGTTACCCAAACTTGCACCTATCTGTTATACTAACGAGGATATCCTAGCAAGTACATATTAATAACATTTAATAGATTGTAAATATGTTTTCATAAAGTGATGATCAAAGAAGATAAATCTTCTTATCTAACTTAATGTGTACTATGGAAATGTAAATGGCCTTGTTTTGGATTAGAAAATGCCGACAGAAAACTTGATCTGGTGAAGAGACAGTGAAGTGCCCATTGAGATACTATTGGGAACAGAGAGACTGGATTGGAATTCTCTAAGAATTCGTGTCTATATTCTGCATAAGGAGAAATAATGAACATGCCTACTACGGGGCCAGACAGGTGGCTATATGACATTCCTCCAAGAAATGGAGCAAAAATATGTGACCTACTTGAGTCTGTCAATTCAATTTCTGTAAAAGATCTTCTAATGTGCAGTATTTTAGATATGTCAAGAATTCTTAGAGAATTCAAGTCTAGCCTCTTTGGGGAGATTCTAGTTCTAAGTACATCTGCATGCCTCCAGGTGATTGAAATGTCTCCTGCTGCTGCAATTTTTTCTGATAAGAGGTGATAAAGTGAATAGAAATGCAGTGGCTATTCACGAAGACATGGAGAGTAGCAGAGGAATGGCGCATGCTCTGAGCCCAGTGCAGAGCGTGAGTCAGCAGGGTGCTTTCAGCAGAGGTGCCTCTAATTTCCCTGTGGAAATGGACAGAGAGCCAGTAAAGTGCCAACTAGGATGCTACTGGGAATACTGAGGCCTCTAGCCCTTACTTCTCTGCTCATAAAGAGCTTTGGCCTCCCATTTTCCCATGCAATTTTAATAGCTGAAGAGAGGTAGAATCCAAGCATCTTAGGGGCAGGCCAAGCCAACCTTCCTCAGCAGATCATGATCATTCGAAGAGACTTCCAGCTAAGGGGGCACTTGAAAGGTGATTGTATGTTTGTTTCCATGGAAATAATTTTAAGGCAGGCTGGAATAAGCTATTGGAATCAAGAACAGATAATTATCCATTAATATCTTTCTGAAATTGAGATGCATTAAAAGTAGAATGATTTTAACAAAGACCCTATAAAATACTGGAATGTGCCTGAAATTGTAGATTATGATTATTTGTATCTATAGCAAACATACTGGAGTCTACTGAACTTGATGTCTCAATGCTTAAATGTTCAAAATTTAGCATGTGTCCATGGCCCAGTGCATAGTTCTATTAAGCCCATCCTCTCATGATAGCTGGGCAGTCTGGAGCAAAAAGGAACCCTCTTCTCACCCTTGGATAGTTTACATGATTTATATCACTATGGCAAGTCAGGGCAAAGTGTCTATTCCCTTCCTCATAGTTACTTACTATAGACATGGAGTAACACAAAGCAAGGTCACCAGCTCTGCGGGCTTACCCTGAAAGAGGAGGTGTGGAAAAAAAAAAGTCACATTTTTCAAGGGACCAAATACATTTTTCATTTTCATGACAAGGTTTCCTGGAAATAAATCAGCACTGTGAGACAAGGCAACAAAGCCAAGTGCAACTAAAGATGAATGCAGTGCCGCAGTGGCACAGAGGCATCGACCTTGTATCTGGACAAGATGTACTCGTTCTTCGGCCTGCCCTTCAGAGAGCCCCTTATCATAGAGACAAAACAGCCAGAGGTGTCTCTGCTCATGCTTTTGGGCTGCTGCTTCATTGTTGCTTCATAGATGCAGAAGTTGACTCTGGTTAAGAGAGCCCAGGTTCAGAGAATGCAAGAGCCAATGTTTGAACATTGGGTTGAAAGATAAGGGGCAGAGTCATACTTCCTGTCTTAGTGACCTGGCTTTGTTCTACTCCATGTCAACAGGAAGTAGCCCTAAGAAAGTAAGGTGAAGAAAAGTCAAACTGTTATTAAATTCCAATCCTAGCTCTAAGCTTGTATAGCTCAGATTGCCAAAGGGAATACATGGAGGTTATCCTGCTCATGGCAGTATTGAATACCCAAGCAGGGCATTTTAATAACCTTATTTCTTTTGTATCATCCAGTATGGTGGAAAGGCTGAAAAGAAAGGAAGTATTGGTGGCAACTTATCTATGCTTAGGAATATATGGCAGTTAGAGATATTGCCATTAGTTACTCCATAATAGAATTTCCACATTCTTTTTTAAACCAATGTAGGAGAAAAATGAGTCAGATAGTCTCTCTCAAGCTTCTTGTTCCCAAACTCAGTTGATTTATGCTGCATTTTCAATATATTTTGCTCTTGGTAATTAGGAAAACATAAACATATCAATTCTGTAACTTACCCACACTGAGAAATTCTGCAGTGTTTTGAACTTAATATTGAATTAAGTGGTATAGAATAATACTTTTTTACAAAAGTTATTCCAAGGTCAATCTGTTATTGTGAAAACACCAGCTTTCCAAACTCCCCAAAGGTGTGATAAAAACAATGGTGGGATTTCCGAATGAATGGACTGTAAGGCATCAGCACTTTTCATAGTAAACTGGGCTTAATTTGAGACAAAGATGTTTCTTGTGGAGAGGCTTAGCACTTATACTAAGCTATGCTAATGGATTTATAGCTATGTTAATCTTGAGGTTGAGCTCTGAATTTAGTCATTTGAAAATAAACGCTCTCTAGGGAGATCATCATCAAGAAATAACTGAGCAATTGTTTAAAATTGAAGGCTGTTTTCGGCCCTCTGAGTTAATGAGGCAAATTGTGTTATGGTCAATCTGACAACTGCAGGTTATTACCTATCTACCTGTTGATGTGTCTTAATGAATGTGTAATATCCTGAGAAATGGGAACTTTCTAATTAATGAATTTACCTGAAATCATGAGTGTAACAAGAAAAGTCACAAAAGCTTAGAATTTCAGATCAATTTTTCTATAAATTAAATATATAATATTGTCTCATTTTTTATTTTATATTGTATAGTTGCAGCTATCTTGACAGAATGAATTCTATCTGATAATTTCTGATACTATAACTTTAACACTCACTAGTTTAGATGATCTTTTTTTGTGGGAGAGGCAGATTTCGAGAAAGGTTTCTCTGTGTAGCTTTGGTACCTGTCCTGGATTTCGCTCTGTAGACCAGGCTGGCCTTGGACTCACAGAGATATGCCTGTCTCTGCCTTCCAAGTGCTGGGATTAAAGGCATGCGCCACCACCACCCGACAGTTTAAAGGATCTTAACAGTAAGTTCACATAAACTCTGCGATTTTAATTATGTATTACATTTGGAAGTTATTTCCCTTGATACAAAAATACTTTCTTGTATTGAGTATCTTTCCTTCTTCTAGACAAAGCTCTTATTATTTTTGTTTTCCAGATTGAGACTATCATCTCATTTTATTGTAATTTGGATCACAGAATTGTCTTTAAGTTTCTGTTGCAATTGTATCCTATACATTTATTTTTCTAAAACTCTTAGTTCCATCTCTTAGATAGTTCTTACATTTTTTTTTTCATTTTAAATAATAAGATAAATATCTGAAAGTCCAGTTAGACGGTATTTACTAAGAGATGGATGCCACGCTGAATAGGGAACCTAGACCCTTACCAACAGTGATATATGGAATAGGAGAAAGTATGTGTACATCAAAAATATGATAAGGGTTAATATCTAAAAAGTAAGCAATACAAAGAACAGCAACAAAATAAATAATTAAATAGAAAGATGGATATTTTTCAAATCAAAGAATACAAATTCCTATCAGGTTTATAGGATAATACTGAATACCTACTTTCTAACTCAGTGAAAGGAGTATTAAATAACACAGCAATATATAAACTCATACCTGTCAGGAAGAATAAAAGTTTACCAATGATATGTAGAAAAGTAAACAAACATGGCAATAAAATTAGTATGACCATTATGGAAATTAATATAGAAGGACCTCAAAATTAAATATAGTACTGCCATATACTTCAGAAAGTGCCATATAGTTTGGAATATATTAAAAATAAAGTTAATTTTTTCTCAAAGAGGTTGAGCTGGCTAGTTTTATATCTGAGCTAGTGAATGAAAATATGCAGTGGTCATGTGTAATGTTTTCCTTTTTTAGCTTTATTCACTGAGATCTGGATCATCTATCTAGATTCCCCCAGGGCTTTTAAGTTTCTTCCTTCATATAATGTGTGAAATATGTCAGAAATATTTTACCTAAGTCTATTTTAATTCTATTTTATTGTTATAAGCTGATCAGCCATGCAAACTTTAGAGTTGTCTGTTTTCATTGAATATACCAACACATTAGTGTATCATAAAAAAGTTACAAAGAAATATGATTTTTCCCTCTCTTTTACTTTCATCATGGAGAAGTAATAGTTTGAACAGAGAAAAGACAAGAAAAATTTCACTGCTTTGGGCTTAGTGCAGTGATTGGAATGGAAAGCCATATAAAATCCATAAGGATATGGCTTTCTAAGAAAAGCAGAGTTTGTGAAGACTCTTTACATGATGGGATATTTAAGTAGATCTCCGGGGGGTCCAGATGTGAAAGCAAACCACTGGAGTTCAGCACTTAGCTGGAAATTGCTTTCTGTCATCCAAGTTGGAACTAATCAGAAGTCAGGCATGAAGGATTAAGGCAAAATGCTTTAGGTATGTCCTTGACTTCCAAAGTTTGGAACTTTTTCCTCCTTTTGTGGCCCAGGACAGCACTCTTCACAATATACAGATCTAAAGGGTTCCTATGAGAATTCATTTTAAGAAGTCAGAGAACCGAATGTATTCACTACAAAATCTTCACTTCTGGTTTTACAGGACCGCAGCATAGAGTGCAACCCTGGTACTTCTTCATCTGGAGAATCAAGCTCTGAAAAGACATTCAGGAACATTTAGTCCCATACTGTCATTTGACTGAAAAAAGGATGAGATCTCCAAAAGGAAATTAACAGTGTTTGCTCCTTGTTCTTATCCCTGTGTCCATTGTCTTTAATCTTAGGCTATAACTATTCAGGTTGTATTATTGCACTGGAGCAAAACCACTAGATATTATGCTGCTGGACTAGGAAGATGCTCAAGCTGACCAAATGTAGAAGCCTTAGCCAAGTAGATAGCTACTCAACTCTCCTATCAAATAGTCATTACAGTGGTGCATTTTAGCTTGAAAACAGTCTTTGTGCTGTTGGCAACTCTGACCAGGTAGATGCCTTTGATTTAATGTAGCCTTTTCCATCAGTTTCTCTGCTTCCTCTAGAACTTTCAGTTTTTAAGATACCATTTTTTTTTTTTTCTGGGAAAGAATGTCACTGTACAGTATAATTGGAAGCTTGAACCTTCTCTAATGAGTGTTGCATGCTATATTTCAAACTTTTCTAAGGAATCAGTTATTAGGAGTGGCCATTTAGGAGAAGCACTTTGTTAACACTTTTTAGCTCATTATCACAACTCTACGAGGCACACATCATTCCTCCAGTGTTACTAATGAGAAGACTGGGGCTTAGAGGTGGGATGTCACTTTCCATGCTTAGCAAAGATTGATAGAACTCTGTTGCCCCTAGAAAATTATGTGTTCTTTGTTCAGGGATCTCTTGGATCCTATTCTATATGATTCAAATAAGACTATTTTTCTTAACAGGTCCAGGTTTCCCACTATTGTACAAAAACATATGGTCCTACCTGAGTCACTGGAGCCTGATGAAGGAGATTGATGTGGATTCTAAATAAGAAAACCACTCTCTTTCGGAATTACCTGGTTATAAGAAACATACAAGTCAGGAAGTTTACTGGATCATTCTCTCTACTGTGTGATACAAGGGAAGAATTGATTCAAGAACGGGACATAAGAAATATAAACTGCTTTTGTTTAGTGAAGAGGCCAGAAAGACTTCACTGATTAAGAGCATCAGATTACATGGATGACTTGAGCACCTCCCCATCTTCTAGCCTCTGAATAAAATGGTCTGTACACACACACACACAAAAAAAAAAAAAAAAAAAGAAGAAGAAGAAGAAGAAGAAGAAGAAGAAGAAGAAGAAGAAGAAAGAAAAACAAAAGAAATATAGGAAAAAAGAAAAAGAGATAACCTTGATAAGAACATTTGAAACCTTGGTGAAAATTTTATTTCTACCCAAGGTTATGATGAGTCATTTTTTTTTTTTAAACAAAATCTTGTATGTTTGATTTTACCAATAAAGCCTTGAGAGACAGATGCTGGGGTGAAAACTTGCTAGCTCAAAGAGACAGAGAAAGCACTGAGCTGACCTTCCTCTGCAGATGGCCCAGAAAAGGCCTTTCTCCTATATCATCTCAAACAAAAACTCCTCAACCCAATGTCCCTTGCCTTCTGCTTCCTGTGTGTCTCTCTATCCATCCTCCTGATTCCTTCTTATTCTCTATGGTTTTTCCTTTCAACTGATTGCTTGCTCTTCCTCTTGACCTGTGGTTGACTTTGTTTAATCCTGTTTATAATACTCAAACAGAAAGCTCTTGGAGAAACAGTGTGTTTTAGGGATGAGCCACACCAAGTGGAACCAGGTTTCTTTTGTTTGTTTGTTTTTTTCAGTAAATGATACAATCTTGAGGTTCACAGTGTGACCAAATACACTACACCACATCACAAAGCTTCAAAACCTAGCTCCTCACAGAGACTCCTGGTGTTTCATTCAAAGTTCTATGTTTGAGTCCTGGGGGAGGGTGGAAGCCAGCCTCTCCTAATGGCTGACAGTACTCTGCAGAAAAGACCTGATTCCACATTTGCATCTGATTTTTTTCACTCATTTTCTCATATTTCTGTGCTCTGTAGCTCAGCCCTGCGGCAAATACTTCATGTTTCTTCTACGGGAAACACTATTTTGTAGTCGTCTTCATGGCTCATTTTCACATCTCTCTGATGCCTCAATTTTCTATGTGTTCTTGCATTTCTCTACCTTTCCAGTATCCATTTGCATTCTCTCATCCCCTTTCTGCCTTAAAATTCTCTCTCAACCATTTTTTGTCAGGCTTTTTTCTTTTTTCTTTTTTTTTTTAATGCTCATCACTTTTTCCTTACCATCACATAGAGGTGTACCATTTCAAGAGAACAGAGATTTTATTTTGTGGTAAATTCTCAACATGTCTTTCATTACACTTAGTACACAGTAATTACTCAACAAAAACTTATGAAAATGACACTCTGCTTTGCTTGAACACCATGTGCTCATATCTGAATCAAGATTTAAATGAGTGTTTCTTCGTAGGGTTATGTTATCCTAGACCATTGCTAAATTCTTTGGAGGTTGCCCTTTTTCCAATGACCAGGACAAATTGTTAATGTTAAAGAGTCTCATGAGGATGGCTGGAGAAGCATTTAAATATAATTGCATATTTATTATTGCTGAAACAGAGGGCTATACTTCATAAGAGAGTCTAAATAGTCTGCTATTAACAACTTCCTGTGTTGCTGGTCACATGTTACTGAAAACAAGTTTTTTAAAATGCATTAACCTCTCCCTTAAATGCAGTTAAGCTACCCATAGCCCAGTGTAGAGCACAGATGTACTGGATATATAACTCTGAAGGCACTGAGGCAGAAGTCCGCAATTCTCCTTCCACAGGGCTTTGAGAAGTAGGTGGGCCCTATGCTTTCATCTAATTTCAAATTAATGAGAAGGAAATTTATTAATAACATGAAATTCAATTGTAACAACTAAAAATTTCATAGAATGTGTTCACACACATAAAATAAGGACCAAAAACATAGTTAACCTTAAGCCATTTATCTTGAAACTATGAAGACTCTTGCCAGGCAGTATTGGTGCATGCCTTTAATCCCAGCACTTGGGAGGCAGAGACAGGCAGATCTGTGAGTTCGAGGCCAGCCTAGTCTACAGAGCAAGATCTAGGACAGCCTCCAAAGCTACACAGAGAGAAACCCTGTCTCGAAAAAAGAACACTTACTGTTTAAACAATGGCATGTGTATGAAATAAAACTACTCTCACTTAATGTAGAAATCTTTGATATGAGGCACACACAAAATAATAAGTGAATTTTGCTAAGTAAATTAATTATGAGTGAGTTTAATTTAACAACCATTTAAAGTACTTCTTATTAATACTGGCTATTTTTGTCCAGTTTATCGGGCTGAACTCAAGTGTAAATTCTCATTGTGCATTTAAAGTTAAGAAATTTATAAACAGGAGGAAAGACTGACTAGTAGCTCAAACCAATACTATACTTCTGTAAAGGACAATTGTGCACCATCTTCCAGGACAGTTTCCACACTTTGATGTTGGTCTGGACTTTGAAGAACAAGCACAGACCTACTCAGGCAACCCCATGCTGGTTTTCTTAGCTACCTATGACTCTTGTAAAAGTAATTTTAAGGTTGTATTTTAAAAATTAGATTTATTTATTTTGTGTGTATAAGGTTCTTGCTTTCATGTATGTAAGTACTCCACAAGTGTGCCTGGTGCCCATCAGGCACAGGGGAGTGCATCAGATCCCCTAGAACTAGGGTTGCAGTTGGTTGTGAGCCACTATTTGGGTACTGGGGATCAAATTGAGGTCCTTTGTAAGAGCAATAGATTTCCTTAACCCTGAGCCATCTCTTCAACATCTTGTTTTTATTTTTAATTATGTGTATATTGTGGGTCTGTGTTGTTGTATGGTGCCCAAGAGTGTAGTGCCACTACATAAGGCATCAGTTGGAATTATAGGCAGCTTGACTTCAGTGCTGAGACTGAACTCAGTTCTCTGCAAGAGCAATGTGCTCTTTTAATTGCTAATTGCTGATCCATTTCTCTGGCCCCTTACAGTCATTTTTCAAAGGTTGATTATTATTTAAGGTAAACCTTAACATTAGAACTATTACATAATCAATGTAATGTATATTTCAGAGGGCCCCCTTTTTTTTCCTAAAAGAAAATTATGACTCACTTAAATATTGTAAACACTTCATTAGCTCTTAAAATGATCCTATTTAAATATTGAACATTGTTAGGACATTGGGATGGCAATTTCCCCATGATTAAAAATGCTTCCTCCATTCTTAACACTTTAATTTCAATCACTATCCCTCAGTTTTCACTTCACTCTTTAGGGAACAGCTCAAGGTTAGTACATGTCTTTGGCAAAGCTCATTTGTGGTCTGGTCTTTGTTTAATCAGTGCTCACAGTCTTCAGTGTTTTCCTGTAGGTGAAAAATATTCTAAGTGTAACAGTATGAGTTCCCCGTGAAATCCATCAAGGTAAAGCATACCTAGAAGTGTGGCAGGTATGCGGGTTTATTTGAAAACCAAATGAATGATTTCATTGTGACTCAAAAGCAGGGCCACTTGATAATGTTGGTGATGATCAATATATCCTCAGCCCAGAGGAGGTTTGAAGATAAGCATGTATGCAAACAAATATGCATTTTTCATTTTTTTTCCCTCAGCTTTTGCTAAAGCTATTTGGAAGGAATCAAGTTTTCTTACTATATTTCTTAATTTTCTTAGTAACTGTTCTCTTCCCTCAGCTTACTTTGCCAACACCTCTGTATATTTCCCATGCTGCTTAGGGTGCTGATACATCCTAAAATGTGAAGGTACCCTGGAACCGCCTTAAGTGAGGCAATTCTTCCAACATAGGGCAGGTGCCAAGGCCTTTAAGTGCCAAGGCTCTGTGTCATTTCTTTCAATCCCTTGAGAACCTCTTAACAATCGGGGCAGTCTTTTCTTACACAATAAGACATGGCAGTGTAAATACAGCTATCTTAAGAGAGTCAAACTTTGAAGATTAAATTCAAGCTAAAGCATTCATGACTGATAAAACCTGTGTCTTTGAGAAGGAACAATGTGTTCACTTAGGGTGACCTGAGCCTACTCGAATAACAACGGCCCCCAACTACAGTGTTCAAATCAATCATGATTTCCTTTGTGTTTTTCATTAAAAGTCTGTCCAGAAATTTAGCGTCTTCTTATGGACCATTTGACTTAGGTCGAATTATCTAAATGGGAAAACAGACAGCACAGCCATGCTTTCATTACAGGGAAGGAAGGAAGAACATGTGAGGTATGAGTCGCCATCAGGAAGTGTTGCCGGCTTCCTTTTGTAGTGAGAGCGGTTCTTTAGCTGAGACCCCCAAGATAGCCTCATGAGCATTAGAAGCAGTAGAAATCTGATATGCCAAGCTCCGGTCTTTTGGAAGCTCGGTTTCTTTGTTTCAACTCAAGAGGTAATAACATTTACTTGCTTACTTTACAGACTTGATTTTCATCATTCCATAATGTGCATGAGGAGGCAACCTGAAATATTAAAAGTCACTGAAGGAAAGAAACAGTTTCTTCATTTGGGAAGCACTGGATTCATTAGTGTTGCAGTAACAACATCCTGGGTTAAGAAGGCCGGTAACCTGCTCCCATTTTTTTTTTTACCCCCACAGGACCTCTGGGTAAAAGGCCTAATGATGTTTGCTGGAAGGAAGAGGTCTTGTTTCCAAAATGCCCATAGCAGAAGTCCCTAGGTAAGAATTACCTCCTGAAAATAGAACACTACGTCTCTGAGGCACAGGTCCCTGCAGAATTCTACCGAGAATATAGGTCTCTGGGAATAGGGAAATAACACTGTGACACACACTGACTGTCCCACAGTGACAGCAATCTTACAACCATCACTTAGAAGGCTCATCTACCCTGGCTGGGGGCCTGGAAGAGTCTGACACGGTCCAGACTGCTTTCTACCTCTTCGGAGTCATTAGACCAAACATTTCCTTAGAGTTATACAGCTTGAGGGCAAACATCAATAATTTGTGATTTGATTTAATAATATTTTCCCAGTACTGTGTTTTCTTACAGTACAACATTGTTGGAGAAGCCCTATCTGTCTGTCTGTCACTTATGCTCATAAGAATTTAAAATTTTGCACAGCATTTGAGAAAAGTGGAAATGAGACTCAGTTCCGGATGTGCTCCTATCCTTCTAAGAAGGCATCTTGTCACCTTTGTTGATTTCTCTCTCCTACATCTTACAGAAACTCAGTGGGCATGGACAAGATGTGGCTCTTGATTCAGGTGAGTTCCTTTAATTCCTGTCAATTTATTAGTGGGTAGGTGTGCACATGCCAAGGCACAGAAGAGGAAGTCAGGTCAACTACCTAGAGGCTGCTCACTGCCTTTGCTTTCCCATGGGGTCCAAGAATCGGCTCCTCAAGCTTACAAAGCAAGACCCTTACAGAGACATTTTGCCAGTATAGTGTAGACTATTAGATTATTTCTACTTTTATATTTTATTGCCTACAGAAAGAAATGTGAGCAGTTAAACATACAACCTTAGACAACCACTTTTAATTAAATATTAGAGTTGTACATTATTTTCCAAAAAAGAATCTTTAATGAACCAGTTAATACAATGGAGTAAAAGAGTTTGATGAACTGAAACAAGGAAAGGTTATATTAGAAAGACTCTTTAGCAAACAATACGAATAAAAGTTAGTAAGATTAATATTTTCAGAGAAATGTAAGAGCTATTGTATTTAGCATTATATAGTTGTTCTTACAGGCTGTGACCCATCCTAATCTCATTTAAATTTTTTTATTTAATTGTATGTGTGTCTCTGTGAGTATGTGCCACCATGGGTATCGGTGGCCATGGAAGCCAGAAGAGGATGTTAGAATCCCTGGAGCTGAAGTTACTGACAGTTGAGATCTGCCATGTAGGTGCTGGGACTCAAGCAAGTGCTCTGAGTCATCCATCTCTCCAGCCCCACTCCCCTAGTCTCTGACCTACATTATTTCATTTAGTCTTGACAACGACCTGAGGGTGAGGGTGCAGATGAGGAATTGTGGCAATAAGCAGCCATTGACACAAATCACCATGCCTAATAGAACAACAGAGAAAGAATTGAAGTCCAGCCTTTATAAGGTAGTATAGGTTCAAAACATGGGTGTCTTACCAGTCATTCTCTACTTTCCGTTTAAAGAAGCTTTATATATATATATTTGTGAATGGAATGCTTATGGCTGGGTATGAGTATGGAGAGTCAGCAGGAGACACCAGTAGAAATGCACTCCTCTGATTCATTGCCATGAATACAAACTCCTCTGTCCACGTCAACATCTCCACGTGGGTACAGTGGTGAGAGGTTCAGGCAGCATGGGCAGGGGTTAAGATGGGAAGAGCTTTAAATGGAAGAACATGGTTCACTATGAGTGACTGGTAGACTTCAACTACTGATAGCCCACTTCTGTGTTGGAGCTTTTGGTCATGGAACAGAGTGTGGGAGGCAGTTAGAGATGGCATGAATGTCAGGAAGCATGAAAACTTCTCTCTCCCTATAATCTTTGACATATACATAGATTGACTAACAGGATGATTATCCTGCCCAGTCCCTGGCAACCCTGTTAATAAAAGAAAGACGACCTGTATGAAAACAACTAGCTTAGATTTTTTGGCATAGAGAACATCACAAACAGTAGGTATTGCTTTTAACTTTTCTCCTACCCTCCACCTTCTCTGCCAAATCTAATAAAGAAAATAGTGAAATAGGAGAGGGAAGGAGGGAAGTCAGGATAATGGTGGATTTTGTTTCTTTGCTTGCTTGACTTTTGTCATGTTAGCAAAGCATCGAGTGAATGAAACCTGTGGTATTCTAAGTTGGTATTAACCGTGAGGTCACTGTTGGTTTTAAAAATGTTAAGCAGGTGAAAAGATCATGAGACATGACAAAACCCAGTGTCAGAGCTATATTAGGAGGAAGCGGGGACAACAACAAAAGAACCAGGCCTTGGGAAGAAGCATGTGCAAAGAGCAGAGAGAGAGACAGAGACAGAGAAGAGATAGTGGGGGGCGGGGAGAACAAAGAAGGGAAGAAGGGGATCTGTGTCCGGCTTTTTTATCGTTTCTGTGAACATGCACAGATGGGCTTACAGAACTACGCCTCAAATGCACTGATTGTGTGACCACACTGTGTGCACATAGTCACCAGTGCACATTGATGATGTAAGACACAAGACCCCTTGCTTAGCTATTGAACTGCGCATGTTCAATAACGCAGTTGGAGTGGGGGCAGAATTCTAACAGTCAAGGCAGTACTCTAATGTAATACTGACATAATGTCCCAGTGGCACTCTAGCCTAATGCTGGTCAGAATGTTACTATGGTACTCCAACATGAAACTGACATGATATTCCTGTGGTATGCTAGTCTGATACTGATTAGAATGTTACTGTGGGGGCCCCCAAATAGCTTGACCACACAGCTACTATGATAGGCTTAGGGGCCCAGACACAGCTGCCATGACAGGCTTACTGGCAGAGACCACCTGGTAGTTCCAGGAAAGCCATAAACTAACACCACCCAGAGACAGGCCAACATCTAAGGGGACATACCTGACATTCCAAACATTCCAACCATTAGATAAGCTTAGATAAGATCACCAGATGTCCAGAGCCCAGCACACACCTAGTTCTCTTCTATCAAGACACCCCTAGACAAACTTCAGCAAATCAGGGTCCTGAACTCTGGAAATTCCCTTACCCTCAACCTTTACTATGATTAAAAACCCTACCCTGCTTGGGCTCAGCACTCTCCAATCCTACTGCTGCATCAGACATACAGAGAGTCTAAGCTCAAGCTTGAATGAAGGCTATTTGCTTTTGCATATAGATTCGGACTTCTTGGTCCTCTTGGATCTTGCACTCTTTTGGGGGGGGGGTCCTTGAAATTTGGGCATAACATTAATTTGGTGCTCTCAGTCATAGTGATTCTCTAGTCTGGTACTGATTGATATTCTGGTGGTACTCAAGTTTGATATGATGTCATAGAGTCATGTCATGTAAGGTTTGATAACCTCATCTCCCTGAGGGTTCACTCAACAGCATGTCCGATTGAAGGAAACAGAAACTTTCTGAGAAACACCATCCATGAAAATCCATTCAGTAACAAAAGATGAAGACAGAGTTGAAGCTTATAACTCTTGAGAATATACTTGAAAAGGATCACTGAAAACAGAAAAAAGAGAAGTTACAGGCTAGACCGAGGGAAAGTGGTGTTTTTGTTTTTCTGGGTCACTTAGCCATAACCATTGCACTGGACCACTAAAGCCGTAAGTAGCAGGTGACACAGAAGGCCTTTATTTTTGCTTTATTCTGCATTCGAACCTGGCCACTCCAGAACTATAAGCTAGACTCTTAAGATATTGATTGAGTGGATAACTGATGAATTATTTTTTTATTTTTATTTTAAATTTTTTTTGTTTTTTTGTTCTTTTATAATTTAATTTAATTTTATATATCAGCCATGGGTTCTCCTGTTCTCCCCCCTCCTGCCCCCACCGCCACCTTCCCCCCAGCCCCTCTCCTCCATTCCCATCTCCTCCAGGGCCAAGACTCCCCTGGGGATTCATTTAAACCTGGTAGATTCAGTCCAGGCAGGTCCAGTCCCCTCCTCCCAGGCTGAGCAAAGTGTCCCTGCATAAGCCCCAGGTTCCAAACAGCCAGCTCATGCACTAAGGACAGGTCTGGGTCCCACTGCCTGAATGCCTCCCAAACAGTTCAAGCTAATCAACTGTTTAAATTATCCAGAGGCCCTGATCCAGTTGGGGCCTCCACAGCTTTTGGTTCATAGTTCATGTGTTTCCATTAGTTTGGCTATTTGTCCTTGTGCTGATGCATTATTAAACCCATGGGATCTTTGATATTTTGTTTGTTCCTTGAGGACTTTTTTTTTTTTTTTTTTCCAGAGAGGAAAGCACTTCCAGCAGCAGAATGTTCAAACTCAGTTTTGGAGCAATAAATAGCATTCTAGGTACTAAGCTTACGCAAGCACCAATTATTCTTGTACTATCCTGGATGTCCTGAGGGGCCTACAGCCTCCTCATACAGCATTTTACAAGTCAAGTTTTTCAGAGAAGAGAATGGCACTGAGTGCTTTGGAATGTGTGAGTGGATTGAGGACTGTGATGGACACTTCTGTGTGGCATGTCTGCTCCATCTAATCCTTTCACCTCCGCTTCTTCGTTATTTATCTTAATCCTGTTATTTCCATAAATTCTCTTATAGAAATCTGACCATTACTGGTTAAGTTGATGCAGAAGACATAACCCTCTTTCTCTGATATTCTCTTCAAGTTGTTCATCCATGGTATGAGCACAAATATCATACATCACGGGTGGGGAGATGGCTCAGTTGTTAAAGTATGTCTTGTGCAAGCTTGGGGACCAAAGTTCAGATCTCCAGTATCCACAAACAGAACCAGCAGAGGTGACACACATCAAAAACCCATCACTGTGCTAGAGGTAGAGGAGGATCATGGAGTCTTACTGGTCCACAAGTCTAGCCAATGTGTGAACTCCAGATGAATGGAGAGATCTTGACCTACTTAAAAACAAAAACAAAGGGGGATGACAACAGACATTGACCTCTGGTCTTCACACGAAATATGTGTGTGTTTGTGCTCTTGTGCATGCACACACATATGCACACACAGCACAAAACAAAGACTTTATTTAGCCTTTTTATGACTTGTAAATAAAATTGTGTCTGTTTCCTAATACTTTGTAGCACCAGGATTTTTAAACAAAAGTTGCTTATGTATTTTGGTTAACCCTGGTAGAGTACTTATGAGTCAATCAATTCACCACTTCACAGCTAAAATTTAAAATGTATCACTATTTATATATTCAAGGTGTAAAACACATTTGATAATTAATAATATTATTGAGTGGTAATATTAATCATTGACCAATGGGACATCACTTCTCAGTGGCTCTACCTCAATTGAGAAAAGACATTACAAGCAATGAAAATGGTAGATGATTCAAAGTGAAAGAGATTCTGTTCATATCAAGGACATTGTTGGTTTCTGGGCAAAACTATAAACCTTATTTCTGGTGACTTGTTACTAAACCTGCAAAGTAAATGTTTTTGTAGAATAATTTTTAAAGTTTTCTGTTAAGGCCAGCTTGGTTTCTTTGGAAGGATTGGAAATGCATTTATTATTAATTGGCCTCTATAGCTCAAGGGATAAGCCTGCAGTGATTAGAACTCAGTTGGGCCAGAGAACAATAAATAATAACAACAACAATAATTTGCATATCTCCAATCTCCTCTAGCTGTGGAAGTCAGAGTAGTTCACAGTCATTAACTAAGCTTCACGAGGGTCCAGCAAGGGAGGTAAATAATGCCTTCCAGATGGGACAAGTCAGGAAGTTAAGTACCCAGGTGAAGGTCATGCAGAAGTTAATAACAACAGAATAGAAACCATCCCTGTGCTCTTGCTTGTCATCCAAAGTCCTTTTGCTAATTTTACTTACTGCTGCTTCTGTGTTTATTATGTTTTACAAATATTAAAATACACACTTTGTAGAAAAAAAAACTTCTCTGGGTACATTTTGTTGTCAGAATTACTACAAATTACTCCTCACTTTTTATTATGTATCTGGTGTGCTGTATGCCAGTTTCCATGGCTATTGAAATGTCTGAAGCAACTTTTCTCTGTATCTTCTATGGTGGTCTCTGAACTCAGAAGGAAACTAACTTGAGGAAAAGTAGCATTTCAGCAGTTTTTGAAGGCACTGATATGGATGTGAAACTAATCAAGGTAAAATTTTAAAGCTGAAAACTAGATGTGGTATATACACCACCATAGAAAGTGGTGGTGAGAATAGGCAGCAGAAGGGCCTCAAGGTCATCCTTGATTATATGTGGGTCTAAAAAACAAGGAAAAAGTCAAGAAAACTCTTAGTGATATAATCTTCACGTGTCCATAGTATGGTCTGACAGCACATGTATCATATGCTGCAGGCATTACATGTTCTAAAAGTAGGCACTAATGAATATGATGAAACATGTTTGGCAATCCATTTATAGATATCAGATTACAATTTTCATAAGGTGGAGAGGACATTGACTTAGTTGTATTTCAAAATAAATTATATAGTGGTTCTGGGGGGTCTTCTTTAAACAGTGTGCTTAAAGGGAGACTTCGTTAGGGACATGAGAAATGTGGGCACTCTGCATGCTGCCATTTGTTTCTGGATAATACATGCTATGATGTCAAGTGAGCACATACATACAACAATAAACCCTAAATCTGTCAGTTTCATAGTAAAACAGTAAATGCCTCAGGGATCCTGAGTTTTTGTTTTTTGTTTGTTGGTTTTGTTTTGTTTTTCGAGACAGGGTTTCTCTGTAGCTTTGCGCTTTTCCTGGAACTCACTTGGTAGTCCAGGCTGGCCTCGAAGTCACAGAGATCTGCCTGCCTCTGCCTCCTGAGTGCTGGGATTAAAGGCGTGCACCAGGATCCTGAGTTTTTGTAAGTGAGCTAGCTCCTCTAGCACATGGCTGCTTCTGCCACTTCCTTTAACTGATTCCGCTGGGAAAGCCAGGTCTCTGTCACCAGCTGCTCTCCAGACATGTTCTCAGCCTGAACAAATACATGTGAGATGCTTAAAAAGGCATTGCCTGCAGTTTGGGTCAGAACAGCCCCATCCTGAGTATTAAAGGTTTCTGAATTTATCAAGGTAGAACACTGTGAAAAGTTACCCCTCCTAAGTGTTTCTCCTGCAGTCAAAGAAATTAAAATTGAGCAGCTTGAACAAAATGGATAGTATTTGTTATCGACAGCCAAGGCAAAAGGATGCAAACTCTTGGGCAATGGAAGGTTTTGAGAGGTGGAATTGAAACAGATTAGCAGAGTCAGAACTGAGACAGAATTCAAGCAAGGGGTCACATGTCTTCACTGCATACTCAAGCACTTGGGTAAAGACAGGTCTTTAGATTTTAGATTTAAAAAGGTACACTTTTTCTGAACTTTTTTTTTTTTTTTTTTTTTGAGACAGGGTTTCTCTGTGTAGTTTTGGTGCCTGTCCTGGATCTTGCTCTGTAGACCAGGCTGGCCTTGAACTCACAGAGATTTGCCTGGCTCTGCCTCCCAAGTGCTGGGATTAAAGGTGTGCACCACTACCACCCAGCCTGAACTTTTTGTAAAGGACTAAAAATATTAATATGAACTAAAACAAGAGCTGTCTTAACCTATGTATTTGTTTGCTGTTTAGTTTATTATCTTTGGTGGCATGGGGGTTTGAACCCAGTGCCTCTCACATGTCAGACAATTACTCCATCTAGGAGCTACATCCCAGGCCTTTTCTTACTTCATGTTTTGAGATAATCTCTCACTAAGTGGTTCAGGCTGACCTTGAACTCATTTTTTAGGCCAGGGGAGCCTTTGACCTTAAAGTCCTTCTGTCTTAGATGGGGTTACTGGCCCATTGCTACCTGTCTAGGCAAAACACAAGATTCTATGTTTCTCAAAGGTTTAATAGGGGAGAATAGACATGAAATTTTGCAGTCTCATTTTTTTCCAGTGTTGGCAATGTAACAGAAGGTTCTCTCACCCTTTCCTAGATTTTTTCACAAGAGTACTCAGAAGTGCCTTTGACAATGAATGCCTTTATGCACAAACAGGGACATTTAATAGCTCAAGCAATTATTGTCCTTCCCACTAAGGAGAATTGGAATAACCAAATAAATACATGTCACACAAGACTGTGAATGGATCTATAATTGTATTTCATATTTTCTAAAGAATGTCACAAAGTTTTTTAAAGGGAGTTTGGCACATCTAGTATTTCTCAGAACAGAAATCTCAGCTGCTACAGAGATTGCTGAATGAAGTTTCCAAGTCCATTCAGTTGAAGCAGAAAAGGGCGAGCCCCTTGAGGGATACCATCTCTTCCCACAGTTCTTAGGCTTGATTCTAACATGTACAGACTCACACACTTGGTGAACCTTAGCAAAGAAAACCACTCAAGTACACAGAAGGCCTTGGCTCACGCCATGTTATTTAAACCAGCAAGCTAGTCCATTATTGTTGAAGTTTGAGAAATTTTGTTAATCAAACACAATTTCAATTAACATAATAGCTGAACTTAAGGTATACAGTGTGTTAATTGCACATATGTATAGCATTACACAATGCAGTCATTCATCCATCAGTTCACAGAGTTAGTAGTTGTGTGTGTGTGTGTGTGTGTGTGTGTGTGTGTGTGTGTGTGTGTGTGTAAGTGTGTGTTCCACACTGTAACTTTTCCCCACACATCCTTGGTCTGGTTGGTTTCCTTGGGTTGTTTCCACACCTTAGCAGCTGTGAACAATCCTGTAGAGAACAAAGAAGTTCAGACACCCTGGGAAGTGCTGATCTAATTTCCATTGGCTGATTACTCAGCACTGAGATTGCTCAATTCCAAGGCAGTTCTACTTTAACTCTTAGAAGAACTCATTTGTCAGGTTCTGTACAGTTGCATGAACTTATGTTTCTACCCACAGTGAAAGAAGTCTCCAGTTTCTCTACTTCCCTGCAGTCATTTTTCTCCTGTATTTTTTTTTCATCAGAGACATCTTCACAAGTATAAGTCACATTTAACAGTTTCCGTGCATTTATTTATTTATTTTTATGTGCACCTCACCCCCTGTTGTGCGTACATGCCACAGTGTGTATGTAGTGTTCTAAACATAATTTGTAGAAGTCATTTCTCACTGTCCACCTTGCATGTCTCAAGATTGAAATCACATCATCAGGCTTGGTAGCAAGCACCTTTATCCACTGAACCATCTCACCAACCTCATATTATGTGCAGTTTTGGATTTGTAGACCCTTATTGAGCGATGATGAACATTTTTTTTCATAAACTTGTTAAATACACATTAAAAACAATCTTAATCAAGACTTCCATCCTGTTTTCTTGTGAGTTGTCTTGCTTCTGATGCATGAGTGAGCAGAGTATAGGACCTGTGTAATATGCTAACTTTTTTTTTTTTATCAGATTTTTGCTTTGTAAATGCTCCCTTCTGTTCTATTGACTGACTTTTCATTGGACTAATTTTGGTTTTTCTGTTCCAGGAATGTTTTTATTTAATAATTTGCTTTGTTGGACTATTCCCAGGTTTCTTTTGAAGATCAATATATCAAGAAGCATTCATCCTATCCTTCTTTTAAAGGCTTTCCTCCACATCTTTATGGTTTTAGTTCTTATATATAAGTCCATAATCAAATTTGAATCTTATTTGTGTATGCATAAAGTCATAGCACAATTTCCTTCTTTTGTTATAGAAACTCAGTTTCCCTAGCACCATTTATCAAAAGACTATCATTTACACATTTTCTTTTTTTTGCACCCTTGTCAAAGAGCAATAAACAATTTAGAATAAAATTGCAATTTTTAGAAGTTCTTTGTGGATTTTTGGATGATGTATTTTCATCATATTTACAGTGCTCTCAACTATTCCCAGATCTACCCCCTTTTACATCCACCCATTTTTGTGTCTTTTTTTTTTTTTTTTTTTTTTTTTTACATACATCAAGTACAACTTGTGCTAATCATACACCTTTGGGTGTGAGGCTTTTGTCAAATGGTAGTCAGCTCACTAGGGATAATACCCTTAACTCCATCTCTCCCAGAAATTACCCATTGTCAAGAGTTCTTCAGTTAGGGGTCAGACTTAATGCCCACTTGACCTCTCAAATTGGAAGTTTCATAGGCTTGTTCCTGTACAGGTCTTGTGTATGCCTTTATAACTGCTTTGAGTTATGAGTTAATATGTGCACTGCCCAGCTCTGTCTGGAAAGTACTGTTTGTAGTTATTTCCTCTGTACCTCTGGCTCTTATAATATTTCTGTGTCCATTTCCCCAATGATCCTCCACAGTCTCTTGTCTGCACCTTGGCAAGATATAGGTCCCTATGTGTTCACCATTGGAGAAGGACACTTTAATGTGGGTTGAGAGTACAATTTGTGGGTGTAAAAATAATTCCTTAGAAGATGGTTTAACACTATAGGCATTTAGTATAATAATCATAGGGCTTATGAGCTATCCAGGCACAGATTCTTAGTATAGGAAATGGTACTAGGTATAGGTTTCATCTTATGGAATTGACCATAAATCCAATCAGAAAGTGGTTAGTTACTCCCATGACATCCATGCTACTAATAAACCAGTGGGCATGTCTTGCCAGGCTAGTCACTAATGTAACTCCCAGTGTTTACAGCTGAGTGAGACTGATTATTAATTTTATCTACCAGTAGTGTGCATAGCATCTTCAAGAACTATGAATGTTAGCTCATAGGGATGGAGTTCCCAGGTGAGTACTAACTTGACTTCTCCACGTTCTGAGTCTAGCATGTAGTGGCTTCGGCAATAGGTTCTTAGTGTCAAGTTATAAAGAGGGACTAAAGGGCATTGAAAGAGTCTGTAATACTTGGAGGTCTATCGGACCTCATTGGCCAACAACTCTAAAAGAGACGAGACATTCTAGGCACTAAACTGTTAGTTTTTAGACCATAGTGTCTAGTAGGGGCTCTGTCACCCATTATAGGGTAATTCAACTTAAACTGCATATATATGTATATATGTATGTATCTTTCTATAGTAGTTGGTTTCCATATGACTTTTTTTTTAAAGTTCTTTAGTGTTGATCATTCTTGTCCCCATGTTTTTCCTGTACTGTACCTTTATGGGAGGGCAAATTTAACACTTCCCATTTGTCTCAGAATTCCCTTTTAACCTTTTAAATCACAGTGTCCTATTGTGCCTGCCCTGAAAACCCCCTTACATAGCCCTCTACTAATTCTCAGAGCTCTATGGGTGTTCCAATGAAATACATACATCTGAAGACTCCAACCTAACATCCAGAAGTATGAGAAAACATCTAATTTTCATTTCTCTTTCTGGATCTGAGTGACTTTACTCAGGAAGATTGTTTCTAGTTCTATCTATTTACCTAAAACTTCTCCCATTTTGTTTTCTTAATAGCTGAATACTATTCCATTATAGAAATGTAATTTTCTTTGTCTATTTTCATATCTATCATATTTGTCATTTTCATTGTCTACGTATTAGTTGATGCATCAAGGTTGTTTCCATTCTGCTACTGAGAACAAAACAACAATGATGATTTGTTTTTTCTAGTATAGGCATATCCACCTCTGTTGCCTTTAGATTTCATTTTGCATTGGAATTATTATTCTTTTCTTAGTCTATCTGTACCTTTAGAATCAAAGTGGGTTTCTTGTAGCTAATACATTGTTGGATCTTGTTTTTAATTCCATTTAGCCATTCTATGTTTTATTGGATTTTCAAACATATTAATATTTAAAACAATTACAAATAGGTCAGAAACTAGTTACTGATAAATTAGGAAATGGGGCTGTCATGTTGTCACTTTTTTGTTTGTTGTAGCCATCCTCCTTTCCTCCCTTGTCTTCTTTTGTTATTTGTTGGATTTTAGTGGCTTTTAATTCCTTTATCTCTACTTATATAGAAATACAAAGATTTTTATTTAGCATTACCATAACTAATAATACACTTGTAGATGTAACTGTGTTTTAAACTAATAGAATCATGAGAATATTAAAGCCATGCCATTTCCTCCTTGCCCCCTTCCGTTTTACTCCTGTCACACTTTGCCTCTGTTTTACATTGTCTACCTACTAAAATGATCATTGTTACAGTTATTTTAATATTTTTAAATTTATACTAAATTGAAAGTGATTTCTATACCAACATTAGAATAGTTTAGTTTTCTGAATTTGATTATAAATTTATACCTTCATATATTTGCACATTATTACTTGACACATTTCCATTTCAATTTGCTGAAGTTTCATTTGTAAAGTACAGTATTTACTTGTTAATGTATCACATTTAGAAGTAATTATTTAGTTGTACTACATTGATTACATCATCTTGTTCATTGATGACTTATGCAATGTCTACTAAAAGTTGGACAGAATGTCCTATGCAACTGATAAGTTTTCTTCGTTGTTGCCCAAATTATGCTTTTTTTTATTTTAAAAGAACATATTTTATCATATTGCATTTTGTAGACATCTTCTTTGAAATGATCTTCCTCAGCTCCTTTAAACTGTGTGAGTCTGGCCCTCCACATTTCTCCAAGTATTTGGCAAGTTTTCTTTTATTATGTTAGCTTTCCTCTCCTCTCTCTTAAAGTTCTTCTCACTAAGACTCTATAAGATGATCATTTTAATTCTTTATTTGGAACGTTCATCTCTGGCCTTTCAGGTTCCCCTGCTAATGCTGCTTTCTTAGTTTCCTTTGATTTATGCGATTGATGTGTTTCTTCATGATCTTTGCTGCTTTGTACTTACATCTGGACATTCAAAAGAGCAACATCTTCAGTGTTTCCAGACTAGTTTCAACACTTAGAGCCTTCCTTTGCCAGGTCCTTGGCCAACTAGGACAGCCTCTGCTAATGCCATTGAATGCCACCTAATCCAGGCTATGTGCCTATCATAGGCTTATAGAAGTGGCAGAGAATGCCTGTCAGTGACTTTAGTGGACATATATC
This sequence comes from Onychomys torridus, assembly GCF_903995425.1. Taxonomy (NCBI): domain Eukaryota; kingdom Metazoa; phylum Chordata; class Mammalia; order Rodentia; family Cricetidae; genus Onychomys; species Onychomys torridus. The sequence continues at coordinate 19,997,709 of NC_050461.1, read as the reverse complement.
CTATCATTTCCCTGTACAGATGGTATTGACTCTAGTAACTTGGTCTTTAGAACTCATAGTGGGACAAGGATTCTCTCCCGGATTTGAATTTGGATCTAAAAATGGTGAAACTCTTGTGATGTACATGGGGAAATTCCTGCTGTGTTCCGGAAAGCTTCAGTCAGACTATCAGGCACATCCTTGAGAAGGAAAGACCTGCCCCATCTCAGTGTTCCATCACAGAGTTTTCTCAGAGTTGTAGCTGGGAACAAATCTACTAGTTTGCCTCTGGTAGCACACATTGACATGCCCACCTACAATTCCTTAACCAGACAGGACCACTTTCATCCCATGGTTGAGAGGGTCTGCAGTCTGATCATAAGACCAGTTGTGTATCTTGAACTGGTCCACAGTAGTATGTCCGCTTTGGTGAGATAGATATTAATCTATGCAGTAAATCTTTAGTCAGGAAGGAATCTCTTGGAGTGATTGGAATCACTGACAGGCATGTGCATGTGCCCACTTGATCTTTTGGCAGACAAGGCTGATTGCAGGGCCTAGAACAGGGTCTAGGTTTCTTAATACAACAAAAAACCTAGGCTTGTCTTTGGGGAAATACATGGATATAAATGCAGCGCTGTATTTTATAGGTTTGTAGGACTTAGCTGGCACAATTCCTAGTTTAGTCTATTAAATGTATTCCACATTTTTCTATATTTATTCTTCAAATTCTTACCACCAAGGCCATTTTATTGGTTGTATAAAAGCATCTTCTTTCCTCTGGACACAGTAGTATCATAGTGATGACCAGGGTAGCTACTTCCTACTGTCATCACTCCAGCCCTATTATCTCCAGTACACACTGTCCAATTAATTCCACAACAGGCATGCCGATTTTCAAACTATTATGTGTTTGAGAAACCCTTCTTTATTGTTTTCAGCTATATGGAATTTGGAATCCAATTGCTTTAAGTGTCTTTTCATTATCTCTGACAAAACTACTTTTACTGAATGTATATAAACCACCATGACATCTTATTTTCCGAACATAAGACAATCTATATTCATGGGAATATTGGTTGACTTCTTTAGGAAATGAATTTAACTGAATTTCCATCATAATAACAATAAGCGCTCATAGTAGTCAGCTCTGCTCACTACCTGGGAGTGTTTCATCTCCCTTTTAAGGTTTCTAACAGTTTCCTTTTTTATTGTAAATACAAACAAGTTAATAAATATTAATATTTAAAATGCTATTTTATCATTCAACAAACTTTTCATTGATTTGCATATATATCCAGTGAAAGAATATCTTGTTTTTTTCTTGTGGCAGATCTTATTCTGCTTATCATCAGCTAGCAGATGTCTTTGAGAAATGGCCTCACCCATTTGCCACTCTGCTTTGAACCCAAGGGAATAATTCTTGTTCCATAATAGAGTAATAATTAAAAAGTAAAAGTAATTAAAAAGAAGTAAGAGGCATGGGAAGCTGATGCAGGAGGAACAGAGAAAGTTTGAAGCCATCCTGAGCCTCATAATGAGGTCCAGGCCATTCTGGGATGTAGAGTGAGACCCTGTTGCAACCCTCCCTCCCACAAAGGAATTTACCTTTAATATAGACTCTGTTACTAATAGAAAGTTAATATCTCGTTATCAAGTATGAGAGCACAATGATTCTACATAAAGAGATACAATTATATTGACAATTAGCTTTAAGATAATAAGCTCAATAATCTATAACAATTATCTTATACATTACCAATAGCAAGATCATTAAAGTTCAATGAATACTGTGTGAACATATTTAAAACACTGTAGAAGAAAAACTGTGTCTAGAATTGCATGTGTTTCTAAACTATTATTTAATGGTTTAGAAATCCACTTATTTAAGTCAGTATAATAATAGCTTTTTCAAACTACTTAACAATGAATAACTAATATATAAGTACAGAACAAAAGGACCCAGAAAGTAAAAACGAGATGTAAAAGGGACCAATGAGCAAAGGAATTGGTGAATGTGAGTAAATTTGTATTAAAATGGTTTGAAAAAATCAAAATTATGATATTTATTTATGGCCACTTCCATATACACAGCAGCAAAAATAAATGGAAATATTGACAATAACATGAAAGCTGGGAGGACACTGATTGTCATTAACATATTCTAAGACTTGTTATTATTCTAAAAGTAGGTGAATTGAAAAGCAGATTGTTGATATTAGACTGTGAAAGCAAACTCTGTGATCTTAACTACCCACAGTATTTAAATCGGTATGGCTGACGGAGCTTCAGTTGCTGAGTTACCAGGGTGCATACTTAAGGTTGTAGTAGGTTTGTACTTTAAACTGTGTTGTAATGTATTGTACTCAGAGACTACATTGAACCAAATTTATCTTACATATAATGTGAAGGTCAGTTTATGGGATGCTTTTCTTTTTTTTCCAGAACATAGGAGGAATCAAAGGAATTACTATAACTTGGATAAAGCATGCAAGAAAAGGTGCTTTTGTCTTATTTCCAGGGAGGCAACCACTAAATATTAGGATTTTTTTTTGAGCTGAGACTCGAACCCAGGGCCTTGTGCTTGCTAGGCAAGTGCTCTCCCACTAAACATGAGGATTTTTAAAAGTCTTCTCAATGCTAACTTAGCAAGAGATTGAATGAAGCACTGCTTCAATGGCGTTCTTTCCAGAAATAGAACAATAATACTGAAATTGGCATGGAAATATTAAAAACCTTAACTAGACAAATCAATAGGACTGAGATATTGGATCCCTTGACTTCAAGCTATATTACCATTGTCATAGTAAATAAAGCAGCATGATAATGTCACAAGAATACCCAACCCAATGGAATAGAATAGGTGAGCCAAAAATAAGTGCCCTCAGCTGAAGCCAATGATTTTTGCAAAGGTGCTTAAAACATGTTAGAGAATTATAGTTTTTTTTTTTTTTCAAAAAATAATGCTGGAAAAACTGAATAGCTATGTGTAGAAGGATAAAACTATATCACTCACTCTTGCTCAGTACAAAAATGAAAATCAACCAGAGACCCTAATGTTAGTCCATCAACTTTGAAACTGTTAAAAGAAAACAAGAACAAAAAAACACTTCAAGGTCTAGGCATAGACATAACTATTTGAATATGATTCAAATAGCCCAGAAAACAATAGGAAAGTTTAGTTAGTGGGACTGCATTTAACTAAAAAAGCTTCTTTGTGACAAGAAAAAAAAAAACTACCAGATAGAATATGCAGCTTACAGATGGCATTAATATTTGGCACATATAAACAACTTATTAGTCACCAGAAAACTAATAATCCAATCAATAAATGCACAAATCAACAAAACAGACACTCTTCAAGTGAAGAAGTACAAAAGAACAATAAATGCATGAAGATGTTAATATCCTTAGCCAACAGAATACTGCAAATTAAAGATACAATGAGATTTTACCTTAATCAAGTTAGAATAACTATTATCAAGGAAACAATAAAAAAACAAATATTGGTAAGGACAGCAATGGGGAAGTCTTATATTGTGGGCAAGAAAGCAAATTAGTACAGCCACCATGGAAATCAACACAGTCAAATCTCAAAAAATTAAAAACAAAACTGTCATATGACACACCTATACTATTTCTGGGTTTATATTAAAATATTAAAAGTCACCTAACTATAGAAATGCCTGAACTCTTGTATTTACCATGGCATTGCACACAAAGGTCTAGTTGTGAAATCAGTCTATGTTCCCATTATTGGGTGAATAAAAATTGTGGTTTCTAGTTTGCCTTCTGTTACTGTGACAAAACGCCCTGGTCAAAAGCAGCCTGTGGAGGAGAGGATTTATTTGGCTTACACCTTCAGGTCACAACCTTTGACTGAGTAAAGTCAAGGCAGGAACTCGAGACACAAACCTGGAGACAGAAACAATGGAGGAATTGCTGTCTCACTCTACAGATCATTCACTGAATTCCTTAGAAAAGTCAGAGATATCTGCTCATTGCTGGTGCCTCCCATAGTGGGCTTAATCCTTCTACATAAATCAATAATCAAGTCACTCTCCCACAGTCACACTGACAGACCAACTTGATAAAGACAATGATTCATTTGAACCCCATCCCACATAGGGGATGATTCTAAGCTGTGTCAAACTGACTGTGGATACTAACAATGGATATTTTGAATTATATATGCAATGGAGTTGTTTTTTTCTTGACAATAAAGAAAAATGAAATTATGCCATTTCTAAGAAAGTGGATGGAACTGGAGCTTACTAAGTGAAATAAACTATCATATCATAAATAAAGGTATCAATATTATCAATTATAGGTGGTGATGGGAGTATTACAGTAGAGGAGACTTTTAGAGATACTGAAGGGAAGGAGAGGCCAAGACAAGTGAGAGTATCAGAGGGGATGAATGTGACAAGGCACATTATATGTATATATGAGAGATAGTGTTATATTAGATGCATTACCTTGTACAATAAGTTAAAAAAACAAATCAAAATACATATAAAATAAAAAGTAGGTAAGGTTATGAATTTGTTATTGATTGATTATTTATAATGCAAACATGTATTAGAGTATCATATAATATCCCATAAATATATTTAAATATTATTTGTTAAGTTAAATATTAAAAAAGAGAAATCTTTTTTTGTGTAATTAGACAAGTGCTTCTTAAATATTATGTCTTTAAGTGTTCTAAGTTAAAAACATTAAAAAAATGTTAGGCAATAAGAGATTTCTGTGGACAGAGTGAAGGCTACCTTTTAAATTTCTAGGCAGCCTGGTATGAGTCCCGTAAAAATTTTTTGCAAGAAAAAACCTTTCAAGCACTCAAATTGAAAACATCGAAAGCATCATTCCCAGTAAGGGAGCTGATAGACACCAGATGATGTCAAGGTGGAAATGACTGGCTTTCCTAGGTTAGAACACCATTTCTATCGGAGACAAAATAAGCAAGACTACTTGTCGTTCGGTGTCACACAACTATAAATGTGAAAACAACAACAACAACAACAACAACAACAACAACAACAACAACAACTATGAAACAAGGCTTTTCAGACACTGAAAACCAAACAGCCCCGGGGCGTCCTTGCTCTAACTTGTCAAGGATGCTATGGGTCAGTAGAAAGGAGTTCACATGAGCGACCCTTGCTGAAAGCTTTATTAGACTTGCACTGTCGTAAAAAAGAAGAACCTCCTTAGGAGAGAAAGTAGGATGCTGTCCATTTTGATGGAAAAAGGGAAATTCCTTATTCTTAGAGGTTTCGGGGTGGGGTGGGGCTGGAAAGTTCCATATCATGTGACTTTGCCTAAGTGCTTAGAGTTAGAGGCAGGAAGGCACCAGATAGAAGAAAAATTGAAATTCAAGGTTGTCTCGGGCCTCAGACTTGGAAGCAGGGCTGGGATTAGAGCTGCACTGAGGGTGGGCACTGCATGGCCAGTGGAGGCTCGCTTTCATGTCTCTGCACAGAGAAGGCTGCAGAGGGTATGGCCTGGTTTCTGGAAGAGAGGAGATAGAGTCTAATGGTGATCACCAAGGGCAGGCACAAATCCAAAGCCTTCTAACAGCTCCATCTCACTGCCTGCACGTTGACAGAGGAGACCCAGCAGTAGGAAGCAATCCAGGGTCCAGGGTTCCGCATGGGTGAAGCAGAGCTTAGGGTGTGGGTAGGATAAAGAAGCTAGACTGCAGGAGTAAGTATCACAGAGGAGAGAGCTTTGCAGCAGAGAATGTCTTAGATCTACAGAGTCTTCCGATTTTAACTATGAACTTCAAAACATTGATTTGATAAAAAGAAATGTCGGAGGCTGGGGAAACATCAGTCATTGAAGCACTTAGGTTTTTGTTTTCACAGTACATGCTGGAAAGTCTAGCAGTCTCTGGCGGCACTTTTATGCAGGCTATTGGCTCACGGAGGACAACATATGATGTTTTGTCAGTCTTCTTGTGGTAAAAATTACATTTCTGAGATTCATCCATTTTATTTTAGAAAAACTTGTACTGCATATTATTTTACTTTATAAAAATGCTATAGTTTCTGAAGGGATCAACATTTGGTCTGGTTCCTTGTTTTGTCAATTATGAATACAGCTCCAAGGATGTTCTTGCTTATTATTTTTTGTATTTTTTTTTTTTTTAGTAAAAATATTTATGCAGTTATGTTGGTAATCTTCCAGGGAGTAGCATTTCTGGCTTTCATATGAATGGGTTTATGTGTGTGTGTGTGTGTGTGTGTGTGTGTGTGTGTGTGTGTGTATGTATGTACATATATATGTGATTTAAAAAAAAATATATGATATAGTTTTTTTTCCCAGTGTGTATATTCCTCAAAGAATGAACTGCAGTCTCTGATGCTACCCTTCATTACTGCTTTTGTTACTTCAGACAGACAAAGCGTATGTAATCATCCCACTTTAGCTTTAAATTCCACCTCCAATGTGCTGAACAGACTTTCACATGCATGTTTATTATATAGATATCCTCCATGTGATGCCCTAGTCAACGCCTTTCCCTGGTGTCCTTCTGCTACCCATGTCAGCTTATTACTCTCTTGCACTCTCTGTATGTCCTGAATATTTGCTTATTTTTGTGACAGTTACCAAATTGCTCTTTTTCTACTCCAGCCTTTATCGCCTTACAAAACATTTTGATGAACTTTTATTTTCCCAGCCATTCAGCCAACCCATTTTTCTGTTCAGTTGCTGGCTTTGAAAAGTTCAGGAGCACTGGGAGCTCTCTGCGAGAAGACCTAAGTGTGGGAAGCTCACTGGCTGCATCTTCCTCCTTCTCCTGGCCCTTGGGCTTTTTGGTTTGTGGGTACAACTCTGAAATGCATTTTTTATCCTTTTTTAAATGTTTATTTATTCTTTGAAATTTCCATGCAGTTTTGCAATGTTGTTTGATCCAATCCATCCACCTTTATCTCCCTGCAGCCCCCCCCCCATTGTTTTCTACCCCATCTCCCTCCCAAATTCATGTGGCCCCCTTTTATTGTTACTAATAACCCTATGGATACAAGTAGTCCTGCTCATATGTTGCTAAGGGTGGGGCATGGGCCACCTACCATTAGCCCCATCTCCAAAGAAGACTGTCCCTCCTGCCTCCTGCTATCATCAGCTGTCAATTTATTTTATTCCAGAAGTGGGGCCTCACCTTCCCATATGTCTGATCATTTTTTTGGGGGGGTGGGGTTTCAAGACAGGGTTTCTGTGTAGTTTTGGGCCTTTCCTGGTACTTGCCTTGTAGACCAGGCTGGCCTCAAACTCACAGAGCTCTGCCTGTCTCTTCCTCCAGAATGCTGGGATTAAAGGCGTGTGCCGCCGCCACCACCACCACCACCACCACCACCACCACCACCACCACCACCACCACCTGGCATGTCTGATCATTTTTAGTGGTGATAGACATTGTATGTTCCAGGCATCTGGGAGCAGAAACAGCTCTGAAGGTTGTCTGCCATTAGAAAAAACAAAAACAAAAACAAAAAACAAACAAACAAACAAACAAATAAAACCATGTTTTTAATTCTTCACCAAGTGCACAATCACACTAAGTTAAACTCACTCCCATTTCTGAGATTAAGGTAGTTTTGACTTTAACTGTGGTCCACCTAAGGGAAACTTTATCCTAAATTCATTTTCACTTCATGAGTATAGATTGTTTTGGGAGTTCTAAACATATTTATATCTTTATAAAATTTCTAGGCTTTACATTTCTTTCTTTAGAGTTTTTCAAGCTGTATAATGTACTGTTAGGATATTTGCCTACATTAGTAAACATTAGAATGTTTGTTTTTGTCTTGAATGTTTACCATCCTTAGTTGAACTGGAAAATCTCCACGTGGAAATGCCTTTTCACCTTTAGAAAATATATGAAGTAAAAATAAAAAAAATAAAAATTAAAAAGGAAACAAATTGGCGTTATAGAAATTATTCAGTGGGAAGGGTACTGGATGATCTCACACTCTTTCCAACTGCACTTGCACACATGTGCACATAATATGCACAGACACATACATGTGCAAAAATAAGAAGATAATTCTTAAAAAGAAACCACCCTCTCTTTAATTCAGATATTTTTAAGGATTATTTTGTCTGCTTTTTGGTGGCAGACTTGTTCATTTGAATTTCTCGCCTTGTAATACTGTTAATGGAGTCCTAAAGTATTGTTATTAATTATTGTTTATGCGAAATATGTTCATGGGTCTGGAGAGATAGTCCATTGGTTAAGAGTACTTCCTGTTCTTGCAAAAGATCTGTGTTTGGTCCCAGATACCCACATGGTGGCATACATCCATCTGTAACTTCACTTGTAGATGGTCTGATTTTCTCTTCCAGCCTCTGTTGGCACTAAGCAAGTATATGGTGCACAGATATACATTGAGACCAAACATTCATACACATGTGCTGTGGATATCGCTCTGTGTAAATAAAATGCTGATTGGCCAGTAGCCAGGCAGGAAGTATAGGCGGGAGAAGCAGAGAAGAGAATTCTGGGAACAGGAAGGCAGAGGGAGAGATATTGCAACCCCCCCCCCCCCCGCCATGAGAAGCAAGATGTAAGGTACTGGTAAGCCACGAGCCATGTGGCAAAGTATAGACTAACAGAAATGGGCTAAATATAAGAGTAAGAGTTAGACAATGGTAGGCCTGAGCTAATGGCCAAGCAGTTTAAATAATATAAATGTCTGTGTGTTTATTTTACAAATGGGTTGTTGGACTAACAGGGCTTGGTGGCACCTGGAGAGAAGCTCTCCAACTACACACATGAAACAAAAATAAATAAAACTTTAAAAGCTGTATTTCATTCAAACATAAAGGAAAAAGCAACTTCTCATTGGACCATTGAATAGAAAAGTTATGAACAATCATATCATGAATTGAATAATTTTACAATGAAATTTTTATTGATGTTGTATAGGCATAAAAAGTATATGTCCCTGCAAAGGGAAATTATGTATATAATATTTGTTTTGTTCTTATCATTAGTTGTAAGAGAACATAAAAGTATGTATTATTTCAATTGAATCAACCTATTCATATTACCAATTAGAAGAATAGTTCTATCATTTATATAGGAATGTATTTATAAATACTGTGGAATTATAGATACTATAAGCATTTTAAATGTTCATGAGAAATGTATATGAATAACTGGTTGCGTATATCCCTAGTAATACACTCATTTTAATAAGACTCTTTAATTTTAAGAAGTTCATTAATATCATCCCTTACAATTTTCAATTTACTTTTATATATATCATTTAAAAATATTTGGAATCTATGCTATTTTGCATGTAAGTTTACAAATGGACACATGAAAAATATACTCTCTTGTGCCAGTTTCACTTAGAACAAATTTGAAATTCATAAGAGATGTTATGTACATCAGTGGCCCATTGCTTTCAATTGTTGTACTGTGTTCAATTGTGTGACTATGAGTTAAGACTATTTTCTCATCCAGATAACTATAGAAATGATCAATATGTACAATTATTAACCAGCATGAAGACAGTGGCTCTGAACCTTTATGGTATCTCTTGGATAAGAGCAATCGTAATGGTTGAGCTTATGGATAATGTATATTTATCCGCCAATTTTTTCTAAAGTGGGATTCTCTAACAAGGTTATAATAATTTTCATAGGTCTATGTCCTTATCAATCATTAATGTAGTCAAATTTTTAAAATTAGTCCATTTAAATTGCCAATTTTAAAATTGGGTACATAAGTGGGACTTCATTGTGACATATTTGCATTATCTTGAAGTATGTTAAGCATATCACATATTGAATTTGTAAATTTTTGGTGATATGTACTTAATTTCTCCATTCTTGGAATTCATAATTTTATTACATTTCTGTTATTGAATTCCATGAATTTTAGACATATCTGGAATGTAAGCCTTTTATCAGGACCACATATTGTGAATATTTTATCACATTTTATATTTTTTTTAGCCTGATTACTTGTGCCTTTTAAAGACTATCTTTAAATTTGATGACTGTTAATTTATTACTTTTTACTTTTATGGTGAATGGTTTTTATGTGTTATATGGGAGTTTTTTCTACTTCTAATTCAGAAACAAATTTCTCCATTAGCTTCTTCTGGGAGATTTATAATTTAGATTTTACACTTAACAGTATGATTAATTTTCAGTTATTGTTGCCAGTTACAAGGGTTACATTACCATTAATTTCCCTATGTACTTAGGCAAATATTGTGGCACCTTTGGTTGAGATAATTTCCTTTCAAGTAGATTTACTTGGAATGAATAAATTTATTTGTAATAAATGTACTTGTAATTTTTGTGGATACATGATTGACCATATACACGTGAATCTGTTTTTATTTCTACCCTGTTTCTTTATCCCATAGTTTTGTGTTTTCAGTAATAGTACAATGTTTGATTATTGAATAATAAGATTATGATGTCTAAAATTCTCACATACAATTTAAATTTTATAGTAGTGCTCTGGTTGTATTTTTATCACTAGATTATGTACAACTATATATTTTTCAATGATTGTCATTATATACCCTGCCCCCAATCCACTTCTCCTTCTTACCCACTCAACCTTGTTTCCTTTTCTTCTTTTGAACCTTTCATGATCAACCAATTTGTTGTTCTGAAATATTCCTGTATATGCAGTCTACTAGTGCAGCATGATCAGTATATCAGATGATACATTCTTAGTATCTGATGCCCTATTGTGGTGGTTTGAATAGGTATGGTCCCCATAGACTCATGTATTTGGATGCCTGACCCATAGGGAGTGACACTATTAGGAAGTGTGGACTTGTTGGAGTAGGTGTGGCCTTGCTGGAGGAAACGTGTTACTGTGGGGTGGGCTTCAATGTCTCATATGCTTAAGCTATACCAAGTATGGCACACATTCTCCTTCTGCTACCTGTGGATAAAGATATAGAATTCTCAGCTACCTCTCCAGCACTTCAATACTATGTCTGCCTGCATGTCACCATGTGTCCTGCCATGATGATAATGGACTAAGCCTCTGAATGGTAAGCCAGCTCCAGTTAAGAGTTTTTCTTTATAAGATTTGCCATGGTAATGGTGTCTCTTCACAGCAATAGAAACAAAGCTAGCCTACAGCTCATGGTTCCTCTCTCCCTTCCTTTCTTATTTCCCTGCTTCCTTAAGTTTCTGGATACTGCTTTTCCTCAGCTACTTTCGAAACAAGAGGTTAAATATTTGCTATGTGCATATGTCATACATTAATCTGTCTATAAAATGGAGAGGAGCTATTTAGTGGGTTAATTTTTAACCTGGATCAAATTTGGAAAACTTATTAACCTCCTGACTAACAAATTTTATCCCATTGCCTTCTCACATTCTTAATGATTCAGCATGTAATTCTGAAGTATGGTCAACTCAATTTTCAATTCTTTACATTTTGTCTGTGGAATAATCTTCCTTATCTTAATAATTTACTCAGCAATATCCATAACTCGATTAAATACCTCTTTATTCTCAGGAGAAAAAAATGCAATATTAAACAATTTTATTCACTTTAGAATATAAATGATCCACACAAACCTTATTTCCCCATCAAATAGTAATAAGAACTTTTATAATATTAATATAAAATATACAGCTTGGGTGAAATTATTTTAAAATATTTAACAGTATGATGAAGAATTTTATTGTACAGCTCTTCTTAATTAAATTTCTGTCTCAAAACTTTTCCCTGTCACAGCTCATAGCTCCAGCTTACTTATCTACCTTCTACTTTTATCTACATTATGCTTCCCTGCAAATCAGTTGCTGACAAGTTCCATTTTTTTTTTTTTTTTTTTTTGAGCTGAGGATGGAACTCAGGGCCTTTCGCTTGCTAGGCAAGTGCTCTACCACTGAGCTAAATCTCCAACCCAAGTTCCATTATTTTCAACACTAGCCAAGCAAAATCTGTTTCATAAAGCACCTATGAGTATAACATTTACAACTGGCATATGTATAAGAAAATCCATACACGAAGAAATATAAATTTACAATATTTTGAAAATCTTTTCTTTTATAGAAAAAGAGGGATACTTCATTTACACAACATGATTTTCTGTGTTGAAGTTATCAGACATTTATGTCATCTGAGTATTCAGTAGTTAAGCCTCTAGTCTGATGTCAAAATCAATGCCAGGCCTGTGATGGACCGGTTTGTACAGGATGCTCAGATTTGTTCTCATTGGTCTATGAAGATTTCAAGACCATGTTTTGAAAAAAAACATGCTTAGAAATCATGGGATCAATTTATGAATATCTTTTCAGTTGTGGTTTTCAACTGAACATACAATGTCTGCTTATGTTCCCAGAGTAGCTACTCTTTATAGTGAAACAATCCATTTAACAATTTTGGTCCCAATTCCCTTAAACAATATATTATAATTGGCTAAAATAATATTTAAGGTATATAGTTTGAAGATAGACATATTTTTGAACAGCTGAGGATATTTATAGACACACGTCAGTTTTATCTTCTTTAAAATAGTATTTAAGATTGCCATAGCTGGAATAACACCACACATTATATTTAGATTTTATGGGAATATACTCAACAGCTTTAAATGCCATGTAGCTAAATAAACACTGAAGATGACCAGATGATACAAACAGTACCTGCCAAAAAACTTCAATGTCACTTATTTGAATCACCTGCTCATAACATACTCAATACTACTACAATGAATGTCCAATATGAAAATGAGAAATAATTACCTCATGTTTAAGTCATATAATTCAAACACGGCACTCTATTTTTGAGTTACTAATCTTACTATCATTAAATATTTCTCACAAACCATAATGAGGTCTTAGAGTAGGGACCATTAAGTGGATTTAAGTTAGGAAACTCTTCAGTAGTAAAATACCCAGGCAATGGAATCTCTACACGGCCCCATTGACCTGTTTTTCTGCAAACAACTGTTATGAAGCATCACTGGTCTCTCACAGTTCTCTCAAATTATCTAAGAAGTCATGGGATTTTCCTCAGTGTATCTTCTTACTTTGCCCTTTAAAATTTAATATAGTCTGTTATACATATTTGTTCTCTCTGCACTACCTGGTCATTCATACTCTCTGTACCAAATTTCAACTACAAAAAAAAAAAAAAAAAAGCTTCAGTTACTGACAATGGAATGTTGCTTGACAATGGAACGGCATTACTTACTCATTTTGTCGAAATAGATGGCATTTCTGATCGCCTTGGACTGTAGATACTGAAAAATCACCAAATTGACCTCATTTCTATCCTGTTTACACCTTCAAACCTAGCTCCCTTTCCTCCTAGTGATCTTATTTTAGTGAACATTGTCAAATTCTCCATCTCACTTAGTATCTACCTGGGAGCTATCCCCAACTCTACCAGCTTCCTCACAGTTTAAAGAACAACAAGTTCAGCTCTTTATCACTTAAGGATAAAGAGAAATTCTTTCTTTTTCTTACTTCTAGTAACCTGACCTTGATCCAGTTCTTTTTCCCCCTCATGTGGATACCTGGAATTAAAAAGAGACCCTCTCTGTGCAATATATTCATTTACCAAGGCACTATTCACTGAATTCTTCCTGTTTTAGATTCTGGACAAAGTCTGAGAAAAAGAGGAGAAAACACATCTATCCACTTTGAAAACTGCAGTTCTCCAGGTGGAAACAGCAAGGATTTACTGTCTCTGCAATAGAAACCAGAAATTTCCCTGGAGTAAATCAGAACAAAGTTTCTACAAGCCAGCCTTATCATTGGATTTCTAAAGGGAGATTAAATAAACTCAACATTCAAGGCCTGGCTTGGCTTCAGTGGTGCCTTTTGTCTTTTTACTATGTTTCAAGTTTAATTTGCAATGCTTCCTTATGCCTTTATACATTTAAATAAAGGATTCAGACACCCCAGGCTAGTTCCCAAACTGCTTCTGGTCCTTTCATAACATCTGATTTCTTTCTAGTTTGAGCCTGTGTTTCAGCTGCTTTGACTTATCCATCTATGAGAGCCTCAAGAAGTCTGCCACACATTCTGATTGTGTCCTTGTACATCCAATTCATACCCAGAAAGAAACAGTGATTTGTAGGCAGTCCAATGACACTCTTGTGTCTTTCATTTTTAGACCACAGAACCCCAGGAAAGTAGGGGTTTATCCATTTAACCCCCTATTTCCATTTCCTGCCATGGAGAAGATCCTTAGTGAATTCTTTCAACAACTTGACCCAAGAGAAAGAGTTCTAAAATGCCTACAATCTGCATTTGGCCCTTGGCACTACATGTCTCTGAAACCATTCTCTTCCATTCTTCCTCACTCCATTTTGCTTAAGCATGCTGTCTAAGGGTTCTATTGCTCAGACAAAATGCCAAGATCAAAGCAGCCTGGATAAGAAAGAGTTTATTTCAGCTTACAGTCAGTTCTACACCACAGTCCAATAGATAGCAGCATAGGAACTCAAAAGGGCCAGAACTGATGCAGATACCATGGAGGACTGAGGCTTACTGGCTTGCTTCCGAAGCCTTGCTCAAACTATACTCTTGAAGGACCCAGGACCTCCAGTCCAGGAATGGCACTGCCAACTGTGAGCTAGGTCCTCCCACATAAATTATCAACCAAGAAAATGCACCACAGACTTGATCACAGGCCAGTCTGGTGGTGACATTTTCTCAGTTGAGGTTCCCTCTTCAGAAATGACTACAGCTTCTATCAAGGTTAGGGAGAATATACGCCAAATTTACTCCTCCTCACTTACAAAGGCAGCACACTTATCTCACTGCATTTTCTCCCCTCCGCTCCCCCACATTTTCCATTTTTTATTTGCCCAAATCTTTTCAAGTGATATTGGCTGAAAATTTCTGAAAATCCTATATTCAATATCACACTCAGGTCTGTCTGTTATCTGGCTTTGGGATCTTACTCTATCACCATGTTAGCCAGCTATTACAGAGAATGAAAAGGGAACAGAGGAGAAAGAAGATGTGGGAAAACACACAAACAAACTATGCTTGGCATGAACTTCTGGTCCTTAAAATACTGTGCTTCAAAGACCTTTAAAGTGCCAACCTTCTGAAATTCTAAATACTTCAGCAGTATTATTTTTCATTTTGTATATGATTGGAGCTTTGAGAAAGCCTTTCATTGAGAACTATGTAGTTTTAAATGCTATAACATTAATTATCTGTGACTGCACTACTGTAATTGCATATAACCATTGTGCCTTTTTTGGTTAAACCTTAGCACACATTTCATTTGCTTTATTTACTTTGTAAAGTTCATTTGGAAAAACGTATGTGCCTTTGATTATTTTTTATATTACAACAAATACAAAAGTAGAGGTTTGCTGGTTTTTAATTCTACTTCTCGTGTTAAAAAAATAAAACAAAATAGACAAAAATCAGTGGGCAGAAAATTTGTGATTAAAACTGGTTTCACAATATATTCAGGGGAACCCATAAGTTGAGTTTAAGGGACAGACTTACAACAAATATCTATTAGCTAATTTAGTCATCATCCTTGACACTAAATCTCAACAAAAACTAGTCTTAGCCTGGACTAGTCCCAAACTATGTCTCCAGGCACAGCAATATCTCCCATTGAACAATGTGTGGTCCCTAATCCATTCCCAGGTGTAGGCTTCTAAATATGGTCAACACAATTACTTACATTGTATGCATTGTATACGGTGAATTGTATAGTCTTTAGATCTAGTTAATTTTGGTTTGTGAGTTTTTATTTGCTGCTTCTAATACTAAAATGTGAAATAAATTAAAAGCACATGGCTTTGCACTCTTTACATTGACTGTTGCGGCAACTAAAGAGATGAGTCATGACTTGGCACACCATTTCATTTATCTGCATCACAATGACTGTGCAGGTGACAATCTCATTTTAGTTATAAAGTAGGGAATTTGAAGGGTCTGAAGGCTATTTCTTGTAATAAAATGAATCTAAAAGTAAAAAAAAAAAAAAAAAAGTAAAAAAACAGGCTCACAGCTGTTTATTCTATCCCAATATATCTCATGGTACAACACTGTATCATGATGAAGGAACTTGACTTCCGGTAAGAGAAACAGAAGATATGGGTGTGAGCAAGGGCCACTTTTGTACATGGTAACTTTTGGAATACAGTTCATAGATCAAGTCCTTTTTCTAATGTATACCGCTTTCCCTTTGTAGCCAGAGCTAGCGAAACTGCTCCTGCTGGGCTGAAAAGCATTCACATGGGTTGCTTTCTTTATATTCTTTTAAGTGCTATTCATTTTGCTCTTCATAAGCAATGAATTCCCTCGACTTGATTTATAAAGACTATGTGAGTGCTTGAAAATGCATGAGTACTAAAAAAGAATTGAGTAAAACTAACTTCTTCTCTCTGATTTCAAAAAACCTTTTTACTTGGTACCAAAAAAAGCACTTTGGAAATCTATTTTGTTTGTCAAGGGTGGATGCAGTTTTAAAACAGCTGTTTCCTATCTTCTTTGTCTTTTAAAGAAGCATAATCATGGAGCCCTGCTGAAGCAGAGGCTGAGCAGGTGGGAGCTATCATCACTCTGGTCCCTCCATTTACCCTTTCTGTTGTTCAAGCACACCTGGGGACTCCGAGGGAGCAATTAGAGATGTCAAAAATGGTCTCAGTTGCAAATAATATATGCAAATTGACTTCTCTAATTTCTTGCCTGTCACTACCCAATCACCCAAGGATCTGGAAGCTGACATTTTTATGTAACTAATTTTATGGGTATTTAGGTGGAAATAGGAGAGTCAGGAAATGTACCCTGTACTTCCTGGATTGCTCAGCATTCCTTGCATGATGTTGGATCATCCTTGTAGAAGATAGCAATTTTCTATCCATAAAAATATTTTTTTTCAATATATGGAAAAGAGCATTACAAAGAAAACCACTTAGAAGTAAACATATTGTCAATACTGACATGTCAGGTTTGAATTAGTAAATTATTCTGCTGTAAACTCAGCCTTAGGAGAATGGATTTCAAGTATTAAGCATAAAAACAACACAGCTGATATTGTGACTATTATTTATTATGAACATGTAACAACTATTACAAACAGTGACTGATGGAAACCCTCTTTCTCCAAATAATTAGGAGATAATGGTACTCTAGGTTCCAACCAATGCTTGTATTGAGAATAGCCTATTGTCGCTGTCTACTCCTGTCCAGAGTCATCTTGCAGACCATATCACAAAAGACGGTTACTGGGTTTTTAATTTTCAAACTTTTATTGATTGAGGATGGCATTTTTTTTTTTTTTTTTTTTTTGGTTTTTTGAGATAGGGTTTCCATGTGTAGCTTTGTGCCTTTCCTGGAACTCACTTGGTAGCCCATGCTGGCCTTGAATTCACAGAGATCCACAGGCCTTTGCCTCCTGAGTGCTGGGATCAAAGGTGTGCGCCACCACCACCTGGTGAGGATGGCATTTTTTAAAGTTCAATATGTGTGTGTACATTTGTCCTTGTCCACTGTTGTTGATATACAATTACTATTCAGTTAAGGAATTGAGAACAAGCTTCTACAATCCTAATAAGCTTCTAGTTGGTGCCTTTGTTCCCAAGGATCTAGAAAACATTCAACAGCAATATTAGTGGAATGAATACATAAAATATTGAAAGAGCAAGAAAAAATAAAGATTCTAATATTTTCCAGTTCTTCACCATTTAAACAGAAATGTATATTTTGCTAGGTCTCATAAACCAGGATATTGATCTAATATTTTGCATTGGATTTTGCTGGATTCTAAGAGTTTCTTTTCCCTTTGAGTGGTTTTTAATCATATGTTTTAATGTCTTACAGAGAAAACCAAATGTATTGGTGTTCTGCTATGATCCCTACGTGATTGTGGATTTTGGCATGATAGCTGTGCCTCAGAGAAATCTTAATATCTGTCTTTCCTAAACTGAAATGCACCTGTGTCTTACTATTGCCCTCTTTTCTAGACTCTGGACTCTAGAATCTAGAACTCTCTTTTTCCCCTCACAATGGTTCCTTTCTGCTTCCTTGGATATGTATTTAAGTTTACATATTTAAACCTAAGATTCAGGTGCTATGAAGGGGAGAAGATGCTAATGGAGGAGGAGCAGAGGAAAAGGGGAGAAGAGATAAGAACATTAAGGATGTTCAAAGCCATAGAAAAATGTATTATTTCATGAGCTTACTTAAAAATACAGGGAGAATGTGTATTTGTATATCCACATATATAGTTTAAATATAATTATGCCACAGTGGGAGATAATGCTCCTTCCTAAGAGTACATAAACTAACAAAAATCCCATTGCCAACCATAGAAAATACCTTTTTGAGTTGTTGGTCATATGGGTCCAAGAGACTCTCAAAACAACACAAGCTGTTGTAATTGCCTTCATTTGGCCCTTAGAACTTGAAAGAAAGACCTGGTTGCTGATGCTACCATATACGTCAAATACAGGATTTGTACAAATCTAGCAGGAGATGAGCTGAGGAATAGCTCTCTTAGTATTAGAAGGTACTATGCAAACTACTAAGGATAAAATACAATCAACAGCTCTCACCCACTGTAAATCAAACTTCAACAATAACCAGTCTGGTAAGATATCTTCAAGGAAGCAACAATGGCACTTATGTCTTTGGAATTATACTCTTGGGAGTAAACAACAGCTGTCTAACTGGACTTAATATGAGGAAATTCATGCTTAGTATTGAAAGCCTTACCAACTACCTAAAGCTGGAAAAGCCATAGAGACAGCCTATTATTACTGGCATTTTCCTAAGCCGATATAATGGATAATTGTTTTCTCAATACTTATCCCTATTCCCACAGAAAAAAATGTGGTTCTCACTGGTCATTAAAAAAGCTTCTTTCTGTAACAAAGGGAGGCCACTACAGAGGTCTTCAACTGGTCAAAATGCATAGAATCAGTGATAGCGTTTCCATCCCTAGTTGGTTGACCTACAAGCAGTTTCGACAGTGAAAAATCAGAACATAGCAGAAGAGAGTCAAAGATTGTAGGAGACAGAGGGCCAAGACACCTACTATTATGTAGTATGTTCTAGATAAGGCAGGGACGGTGTACCCCTGAAATATAAACAATGTGGTTTCCTAAATGAGCCCTGCATAACAACCTAGGTGGACATGCTGATGTGGATGAGTTTTGTTTGTTTGTTTGTTTTTTAACAAGGTCCCACCCTTAGCTGAAGAGCTACATGGAAATCAATGGCTAATGAGAGAAGGAGGATCAAAAGTTTCTTCAAGGCTAGGCATCCTGATAGATTATCCAGTCTCAAGTAAGCAGCCCTAAATACATGTACATAAAGCAACATAAAATAAATTCAGTACCTATGTGTAACAATAATAATCATAGCAAAAGAGGTCATGAATCTGAAATGGATTTGTGGAGAGCATGAAAAGAGTTTGCAGGTGAGAGGGAGGAAGGAATATGATCTAAATATAGTATGCATGAATGAAATTCTTAAAACAATTAAATAAAAAATACTGAAATTGAGAATAGATGTAAACAGTAAGCAAAACAAAACAAAAAATTCAAACCAAAAACACTATGTAGAGAACATTTATCACAGTGACATAGACAAGAAATACCATGTAATTTATGATGATATATGTATTAATATTTCTAACAGCAAAGATATTGAGATGTTAAATTTATTTTGTTGCACTCAATAATATATAATTAAGTAACACATCAATTATAGCTTGCATATCTACCAATGTGACTAAAAATTTCAAAACTAGAATGCTTCTTAAAATAATGCTAGGTAAATATTGGAGCTATGAAAGAATAATGCTATTAAATATAAAACCTTTAGCAACCTCTTCAACAAATGATGGATGCTTCTGAGACACATTAATTAAGAGGGCATTTTATATACTCCTTTGTAGAATGTAAGGAACTTCTTGTGTGACAGAGAAAATATGCAAAATAAAACTAGAGGTTTAGTTTTTAATTTTTAATTCTACATTATGTGCAAGGCTCATCTACTCTTGGTACCTCATTTGACCCATGAGTAGAATGGCACTTATGTTACCTATACCTCTGCATGAAGATTCCATATTAGCAAAATAGGAGCAGATTTAAGCTTACTGTGAGAATTTTATATATGTAATGGAAAAGTACATTGCTGATATAGTAACTGATAATGTACATTGTTATAATCAATTTCAATTTACTTCTTCATTCAGTTTTTCCATTTATTGGGCATCTGATATATGTCAACCATTTCATTGTATATACAGAAATAAAAAAATAATAATTAAGATGGTAAAGATCGACTGCCTAACATCAACTCATAATACAGTGCTAATGATAATAGTGAGATATATATATATAGAGAGAGTGATATAGGACATGAAAGACCAGTAGATGTTACACTAGTGTTTAGTCAATGTGAAGCATCAAGGAAAAGGTGTCAAAAGATTCAAAGGATCCAATCAGAACATTGACTGAGAATGAGGTACAGAATAGAGATGATTGGGGCATTTGTTCAGCTGCCTTTGCAAATGGAAGAAGATATACACAATGAAGAGCTTTCTGACAAGGATGAATCTAGGAGTTGGAAAGACCACTTGAATGGTTATTCTTTGCTAGAACAGTCTTGGGCTTCCTATTAAAAATAATCTGTTGTATAAGTACTGCGAACTGATTGTGCCACTGTACTCACTCATAGTAGGATACTAGATGTAAAACAAAGATGACTAGACTGCTACACAACTCCAGGGAGGCTACCTAGAAAACAGGACCCTAGGAAAGACACAGGGATCGCCCAATGACAGAGAAATGGATGAGATCTACATGAACAACCTAGACGACAGTGGGAGTAATGAAGGGCAAAGTTCGAGGGAAAGAAAGCTTAGGGGAGCAGGAGATCCCAGCTGGATCAAGAACAGAAAGGGAGAACAAGGAATAACAGACTATGATAAATGATGACCACATGAGAACAGGAATAGGCAGAGTGTT
The DNA here is from genome assembly GCF_903995425.1 of Onychomys torridus. Taxonomy (NCBI): domain Eukaryota; kingdom Metazoa; phylum Chordata; class Mammalia; order Rodentia; family Cricetidae; genus Onychomys; species Onychomys torridus. The sequence continues at coordinate 19,976,770 of NC_050461.1, read as the reverse complement.
GGAGAGTTCCGCAGAAATCCACAATGATACATCCTCTGTAGACTGCTGGCAATGGTCTAGAGAAAGCCTTATCTGACCTGGTCTGGTGATCAGATGGCCAAACACCTTAACTGTCTTGCTGGAACTCTCATCCAATAACTGATAGAAGTGGATGCAGAGATCCCCAGCCAGGCCCCAGGTGGAGCTCCAGGAGTCCAATTGTCGAGAAAGAGGAGGGACTGTAAGAGTGTGAATTGTTGAGACCAAGATTGGGATAAATAGCCAAACGAATGGAAACACATGAATTATGAACCAAAAGCTGTGGAACCCCCAACTGGATCAGGCCCTCTGGATAAGTGAGACAATTGAATAGCTTGAACTGATTGGGAGGCACCCTGGACCTATCCTTAGTGCATGAGCTGGCTGTTTGGAACCTTGGTCTTACACAGGGACACTTTGCTCAGCCTGGAAGAAGGGGACTGGACCTGCCTGTACTGAATCCACCAGGTTGAATTGAATCCCCAGGTGAGTCTTGGCCCTGGAGGAGATGGGAATGAAGGGGAGAGGCTGGGGGGAAGGTGTGGGCAGGGGCAGGACGGGGCGGGGGGGGGGGGACGACGACAGGGGAACCCATGGCTGATGTGTAAAATTAAAACACAAATATAATCAATAAAAAAGGAGAAACAAAAGAAATTAAAAAAAATAGTCTGAAGAGACAAGATGTAAGAGTAAACTGATTGGTATTTGAAATTACAGACAAGTAGGCCGGCAGGGTTTCTAACAAATTAAAACAATTAAGAGCCATCCCCTGCCTGCATTACTGTATTGTGAGGAAAGTACAGCAAGAGCCACAGTGGGCAGCAGTAGCATTGACAGGAATTATAAAAGGGAAGGAGCCAACCATTCCAGAATTTTTTGTCTGCAAATAACAGAAAATCTGACCAACTGTTTTTAAGAGAAATAAAGGGTTCTTTTCTCCCTATAATGTGCCTGGAGATAAGGATTGCTGAAGCTCAGCCATGCCATTAGAGATCCAATTTTCTCCAGCCTTCTGCCTTATGATCCTTGGCAGGCTTCCTTCTTTCTTTTGCTGATGGCTCATAATCACACATTGACTATTCTAGGCAACACAACCATGCTTTATGCTAGAAGAGGAGAAGAGAAATGAGGTACATAATACATTATTTTCTATGTCATTGGCTCCTGCTGTGTCACATGATTAAATGTTGTGAAGGAGGCTGGGAAATCAGCCTTTTTAAAAGAGAAACAAATAAGAAAGTCAAGAATTGAATAGGAAATGATATTTAGCAACCTATGGTATCTACCCCATAGACATACAAGGAAATGCTTAATCAGTGAAAATCCAATTTTGAGTGTATGACAATGGCATGAATAGCATTGCAAACAATTAGTGTTAACATTGCAAAGCCCATGTACATCAACAAAGATGAGTACCAAACAGATACAACATAAAACCAATAAAGATACCTAAAGGGTGCATTCCAATCTAAAAATATGACTCTATCATCAGTTAGGCAAAAGACTATTCCATCCATGTGTTTTTTATTTCCTGCCTCTCTCTGTGCCTAGAGTGAATATGTGCTACAGTGGATCTGAAAACAAACACAATGCAATCTATTTTCATCTCATTACGCAGGTAGAGCCTTTCCTTCTAATACACAGTACTTGAGTCATATAAACACAACTGTATGCAGTTGTTGCATAAAGCATGTGAAATAGGTTTTAGAGATGAGGGGAAAAATCACATTATGTAAAGAAAACAAAGTCACAAAAGAACTCAAGTCGAATGCATCATGAATGATATTCCCTGGTGAGAGACAGTGTGGCGTTTCTAAGCACAACATGCACAGCAGCCCTCCAGAGGGAAAAGACCCTGGCTTTTAATTTCAACAATTCTTGTATTTCCTGTTTTTCAGCTCACCCACTTGGATGCTATTTATGCTGTTCACTTTTTTTTTTATTGCATGATAATTAGTAGTAGGATTCTGTACAAGGACAAAAACAAAAAGAAACAAAAATAATAAAAAATAAAAACACCACAGTCTGAATACAAATGGCTATGCATGACTGAGGGTTTTTCTAAAGGTTTACATCTTGTGCTAATCTTTGGAAGAAGAACACGCACAGAGATGTTGCCTGTGCTGGTCTGTGCAAAGGAGGCATGCCTCTGAAGGACACATCATGACAATGTTTTTAGTTCCTTTCATTATTATACATTTGTTTCTGTTCAAGCACCATAGAATAGTTTGGAAAGTTGATTTGATTCTAGGCTATTGAGAAATGAAAAAACTTTAAAAAGGCTGAAAATGGAGAAAACATAGCCTCCATATAATAGTATTTAAATACAAACTAAAATGGACTGTACATGTATTGTGACCACCAAAAAAGAAACAAAATACATAGTCAGAGCTGTAAACATTATAAAGGGCAGACATTTAAAAAGAATAAAATGTCAAAAGCATTAGAATGATTATTCCTTTTGCAGAGATTTAGATATAGTCTTATTATATGACTGTCCTGGTTATGGTAGAACTTATAATCCTCCTGCCTCAGTGTACCTGTCCCTGGGATTACACAGGAACAATCATATTTGACTTCCATTCTTATTTTACATTATTGCTATTAATGTTCTCAGGTTGACTTATATTATTTACAGTAAATGGATGTCCCTACTGTAGTTATAAAACCTTCATCTTTACAATTAATAGCGTTGTTTGGCTACAGATTTGAACCTATAAGGGCAACCAAAAATCAAGGTTACTATTTCATATCATTTTAATTTTTTAATTGTGTATATTGATGAACTAATGTCTGTTTCTATGTACGAGTATAAGCACACGTTATGGTGTGCATATGGAGATCAAAAGACAAGACTGTGGTGTCAGCCCCCACATTTTCTACTTGGTTGCATATTAAAACTACAGCTTGCTTGCCTCAGCAATTATTGTATTGCATCGGTAGAGTATACATTTTTTGATTTGCTACTTTCATGTTTTTATTTATTTTGTTCATCAGGTAGAAAGTGATTTTTTTAACACAGTATTATATATATATATATATATATATATTATAGCTTAATTCAAATTTTTGTTTGAGAAGACAATGTATTGGCATGGTTTTACTTATTTTGTTTACCTTTTGTGTTTTTCTGATCTATATAAAAATTTATCTGTATTTATCAATCTGTGAGAACAGGGAGATCAAAGCCCTCTTCCTGATTCCATCTGTAATTGCCATTAACTATATTAATGTAATATTTGAGCATATACTTCCCTTTTTGTAAGAGAACAGAATATGCAGGAGGATTTGCATTCTTATTGCCTTTCTTCACCTGCATTTCCAGTCTTTGCTAAATCCTATAGGTCGATAGACTATTTTTTATGCAGTATCAAAAATAAATACCTGATTTTGCATAATTTATATTAAATTAAACTTTTTTAACTATATTTCCAATTATTCACCTTCTATGAAGACAGTTTTGTATGGTTTCATTTTATTAGTGTTTCCTCTCTGCTGTACCCTATGTCTATACTGAGGAAAATAATGAAGCAATTGGCAAAAGAATCCAATACTCCACTGTAATTTAAAGACTAACTGCTTTTATTTCTCACTTCTGATCTTTTTTATATATTTTAGCTTTGTTTATCAGAACCTATAATTTTAGCTTACTTTGGTGACAGATGAATATTTATTTGCCTAATATTCTTAAGAATTAGAGGGCTGAAGAGGCTGCTCAGTAGTAAAGAACACTTGCTGAATTAATTGAAAGACCAGTGTTTACCAGTCCCCACACCAGTAAACTCACAACTGCCTTTATCCCCAGCTCCAAGGTATACTACACCCTCTCCTGCCATCCTGACATGCACACATACACAGAAACTACACAAACTCGTGGATAAATAATAAAATTAATCTTTCAAAAAGACCTTTGAAAATGCCACATATAAACCTACTGTTGTAGACGCTTTCTAAATATGTACATATACATACAAAAGGAGTTTACATGGATTAACCCTGTATCAGGGGACAACTTCTCACAAAGATATCATAGGCTAGCAAATAAAAGGCTCAGTACCAGGTGTCTGTTGCCTCTTTTGGAGTGGGCAGGGTGGACTCATAAATCTTCAAATAGTACAGTTTATTGGATTGCTCTTGGCTACCCTCCAGAACTTGATGGTTAGATCCTGTTGGTGAAGACACCACATACCAAATTCACAGCACATGAGAAAATCAAGCTTATACTAGTATAGAAAATTCATCCTTCATGATTAGCTACCAGGGGAGAAAAGTCACTTTCAGTCTTACCCAGCTGTAAACTCTATGAACTTCAATAATGGCTTGGAAGTATATACCTACTGGTGCAATAATGCCATAAATTTTATGGGAGTGGCCCATCAAGTTTTTCATTGGATTTAAATACCATTCCACATGATGGAACACATGCCTGGTACCATTATCTGAGCCCCCCAAACCATGACTGGCTAGGTGAGAGCCCATAGTGGTGAAACTATTACTATTTAGCTAAATGGACACAGTTATTATTATTTTACACAAAGATTAATACATCTCTTATAGAAAGTCTTTTATTTGTAGTGGATAGTGAATGATACAGAGACATATAACCAGTCAATGTCCAGAGAATAGGAGACAGTGGAGTACTTAGTTCTAAATGGAGTATCTATATCACATCCTCTAATGTCAAGCTTCATGGATCATTGTAAAAGAAAGGTGGAATGATTTTAAGAGCTAGAGGGAGCATATGTCTGTAATAAAATAGTATTTACCATCTGTGACAGTACGTTTACCCATATGAACCCACAGCAGCTGAGACCATATGCAAAAGACTTGTACAGAATCAAAACTGCCAAAATCCCAGCATAGATGTGGATAGGGCAGGAAAGCCCACCTCTGGCTGAGGAGCTATTGGCAATAGATGTCTTCTGGGAGAGGGAAAGTCAGTTTTCTTTTGGGATGTGGATCCTGAGAGCTACCCATGCTCCAGTCAGTGATCTCTCATGCATGCGCATGTAAGTGGAAGTAAACGGACTCAGTGGTTAATTAAGAAAATAGAGAGATAGCACTGGGAAACTGGAGGAAAAGTGAAGATGTGGAGAACAGGGGATAAATAGGAGGGAAGGGAGTAGAGGGTGAATTTGCTCCAAATACATTATACTTACGTCTGGGTGTTAAGTAAACTATTTTAAGATTAACTAATGGGAATCCCAATGGAAAGAAGATAAAGAATGTAAAAATCTTATTTGGAAAAACAACTGAAAATTTATTAACTAAGGAAAGCCTGAAGGCACAAGTCCCAAGCAGAATAGACAAATAACAGTGTATACCTAATAAACTGAGGATATAAAAGACAAAGGCATGACTTACGCCTATCGATCTGTATTACTTTCAACCTTGCTTAGGCATGCTTAATTTTTGCAGCAGTTAATGCAGAAAGTCATAACTGAGAGCAGGTTATTGTGGATGCTCAACCATGAATGGGGCATCAAATATCTACCACGCTCTCTGGCTCTTGGGACATTATGGAAAAAGGGAAGAAAAAGATGCAGGATCCTGAGGATAGAGAGGAGTTCTGTGAAATGTTCTTCTGGACATGATATGGCCATTGCAGTCACAAAACCACAAAAGAATAGGATCAAATCAGTCAAAATTCCAATACGAATAAGAGAGGTACTTGTGAAGCCCCACCAGTGGCTGAGGAGCTACAGGAATTTGATGGCTGATCGGTGAGGGTTAATCATATTTCTTTAGTAGTACAGCCATGGTAAGGCTGTCCATGCTCCAGGGAATGCGGCCATAAGGGCAGCACTAACTGAGACTGTCAATGTCATCCTTAGCTGCACAGTGAGTATGAGGCTAGCTAGATCAGCATTGCCCATTGTAGGATTTAAAAGAGAAAGAAAACCAAAGGAATGAAGGAATGAATGAATGAAGGAAGGAAGGAAGGAAGGAAGGAAGGAAGGAAGGAAGGAAGGAAGGAAGGAAGGAAGGAAGGAAAAACTAAGAGGACATAGAGTTAGGAGTGGGATATGTTGCTAGGGGAACCTGGAATATAGAAGAATTAGGAGGCTGTGTGGAAGCTTGATATCCTCAACAATCATTGTACACATACACAAATAAAATAAAACAAATGTTACAGAAAAGGATTAGAGATTTAAAAACTCATTTTTTCTTTCTGGGAACTTCTTTGTTGCTTTATTCATTAATGACTAGAAGCACATCACCAAAAATGTTAAATTATCATGTTTTATTAATGATGCTCTGTAGGAATTGTTCTAAAGTTAGAATTACAGAGGAAACAGCTCACAGTAGCTTGGAATTGGCTTCTTTGTGTCTCTTTCAACAGTTGTAAGGTGTCCCTTGTATTTGAAGGTACATGTTACCATAAGACAATATATTTGATATACAAGAATAAATAAATATTGATGTTATAGGATTACTGCTCCATTTGGGAAATGTGTTCAAATGACAACTTTCCTTCTTCCCATTCTAATTTCCTTCCCTATGACTCTCATTGTCATTTAGTGAGTTTTTTAAAAAAATTTTTGTCATTTTCTATGGGATTTTGGATTCCCTCCCCAATTTTCTAGTTAAGCCTCTTCTTCACTATTACAAATACAAAGCTTTATTTAGATTTAAATATTTTTCTCAAAAATTATTTTTCATTTTTGCCTACTAGCCTTTGCACTAATAATAGCTCCCATCATCTTTTAGGGTGTTTTCTCTGTGTCTATTTAAATCTCTACTAAATTTCTTAATCGTTCACAGATATTTGCTAGTGCCTCTTACAGAAAAACGTCAAATGACATGCTCTTTATGAATCCACGTGCTATTATTGTCACTTGCTATGACAGTCACTTAATCAGAGACAGAGCTGTTAAAATTGGATGACTTTCAATTTCCAATGTCCAATTGCCATTCATCTCTGTTGGTTGATTATTTTTTTGGCTTCATTATTGAATTACTAATCACACAGCCTTTAGTTCTCTATGATGATAAAGTATGGTTTCTCTTTATATTTATGTTGATTTCAGTAAATTTCTTCAAGCAAGTTGCTGTTCCAGGCTGCCAGGCTTGAGTCATCATGAATTGGTTAGATGAAAAATTAGAGTGGGATGACAAAACAGCACTTTCATCTGTGCTCACCAAGACAGACATCCCTCATAGGCCATCACAACACATCAACCCCATCCTTTTCCAGCATTACTTATTTTGTTTCCATTCAGTATGTTTGGAACATTTTAAATACGCACTGTAAATGAGTGCGATTAATGAAAATTTCATATAGACTTTACCATGATGTTTGAAATACTGATTTAGAAGTTGTGAATAAAAATTTCCCCAACTTGGCTATATGGACTTTAAAGCATTCAAGGAAATAAGCATATTGTTTCCATCTTCATGCCACCCCTGGAAGCAAGGAGGAACTTGGCTAAAACAAGAAAAGGTTTTTAAGGAAATTGAGTCCCCAAACTTATTTGTTGTATATGTTTCTTTGGACACAATTTTAAACACTACAGTATATTTTAATAACTAAAAAAAAGATTTATTCTGTGTGTGGGCATGTGTACATGGTGTATACAGGTACTGCAAAGGCCAGAAGCAGGCACTATATCCTCCGAATCTAGAGTTAAAAGGGGTTGTTAGCTCCTTGACAGAAGTGATGGGAACCAAATTCAAGTCTTCAAAGAGCGTCAAGGACCCTTAGCTGTTGAGTGGTCTCCCCTGCCTCTACAAAGCCTCCTAAATCATCTCTAATCTGTTTGTTAAACAATGGCATTGTGGAAGGGGAAATGGAAACAGGTTTAGTGATTTTTGTCAGGACCACCATCTAAAAGGATTCAGGAAGACATATGGTCAGATTTTTTTTTTTTTAAATTTCAATTAATCTTTCTAACACTTCATATTTTTCTACAGAAGCAAGCTACACCTCTGAAGATACTGAATGGACATAGGTTGTGTTACTTAAGTTGCAAATGAAAAGATATCGGTAGTATTCTCCATATAGAGGGACAGACAGCCCTTAAGTCAAGTGTGCTTTTGTTGAGCACCATGACTAATTAATTCATCATCTCTTCCAAAGGATTATATTACATAAGTGTCCAACATGAGTATCTTTTTAAATATCCGTGTTTCATATTGCATATAATTTTTATTATAGAAAACCATGGCATAGTAGCTAGCAGAAGCCAATTAAATTTTCTCTGTTTTCATAGGAGATATGCTTCTGGATGCCTTCATTGAATTTCACTCTGCCTTCAAATTCTTTTCCTCTCTAACGGATGATCTCAACATCCATTTCCATTTAAGAGTTTGCTCTGAAAATTGCTGTTCAGTAGATTTAGTCACTTTCTAGGTTAGCATGATCTCACGGATAAAAGCAAATGCTCATGACTGTTGCTAGTTTTTGTAGTTTCAAATTTCTAATGAGCACATAGAGCTTAAGAGAGAGAAATTAACGCAGAAAAATAGAGAAAACATTTTTGTATGCATGGGGAATTGTTAGGAGATATTCTATCACACTGTGAACCCCGAGTTTGTGTTTGTGTTAATTAAATAAAATTAACCTTGTGTCAGAAGGCTTTATTAGCAAAACAAACAATAAAAAACAAAAAAACAAAACAACAACAACAAAAAACAACTAGTTGACAGAAAATAATCATAGAGCCTCAGAGGGCATCTGGGAGAGATAGAAAGTCACAGGAAGGAGTAGGGTGGGGTTTTGAGTGGTGCAGGTCTCTCTGGTTTGGCAGAAAGGAAGTCTTTCATGGATGCCAGCAAGGAGAGAGGGATCGCTAGTTTCTACTCAGCCTCTTGGAGCTCACAGGTTTTCAGCCCAGCCTTTGAATTTCAAGTCTTATTCATAATTAGAAAAATAGAGATTCAGTTATAGCAGAATTTTCACCAGACTATAGCCTGAGTGGCCAGGCCACTGATAGAAGTCAGCTGGTAACTGCAGAGTTGTAATTGCTGGCTGAGATAGCAGTAGATTAAGGCACAGCCACTGTGCCAAAGATAAAACCACAGGAAATAGGGTAGATAAAATTCTGTCAAAAGTTTGCATTAAAATCTGAGACTGCTCATTTTCAAATGAGAGGCAATAATGAAGTGGTAAGGATCAGACCCCCAAAGCAAACTATGTGCAGAAGCATCTAGAGACTGGAATGATACAAGCTGAGGCCTGAAAAAAGCTGGGCATTGGGTGGTTCATCTAGTTCAAGTACTTTTTTTTTTCACTGACTTTGTTATAAACTACCTGAAGATTGCCAACTATGATGTCAATAGAAATATATCTTGTTGTAGATTTTACTAAAATGTTGAGATTTGTCTTTAATTGCTACTAATGGGACCATGAAATATTTTCCAACTTCCTTACCCAAAATGTGTTTTCTCACTAGACAGACATTTGTCATATTGCAGAGCATATGTCCATACAAAATAGAATTTCTGGACAGTTGATGCTGAAATAATTATCTTTAATTGATGTATTTTACACATTGTTAATAAATGAATAATAACAATGTCATTACAATAAACACCATTCTTAAAAAGCAAATAATTGTGGAAATGTTCCCATGTGCATTTATTTAATTTTTGGGTTCACAATATTCTTAATTTATCATATTCTAGAATTATAGAAACATTGGCATGCAATAGATAAAGCAAAAATTAAAATTTGACTACAGATTTATAATTATATTAACAGCTTTTTGCTTAATTCAGGGCAGTAAAAATGTGGCTGATGATTATTTCCCCAGTTCTAATTAATCCTTCTTGAAATCTACTTTTTTTTTTGTCAAAATACCTTGCAAAATAAAGTTATATTTGTTTAATATAACAACAACAACATTAAGAACAACAACAACAAAAATATGTGCCAGTTTACAGATGCCATGTAGTAACTTTCATTCAGGTTCTCCAGTTTCTCATGACTTTGACTCTGTAGTCTGTTTCTTTACCAACAAATTCACTTTCCTAAGAACATTAGGATGTAGTCTGTCTTGCTCAAAGCCTTCAGCTACATTCCTTTCTAGTACTGAGAGAAGTTCCTTCAGTCTGTTGTTGGCCACTGCTAATGCAGAAGTATCTTGAATTTTTTCTAATCTGAGTCTTTCTGATTTTCTCCAACATGTCGGTCAGTTCCTGGCCCTTCACTTCTGCCCCTGAGAATACTCTATCCACTTCCCTGAAAGGATAGTAAGCATTATTTTCCTGTTTAATTATTGACTCATAAAAATAGCTTCCTAATTTTCTCTCTTCACAAGGTGCCATGTATTGAACTCTTGATATTCATATGTGAACTGCCTGCAGGTGCTGGGAATTGAACCCAGATACTCTGCTAGAGCAACAAGCATTGTTAACCACTGAGCCACCTGTCCAGTCTTCCTACCGTTTATATGTGAGCATCTTCCCCTTTCCTTTTAAAAATACTTTATTGAGGGTTGGAGATTTAGCTCAGTGGTAGAGCGCTTGCCTAGCAAGCGCAAGGCCCTGGCTTCAATCCTCGGCTCAAAAAAAAAAAATACTTTATTGATAATATAATTTATCATCATTTTCATGTTATGTTAAACTGGACTGGAGAGCTTTTTTGTCCTTAAGCAGAATAAGGGCATAATTGATAAGGATTATAAGTGTCATTATTTAAATCATGCAGTCTTAAACCCTAGGTCTTACATAGTAGTTTTCTTAATATATGTAGAAACATGAAATCATAGGTTAGAGTGTTTTGTGTTTTCTCCTGTACTTTATAAGTATATAATCATTACAAAATGATAATAAGAATAACATTCAGGTAAGGACTCAATAAATTTGTACATTAAAAATAATGTATTAGGTTCTTATTGCTTCCATGATTGTTAGCACAATATGAGCTGCTAAAACAGACTCTTTTAATTTTTTTATGTATTATTACTTTATTAAAGCTAAAACATATTTGTGAGTCCCTGAAAATATCACAGGTCCTTGATCTTCCTCATGCCCAATGGGGCCATTCCATGGTTAAAGTGACTCCGTATCATTGCAGAGGTGAATGGTTTGTGTTATTTTGGATAAGACTCCAGACCTGCCCCGGCTGGTCTACAATGTCTCCTTTCTTTTGTCAGCTGCTTCAAGCCTTCAGGAAGGTGTACTTCAAGACTCCTAATGGAAGTGAAATTATGTTTGATGCCAGTGGAGATTTAGTGACAAAATTTGACATTCTCCAAGGGCAGAAGACCCCCGAGGGTGTGTCAAGTCTCTTCTGGGAAAAAAAAAAATGTTCCACTTGATAGAGGACCTTCATATGAGTTGCCTGAATGCAGAGATGACTCTTGTCTGAGTGTATTAAAATCACAGGGAAATTCCAAGTCCAGGATTTCTCATCTCCATTTGTGCATGAAGTTGATGTAGCCCTAGATTGGATAGCTGAGGAGCCCCCATGGTACTGAACTGGGCCCTCTGGATAAGTGAGACAGCTGTTTGGCTTGAACTGTTTAGGGGGGCCCCAGGCAGTGGGATCAGAACCTTTCCCTAGTGCATGAGCTGGCTTTTTGGAACCTAGTGTCTATGGTGGGATACTTTGTGCAGTCTTGGTGCAGGAAGGAGGGGCTTGGACTTGCCTCAACTGAATGTACCAGGCTCTGCTGACTCCCCATGGGAGACCTTGCCTTGGAGGATGTGGGAATGGGGGGGTGAGTTTGGGGTGGAAAGCTGGGGGTGTGGGAGGTGGGAGGACAGGGGAATCTGTGGTTGGTATGTAAAATGAATAGAAAATCTCTTAATAAAGAAAATTTATTTATTAAAAAAAGAGTGAAATTACAGGTGGGACACACTGTGCACTCATCATGTACAAGTGTTCTGGAGATCCAAAGTCTGGTTCTTGTACTTGCATACAAAATACTTTAATTACTGAGTCATATCCCAATCCCAGAGAAAGATCTCTTATGAGGTAAACAACATAGCCAGTTATACCTGACCGGCCCAATCTAGGGCTACATAAAACAGACTCTTAATATCAAATATTTGAAGTTAAACTATATATTATAAGACATCTTTATTTCTTATGACATATAAGATTCCACTATGTCATTACTCATAATTTGGGGTAGAACTAAAAGGGAGAGGGCTTATCTCCAGACAGTTAAGTATTGACCCATGGATAAAATGTCATTTTGGACACAGAGCTGCTCAAGTTTACTTGGACATTGATGTGGCTTGTAGGAGAGGGAAGAGAATGGAACAGGAAAACGTGAAGATGTTTCTTATAGGTTAAGCTTCATAGCCTTACAGAGAAATTCTGCTCAAGTTCAATCACTTCAGACTCAGTCATATGACTGTACCTCTTCACAACATTGGGAAATGCAATTCCTTGCTGTGCACTTACCTCTAGGAAAACATAAATCTGTACACTTAAGCTATAAGGAGCCTAGCTTTTTGACAACTCTGTTTGTTATTCTCTGCTATGGCATTCATCTCCCAAGTACATAAAAATATTTGCTATTCAAATACCTGCAAATAATAAGCTATTCCAAAATTCAGATGTTTTTAAAATGATGCTGGAAATGCAAATACATTAACTGTATATCAGATTCGCATTAAGCTCAGACTTTCTTCTGCTTTGTTGCAAGAATCCTTGAGATAACTATTCAATGTTTTGTTTTGACTGTTTCACCAACTCTACAGGGATGTAGACCTTTGGTTTATGGGATGTTTTGTTTAAAACAGGATAGAAAAGTTCTCTGGATTTTTTGCTAAAATAGATTTATTTTTAAAGGTGTTTGGTTATTGAAGGGCATAGAATGCATAAAATCCCTCTAGAATTTAGATTACCTTTGTTAAGGATCAACTCTAAAGCTCTGTAAACAGTGAATTCTTTTCTATGCTCAGTAGGGTCTCATTTCTCAGCCCCTTGGGAAATCACTTTCTTGACCTTCCTTAGCTTCTTAAGTTATGGCAAAGTTAAAATTGGGGGAAAATAGTTGAAAATAGGAATGGAACTAACTCACAAGATATAATTCATCCTTCTGGAAGTGATTTGATGTTCTTGGCAAAGAGTGAGATAACTTATATTTTTAAGGCTTTTGAGTAATGAAAAGCCTGACAATTCACTGGCCTCAAAGGATGATGGGAATATCTTCCATGATATACAACTGTGTTCACAAACAAGTAAACTGATGGGCAAGCTTAGGGACCACAGGACTATAGTTATGTGTCCGTTGTTGAAATCTTCTAAATAAGCGAGGTTCACAAATTGTAGATTGAGAATTTCTAAAAGGGAATGGAGATTCATCTGAGGACCACTGAGATCGAGAGTGGCTGTGTGCAGTCTGTCCCTACTCAGGACACTGATTATCAGAGGTTGTTTTGAGATCCCACCACACATACTTACATAAAGTTAGAGTACAGCCTGTAATAGGCTCCAGTTCTAAAAGTCTCATTATATTCAGAGAGGGATCATGATATCTTTACTTCCCATGTTGAAAATGTAGCAAGTCAGTTTGCATGCATGGTCCAATTTTATCAGGTATATTGGTCAACACCTGGATCTACAAACACACAAGTACTTTGACAAGTTAAGTTTTTTTTTTGGTGTTTTTTTTTTTTTTTTTTTTTTTTCTTTTCCCACTCATGTTTTCTAATCTGGACAGAAAAAAGAGCAGTGGCGTTCTTTATAGCAGTTGTTCTCCCCCTGTTGATGGCAACCCCTTTGGGGTCATCAACCCTTTCTCAGGGATTGCCTAAGATTATTGGAAAGAATGGAAATTTACATTATAATTTATTGTAACAGTAGCAAAATTGCAGTTATGAAGTAGCAACAAAAATAGTTTTATGATTGGAGTCACCATAACACAAGGAACTGTATTAAGGTGTTTGAGCATTAGGAAGGTTGAGAACCACTGCTTCACAGGCTAATGTGTGGACAAAATGAATGAAAATGCCACCTGTTTCATAATGCAAGCTCTGTTGATGTTTAAAGGATGCCAGCAGCATTGTCCTAGCTGATTAGGAGTTTAGTGTTCCCCTCTGCGAATGGATGTCTTGCCTTTGTCTCTCATTTACAGGTACTAGACCCTAGTAGGACTGATGGGGACAATGAGACAATTACACAATTTTGTCCGTGCTATTATTATTATTATTATTTTACATGTAAGTCCTCTTTACATGAAGTACCAGAAATAAGAGATTCTAAGTTGAAATTGTCTTACCTTTGAAAAAGAAGCTTAAATTAATGAAGTGAACTTTGCCAAGCACACTGACTGAGGGCAGTCTGATTTGTTGAGCTAGAAGAATGTGCAATTAATCAGTGTAAACCACAGGAAAATGAAGAAAGAAAAGTCCCTACTGTTTGAATCATTACTGTCCATATATCAAATGTAACAATGAAGTTTCTATCTCCCATCCTTTTTTCCTATATAATTGGGCTTTAAACATTGTTTCCTGTAATTTGCAAATCTAGATAGCCCTCTGACTATGCTGCATTATCTAATAAAGATAAAAGTATGGGTTAGATAAGAGTAGAAGGTATTGAACCATCTAATAATCTATTCTATAAACCTCAAAAAGGCTCTTTTAGTCTGTTCAAAACATTACTTTGCATGAGTTTTATTTTCTGTTTTCCCAGAACATCTCCAAAGGAGCCATGGTCCTGTGCATGCCCTCAGTTAACATTTCTATAAAAAGAATGTGACCGTGACATTTCTCAGAGGCATTGAATCTGAGAACTATTAGGAACCGAGTAGACCAAATTTGTAGAATGTTTTCTATGCCTTGTGGATAAATCTTACTCTAATCCATCCTCTGAGCCTAAGCACTAATGTGTTGTATCTCATGATGGCAACATATCTGCTATCTAAACAGGGCCTCACATTGAAACTGTACCAATGCAAGAATGGAACTGGCATCCAAACATCCTGAAACTCCAAATTAGAAACTGTCCATTTAATTGTGATAGGGTAATACTAAAAACTCAATATGCTCTGGGAAATAGATACAGCCATTGGTGGTATGACATGCTATTTATAACTCCATGCTTTTCTGATTAATCCTTCTGCCTTCCTTTCTTAGGGGACAGTTGTAGGTATCCCAGAAAAACTTACCTAATAGTCATGGTTACTTTCTCCTGTCAGAATTGGAACCAAAAGGCAGATTAGGTGTATTTGAGCATAAATTCTTAAGAACCCTGGCATATTTCATCTTGCAGAGAAAAAAAAATAGTAAACTGCCTACTCAGAGAAAAAGATGAACAAAGAAAACACACAATAAGATGCAAATGACCATCACAGCAAAGTGTTCCTATTTCCCTTCTTGAGTATCTGCTTTTCCTGACTGACTCTCCTTCAAGCCAAGCAACTGCCACTCTGCAGAGTTCAGCCGCACCTTCCCTTTGAAAAGACTTTCTCAGCTGTGCTCATTGATGGCTTACACTCCAGCAGAGAGGGGCAGTCTCCTGTTAAAGAAGAAGCAGCCAGAGGCCTGTAATTAAACCCATCTATACTCTCTAAGGAAGCCTAATACATTCACTGGTTCTCCAGAGTGACTTTTGGAAGAATTGTGACTAGATTTGTTGTTGGGAACTATGGGAAGAGATTTTAGTAACCCAGCTACATATCTTCCCTTGGGAGTCCTGTTGTATGTATCTTAAAATTCATGTCTCCCTTCATCTTAAACTGTCTGTAGTTGGCCCTTGTATGCAAGCAAGAATCTTACAATAATACAGGGTTTCTATTTCTTTTTTTCCCCTTTCATCTTTTTAAAGAACAGAGGCTATCAGAAAAAAGCAAAATAAAATAGGGAGTGGGTAAAAATTTTCAGTATCTATAAATGAATAGACCAGTCCCAAGAAGACAAAGTGAAAGTGAAATCCAACCCATGAACTAGTGTATAGAACTCTACTTTCCTGTTCCAACTCAGCCAAGACAGTGTTTAAAAAGTACTTTAGACATTTTTCTTAAGGTCGTGTTAAGGAGAACAGTTTTCACTAAGGCAAAGAAATAAGTTTTCAGACACAAAATGATGAAAATGGAAGAGCTTTGTTCACACATACTTTTGTCTATGTATTTGATTCAGTCTGCCAATATAATTGGTTATGTAAACCACAATAGCATGCATATCCAATTAGCAATCTCCAAGTGAATATGATGCCTAGTCTCCATGCACAGTGTGTCACAAAATATGAAGACACTCATATGAAGAAATATCTCCAGGTTAAGAAAGCAGAAACAAACTTTCCTTCAAATCTAGCTGATGGGGTTTCATTTTGTGTCTTTTCTTCCTAGTTCCTGATGACTGCAAAAACTGCATACTAGTGTCATCTTCCTTTCGGTTATTATAAGAGAATTCACAATAGAATTCTTCAAAGTAATCTAAATCCCTCTACCAAGAGTGTCTATATTAATAAGTAAAAATATGAATCTTAATGAGTTGTATCTGTTTCTCTTAATGAAGTTTAGCATTTTAAAATGTCACTTGTCTGACAAGAGAAGAATGTTTCATATCTGAGGGCACAGATAATCACATCCAATTGTATTAAAACACACAGCTAATTAGATGTCTAATTGCTATAGTATCTATTTCTTTCTTCTCTCTGAAATCTTTGGCACACCCACCACCCCATCACCTTACATTGTGAACTTCAAGTATGGAAAGGAGGAAGCTTACATTTCCTGGTGGAATTACTTGAAATCACAGATGTACATTGAAGCTGGACACATGTGAGTTCAAGATTTTACACATAGTTCAATTTTTTTTATTCAAGTGTAAGTCACACATAATCATCGGCATTTGACTGAATAGATTTTTATAAATTGCATAATAATATCACAGTGTGAATACCCCCTCTAAAATTCATGTGAACTTTAACTGATAATGTAGCACTCTTGTGAGATCAGGATATTTGGAGATACCAGGTCAAGAGGGCTCTATACTGAAGATAGATTACAGTTACTACCATGGTGGGACAGCTGTCAAGTGTAGATATTATAAACAATCTCAGGATCTGGGACTTTCACTTAATCCTACCCTTTCTCTTTCATAGGGTCTCTCATTGTGAGACCCTCTGCCTTGTTTGGTTGTTGTAAAAGGTTCTGAGCAGATATCTGTACCTTATCATTGGGCTGTGTAGAACAGTGAGAAATATATATATATATATTTTTTATCAAAAGACAATCTACAGTTACTTGTTTTAGTACCAGAAAGTAGACTATGACATCATGTAACCACAGTGTAGACAGATAATTCTTTCCGAACCCCTCAGTTTGTCCATTTTTGAGCACAGTTTATCCAAATGCTCAGAACTGACTAGTATTCTGGCAAAACTTCATATATTGTTTTAACTTGGTTAGTTTTAAGGAAAACCAACTTTGTTGTATCTTCTTTCTTGTGTCTGGATTTTGGCCAATCAATGTCATGTGCATCCATGCTTTTGTGTCTGTTAATAACTTGATCATTTTCATTACAGCATAGTAACTTATCACATGAATATCCTACATTTTATCCATTTACATTTTTTTCTTGTTTTAATCCCTATGACTGAGTCATATTTCCCATGTCTCAGAATATCACATTTCAGGACTATCTAGAACTTCTCGAATTTTCTGAGTAGCTAAAATATTGAGCACTGATCACCTTGTAGGTTTTTGATACAGTTAGATATCTCAGTGATCTGGACTATCCTATCAACTACATCCCTCTGAATATTTCATCAAAGTATGTTTAAAACCAATTAAAAAACATTATGCAAACAAACCTCATGTATTTTAATCTGAAAATTGTACTGAATTTTGCCTTGCATTCTGACATTAAACATTTTCTCCATCTTAACTCCAGGTATTTTGCTCTGTTTCCTAAGCAGAAAGTTCTCCCTGCTCCATCCTCAGTCTCATGAACTGCTCTCCTGTCACTAATATCACTGATGACCCAGCCCTTGAAGCTACTGCCCACTCTAATGTGTGAGATGATTGGCTAAAATGGGACTGCTCCATCATGTTGCTTCTTTATCGGTTCTACCCACAGACGATGATATTGCACTTACAACCACAGGCAGGGAACTTTCACAGAGAAATTACAATGCCTGAAAAAAAAAAATAGGTAGCAAGAAGAGGAAAGCCCTATGGCATCAGTTTATTTCCCCAATAAGAAAAAAAACAAAACAAAACTCCATCACCCTCAGTTAAGCACAACCTGACTCACAAAGAAGGTCTTTTTTTTCCTGAGTCCCTTTAAGGGCCGCGATTGTTGTTCTCATATATGATTCACATTTTCTAGGTAAAATTAGCCTTCTGAGGAATTTATCTTTAGAAATTACCAGGAAGGCCAGTGAAGTACCAGAATGAGTTGTGGCTTCCAAATCCAATCTCCAGTTCCTGGGAAAGAGTGGCTATGGCTTCTTCTTGGAGTTTACCGTTGGTGTGCACTGGTGATCCCAAGCTCTTCTAGCTGGTTGTCACTCTGTACAATTAAGCAAGTGCAGATAAATATCATGTTCATCACTGTTGCATCATTTCAATACAGTTCATACCTGGCTGTTTCCTCTTCGCATAGATGACATCTACTTAATACATCATTAGTGATTCAACTTCTGTTTTGTTTAAGGTGTCTACCAGCATCATAAATACACCAAATTTTCCCCTACTGATTCTTTTTGAGGAAGAGCATCAGTTTCTGATTTCAAAATTCTCTTTGGTCTTCCCTTTTCCTTTTTCTTGTGACTTTTAATCAATATTATTATCAGTCTCCCAAATGTTATATTTAACATTTATAAAATTTCAAAGTTGTGTAGGCTATCCTGTGACTTTTGTAAACAAACACATAACTTCAAAATCTTTTTTTGTAACAATCTCATTCAATGGTTATTAGAAGAAATCACATGTGATTGAATGAATGAGCTTTTACTCACAAAGAAGTTTCCAGTCTGTATTTAGAGATAAAAAATATTTCCATAGATCATTCTTGGCAAGAACCACTTTGTTTTGAGAACATATTATAGTGATGCATCATTCCTGATGTCAGCATTGGATACAGTTAGAAGAGAAATATTTAGTCTAATTCATTAAATTAATCTATATGTTCTAAGCACTGACAACAGGACATTTGAAGTGTCATAAATGAGTTGAGAATTACGGGTGAAATCTAGGCAGGAGAGTGCATCTCAGGCTTATCAATGTGCATTGGAAACAATAGAATCTAAAGATAATATGTATTCTCAGGGAACTATGTGTATTGGTGAACACTTATAATCACTGTTTTAGATGCCACCTTATTAGGACTCAAAGAAACCAAGGACAATTGGCTAACTGAGGTATCAGAGTGAACTCTGAAGGCCAGGTTCTCCCAACATCTCTCAGCATCTCAAGTACCTGTAACAGAGTCATCCTGACTGGCATAACTTGCCCCCTACCCTAAATCTCTCCATCTCCTGAGCCTCACTTCTCTTCCCTGAGCTTCACTGATTCCTATATAGCCCAGTCCTTTTGTCTACTCATCCTCTTGATTCTCACACACTCTCTCAATCTCTTGGTTCCTCTTCCTTCCTTTCTTACCCTTTCCCCTCTCAATGCCTGATTCAGTCATTGTGTAATGCCTTTGGCTGTTTTCTCCCTCATATCTGCAATAAAAAACTTTCTCCTCCAACATATCTAGGAGCAGCCATGTCCTCATTTTTTTCATCCAATCCCCTGATACTCATTACACAGCTCCTAAGACTGTGCCCAATAACACATTATGATGGGAATGTAAAGCTTGAGTTTTGGTCTCATTCTTAGAATACTCAGACTGGAACCTTATTCAATGTAGAATTTACTTAGTTTTTTAATTTATAGATAAAATAATGGCTAGAAAATCATTGAACAAGAAAATTGTCTTTATTTTCCACATACAAGAATTGTGGTGGAACAATAAATTGTTGGCAGGGTATAGGTACTATGAGAACAAAACAAATACACAACAACAACAACAACTGGACTAGCTACATTCCTGAGACACAGGAATTTTGCAGAAATTGTCTGTTCCTGGATTCATTTGCTGGTGATTAAAAAAAGACGCTCTATCTCAAGGATCTTTCTCATTGTATAGTTAAGAAGAGTGAAGCCATGATAGCTGAGATGCATTAATACCCGATGCATTTACCCCACTTGTGGCTAGTTATTGGTGTAATTATTAAGGCCCTCCACGTAGTTAAAAGGGAGGTTTATTTTGTGGGGTAACTTACAAATGAAGGGGTAGGTAGGTTGCAGGGTCTGGCAAAGGTCTGGCGGTGTTCTCTGGAGAACTCTGCTCAGTCTACCTCCAGCATCTGAATGCTGACATTACAGACATGCACCACCTCATCTGCCTCTTTCTTGTATATCCTTGTAATTCCAAGAAGCGAATACAATAAATATAGTCAAAATTCATTTATAAAGAATTGCGGTTTGCCGGGCGGTGGTGGCGCATGCCTTTAATCCCAACACTCCGGAGGCAGAGCCAGGCAGATCTCTGTGAGTTTGAGGCCAGCCTGGTCTACCAAGTGAGTTCCAGGAAAGGCGCAAAGCTACACAGAGAAACCCTGTCTCGAAAAACAAAACAAAAACAAAACAAAACAACAACAACAAAAAGAATTGTGGTTGTTTCCATATAAGGACATACTTCTGAAAGGCCTAGCAAGTTAGTTTCTATACCACCCATTTGAGAATTAAGAAGTCTAAGGTTTGATAAGGTTAAATTACATATTTACAGACTTTGGATTAAAACATGAGAGGAAGAGCAGAGACTTTCCCTAGGTCTCTTGGGTGTTAATATTGGTTGTCATCTTTTAAGCCTCTAGTACTTTGTTTAATACTGTTATTCCTTTACATTTTTGTTGTTATTATAGAATAATTGTTATTAAGTTATGGATCCCTTTTAATGTATCAGGAATAGTGTTTGATGTACTTTGTTTTAATTATTAAAAAACAAAACAAAACAAAACAAAAAACCCCAAGGTAATGGCTGCACGAGATGCTAAGAAAAACAGTTGAGGGCTCAACCCCCAATAAAACATTTATACCATACTGTCTAAGGTTCAGGGACTACTCTAGAAGAGGGGCAAAAAGAATGCAAAAGTTAGAAGATAGGAAGAAGGGCTGAGAACTGTCATTTTCTAGCACAACAAGGTAATTGGAAACATGAACTCACAGTAGCTAGAGTTGTTGGCTCTGAACTATTTGCTACTAGTGGATTCTGGGACAGGGGAGTCCTTGTCTTCAGTTGTATATTCACTGGGAGGCCCACCGACTCCAAAGGACAATCCCCTTGCCACAGGCAGTCCTGGTTAAATTTGGTGGACCACAAAACAAAATGTCATGAATGTGCAAAAGAGATTTGTAGGATGGAAAGGGTAACTACCAGGGACAGGAAGGGGAAGAAAGAGTGGGAGGTATAATTAGAATGCCTTATATGCACAGGGGAAATTGTCATAGAAACAAATTAATAATTAAAAACTCATGAGGTAAGATGGTATTAGATTTTTTTTTGTTCTATTTTAGATTATGTGCCATATGCTTTTGGTAGGTAAATGAAAATATTTAAAATTTCTACTTCTCATTAAAATTGCTTATTTTTATAGTTTCCTCCACAGCTTTATGTTTTAGAAAAATACCACATTGAGACAATTTATTCAGATATGATGTTGAACATTTTAGCAAACATACACCTAGCTTATTAGACAATCTTTCCAGTTATTTTGGGATCCTTAAGAACAAAACTGTATTAATGATGTGGCTTTTATATCCCCTTTTCCCAAAGGTAATGAAAGCAGTAATCCATCATCGACTCTCATTTGCTGCCCTCAGTAACTTAATTTCCCACTCCAACTTAGAATGGTTTAATTTCTTTCTCCATTGATCCTTTGTTCTTAAGGAAAATGGATTTAGCATCACTGGGAGATAGTTTTGTGTATTTCAATAGCTGCTTATTAGCTATTTACAATTTTTCTCTCATTTTGAACTCGAAGTATGTTCACATATATCTTGTGTGCTTTTAAATAGAACTCACTATTTTTATTACATTTTTTCCCTCCCTTTTCCTTGCTAAGCAGAAACCTCCAGAAATACGCACTAGCACAAAACAGATACAGGAAATGTGATATTTGCCTTGTGTCCTCTTGAAAGAAGTCATTTTCCCCTTTAAATTAAAGTAGCTTTTGTTCTTACCAGTGCAGATGCTCAATTCTCCAACATTTGACTTTACTTATCTTCAAGGTTGGTCATTCCAAAGTTATAAGGTTTATTTTGGTACTAAGTAGTTTGCAATTTTGATTTCTAGATTACTGTATGTCAAATTTAATCATAATACTGTCAGCTAGTCGAATGACTCAACTACATTTTTCTACTTCACTGTTTTTGTTTTTTTTTCCCTGCATTCCAGTTTAAGTCTTCATTCCCTGTGGGGGATTTGACAGATGAATTCCCACAGCATTGGACAGAGTCATCATTCTCGTATCTGTTTTAAGATGTGGTTTAAAACTGATATAAAGATGATTTCAGTTTCTTAAATTTTTGTGTTTCTATCTTTATTGTTTTAACTATACAGAACTATTTAGGAAATGACTCAGAAGTTAATTGATAATGTTAAAATCCTCCTCTGACATATGGATGTAGAGAAGGTGATTTGGAAAGCCAATCAAGGGAAATTTATTTTTTAAATAAATGGTATTTGCTTTCGCTTTCTTATAAGGACTATTAAGAGGAGCACAACCATATATTTGTTATAATTATACATATCTAGTTAAATATTGACAAGTAATGCTGGCTACTGAATTATGAAGAAAATCTTTCCAACACAGACAGCATCCATTAGATTTTTTTCTCTTGTAGTTTCTTTGAAATGAAAGGGAGGGAAGTTCTCAATTATTCACTTTTTTTGAATATGTGTTTTTATGTACTTGGTACATGTTGGGAGTTGAATCAGAATATACTGAAGAAGCCAGAATGGGCCTGGAACCTCCACTTATCCAGGCCCATTCAGAACACTCAGACACTCAGTGTGTGTGGATGCTTATCCAACTCCATATTCATGCTGGGAGGAATATTGAGAGCCATATAGAGTGAGGGATTTGAGAGACTGAGTGGCTGCTGAGGCTAGAATCTTTTGGCCTTGCAGCTTATATCTGCGGATGAAAAACTCCTGCTGGAGACCATATAATTATTATGGTCCTGAGAAATATTCTGGAATATGCTGACCTGTTCAGCTTCTCTGAACTCCTGGCAATTGTCCTTAGCCTGTGTGTTAGTTTTATGACGTGCTCACTACTTTCTAATAAGTTCCATGTTGTTTTATGTTGTTTCCAATTAGAACTCCACCAAGCAGTGCTCTCACCCTGCTCTCTACCTCTGTAAATACCTTCTGAATGTCTCCTGTTCCTTCCTTGTATTGGTTTGCTTATGTTATTTCAGCCATGTTTCTCTATTGTAATTGCCTGCACCAGATGTTCTAATAAAACAGCCTGTTGTGTTTTGCTTTTAAATTCTTTCTCAGAGCTGAAGGAACTTGGTTCAATCCAGACCTCAGAGAAACCCAATAATGAGCAAATGGTTTTGGGTTAGTTAAGAGTGATATTGGAAATTAGATGTATCCAAGGGTGTATGAGTGAAAGTCATATATATGAATTGTAGTTCCTTCCCCTAAATGGAAAGCATTGAGCTTCATTTCCTCTTCTTATACCTTTTTTTTCACTTGCTGAAATGTATGTAGGGCAATGAGTCCATATGGCAAAGTCTGTGAGTCCAGCATCCTAAGGACAGCAGATTGGGTTTAGTGTAGGTCAGGGCCTTTTAAAATTAGAACCAAGTTATTGTATTTCTTCAGTTATGAGGTGATGGGAACATTCCTTTGAGTTAGATGGACACAATACAAATGGTATGCTACCTCAGCAAAATCTTAATCAGGACCAGTCATCTCTGACAGGTTTTACAGAGATATTTCAGTGGTAACAATCATCCCTAGGTTTAAGAGGTTTAGGTGCTTAATTATGAGGTATATTGATTATTAATATGATCTAGTACCAGTGATTATTTTAATATTGTCTATATAAATTTAAATGCCTCTTATTATGTCCATCCACATTAGTATAAGCAAATGTGTTCCACTGTGAAAAAAATCACTAATAACAAGAAATAATCTCATTTAAATAATATAAAGCATTTCTTGAATATTTAAAGATCATTAGCTAATGAACATTTAAAAATAAAAATGGTTCTGACATTTTTAGAAAAAAAAACAGTTATTTGGTGACAGTCTCTGATGAAGTCTGAATGGAGTGGAGAGGTTTAATTTTTCAAAATAATGATGAGCGTGGCTAATTCATAATAAGTTTAACAATGCTGGTCTCTAAGCTGTTAAATAATTGTAGCTGGATTGCTGATTGGCTTTACTGGATCTAAGAAGGACCTTTAATGTATTTAATATTTTGCTGGAACATAACTCAGTCTCAATGACTTTGAAAGGAACATTAATAGTTTTCTGAAAATATAACCTTGAAAATTAAATCCATTATATATTTCCAAGATTATGGATGAAACTGCTCTGTCAAATAAGTCATTACATTAGCATAATGAGGTGTGAGGGGAGGTATAAGTGGGAAACAGCAAGCAAAGGTACTTTGTACCACAATTTGTCTATATTTAACCAAAATGACCTTTAAAAGCAGAGCTGAAGGGTCAGGTTTATCATCACTTTTGCAGCCTTCAGGTAATATATTTCTATTTAGCAGAACAATTTACTGAAAATTGCTGTAGTAAGAATTATGCTCCATCCAGCTCCCTACCTGTAATACACGAGGTCTGAGGAGAAGCAACTTCCAAGAACAAAGGTTTGTAGCCATTGCTTCCCTGAAGTAAAACTCTTAAAGTAACACACGGTTATAGTGCTGCATTCCCAAAATAGGCAGGTCATTAAAAATGCATCCTGGAGCATGCATACACTGAAAAAGAGAAGATAAAGATACTAAAGGAAGCAGCATGTTGTCAGTGTTGGCTTTACTGAGGCTACCAAATGTCAGGTTGCCTGAACATCCTGCTTTGAATGTGTTTTTTTTTTTTAAGCCCGTGCAAAGACTAACATATACACAAAATCACATAAAATATTCAACTGAAGATACTGAAGTTATTGAGTGGGTTTTTTTTGTTTTTTATTTTTGGTATTTAAAGGAACATTTTCCCCCGGTTGTCTGGATATTTTTTGACTTGAAGAGTTCTCTCAACTTTAAGGCTAGCAAAAGGAAATAACTCCCACCAATATCTGATAATGACATCATCATGAAATATTTGTCGAGTGAATACTGAATGTATGGGCACTTTACCTTAAAGACAAAACAGAGACACTGGTGTTCCAGATGATGTTGGTTAAATGACGGAAAATCACCTTGGGCAATGAATTATAATCATTTTTAGGATTCTACAATTCTGTGAAACTGATATGAGGAGTATCTTCCCTTCTATGAGTAATACTTATAAAACATCAGTTTCTTTGGTTCATCAGTGACTTTTAAAAGAGGACACCATTGAAACTGGTATAGTGCACTGTAATGGTGCTAATAATGGGGATACAGAAGGTATGGAAAGGTGGTTCTCCTAGACCTTATTTACAGGTTTTCCAGGTAAGAGTTATCTTATTATTATGGAAGACAAGGCTGCATTGGTCACAGGTTAATTGCACCAACATGTTCCTGAACTGAAACGTCTTGAAGCACTTGAAGTACAGTAAAAATTTTACTGTGAAATGTAAAACTGTAATACAAACCAGAGAACAGAAGGAAGGCCGAATATAATTGGCATATAATTCAAAGAAGTTGTCACCAGACACCACTCTTTCTACTGGGTGGTATATCTTGGAAGTCAAGGTGGTATCAGATAAGGTAGATTTATAATTGCACAAGCTATAGAAACACCATGGTATATATAACAAGAAAAATAATTATAAAAGAATAAGGCATTAACATTTACAATTACATGATACAAAATGTCTTCTGTATTTTGCATACTGACATGAAACAGTGACACTCTGTTGTGGGTTTGGGTTTATTCAATTAATATAACAATGTCAGTAAAATTATTAACTGTTAAAATTCATAACTGAGTTTGTCAAAGATGTCTGAAATACCAACACTATTTTCTCTCTTTATATTTCTATATACTTTATTCATTAGAAGAGATAAAGGTAAAGAATAAGGAATTGAGCAATGGTGATCAGTCAGCTTTTTTGCCTCTTAGACATCTTATAATCTGATGAAATAATAGGGTTATTTTATTTAAATCTGTAAATAATCGACATAAATATTTTCTCAATCCTAGATGATGTATCAGTGATCTGAATCATTTTACATAGTCCTATGAAGGTTGCTTCCAGTCAGAGGATCTGAAACAGATTTTCCCAAGATCACAGGAAACAGACTTTGTGTTAGTATTGATTGTGATGCAAACCATGGAAGCTCTTTCCAAGATGTCAAGAATAAAATGTTCTTTGAAATTTTCTTTCTGATTACTTCTTGGCAACTACAAGAGTATGATCAACGAGCACTTTCTGTTCACTAAAAGGATGTAACAACAGGCAGAAAGTGAGAGTCATTATGACTTTCCTAAGTAGCTTCCATTTGCACAAACATGAAATACATCCTACTAGATGGTATTGTTCGTAATGGATGCTCCTTCATTTGAGAACAGTTGATATTTCACTTTTATAATAATTTTTATCTGATAATACAGAATTATGGTTAGAGAATAAGTAAATTACTTTCATAGTATTCAAATGATCTTTGAGCAAACCTTAAATTATAGTTTACTAACTTCCCCAGAGTATAGTGGATCCAGTACTGTTCCTGCAGCATTTTGCAAAGGGTACCATTCACTAGAAATCTAGAAACATTCATGGATGATCAATAGAAGCTCTTAAAAGAACTGAATGGCATTTTAGTTTTATTATCCTAAAGGTACAGACTTAGTAAAGATTTACTCCTTTTTCATAGTGGATGTGGCTGAAGTTTTTCTTTGCTTGCCTGGCACCAAGGTCCCACAGCTCTTATAAAATTCCTGTGTCCCACCTGGTCTTGCAACTGCTCAGACCCAAGTAAATACAAGGAGGCTTATACTAATTACAACTGCTTGGACATTAGCTCAGGCTTATTACTGACTATCTCTTACACTTAAATTAGCCAATTTCTATAAAACTGTATGTTACCACTTGGCTTGTGGCTTACCAGTACTTTATATCTTGCTTCTCCTGGTGGTGGCTAGCAGCATCTCCTCTGCTCTGTCTTTTTCCTTCCTCTGTCTAGTTAGAATGTCCCACCTAACTTTATTCTGCTTCACTGTTGGCCAAACAGCTTTATTTATCAACCAATCAGAGCAACACATATTCACAGCATACAGAATGACATCACCCATCAAGTGGAGACAAATACTGAGAACATGCAAAATGAACCTGAGAAAATCCTGTATTAGTGGTAACTAGTCTACTGGATAGAGTTGTATGTCTAGAATCTAGAGATTATTCTACCAAGAAGTAATTAACCATCTGCAAAGATGGTTGCTTATGTTGTAATACCTTGCATGGCACCATTTTCATAACTTGTCAAATGAATGCTACATAATCACCCTTTTGTATACTAATTCACCCAAATAAGATTTCCCAATTACCATATAACTGTTAGGCAATAACTTTGTCTCCAGACAAAGCTCATGACTAAGTTCTCTTCAGAAAGAGCGATTTGTTTTAGATTTCATTTTCTGTTCTCATTTCATTTTATAATGTTTTATTGAAAATAAAATAAAATTTAAATTAAATACATTTTAAAAATCATTAATATCTACATTACTTATATTTACGTTGCATTTTAGTTCTCTATCTTGTTTATCTTTACAGCAAAACAAATAGCCATGGACCTTGATCCTACATAACTATAGGCAATTGAGTAAAGCAGGAAGCAGGTGGTCTTCCTCAGAGAAAAGCGCAACAATTGGTTGTGTAGTGCCAAATGATCAGCCTTGCAAACCTACATACTTGAGACCTTATATAGATTGAACAGGTTATATTTAAGAATATATTTGTATATATGTATATGCATGTAATAACAATTAATGAAGAAAAAAAGTTCATGAATTTAAAGGAGAGCAGGGAGGGGCATATGGAAGGGGTTGGAGAGAGAAATACTGTAATTAACTTATAACCTCAAAAAAAAATAACTGAAAATTTGGGGTCTGGAGAGATAGTTCAGTGCTTAAGATTCCTGGCTTCTCTTTCAGAAGACCCAAATTCCACTCTTAGCACTTGTAAGAAAAACACCTAAAATAGAAAAATATATATATAAAAATACAAACACATATGAAAATTTCTTGCTTCTTATATAGAATTTCTCATTAACCAAGAATAAGGAAATTACATTGTAAACAGCTAATTATTCTTAGTTACTGGTTTATTGGTGTTAAGGAATACCATGACCAAGGCAACTGCTTGCTTACAATTTTAGAAGGTTAGTCCATGATTCTCAAAGTCAATAAGCAAACAGGCATGGTGCTGGAGCAGCAGGTAAGACATTTATATCCTGATCTTCAGTCAGTAGTTGTAGAGAGAAACACTGGGCCTGGCTGGAGCTTTTGAAATCTCTAAGAGTTCTTACCAGTGACACACTTCTTCCAACAAGGACACACCTATTCCAACAAGGCCATACCTCTTAAACTGTCTCAAACAATTCCACTCTTTGGTGACTAGGCATTCATATATATGAGTCTATGGGGTCACTATCATGCAAATCACCATATTCCACCCCATGTAGGCTTTAGCCATATAATAATGTAAAATGCATCTAATTAAGCTTCAAAAGATTTTATAGCTTTCTAGTGTCAACATTATTTAAAAGTCCAAGGTCTTTTTTTCTACCCCAAGGCATTCTCTTAACTATAATGCCCTGTAAAATCAAAATCAAAAAGAAGATCACATAGGGCCAACCTACAATGGCACAGAATATACATTACTATTCCAAAAGGGATGCAAGGTGGCATAAAGAGGAAATCCTGGACCAAAGGAAGCCCCATACCCACAGGGCAAACTCAGCATTCTGCATCTCCATGTCCAATGTTAAAGCGTTCTTCAGATCTCTAATTCCTTCTAGCTTTGCTGCAAAACACTTCTCTTAGGCTGTTTCCATACTGTCAGCAGTTCTCTTTGGCAGGTATCCCATGACTCTGGCATCTCCAATATCTTGGGGGTCTCCAACAAAATCCTGACTTTCCCTTCACAGCTTCATGCAATGCCTTTCTGTGCTTCCATGCAGGGACTGATCCACCAAACTCCTGGCTTCAGCAGCTTTCATTAAACAATGGAAGAACATTCCATAACTGCTTTTCTGTATCCCTGACTCTAGGGCTAGAACTACATGGCTGGAGGTTGCCAAGTTCTTCTGTTTACTTGGTTGGGAACTTGGCCCCTTCCATAAGTTGTATTTGCATAAGCTTTGACCTGTTGATTGCTTTGTAGGGCAAGGAAATCCCTCAGGCTTGTTCCTTTCACAGGTTGCTGGATTAGCTGGGTGGTATTTTGCCACTGTCTTTATTCAATTTAGCATCAGGATCTTCTTTAAACTTTTTGTCCCTTGAGCAAAGGACTTGGTTCAAACGTTACATTAAGCACTACTTAAAGCTTTTCTAGTGCAATTCCTGCTTTACACTATTGTTTGGAGGAATGTGGAAGCCTGTCACAGCAATGCCCCAGTCCCTGTACCAACTTCTATCTTAATAGAAAGATATTCTATTAAAAAAATTGCTATTAAGAAAGAACATGATCAAGGCAATTCTTTAACAGAAAGCATTTAATTGGGAGTTACTTACAGTTTCAGAGGTCTTCATGATCTTCATGGCAGGAATCAGACAGGCATGGTGCTAGAGTAGTAGCTGAGAGCTTCACATCTGATCCAAAGACAATAGGCAGAGAAAAAGACACTGGGCCTGGCATGAGCTTTTGAAACATTAAATCCCACCTTCCAGTGGTATATTTCCTCCAATAACTACACATCTTTTAATGCTTTTCGAGCAGTTCCACTCTCTGGTGATTAAACATCCAAATACACGAGCCTATAGGAGACATTCCAACCACGACAGTTCTCCTCGAAGATCCATGACCTCATTAGCAGGTGTCCAGTACCTGGCATGGTTTCCCTCCTTTTGAGTGGGTCTTATGTTAGTTTGAGGGCTGTTGACTACAGTCAAGATATGAACGGCATGATTGCATCCTTAGGGTTACCATACCATACTGCTCATTATTGTGGTTCATAAACATCACAGCTGAGTAGAACTAATTCCTTGCCACTCTTTAATATTTAGCTATATATCCACAGATAAATATAGATTCCAACCTTCATCGAAGAAACTTCTCATTGTACAAGCAAAGACCATTATAGAAAAGTATAAGTGCTCAAAATTCAGAGAACAAGTGATTGTCGTGCCCAACTCCAATATATATACACATAATATCTATGTATCGGATATACATAATATCTAGGCAACACAATTCCTGCACCCAAGACACAAAGAACATCACAGAACAGGGGCCAGAAAGATTACTAGATCCAAAGGGTCAGGAAATCTTCTATGAGATTCTGTCTCTCAGAAATTCCAGGGAAGCTTTTTTACCTGTAATAACATTTACACTGTGACTTCCTAAACAAGACCTGAACAGGAACACCACCAACAAACATGCTAGTGTGGAAGAGAAATATTGAGAGGTCTCTAAACAAAGGACTACAGGTACCGAAGGACTGAAGAAAAGAAATGAGAATGAAAGAAATTTATGACAAAACAGCTGTGCAATATGGGAGTAAACAATGCAATTTACAGCTGCTCCAAGACTCAGGAAAAGTTAGTGATCAATGAATAATATGAGTGATGAAGAAAGATAACAGCATCACTTTACAGCTACCTAAAGTTAATAGAGTAGTGTAGGCAACTTCAGCCTCATATTTCATCAATATCAATAACAAGCTCATTTTCATATCAACAGTCAACCTAAGTGTAGATGGATATAAGATAAATTAGATAATCAATATAGGACTGTTCTAAAAAATAAATCACATTATTTCATTATAAAAATTAAAGAATCATTTGTGTTTTTATGAAAACATAAGGTATTTTCTATAAATTATTCTTTTAAAAGGGAAATTTAAACCATGATGAAATATACTGCATATATACCATAATGCATAAAATAAAGCATTTCTGTCATTTGAAATAGTGGAAGGGATGCTGGCAAGCATATTCCTCACTGTTTGTTAAAATGTAACATGGTTGAATCTCCTTGTAAGTAACTGGGTGATTACTTAAGAATACATTTGTTATATGGCTCAACCATGTAACTCATAGGTATTTATAGGAATAAACACACACACACACACACACACACACACACACACACACACAGACAAACTCACACCATTGCAGCTCCACATTTAGTTGGACAGACTCAAAATAACCGAATTGTTTCTTTCAAAGGGGAAATGCGTGGACAAAGGATGATACATTTTTTAAAGAGGATACAAGCCAACAATTAAAATACCATCAATAAAGCTAAAAAACAATTGGCAAATGTGACATCGTTTGGTGAATATCAAATCATTATGCTAAGTGTAAAGAGTCTGTGATGTTGGCAATTCTTGACTTTATTTGATTTGATTTATTCAACTTTATAGAAAACTATAATGATGAAGGGGAGAAATTGTGACCAAAATGAGACAATATATGATCATGTGTGTGTGTGTGTGTGTGTGTTACCTTTAATAGTGAGGGATATGAAGCCCATTGTTATTCTGATTTTGGAATTATAGTAAAAGAGTAAGTTTTAACATATCATAAATATGTAAAAGTAGAAGGTGACCTATCCCTATATAATACACAAAGAAAATAGGCAAACAGAATAGATTTTTTTTTTTTTTTTTTACTTCACACAGATGACATAAACTACATGGTCTTAGAAATGAGTTCAGATAAATCCTAGAGTTGTCCTTTAGAAACGGTTATCAACCAGTATGTGTCCAGTTTTAAGGAAAAGGACTCTGGCTTTCTTACCCATTCCTTATCAATATGTTTGGAAAGTTGATTTCACTTCTTTTGTGGTTGGAAAGTCCTTCTACCCTAGGTCATGTAACAAATTGATTTGCTCTTTCTTAAAAGGTTGCACGCTAAATTAGCATCACTTAAGGACACAGTGAGGCATGGAAGAATTGCAAATGTGAACTTTGAGCTTGTGATAGCACTTATTTTATTTTGTATTATATTGACCATTTAGTGGTCCTAATACTTAATTTTAATTTACTTGAAAACAGGTATCATACATTATATTTCTATGTTCAATAGCATAATCTGATGACACATAGACAGCTATAAAATTATGGAAAGAAGTAAAGATGAGATACTTTTGATGCTTCTGAGAGGAATTTCATGTGTTTCTTCAACTGAAATACCTGTAACAAGAATTTCCTGCAAGATGATTCAGAAAGCTCTCTCCTATGCATCTTACAGTAGCATATATCTAGTGAATGACTCAATTTTAGAGGTGATGTAGAAAGGAACTATCAGGCAAATAAAATCTCCATACTGGTTCTTTAGCATTAGGACAAGTTCTTTCAATGTTTCCATACATAAGGAAACATAATATGCTGGCACAGCCATATGTGAATGGAATAGCAGAAGTCATAATTCCAGCACAGATGCTTGACAAAGATCCAGCAAAGCTGAGCAACATGATGGCTGCCATGCCACCTTTGGTTTTCATCTCCATCTGTTACATACTTGGGGCACTTTTAATATTTGTACAATTTGGGGATTTTGGATTGATGGAAAATTCCTCATAAATCATTTATGCCTTCTCCCAGCAATGCTGCTTCTAAGCTTATTCAGGAAAGTCCTGAACATACTATCTCCCCCACCCACACACACACTTTGAGGGAGATATTCTTATCTACTTGAAGGTCCTCCTTACGACTTGGAGATTGTGACACATAAAGAAGCCAGAGGTTTCTTTATGAGGCTATGAGACATTCTTGAAATATCTGTCCCTGTACTTACACTGGAACAAGATATTCAAAACACAGTAAAATTTAAAAGGTCAACAAGATTCAATGGGCTAGAGAAATTGTCCACAGTTGAGATTACAAGGCTCTTCCCACTGTACACTCAGACAATTATGTAGCATACAACTCTGCCCTACATAGAGACATATTGATAAACAAAATACGGAGTGGAAAGATGATAAAAGTATGAGATGTTAGAAACTCCCTCTCTTAGAAGTTAGCTCATGTAGAGCCAGTATAATGTCAATTAACCAAGGAACAACAGAATACCAGGATTAGACATATAGACAAATTCTATAAGGACATAAATGTGAACATTGATTGTATTATGCCAGAATTTGAATAATAACTGCATCAGCTTTAGCCTGAGGATTTTTCCTGGGCACTCTGACCACTAAGAGTTAATAATACATTGCTTGAGACATGGCAAAATGCCCAGGGTGGTTGAAGATTTTGTTTTGGTCTAGTGTCCTTGAAGCAACCAAAACAACCAGCCTGAGCACGGGCTGTCATATGCTTCTAGACTCTCAAAAATTGGGTTATGGTTTTTATGAGTAAGAATGATAACTCTGTTTATAAATGATGTCAAAACTTCAGAGAAAATGATTGGAAATCATAACTATGTTCTGTCATAGTTTATTAATGATAACTAAAAGATGAGCAAAAGGAAGTGAAACACATGTTCAAAACCAAAAATGATATGATCTATGTTTTGAAACATCATGAATGTATCCCTGCTAACTAAATTCTGTATAAATAAACACTCTGGCTGGTAGTCAGTCAGGCTGCAAGATTCTCCCAACCACCATGGCCTGGCTCACTTCTTTCTCCACCAACTCCTTACACCCTCTGCAGGACCCATCCATAGCTGGGGATGGCTCCCAGCAATATGCCACAGGGATAAAATCAAAATAGTAGTCTGTTTACAATTGCCCTAGAACATTATACCATCAATTATGAAGAGGAGAAAAAAATGCACTTAACAATGATTTCATTTAAATTGAATAAACAGCCTAAAATTTTCACACACACACACACACACACACACACACACACACACACAAAGTTACAACAAACAAATTAAAAAAATTTTATTTTATATGTGAGTTTGGGTGAGTATGTGTGTGTGGTGTGTGTGTGTGTGTGTGTGTGTGTGTGTGTTTGTGTGTGTGTGTGTGTGTGTGTGTGTGTGTGTGTGTGTATGCACAGAGCATACTCTGTGGAGCTCAGAGGACGATTTGTGAGGGCTGGCTCTCTTCTTCCATTATATGAGTCATTAGGATCAGGTACCTTTACTTACTGTGCCATCTCACTGATTCTTAACGTCTTTTCTGTGTTAAGAATCTTTTCTTCAACCTGTTCTTAAATTGGCAGGCTTTTATTTCTAAACTTCTATTCCAAACTGTCAAAGATTGCAAGAAACAGCATGTTTATGTGAAGCACAGTATTTAGTTCTACAGAAGATAAATTACGTATGTGTACTGGTTTTGATTCATAAATCAATCACTTGTGCCCTCTGTTGAGACCAGAAAATTGCATCCCTAATGCTATCTTTCCCTCTGACTTCTCATTTGGCTTACTAAATTGGAGGCATCATTAAGAAAGCCTAGGGAGAGAAAATGTGCATTTGGGGCTTATTTTCCCCCCACTGTCACTGTGCAGTAGTGACATACAGTCATTATATAGGTGTGATTCACTGTTACAGAGAGGCATAGCCCATGATCATAGTGGAACCATGATCCACTGTCATGCTGTAATCATAGTCTACTATTATAGCACTCTCACAGCGTAGCCCTGATTTCCTGCATTCCCTGCAATGGTATAGCCATAGTATAGGCATAGCATAGTCATGGCCCACACCGTAGTGTAACCGTGATCTAGTCTTAGCATATCTGTGGTCCATTGTCATGGTACATCAAGGTTCCCTACTCATGGTGCCAGTGTGGATCAATGTAGCTGTGCTATTTTATACTACTATGCAATTATGCCATAGTATAATTGTAATCCACTCTCATAGCTCAGTCTCATGGTATGGTTGTGTTCTAGTACTGTAATATAACAATGGTTTACTTTCATGATATAGTCATGTTCTGCCAGGACGTGTGCTTCAAGATAGTACTTTCTATACATAGCAGGAAAGCTGTGCCAATATGTTCACCTAAACAAGATCTAAACGTTGAGAAGAGTAGTTGATATGCCAACATGGATGAAAAAATTTTTACAAGGTCCTATCACAAGTTGAAGAGCTACAGTCAATTGATAGCTCTTTTCTTCTTATTTGTACCTTGGAATATAGTTCCCTCATTGAATTTCCTCTATCTACTCCCTTAAATATACCATTTCTGAGCTAAATGTGACCCTAGTGGAAGATCCCAGTTATCTATTATGCTTAATGATTTTGACTATTATAATAAAATCACCTTATTTTAAGATAAAATATTTTTAATTGTAGCTGATTAGATTGTGGTATAATCCAAGTTTTATTTGCTATCTCAAATCTACTTGATGGGAAAATTGTTGCAATCAACCTGGAAATGATGATAGTTCTAAGAAGCAAGCAATGGCTTCACAGGAATTGCCGGCATTTTCTGTTACCCTGGGGTAAAGCTGACCTTTTGTCAAACCTTTCTCTAATGGATGACATTATGAATAAAGGCATCTTCCTCCTCAAAGGGCGCTGTTTGGTCTGTCCTTCATTCTAACAGTACAGAGTCCAAGATGAAAGCAAACCTGGCACTTTTACCTGAGACCATTTGGGGGAAGATGCCATTTAATCTATTGGATAATAATGGGAAGAGGTCCCAAAGTCATTTCCTAGAATTAATGAGAAAATGGCATGAGGGCACAGCAAGTTCCTCCCTTATTTATTTTGCTTAATTGGCATGCATGTTTGTTTTGAGGAACTTAAAAAAGAAACTTGGCAAAAGATATGTGACCACATCAAGAGATTGAAGCTTGGATTGCTTACTCTTCCATGAGAGTCAAAGCTGGCAAAGGCACTAAGTTGATTTTACAGCAATTAGTTGGAGACCAGCAAAGAAAATAAACCTTCCTTTTATATCTTGCCAGCTTAGTGCATTTTCTACTAATAAGCATCAAAGACTAGCACTGCCCTCCAGGCAATAGCATAAATTTTTAATTTATGTTATTAATTTAACTGTTAAATTAAAATACTACAGACACTTCATGACACATGTGATAACATTTCTATGTGATTTTTATGCAATTCCCCAAGGAATTTTCTTATCTAAGTGACACCCACTTAGGAAAAAATAGGTGATGCATTATTAATGTTAAATCGGGTATAAAGTTATAGAAAAATACATAATGCAACAATCTATATACATATATGCTTTATTCATATAAATAAGGAAAGTTGGATTTTCAAAAGGATTGATAGAACAATTCATGATTTAATTATGAAAAACTTCAGGTATGTTATTGAAAAGTAGAAAAGAAACTGAAGGAATTATCAGGCAAAGTTTCTCTCCTATACATCTAACGAAGCTAATTAAATCCATAAATATGAGACCAGAATGGTAATACCGCCAGTTGAGCTCTCCGCCAGTATGATTAAAAGGTTCTACAGGAGGCTAACCTTCAGATATTAAACAGGGGACAGCTTTTCAAAGAAATGATAGTGATAAGACCGCAGGAGAGAAAGACAACAGAAGAATAAAAGTTCAACATACCCCGAAGGATTCTGACAGTGCATGATGGCTGGAGGCCAGCAAGCTAATAAAAGATAAACTTTCTACAGAGGAGCTGTCAAAGGGTAAAAAGGAAGAAAGAAAAGAACCAAATGTGACTAAGAAATAGCCCCAAGAAAGAAAACTTGTGCAAGCTTTCTTTTTATAGAAAAACAGAAAAGATTATAATAAAGATACATGAAGCCTTCATACAATTTTCTGCCTTTTAAAATACATTTCCTAGAACTGACCTTTACAAAGCTGATTTCTATTTTCTGGCAGAGAAAGGAAGAATGACTGATCATTGATTGTGCTCCGTTCATCCTCCCGTCTCTTGCAAAGGAAGGAATAATGAGGACAATTTTTTTTCTATACATGTTTGGAAACACATTTTTCTGTGAGCAGTGGAAAAGTTATGGAATGCGTAAGGTGGGCAAGGGGTCACACATCTCATCTACGGAGGCTGGCTAAGCGCGGTCATGGTCATCTTAACTTGATATGGAGACTGAGGGAATGCACAATTTTCCAGTCTTGAGTCTTAGAATACCGACTTCATAAAAAGAAAATGTTTCGTGTGTTACTAAAATGGAAAGGCAGGCTGGACTTAGGAAAAGTTGTTTTGGATTTGAGTGAAAAAGGCTGGACTACCACAGATAGATGAGTAAAATCCAATGTCAAGAAATGCTGAGAGAAGCCAGGGCATGGCAGCAGCCTGTGCCTCTGTGCCTTTAATCCCAGCACTCGGGAGGCAGAGGTAGGTGGATGTCTGTGAGTTTGATGTTAGACTGGTTTACAGAGTGAGTTCCAAGACAAGCTCCAAAGCTACACAGAGAAAGCCTGTCTCAAAAAAAAAAAAAAAAAAAAAAAAGTGCTGAGAGAACCAGACCAACTTTGTATGCAAGTTGTGCAAATCTCAATCTAGAAGGGTCTTGTGATTTATTTAAAGCTCTGCTATCTTTTGAATGTCTTAATACTTTTCAAACAATGACCTTCCATTGCTAAATTCCTGGTCCTGCAAACAAGACAGGCTCTGTGTAGAAATATAAACTTTCATAAACATGACATATCCTAAGCATCCCAGGCTGTTTAAGAGACCTTTCCTTCTTCCGGTCAAACACATTATTGTTGCTCCCTCCCCACAATAGAAGAATGTGACCAAAGTAGTTCTTTAGGACTCTTCCCACACTTCACTGAGACCTCTAGCATCTGCTTAGGTCTGTGTTGGCCAGAACTCCACTGGGAGATAAGATCTTTAGGCACTTAGAATTAAGCCCTTGCCTTTCTGTCTATTACATTGTAGTGAGTACACGATACAAATCTGATGAATCACTACACTCTCTGTGCAAAGTCACATTCCTGTTAGAGCTAAATGAGAGAAGAGGCAGTCAATAAGAATTTATTGATCCCCATGGGCTGTTCAATACACAGCAAGTGCTGTCTCTGACAGTTTATACTTCCTTTTACTATGGCCTTTTCTCCTGACTGATTTATGGTGCCATAAAGATTTCAAAAGGTAACATGGCAGTGTAGCTTATTGGTCAAGGGGACAAACTGTGTGCTGGAGGACTTGAATACAGTTCCTTCAGCCAGCACTTCTTAAGTGGAAACTTAATGACATATTCCTTTCTTTCCACCCCAGTGTCTTCAGATTTTAAAGAGGCAAATTTCAGGGATTAACCTATTTCTGAGGAAGCCTAAAATGCATGTATTAAATGCGTCTTGTCTTAAAAACCTATTTAACTTAGCTCTTAGAAATATCCCTTTTATGGAAATTTTATTCAGGAGTTTTCCATGTTTTGGATATTCAGACACATAAAAATACGTGCTAAGTTTGTGTAATTTCTCTACCTAGAGAAAATACCCTTTTAAAACATATCTATGCCAAGACTGGGTTAGGAAACATTATAATTCTTATTACAATATTAAGACAACCATGCATCTTGAACTTTTGTAGCTGCAGACACAGAAGCTGAAGAGCTACAGTTCAATTGTAAAGCTAATTCATGGTCCTCTAGAGGGGAAAAATAACCCACAAGTGTCTCTTTTACCAGTCAGTGGCCTATAATTGATTCTAATTAGCAGTTTGCACAGGACTGTATGGGTAGGAGGGTCAAAGATTACCAAGGACTCTTCCACTGCTCAGTAGCAAATGGGGCACAGCTGCAAGGGAAATAAAACAGTGCAATTAAGCTTTCATCTCTTTCTTCCCTTTCTTTAACAAACATAGTTCCAATTTTCATGCCTCTGAAGAGCTAGAGAAGAAGACTTTATGTGCTATCAGGAAAAGGAGCTTTTGTATGACACAATCTTACTCTTCCTGGATCCTGTCACCAGCCACTACCATCTTCTAACATTTAATTTTGACCTTCAATGACTGTTGTTTGATTGGGAGATGCTCTTTGGGTACATGAATATTTAAAGAATTAAGCAGGAGATAAAGAAGGAAAAGAAAATCTGACTGTTTCCCATAGGACTTCAGTCCTTTTTTTTTTTTACTACTCAACTTGCAACCTGTATCTATGGTTCAGATTTATATGGAGAAAGATCAGAGGACTGTACGCTGAGTGTGTACTAGGCAGGGTCTACACATCCCTTCTTCTTTTTTTCACACTTAACCGTTCCTCCCACAACATAGAAAAGATTTCTTCAGAAAACCACACACAGTATTCTCATATCATTAAGTATTAAAACACTTATACATAGAGTAAATTATATAACTTATCAGTGACTTATCTGTCAACTCTCCAGTCCAGAACTCCGCCTGCTATAGTGCTCTGAGACTGGAACTGTCCTATCCCCAGCTTCACCAGTGATCTTTATAGGTCTAACTTATATTTAAAAGTAAAATATATGATAATCATTCAATTAACATGTGAACGCTGTTAGAGGAGGAGTTTTTCCGTGTCTCAGCAGTATCTCCCAAATAACTATAAGAGACTTAATATTAATTATAAATGCTCAACCAATAGCTTGGGCTTGTCTCAGGCCAGCTCTTATAACTTGAATTAACCCATTTCTATTAATCTGTGTGCTGTTCCAACACTCCTTTACCTCATCTATGAACTTCCCATAATGCTTCTATGTCTGGCTCAAGACTCCTCAGACTCTGCCCTTCTTCTTCCCAGCATTCTCTCTGCCCAGAAAATCCTGCCCTAGGTATTGGCCAATCAGCTTCTTATTAACAATGAGGACAACATATTTACACAGTATACAGAAGGAATATTCCACAGCACACTGTTTTATTTTTTATTTTTTTCTGGAGAGTTGACTGCTTGGTAACAGACATCTTTAGAAATCCTTACAGCTATTGCTGAATATTAGTTTTACAAGGTTTTATGTTCTTATTTAATATTAAAAACATGTATTATAGTTAATTTAAAAGCTTTCTACCCATTACTTCTTAAAACAAAAGGTTAAGAAAAATAAATTTTTTTTTTTTACTTAGAGAAAGATGCATTTATTGTTGGGTATATTTGTTTTCACATGCATACATGCACAAAAAGCTTTGTATATGCATACATATAGGATTTATATTGAGTTTATGAAATATTTTAAGAGTGTATTATGTTTCTCTATGCTATTATGTATCATACTCTGGCATTTATATGTTATGGAAATTGTAATATGTTAGATGAAAACCCACACACAAAGATTGTTTGCATAGGATACATGAGCAGGAATAGAAGTTACATAATTTTTTTTTTTTTTTAGACTAGAACCTCATGAATGGTTAAATCAGTTTCATGAGGGCTCAATGGGTGTAAATGATTTTACTCTATAGGCTTTAAGGAAAGCTTGTTCTTCTGGATACAAGAGTAAAATTTCTGTGAAAGAAGGCAGTATCAAGATATCCTTGATCTGATGCCTTAGCTATAGTTCTTACTTTTCTTTGTTTTGTAACCCCATCCTTTCTTTATCTCTCTATGTCCAACTCCTTTCCCTCTGCATCTCCATCTTTTTTATCCTTCTTCATTTTTTTATCCTTCTCCATATCCTTCGCTGTCTCAATCATCTTCTTCTCCCTCCCCATCTTCTCCATCTCCATCTGCCTCTGTCTCCATCTCCTTCACAATCTCCATCTCTGCTTCTATTTCCTTCTCTGTCCTTGTCTTCACTTCCATCTCTGTCTCTTTGTTGTTTCATTTTTGTTTGTGTCCCCAAAGTTCTAAATGAGGTCATTATTGTTTTCCCACCAATTTGTCTTTTTAATACAAAGACACAAATTGTTGCCTCTGTTCTTCTGATAATAATAATAATACTCCCTTCTTTGCCAGTTTCTCTCTAATATGAAATCACATACATTAAGTAGTCATCTCCTAAAAGAATTAGTAGGTGTTGGGTCCAAATCCACTGAGATTCAGTTCTCAGCACATTATTTTTCCTATATGACTTGGCTTATATAACTAACCAAAACAGAAGGAGGAATGTGACCAGAGTAACAAAGAAGGACAATTATTTATCTGAAAAATCACAAGCCAGAGACTAATTATGGCTTGGTAAATGTTGGTGAGAGGAATTTTCCATAAAAGATGCACCATGTCTTTGAATTCCATCTGGAAAAGGCCAAACAAGGCTCTGCAGTTCGCTCTGGCTGTAAGCTTTTTATTTTTAATAGAGTTTAGGTTTTGTAGAAGGGTTAGGTTCCAAGCAAAGCTAAGCAAGTTGTATAGCAATTTCCAAAATGAGGCTACACAGTCATAGCTACATCTGTTATCTGCATCCACACTGGAGAGGTGCATTTGTTACAATTGGTAGATTCCATATTTTTTTAAAAAAAGGAATTTAATTATGACAAAATCTATTTTCTATTTCTTATAACTCTTTTAGAATGAACTATTATACAATACCACACGTTACATCAAATACAATTGTGAGTGAATACTGATTCCCTTAGTCATTATCTTATGAGTACCCAAACGCCCACTTGGCTGTGTACCATTTTGCCCCTTTCCTCTGCCAGCACAGTTCCTAAAGCTCCTATACTCTGGAGCACCTTGCTAGTAATCAATACTGCTCAGCTGTGCCAGCAGACATTTTAGTACCACCACATAACCTCTCTTTTTAGGAATCTGACTCTCCCTATGGACATTTCCTTTTTCTTCTGATGCTCTCAAAAAGGGAGGAAGTTTTATTTCTCTGACTTGCACCTTTTGCCCTGGAGACCAGAGCATTGCTTATGTTTCTCTTCTGGTGTTTCTTTTCATTTCAATAAGCCCCCAATTTTAATTGCTTGTAATCAGACTATACCAGCTCTACCTAGTGATCTAAATTGAGATGAAGTCCAAGTCACTTCCCCTAACTCATTCACTCTTGGTTAATGCCTGTGTCTTCTGGCCTTTTCATACATAGTGATTATTGCTTTTGGAGTTGATGTTTACAAAACTCCAAGTCTGATTTCCTTGAGTTTCTGCCTTCTACTAAAGAAGATTCTCCAAATTTAATAGGCTAATCTCTATGGACATGGCTTCATTGTGTCTGTGACTACAAATGCAGAATTTCAATATCCAGCTTCCTGATCAGCATCTATTGCTTCTAGAGTTTTTATTAGATGTTGGTAATCTTGTAATTCCAAGATTCCTGCTTTCTTGGGTCTCAGTTCTCCCTCTCCGACTTGTCACTCCTTCTTTGTCCTACTATCACCACGTAAATGCTATAGTTAGTCAGTAGAATCATTCTTACTTTCTATTGCCTACTGCATCTCTCATCTCCTTGGCAAAGTAAAATATAAGCATTAATTCTACTCTGTCCACAGTCCTTGAAATCTCCATTTGGATTGGATATTAGTGATCTTTCTATAGCTGTGACAATATAATTGAGAGAATTGAACTTAAAGGAAGAAAGTTTTGTTTTGCCTCATGATGTCAGTTATTTAGTCATGGTGAATGCATGTGGGGAGGCAGACTTGCTTAATTTATGGTGGCGTGGAGTAAGAGAAATATAATGACAAAAAACCCCAGTGTCCCACCACACCCTTTAAATGCACACAATCTAGCTTCTATGTTCTATTTCATGAAGTTTTCTCGTATTGTCATTGGCCAGGGATCAACTTTGAGGAAATTACCAAGTCCAAACTGATATTCCGTGTTTGACATCAAAAGTTCCTACCCATTTCAATATGCAAAATTATTTTCCAAGGACCCCCCAGAGTACCAGCATTGCTCAAAAGTCCAAGCATGAAGCCTTCTCAGAGCCACCTAGACTTTCTTTTGTAATCTGGATCAGCACATCTGTGTCATCAAAACATTTGTATTCTGCATGGCTATAAGACCAGTACCACAAACATGGTGAAGACCAAAGCCACCTACTAGTTCAGAATCCTGGTGGGCATGTGACTCCTTAGAATGTGTTTATGAAGTTTCAGATGGGAATGAGGATGATTAGCAATCATACAAAAGTCCATTTCTATCCACCCAAAACCTTGTCTTTTATTAATTCAAGTAGTAGGTAGGTCTCATTATACCATGACTTAAGGCACCTCTGAGTGTCTGGGTTGTTGAATGTGGTGATAAATTCTTGAGAACCATCTTTCCTGAGCTGGAGCATAATGCCCAAGCATCCTCTTCTTAAAACAATGGTTTCCATTTTCATTCCTTGATGATTCTTGAGACAATCTCAACATATCTTTCAAATTGTCCTGTTTCAAAGCTATTCCTTGTAAAAATCAAACCATTCTTTGTTGAAATATTACAAGTTATCTTATTGTTGATGTTTAATTTTTTCCAATCCAACCGCAGTGTTTTGAAACCTTCCCACTCTATTTTTGTTTCCAGTTCTTGAAAATCTGATTCCAATTAGACAACAATATCCATGTGTTATGTGCACTGCTTTGGAACTTCCTGTAGCAGATGAAATGGTCCATGACCTTTAAACTTAACCACCCACAGAGTCTAGAGAAAAGACAGAAAGAAGACAAGGTCTTTGGTAGATAGTAATGGATTTTTGTATGATTGTTGATAATCTTCATTCCCATCTGAAACCTTATCAACACATTCTAAGGAGGCATATGTCCATCAGGATTTTTCTCTCTCATCCTACCAGAGTCTATATTATTAAGATTTACTTTTAGAAATCTAAGATGTTTCACATTTGTTTCTCCAAACTTGTCCAAATTCTCCTTGACGTACCAAATGATTCAAAATTATACCCCTAGGAATACCACAGAAATGGTCCAGAATCTAGTACTAATTTTCCATGCTTGTCATGCCTTCATGTCATGACAAAATACTTTATGAAAGTCACTTTAACATAAAAGGTTTCTTTGTATTTAAATTTCAGAACAGTATCACTTGCTTCCATTTTGTGG
This sequence comes from Onychomys torridus, assembly GCF_903995425.1. Lineage (NCBI taxonomy): Eukaryota > Metazoa > Chordata > Mammalia > Rodentia > Cricetidae > Onychomys > Onychomys torridus. The sequence goes on along the minus strand of NC_050461.1, from coordinate 19,932,723 downwards.
GGACATGATGAGTCACCCCACCATGGTGGGGATTATGTGAAAGAGCAAAGTAGCTTACTAATGGTTGTTAAGAATCAAAGACAGATAAAGATAAGAATTTCATTATACAATTCATAGGCATATGCAGATTAACATAGAAGCATTCATCTTAGAGCTAAATATTGGTGGTATGTTAGAGACTTTAATTGTTTTTTGAGGTTCCCATCATCTCTTACAAGTGGTCATTTTCAGAGACTACATTTCAGCACATGAGTCTTTGGGGTCACTATAAGTCCAAGTTATGATAATTGGAAGAAGGTACAGTCATAGTGACACCCAATTCATGATCATTCACTTTGTTAAAAGATCCCAAGACAGCCAGAGTTTTCCTAATTGTTACCTCTTCCCCTCTTTTTTATTTTCAATTGCACACATCCTGCTCACTTCTCAAAGTTAAAATTTACAACATCTCATGCAGATAAAGTTTTTTTTATATACTGAGAAAAATATAGCTAATACAGTGTCTATCTTCTTACCTAAATATCATCAGAGATAGTCTTTGTTTTTTATTACCGCACATAGAAAGTTTGTGGTCTTAGCTGTGTTGAGATCCATTTTCTAGTGTTCTGTTCAGGATGCTGTTCTTTTAATATTTGCCCTCCATACAGTACCATCATTTTTTTAACACTAAAGTGAATAACTCAGTATGAATATTCATTATTTTCCCATCTTGAAGGAAAACACAATAAAAAACACATGTATGATTATAAATCTTATCTTTGTTGTCAACCTGTCTGTGCCTAGAATGAACTAAAAATACAAACTGCTGGGCAATAATGTGAGAGATTTTCTTGATTAGATTTTTTTTGAAGACAGAAAAAAATCAATATATTATCTAAAAATGACATGAAAGAAGGGAACTTTGCTTTTTGCCTATTGGCCTTCACTCTTGTGGGTAAGTTCATCCATCCTCATGATGTAGTACTTGCTCACTCATATTACACCAAATTCTTTGAGATTCTCACATAGACTAGAAAATCAGCAGCTATACAGGAGTCCTGAAAGCCCAGACTGCAAGATACTAAAACAGCCAGTCTTGTAGACTCAGCAACCTCACAATTCTCAACATTTTTACTAGAAGAAAGCCATTATTGAGATACCTGGACCACATCCCATAAGCAAGTCTAATAAACACACATTTAACACACATACACACACACACACTCATTTATACACACACACATGCAAATGCATGCATGCATGCATAAGCAACCAACCATGCCATTTGGCCTCATCTTCTTTTAATATTACATTCCTTTTTTTCTTTATTTTCTGTGTGTGTGTGTGTGTGTGTGTGTGTGTGTGTGTGTGTGTGTGTGTGTGTGTGTGTGTGTGTGTGTGTATGTATGTGTGTGTATTATGTGTGTGTGTGTGTGTGTGTGTGTGTGTAATCATGTGGAAGCTAAATTGCTAAATTGTCCTGTTCTTTCACCATGTGAGTTTCAGGGATTGAACTCAAGTTGTTACACTTGATGGCAGGTTTTTTTATTTACCAATCCATCAGACAAATTCTATGTATCCTCATCTTAAATCTGCACATAGTTCCACTCTTTATAAGAAAAAAATTCCTTTAAGTTTCCAGCACTTTTTCCCATTTAGACTCAATTCTCTCTGTGTGTTTTCAACGCAATAAAATAGTACTAGTTAGACTCCTTACTTCAGTGCCAGTGTGTATCTTTCCTATGACTCCAATGTTTTTAATTCCAAAAGTTACTAATCATTTCTCATGTTATTGATAATTCAATAGAATTTTATTCAGATCAACATATTTTCATCATCCACATACTCATTCTTTTGTTAATCTCCCACAGCCTGGCTTTGCACAATCATTTATATACACACATATGACAAATAGCTATTTGTCATCGTAGTATAAAGTTTTAATTTCCTACATTCTAACCTGCATGTCTATTGTGCAGCTCAAGTACAACATATTTAAAACTGAGCTCCAGATATTTCTCTTCATACCTGCTATACTCACAGTTTTCTTGTTTTAGTTAATAAAAACTTTGTCTTTCCTAATTATTATAGCTATTTTTTGTCTTTACTTAAAATTCATATCTGGCATGGCAGCAAACTTGCTGAATTTAGCTCCAAGACTTAAATATAATTTAACAAGTTGGTGTAACTCTGTTGTTAGTGTGACTGTCATTTCCCAATTGACTTACTGCAAGAGATTTCTGACTTCTCTGCCATCTACCTTTTCTTCTGTAGGCCATTTGCCAGGAAAATCATCAAAAGGCCCTTGTTAGGACTTGAATCTTTTGCATCATTCTTCTGCTCAAGCCAAACCTTTCCATGAAGAACAGAAGTTACTGCTTGTAACATACCATTCATGTCCTGCATCATCTGGCGTCATCATCTTTTACCTCCATGCCATAACTTTTTTTCCTGTACCCATTATCTCTTGAACTCGAATCACAGAAGACTAGTGCTTACCCAAGAGCCTTTGCAATATGGATTAATGGAGGCTGGTGTGTTGATCTCACAAACAAACCTATTTCTCACTCTGTGTCAAGTACCAATTTTTTACTCAAATGCCACTTATTCCAACATTTTCACTTCTTACACTAATTTAAATGATATCATCTCTTCCTCTTCTTTTCTTGGTTTATTTCCCTTGAGTATATGTACCACCACTTGACATGATTTTTAATATAAATTATTGAAATAAAATTTTATATATAATTTAAAAAAATCTAGATATGAGATCTAGGGAGACAGCTTTATGTGTAAAGTACTTTCCATCCAAGGGGGAGAACTTTAGCCTGTATTCCCAGAATTCATGTACCCTTAGGCATTGTAAAGCACAGTAATCCCAGCATTTCTATGGCAAGATGAGAGGCAGGGAAAAGAAAATTCCAGAACTTCATCAGCCAGCCAGCTTGACAGAGCAGTGCAACAGGAAACTAAAAAGAAACCCTGTCTCAAACAAGGTGCAAGACAAAACAAACATACACGATATGGTACATTCATACTTCATCTATACTCACACACACACAAGTGTGTGCACATACACATCACATATACCTGTCTCTTCCATGCACACAGAAACTGAAAATGCACATGGTAGAGTATAATTTATAGTCTCATGGTCATATATAGTTTGAATGTAGAGTTAAGACATACAATGAACAGGTCTAGACAAAAAAAGTGATTGGTTATAAACTAGAAAAGAAGAGTTTAAGCAAGATGAAAGGAAATCTTTGATTTCATGGTGAAGTCCTTATCATTAGTACATGGTCACACTGTATAGAGCCAGGATAAAATAAGGAACGTCTCCTCTCTACTATGGTAACTTCAGAATAGCAACTTGGACTGGAATGATGGCAGAGTGCTCAACAGCATTTCCTGATCTTGCAGAGGGCCCAAGTTCTGTTCCTAGTACCCATATTAGGTGGTTCAAAATCACTAATAACTCCAACTCCAGGGAGTCCAGTGCTCTCTTCTGGCCTTTTAAGGTACTTAAACTCACCCCCCCCCCCCCACACACACACTGACACTCCTCAAAATAAAATAAAATAATACCACATAAAAGTTTATAGTGATGCAATGCTGCCTGTGTTAGCTACTTTCCTTGTTGTTATGAAAATAAATATGGCAGAACGACTTAAGGAAAGAGGGATATATTTTGGCACCTGGTTTGAAAGACTGTTCCAGTGATATCATGGGAGTTAAGGCGTGAGGTCGCTAATTGCATCAAGCTTCAAGTAAGTAGTCAGGAAGCAGAGAAAACTTTGCTTTGAATCAGTGGAGGGCCATATCCCATATCCAGTTAATTTCTACTTCCAGCAATAATATATATATATATATATATATATATATATATATATATATATATATATGTGTGTGTGTGTGTGTGTGTGTGTGTGTGTGTGTGTGTGTGTGTACATGGCATGACATGAATGTGGAAATCAGAAGACAATCTGTTGAAGTTGGTTCTCTCCTTGAACCCTGTGAGTGCTGAGTTGCCTGGGAGCAATCACCTTTACCTGCTGAACCACTTCCCTGGCCTATGCTCCCACATCTCAAAGGTTCCACACTGTCTGAAAACAGTGATACATTGTTACTACCAAGTGTTCATGTAAGAGACATCTAACATTCAAATAAAAATTCCTCTAGAAAACACCTGTAGAGCATATTAAGAAATGGGTCAATTTTAATATTTAAGCTTTTTTTTTTTTGTTTATTATTGAGAGACAGCTTGAGAATGGGAATTTCTGACACCCTTCAAGTCAGACCTCTGTTAAAGGAAATGTAAACATAGAAGTGAAAGCTGATGATAACAACTGAAGAAACTGAAGAGCAGAATATTCAACTCAGGATAGAAATGGACCTTGATAAAAATAGCTACAGTTCATCTTTGTTCTTAATTCCAAATTCACTTAGTCAGGCTCAACTACTTATCGGGGGAAGAAAAGCACATGTCAGTGCCAAGTTCAATACACACACACACACACACATTCTTAACACGCATTGCTGGGTAAAAGCTCGGCAGACTTTACTGTCATAAATTATTCGTATGTCTTTTCACATATATACTAATTGGAAATTCATCCATTCTTATCCATTTCCCATTTTATTCTGTTGTTCTGGATTTCTACAAAAAGAAAATCACCGATCTCTCTCTCTCTCTCTCTCTCTCTCTCTCTCTCTCTCTCTCTCTCTCTCTCTTTCTCTGTCTCTCTCTCTGTCTCTCTGTCTGTCTCTCTCCCCCCTCTCATGGTGTGTGTGTGTGTGTGTGTGTGTGTGTGTGTGTGTGTGTGTGTGTGTGCATATAATAAAATATTGAAGTGATGCTGAAGTGGTGAGGTTGGGTGAGCTTTTGTAGTTGCATAGCATCTTGGCTTGGACCTTGAGTTTCCTATTAGCCACACAATTGAACTACAGATCACACCTAGAATCAGATGACAAGTTACTACCAACCATTTCATTTCATATGCTTTACAATTTCATATGCAGCCATGGGAATAGAATGATTTAGGAGGTCAGTAATTATTCAGGTATTTAAAATTCAGCATTGGACCTTTTTATCTAAAACTAGCAGATTTTCCTTTAAGATCAAAAACGTCTCCTAAAATTATATATCTGTATAATATTAGAATGCACAGCAAGTCATAGAATATCCAGATTTAAGGGAATGGCTTCTAAGTTTAATTGGAGAGTGGAGAGAGAGGAAGAAGGGACAAATAATGCCAAAGGTGTTTGTAAAATACCTTAAGGAATTGTATTTTATATTGACCTAAAATTGCATGCAAAATATGCATATATATATATGTAGCTATACATATATATATATATAAATACTAAATAAAGTTATAAGTTATGACAATTGGGATAACAATGACTAACAGGAGCCATAGACTATTCAGCAAAAATCCCAGTATAAAGCACTAGAACCTATTTTTAAATTGTTAGTCAGGGAAGCCTAAGATATTCCCCAAACACTATAAGCTATTGCTGTTGCTCTTGGTCACCTCCTGGATGTTGAAAGCAAGCCCCTACTTCTGATGACAATACACACTTTGGACACAGGACTCTGAAGATTTTAGTTGTATTTAATCTGAAAGCCTCCTTCCTAAGGTCTACTTTTTATAGGACCAGAAAGTGACATCCAAGCTGCTAAAGGAGGAATGCAACCAATTATCCTATCCATCTGTGATACCTATGAACTACAAAATGACCAACATGGTAAGTGAACTGCAATGGTGCTTTAGTGGTACACAGATCTTAGTGGTAACCAGCAGCTGTCTAAATGGACTTAAGGTCCACTCAACAGGAGAGAAATCATTCCTGGTATTAGAAAGCTAGCAAATAATATTCAGGGCTAGCTAGTAAAGACATGGATATTACAGGAGAACCTATTACTCTAACTTTATTAGAGCAGCATAATTCCTAACTGTATTCTTAAATTTATTCTTATGCATAGAGATAAGTATGGCTCTCATCCTTCATCAAAGAAACTGTTTGTAGCAGATGGAGACTATCACAGGAAATCACAACTGGTCAAAATGCAGAACTCAAGGATCATGGCATACCCATCCACAACTGATGTATTAACAGCACAACTCTTGTAGATAAAGCTCAGGGAATATAATGGAGGAAGGGGCACGAAGATTGTAAAAGCCAGAAGACCAGGAGGTGTGCTGTGAACTTGTGTTGCTTAGAGATGAGAAGAAATCTATATCCATCACAAATCAAAAAAATAGATGCCTAATAAGACTTGAACAATGACAACACCAATAGACATATATCTCAGTCACTGTTATATTGATATAAAAAGACACATGACCAAGACAACTCTTACAAATTAAAGCAGTTCATGAACTGGCTTTTTGGAGCCCATTCTCTATGGTGGGATAATTTTACTCAGTCATGATGCAGGAGGGAGGGGCTTGGTCCTGCCTCAACATGGTATTTCCAACTTTGTTGACCCCCCCAAGGGAGGCCTTACCCCCTCTGAGGAGTGGATGGGATATGGGAGGGTGGGGGGACCAGCAGAATGGTAGAGAGGGGGAACTGTGGTTGGTATGTAAAATGAAAAAATTTAAATAAAAAATAAAACACTTAACTGGGGGATCATTTATCGTTTCAGAGGGTTAATTCATGACCATCATGGCAGGAAGCAGACAGACACAGAGCTGGAACAATAGCTGAGACCTTCATGTGTTGACCATAGAGAGTAGGCAGAAAGGGAGATACTGGGCCTGGTATGAGCTTCTGAACCTCAAAGCCTGCTTCAAGTGATAAACTTCCATCAACAAAGCCATATCTACTCTAATGAGGCATCGCCTACTCCAGTAAGGCCACACCTCCTAATCATTCCAAATAATTCACCAACTGGGGCCTAAGCATGCAAATATATGAGCCTATGGGAGACATTCTCACTCAAACTACCAGAACATTATTGTGAATGGAGGAACTCTCATGGGTCTTCAAAGAACTACAGGCTACTAAAAATTGCAATTTCCCAGGGATGAGCCCACTAATTGGCATTTCAATACCTAGTGGTCTGTTATGTGAACGCACGGGAGTCTGTTGAAGTATCTCAAGAATTTATTAAGGTGTAAATGGGGACAATATATGCACTGATTTAGAACAAAGTAGACGCCAGCACTTATCCAGCTGTCATCCTCTTTTCTCCTCAGGGGTGATGGGAACCAATTGTTCTGCTCTATCCACCCAAGAGAGAGTGCATGACCCCTATTCTTTGTAGACCAGGCTGACCTTGAACTCACAGAGATCTGCCTGGCTCTGCCTCCCGAGTGCTGGGATTAAAGGTGTATGCCACCACCACCCGGCCTATTTCTCTGCTCTTAAGTGGTCACATACACATGCAAGGCCATGCCCTAGGGCTTTCTACCTCAAATGAATACCTGATAGGAATGGGTTCTCACAACACTTCCCCCTTTTTGTCTAAATAAAAGGTTTCTAATCTTAACAACAAGATATACACAATAAGAAAAATCATTGAGTATTGTCCAGAAGAAAGAAAAGGTAATAACATAAACAAAAATGGAACTACATCAACCAACAAGAACAACATCAAGTGAGAAACACATACTAAATGTTCAGACCATAGGTAATTGGCAAATTACAGCAATTACTCCAATAGCTGTCCTATCCTGAAAAGTCTAAGTCTCATACCCAATATGCCTTTACCTAAGATATGAGAGCATTGTAACTAACTATCTAGTCTTCAACCTCATCCAAAACCTGTGAAGGAAAATAATATTACCCAAGTAAGCAGGAAGTACAAGCAAGCAACTTCTAAAAAAATCAAGAAGTGACAGAAACAGCTCCTGGACAATCCACCAATGTTTCTCTGTAACGTTGGGGCAATCAGCTTTGGCTAACGGCCTAGAATATCTGACAGACCATTTTCAGAATCAGAAAAAATTGAAAGTCAGTCCTACCCTAGCTTGGCAAGGTTTAGCGGTCCTTTCCTTGTGCCCTGCATGTCAGGATAGAACAGAGTGCTTACTGTCAGCAGTCAGAACAAGGGCAGTTCTTTACTCAATGGGCAAGTTTTGCCAAGAAGAAGACAAACTCCATAAGGAGTGCATTTGTTGCCCATCATCCTCTTGGGAGTAGATTGGTGCTGCCAGGAACAATCATGTCTTATGTTAACAGACTTCTAAGTTGTTAAAACATTTAAATGCCATATTATCTGGGTCTTTGAAGTGTTTGAAGATTAGAAACCCTAACTAATGTGACTATAGGTTTGACAAACATTGGTCAATATTAACCTGTAATTCTTATCAAAGCTTAAAGACTAAGGCTTCACCTTATAAAAATAAATAATCTGTAGACAGATATACAGTATAAGGACAATGTGACATTGAATAGGTGACAATATACAAAATATCTTAATCAGAGGTTGAAACGTATAGTAAAATATCACAAAAATATCCTTAAATTGCCTCAATATACAAAATATACTAAACAGAAGTATAAACATATATATAGTATGAAAAATACAATTTTACATTTTTATCAATATATAAAATTATTTTAAACAGAAGTAGGGACATATATGCAATATGACAAATATGGTTTTGAATTTGTATCAATATAAAAATATCTAAAATAGGAATAGAAAAATAATTTTGCATTTGTATCAAAATACAAGAATCTATACTAATGAAAGTTATCTAAAACTGAAGTTGCTATTTTAGTTTACAAGTAGGTACAATAATCTACATTATTATCCTATTCTATCCATTCCTCTTTTTTTGTATTCCAAAAGAGATTCCTGAGTCTAAACTTCATTGTTCCATCCCCAGCCCAATAACAACTTATAACCAACCCATTACAGATGACAATTATCAATAACTGTGAGAAAACAAAAACCTGTTGGAAGAGGGGTGTCATTTTCTTAGAATTGTGGGGGTTGATGGTATCTCTGTGGGATTTGGTAAAAACTAAAACAATGGTTACGTTTCATGAGGACTAGCTGTAACACTTGTAGCCAGCCTCAGAGTAAAGGATCAAGCTTATCTGAAGTTCTGGCTAGAGTGGTATACAATGGTGGACCATCTCAGCTAGCCACCTTGGAATTGTCCTAAGCAGTTTGTAGTCCAAAACTGATCTTTGAGTGGTGTTTATCAGCTTAATGGCATTCTTGTGAATCAAGTAGAAGTATTACTGTGGGGCCCCACTATCCTTATGAAGACTTCAGAGACTGCTGTTAGGAAAATTTATAGTTCACTGTGGAAAACTTAAACATTATTAATATCAAGATAGAAAGTTTAAATTTTAAGATAGTAATGTATGTAAAGAAAGGTTCTAAAGAGTCAAAAGTAGGTATGGGGAGAAGGAGAATTGTGACAACAATAATCCATAGATTTTGGTTTTCTTCTGTCCCACACCAGGTGGCTCTTCTGATAAGAGACAGAGACTCTGGATTTTTCTTTTAACAACATGCTTGCATTTAGAGGAGAGAGCCATAATCCAACTCCAAAGCCAACTTTAATTTTTAATTGAGTTGGGACTTCAACTTTTTTGAGAAGTAAAGAGATATTGATGTTTAGGTAGTGAGATTTTACCCTGTATAGAATATCGGTACCATTTAGGTCAGATTTGTCTTTTCCAGATAGCTTTGCTTTCTTCTTTAGATATCTAGATGTCCAAGGTCTTTTGACTTCTTGAAGATGGGTATTTCTATTTTCTTGTAAAGACAAAAACAAAATCCTGCCCTGCCCTTTATTTTGTGAGTTTTCCTTTCCATTGTCACATAGGTGGATGAAATATCACTTCTCCTTATTAAGAGGTCTCTCATGTTCCAATCAAATCTGTATTAATTTTGATTGTCTCTATGGACTTTCTCCTCCTGTGGAAACAAAAGTGAAACCCCTTCCCCGACGTAACACATATCCTCGTTTCCATTCTGAGGTCAACACATCTTTAAAGTACACAGGCTGATTTAACTCAGTAGTTTTCTTTTTTTTTTTCTTTTCTTTTCTTTTCTTTTCTTTTCTTTTCTTTTTTTTTGTATTGCCCAATATCTTGCAGCTGTTGTTCCTTTTTCATTAGCATTCAGATAATTTAATGTTAATAAGGCTTTATGTAATCTATCTCTGGAGGTCTTAGTTTCCTCTTTCTGTTTATTAAGCATTTCTTTTATAGTGTGATTAGATCTTTCTACAACCATTTGCCCTGTTGGATTATGTGGTTTACTGGTAATATGCTTTATGTTATAATATGCAAAAAAACCTCTTTCATTTTACTAGAGACGTATGCTAGAGCATTGTCAGTCTTAATTTGTGCATCTATTCCCATGATGGCCATGATTTGTAATAGATGGCTAATTACAGAATCAGCCTTTTCAGAACTCAGCGCAGCTGCCCATTGAAATCCTGAAAATGTATGGTGTGCATATTTCAAATTTTCAAATTCTGAAAAATGAAATACATCCATTTGCCAAATTTCATTTGTATACCTTCAGGATTATGTACTCAGGCAAGGCCATGCCCTAGGGCTTTTTACCTCAAAGCCACTGGCTGAAAGGAATGAATTCCCACAATAGTGGTCTGCCCCCAAATCATATATACACACAAGAAATGCTAACAGACTCAGCAGGTTGTAAATGCATAGGTGTGTATGTGCATGCATGTGTGTACCTGTCATAATAATCAAAACATTTAAAAAGACAATAAATTTGAGGACTTGGGAGAGGTAGGAGGGAGGGGACATTGGAGATGATAGAAGGAGAAAATATCTTAATTAATTTTTAACTAAAATTTTAAAAATTAAAAAAAATAAACAGCTTGACATATTATCTGCTATTGAGATGATTTACAAACCACCTCAATTCTCAGTTAATTGGAACAAAAACTTTTTTCTTTAAGAAGATTTTTTTATTCATTTTGCATACTAACCAAAGATCCTCCTCTTCCTTCCTCCTGCTCCTCCAGCCACCCCCTCCCAACCCACCACCCATTTCCTCCTACTAGAAGTTAAGGCCTCCCATGGGGAGTTACATTTAGTAGAGGCAATTCCAAGCCCCTCCCCCTGCCTCAAGGCTGTGCAAGGTGTCCCATCATAGTTAGTGAACTCCAAAAAGTGTGCTTATGGACCAGGGATGGATTCTGATCCTACTGCCAGGGGGCCCCTTAAGCAGATCAAGCTACACAACTGTCACTCTATATAGAGGGTCTAGTCCAGTCCCATGTAGGTTCCACAGCTGTTGATACAAATTTCATGAATTTTTACTAGTTTGGTTTGGTTGTCTCTGTAGGTTTTCCCATCATGATCTTGATGCCCTTGCTCATAGAATCCCTCTTCTCTCTCTTCGACTGAACTCCTGAAGCTTGGTCTGGTGTTTGGCTATGGATCTCTGCATCTGTTCCCATCAGTTACTAGAGAAAGGCTCTATGATGACAGTAAGGGTATTGACCGATCTTATTACTAGGATAAGCCAGTTCAGGCACCCTCTCCACTATTGTCAGTAGTCTAAGGTAGGGGCATCCTTGGGAATTCCTGGGAAACTCCCTAGCACTGGGATTCTCTCAATCCCCATGATATCTCCTTCTATCATGGTATCTCTTTCGTTGCTCTCCCACTCCATCCCTGTTCCAGTTCATCCATCCCATTTCCTTATGTTCTCGTGCCCCATCCCCTACCCTCCATTGCCTACTCCTCATCCCCAGTTTACTCATGGATATCTCATCTATTTCCCCTTCCCAGGGCACTCCATGCATCCCTCTTTGGGTACTCTTTATTAGCTAGCTTCTCTGGAGGAGTGGGTTGGCACAAAAACTTTATAATTTGTGTCCAGGACTATAGGGGAAAAAGTTTCTTCCTTTTATAATCTATGTGATCTCTGAAATTAACTTTCTTTACTTATATAGTAGCTAGAGCATTTTGTTTTATCTATAAATTTAACAGCCTTCCTCTTATTACCATGACTTCTTATTTTATTCAGAATTTTACACTTCCCTCCTTTTAAGACCATAATTCAATTTAATTTTAAATTGAATTTAAATGGATCTATAATGTAATTTTAGAAAATGTATGTTCATTATTTTGTATATGAGAAATTGGGTATAAATATCAGAAAGTATAATTTTTTCATAAGCCATGGAAAGAGTGTTTTGTTTCTATTACGTGGGGTTTTATCATTATTTAACAAAGAATAGTTTTTATTTTCTTAGCACTCATTTCTTCACATTTGATTATTTACTTATTTTCTCTTGGAGAATGAAAACCTCCCCCTGAATTTTCTTAGCTCATCTCTCACATAGCTTTCTCAGGAAAAAAAATGTGCACTAAATGGATAGTGCCTAGAATTAATGAGGCCACAGTTGAATTGAGAACAGAATTCTATCTTAAGGTTACAGTTTAGATACTGAGACCCAGATCTCTGTGGTAATCACCAAACACTTTTGCTTCTAAATCATTAAAGGCTTAATATTAATACAAATGTCTTTAAACAACTGTAAAAGTGCACTTATTATAGAAAGCAAATTAAAACTGTCTCCTATGGAAGTGCATTAGTTATTCCTGTGATCATTGCTCACAATGTGTAGTAGAAATCTGACTCATCTGAATGCAGAAGTAGCATTCTATATGAGTCATGAGGCAGAATAAAAGGATTATGTGGCAGATACTGTTGGCACACAGGTTATTGAGTCCCTGAAAAATTTTTATGCGGAGTGCACAATTGTGCTCTCTTTTTGAAAGTCAATATAAGTACTCTTGGTCAGGCTGATAGCAACTGCTTTACATTTGTCCACAGTGAGCCAAATTTTCCTGTAAAATTACATATTACCAAGGCTTATAACCAGTACCCAAGGGGCATAAGAATATGTGCAAGTAATTTATATGTGTAATACATAGACTTCCCACTTCTGTCTCTCTTCTCTCCCTCCCTCTCTCTCTCTCTTTCTTTCTCTCTTTCTCTCTCTCTCTCTCTCTCTCTCTCTCTCTCTCTCTCTCTCTCTCTTTCTCACTCTCTCTCTCTCTTTCAATATGAGCAAATGTTGGTTTTAGTGAAACCCCACTCAATATTCATGGCCTTCCTCCATTCTTGTATTCTTACATTGTCTATATGGAGGTCTTGTCTGCGTGCATATCTATCCGCACACTAGAAGAGGTCATTTGATTCCATAAGACTATAGTTATAGATGGTTGTGAGCCACCATGTGCATGCTGGGAATTGAAGTCAGGACCTCTGAAAGAGCAGCTAGTGCTCTTTACCATGAAGCAATATCTCCAGCCATCTTCTTCCCTTATGTCTCTCTGTATAAAATTCCTTTGTGACTCATTTCTTGGGAATTCCCATGTCTTCTCTGAGGTGTCAGTCAGGTCCTTGAGCTTTCTCTACTCATAATTACTATGTTCCTGTATTAAGTTCCATTTTTTTCCAGTCATCCTCCTCCAATTTGACCTAGTTATTAGATTAATAGAAAAACTAAATGTCAGACCTTGAAAAAAAATTACTGGTTAATGTGGCATGTGCCACCACCGACTCTTATGTGTGATTTTTCAGACAGAAGCAGTGCTGTCCTACAGAAGTCCATTCAGGGCAGTGAAAGAATGCAATAGTCATTAGTGAATCCACTAAAACATACCTACCTCTACTCTTGCCTCTTCTCCAACTGGAATCTGACAAGCATATAAAAAATTTGCTGAGGCTGAGAATCTAGCCATTTCTGTGGTTCTTCTATTCTACCTACCAATCTTAAGATTGATATCCTTGATCTGGTTCCAAAATGCTCTTAAGATGACATTTCAAAACTTCAAAAAGGTGCTGACTCATATTAAATGAAGCACTTGTTGCAAAAATTCCCTAGTAGCATGATGTAGATCAGATATAAAAGTTGTCCAAAATTACTCTAACCTTTTTCTCCCCATTTTCTTTGTTTTTCCAGATATGGCACAGAAAACACTACTTTCACATATATTGTGGAGAATTGTTTGGTTTTGAGTGCAAGTACATGCTTCCTAAATTTTTTGGTATGTTCCCTTCCTATAAATTGGGGCTAATGGCAGAGGTCACATTCATAAAGCTGGGCTGATAGTGAGATAATAAGATCCCAGAATTCTCGGGGCTGAGTGGCAGCGGTAAACAGCACAGCCATGGGGCACTGGCTTCTAGATCGTTCCTAGGAGTAAGTCTGCACATTGCAAAGGAGAGCAATCATGAAGGAAGTTCCTCTAGGAAGTGAATGTGACAGCATTCTTCCTCTTTCCCCAGCTCATCCTGTGGCCATTTATCCAAACTGTCAGTTCAGATGTGGAGACTGACGTGAACTTTGTATGGGAATTGATCTACAATTGTTTCCTTTCTTCATATCCAATATAAAGAAAAGGCTAAATAATTTGGATATACTTGGAAGAGACATTTATTGACATTTACTGACTTTGATGGATTACAATTATTTGATCCTTTTGTTAAATTCCATTTCTCCTTCCTCTTATTCCATATTATTGAGCATATTTCCCATATATCATTTTTCATGAATACTAATATATGATAAGTACTATTGTTTGGGGATTAATTTTGGAAAATTGTCCTAAATCTATTTTAGAGAAAATTGAGCAATGATGAAAAAATGAAAATAAAACAGATTATGTCTTTCTAAACCATGAAATATTTCTCCTCCTACAAACTACTCATTATAGTCATTTTAATGACATCTTCAGTTTTGGTTCCTCTAACATCGCAATGTCTCCAAATATGGTCCCTGAGATTCAAGGAGCTCTTGTAGTATTGTAGCTCAGCAGATCGGAGTTTCCTCTCCCTACATGTGTACAAAAAACCAAATACACAAAACTTCTGCAGTCCATGAGTTCTTTTGAGATACAACAAAATATCTCCCAATTCAAAAAGGAGGCCATGATGGATTAGTAAATGACCTGACAGTGGCTTTGATATTTTAGGACTAAGCAGGCCTCATTTGTCAAAGGTGATCTATCATTCTAAGGTGAGAAGTCAAAGACAGAAAATTGAAATAGGTTTTGACTATGACATCCTTGTGAGCCCAGCTCTCACAATTTGACCTGAGTAGATAGATCCCCAAGGTATTGGAGAAGTCAGCTTCGTGTGTCTAGAAACTGCACAAACACTCCAGCAGAAAGGCTGAGTGAAGGTTTCTGGGTTGGGCATCTTTTTCTTTGAGACTTCTATTCAGGATAGCCTCTAGACACTCGGATACTCATTTTCCTTTTATTTGACTCATTTGATTAAGCAAACAAGATCTCAAAGGAGATAGCAGGGTCACTGTGACCAGGTGTTCGTGTCAGAGAGACATTGACAAAGAATGTGTTGTATTGGACTTTTAACATAACGCATCATACACTTTAGCATTATCTTTCTTTCTCCTCTCAAAATCCATGTCTTTTATAACGTGGAACAGCTGATACCATTTAGATGGGTAGGTGGGGCATACTAAAGTAAGGCAGAAGCTGTACAACATTCTGTAGGTTTTAGGAACACAGTGGGATTGCAGTGATTCTTAGAAACTAAAGCAAGTCATGGAGATTATATACAATCACACTATGCCTAAATGTTGGCCTTGGTTTTATACAGGGATGGTTGGTAAAGTCCAGCAAACTTCCTGGGTTTCCCTGGCTTCCTATGAACCCACTACTCACTGCCCAGACATTTAACTAGAGAGCATAGTATTTGGGGAATGGGTTTCTACTGTGTTAGACTTCAGACTTAAGTCAAAACTTGTCACTCCTTTTCTGATTTAATGGTTTTTTCCTGGTCCATAAGATAAACATGGAGATTTATCCCCGATAAACAACTGCAGCAGTAAATCCACACTAAAGCTTTTCTATTTGCTCTGTCATAAACGAATTCATTTCCTCAAAGAAAAGAAAATCCCAATATATTTCCAGCTCTGATGCATAAATGAGTCTGCATCCTACTTCATATTTTTTATGTTGGGAAATATGAAATATTGATAATTGGGCACAAGTTTTTCCTTGACAGTAGTAGTTATACTTTCTTGGGAACTATTTGCTGGCATTTAATTTTACCATAGGTTTGGAAAGGTGAAGGATCCATGCCTTTGTCTGTTGGATTTTAGAATAATGATCAATTAATAGAAAGTTAAAAAAGAAGATCCCTTTCCCTCAAACATCAACCTTCTGCTGGTTACTGCCACAGCTGCAGCTAACTAACATCTTTGTCAAGATCAATGTTCATTTTGTCAGAAGCCAAAGAAAGCAAGTCCTGATATTTAATCAAGAAGTATTAAAATACTTAGATTTTATACCATGTGATAGTTGCATTCAAACTTAGTTTAGGTTTTGCTTTGGGGGAAATTTCATATTCATAACCTTAGTCATAACCTTCAGTGGAAAATAGTTAGATTCATATGCCGCAAGAGCTTGTGAGAGACAGTCTGATCAACCAGGAAAACAGATAAGGAGAGGCAGTGCCTGGTTGCATCCAACAGCTTCTTCCAAAGTGATAGCCTGCTCCTGTATAGAGCAGCACATCTGCCTCCACTGCAAAACGGATAAAAATATTCAAGCAGAAAAAAAATCATCTTTGTTTTCCTTCCAGATTGCACAGTTTATCTCCAGTAACACACACATTCATCGTCACCAAAGCTCAGTGGAATAATTACCAGTATTTACTGAACAGGCCATGCAAAGCCATGTGCTGCTGGTGGAAAGAATGTGGAAGAGATACTGAAAACTCACACAAATAATAAGACTGCAAAGTCAGCCACTTACAGCCCAGCAGTGTTTAAAAAGCATATGCAAGGAGAACTGCCTATGTTATAAAGAAAGTACTGGATTTCCATGAGGTAGAAGCATTTTGATGGGAGAGAATAGGAACTTCATAATTTCTGTTCCAAAAGTATAAATGTAGACAAGGCATGTTATATTGAACATAAGATACGAATATACATACATATATCCCTAAAAGAAAACACACACACACATCTTATCATTTTAAATTCTGATGAATTTAAAAGGAAACAGATCTGAATATGTGATGAAGACAAGCAACATTGCATGAATGTTAAAAATAGCACACACACCAGCATAGTAGATGGATCCTTTATACTTGCATTAGTTTTCAGTTTACAAAACAGTTCTTGACATTAGGTTCTCAGACCATTTGTTCAGTCCCTATTGTCTCATATTATTATCAGCCCCATTTCATGAAAAAGAAAATAGATTCACATGATTTAATTTTTTAGATTTATTTAATTGATTTTTTATACATATGAGTGCTTTGCCTACATATTTGTATGTGCACCACATATGTACCTGGAGCTGGCAGAAGCAAGAAGAAGGTACTGTATTCCATGAACTAGAGTTATAGTAGGCTGTGAGTTGAAATGTGTGTGATGGGAATTCCTCTGGAAGAGCAACTATTCTCTTGAGAGCTGGGGCATCTCTCCAGTCCTAGAATCCACAGGATTCCAATGTATTTATTTATGGTTATGAATTAATATGTAAAGGGTAGACACCATTAAGAAACTCAAAGTTTTCACACTTAATACATTTGATAGCCGGGCGGTGGTGGTGCATGCCTTTAATCCCAGCATTTGGGAGGCAGAGGCAGACTGATCTTTGTGAGTTCGAGGCCAGCCTGGTCTACCAAGTGAGATCCAGGAAAGGCTCCAAAGCTACACAGAGAAACCTTGTCTCGAAACCTCCCCCCCCCCAAAATACATTTGATAAATATTCAGTGGGTGAAATAGGAAGAGAGTATTTAGAATTGCAGGCCTATACATAATGTGAAGATGAGTTTTCTAGGCTAATTCATTGAAGTTACATTTTTTTTTTCTGATTTTTAAAATAACTTTCAGCAAGTTCTTACTTATTTCAGATTTTGAAGCCAATTTATTTAGAAAATACCTAATATTTTAAGAAAAGCCTTTTGAGATGTTTCTAATTTTTCACCACTGTCTCTTCTAATTTACTGTATCTATAGCCATCTGATTCTTAAGGGCCATCTGTTCGTTTCCTATTTCTTAAATGTCAAAAAAGTAATTTGGGAGCGGGAGCAAGGGTTCAGAGGTAAGAACATTTGTTACTCTTGCAGAGGGCCTGAATTCAGAGCCCAGCATCCACATGGACCACAACCATCCATAACTACAGTTCCATGGGATCCAATGTCCACTTCTGTCCACTGTAGATATCAGGCACAGACATAGTTCACATACATACATGTAGGTGAAGCACTCATATCTATCTATCTATCTATCTATCTATCTATCTATCTATCTATCTATCATCTTCTGTGTTTCAATCATGCCTATAGTCTAGAGGTATGTCTGTGATGAATTAGGTACTTGTTAAGTATTATTTGAATTTATAATGCATTTTTAATGCATGAATGTGATTAACTTTGGCCTGTTCTTTCTTCTTATCTCTTTCTCTGTGTCCTTTTCTCTATTTCTTGTTCCTGTCCTTAGATCATTCTATAAGACTTAATTTTCTGCCTAAGGCTTTCCCCCCTGGCTTTTCTTTGGCGGTGTCAGGGCTTGATGAATTCTCACATACCGTTTTTGCTCTATCCTCTTCATTCTAGTGTTCGTTCATATATGTGCTCCATTGTGGAAAATGCTTTACTCCTTTTACTAATTCAAACCTTTCTGATTATTCAACACCACTGGCTCAACTAATGTAATAGTTCAGTTTTCATACACTGCCCTCGGATGCTATGTACATCATCTCATCTTGTCACTTAAAAGTCGCTCCTGCCTTCCAAGTCTTGCCTTCCTGGGGTTAGAGAACATGCCGTGCCCTTTCTTCCTGCCTGCACAGGTATCTTTAACTCATCAGAGCCCTTTCCTGACCTTTACATGTTGGGGAATATAATGTCATCAGAAGTAGAGAGGTACCCCAGGATTAGAGGCAGATTCAGCATGGAGTGTATTCCTCTCCATTCTCAAAACTCTTTTTTTTTTTAACTAAGAAATGTTTTATTCTTTTTATATACCAATTTACAGATCTCTGTCTTCCCTCCTATCACCCCTCCAGCCTTCCCCTCACAACCTCCACCCCTCTTCCCTCCTATAAGAAGGAAAGGCCTTCCACGGGGAGTCAGCAGAGCCTCTACTAAAAGTACCATTCTCAAAACTCTTAACAACAGTATACAGGGCTTTGTGCATCAACATTCACCCAAAGTGAAGTTTTTATCAAAACTGGAAATTTTAATTATTTCATGACTGTAAGAACTATATAACATCATTTAAGGACTTTTTTAGTTCTTAATGAAAGTAAAATGCCCACAAAGACAAGTCCATTGGATCTTCTCAGATTTACTAAGAAATGTCCACATTCAGATTTCCTCCTTGGTAGAAATACCATTTTCTTGATATATAACCCTTTATATCCACCTCTAATATGCTCTCAATTTTCAAAAGAAAAATTAACCTTAATACGTTGAATTATAGTATTTAATTGTGTAAATAAAACTTCTCAGATGATTAAAAAAGAAGAAAATAAAAGACTAAAACCAAATATTAACAGTCCAAAGTATTGTTTATGTAGTCAGTGTAATCATAGAACTACCTCAATTACTTTATTTTGCATTATTTCAAAGAGAAGATTATCATCTATGACTCAGAACATAGTTGAGGGATAGAGGAGGTTCGTGGTCATTAAAATTTAACAGCACATTATTAGAAACTGTGAAAGTATTATCCATACTTACATTGTCAGGCTACAGGTAGAATTATTATGCCCAGTCAGTGTCTTTTGAATTATTTGTGAATTTCATCCATACATTTGTTTTATAGTAATTAAGTTGAAATATGTTGAATAAATACTTGTAAATAATTAATGTAATAGCAAGGGCTAATTTATAAGTCTTGGTGCCCCACATAATTTCTCTGTATTTGCTCCTAATTTTCAATAAATGATTCTTTGTTCTAGGATAAGTCATATTCATCTATGAGGATGTGAATTAATTTTGGAAGACCCATCCAACTTATAAAGAATTATATTTCCAGTAAAATTTTATTTTTCATGTTTTAATCAATTATATACTATTAATAATTGTATAGCAATTTCAATATAAGGAAACTTTGTTAACAGAGCCTTATAGGAATTGAAAAATCAATATCAATTTATAAATATAATTTAGTTGAAGACAAGTATGTTAGAATGAGTCTCAAAAGATGTTCATGCATAAAACGTAGTATAATGGGAAAAACTCCTGCTTAGGAAATGTCATACAAATGTGAATTGGCAGATGATGATGCATCATTGACTAAAAATTGTACCAAGTTTCTCAGTCCTGAAAATCTCCTTGGAGTACAAGTTAAGTAAGTTTTTTCCCCTTTTCATAAGAAAACTTTTAAATTAAAAATTATTAAATTTCTGATGAGGTCACCGCCTTCCTTCTTAAATAGTTATACAGTTTCTCACAGGCTTTAAGATGTCCTAGTGATGAACAGCTGATGTGCCATTATTTTCTATTAAACATTAGATCAACATCTATTAACATTCATAGCTAGACTTGCAAGTGTGCAATCTACGTACGTAGATAGTTACTGATAAGGTTGTTCTCACTGTAGGCAGAGGAAAATAATAGAAATTGTCCATGAAACCTATACTAAATATCTAGGAGATCATGCTGCCTTCTCATTGAGACAATGGGAAGACAGAACTCTGCTCTTGTAAGCTGCCACCAAACAGAATTGTTAGTAAGCTTCAGCATGGATTCTGGAATCTTTGCATCACAGATGGGACACAATTCTAGTTACTGTGATAAAATAGCTGACAGAAGTAACCTAAGTGAAGAGAGGTTTATTTTGACGTGGCACTGGAGGTTATAACCAATCATGGTGGAGATGGAGCAATAGTGGAAATATGTAGTAGTGGTTTTATATATATATATATATTGGCACATCAGGAAATAGAGTACTCAGGCCAGAGCTAGAAGCAAATATCTTTTTCAAGGCCCATGCCCAGCAACCTACCTCTCCTACCCAGGTCACATTCCCAAAGGTCCCACAGTTTCCCAACACTGTCAACCACAGAAGAGCAAGCATTAAACACACACACACACACACACACACACACACACACACACACACAAAATAGAAAAACAAACATGAAAATGTGTTGGGTATTTCATGTTCAAACCAAAACCTTATCCCCATGAACTCTATGGGATCATTGATAGCTCATAATGCAGTTTTTTTAGTCTAATTTTGTAAGTCCCCATAATCTTAACAGATTCAACACTATTCAAAGTCTAAAGTCTCTTTCAAAACTGAGGTGAGACCATAATTCATCTTATTAAATAAAAACCTGTTATCAGATATCGAGGGTGAAAGCTGAAAGATCAGAGAAGTAGAACAGCCAGTCACTAGAGAGTTCTTACCTGTACAAAATCTCAGACTGAATGGGATGGCTGAGATCCTGTCTTCACCCACATTATATTCTTGTTTCCACCTCCCTAGTGCTAGGATTAAAGGCATGAGCCTCCCAAGTGCTGGGATCAGAAGCATGAGATTCCACATGCTGGGATCAAGGGTGTGTGCCACCATTGCCCAGCTCTGTTTCTCTTTTAAACTGGATCAATCTCATGTAGACCTAGGTGGCCTTAAACTCCTGATCTTCCTGCTTCTTCCTCCCAAGTGCTGGGATTAAAGGTATGTGCCACTACCACCTGACCTCTATAATTAACTTATGGCTAGCTCTGTCTTCTGCTCTCCAGGCAAGTTTTTTGTTTTGTTTTTTGTTTTTGTGTTTGTTTTTGTTTTTCAAGACAGGGTTTCTCTGTGTAGCTTTGTGCCTTTCCTGGATCTCGCTCTGTAGACCAGGCTGTCCTTGAACTCACAAAGATCCACCTGCCTTTGCCTCCCGAGTGCTGGGATTAAAGGCGTGCACCACCACCACCTGGCAGGCAAATTTTATTTGTCAGAACACAAACAAAATATCATACAACACACAACCGAAGGCAAATTTAGCTGTGAGCCTCAGTGAAACCAAAGAAAATGTAATAGTGTAGAGTAAATAAAGTGTCCATTCCAAAATGAAGTAACAGGGATATAGCAAGGATAAACTGGACCAACACCTGACAAGACAAACTTTAAACTCTGCAACTCTGTATCCAGCATCCAGGGCTTGCAGTGAGCCCCGATGAACATATGCAGTCTAACTCCCATGGCCCTTGACACCTATAGCACATGTAAGTTCTTTCTTGAGATGGTTCTACTTTTGTATGTGTGGTTTTCCTTCACAAGAATGTTCCATACTCCTGGAATCTCCAACATCTTGGGGAATCCTTTGTTATTATTAATCTGTACCTTCCCAACTTCCCCATAACTCTTTAGGAGCTGCAATCAGAGAATCAAACCAGTCTACATTATCTAGTCCTGTATGCTTTTTCTCTGGATATATGGTACATATATACATATAAGCTTCTAGGACTATATACCTCATGCGTTCTACATGCCTGCAAGACCAGTACCATATGGGTAACACTAAATTCTACTGTTAACACATAGTATTTCTAGCTACCTTGGTCTACAGCTCCAGCAGGCCCTTAGTGCTTCTGCAATTCACCTGGGAAAACAAACCATAGGAGATAGTATTGGAAAAGGGGGGCACTGTGACTCAGTCTTCTCAGACATTTTTTACCCAGAGGTAAGATTTAAAATGAATTTCATTTTTCCTTCTCTGGAGACTTTGATAGAAGAAATCTTTCCCTCAAAGCAACATTTCTATTGTTCTTTTGGAAAAATACTCACAGTTTCTCTAATGCATTGATCTGTTTAACAATTGTAGTGAGCTTGTCCCTGCTTGCCTTATATATGACTTTTTATATGCTCATATAGAAACAACTAATGAAAAAGAAGCTATGAATTTGAAAGTGAACATGGAGGGGTATATATGAGGGTTTGGAGGAAAGAAAAAGGAAGAGGAAAACATACTATTATTATAACCTCAAAAATAAAAGAAAAAAATCATTACTTTATGGTCCAGTGTCTGTCATTACCATTATTTCTGCAAGCCATATATACTTTCAAAGTAGGAAGCATCCTCAGGAAATAATCTTAGATGCTTGCAGAACAAGTTGTCATGGTTTAAATATACAGTGTCTTCCCCAAAGGATCATGCACTGAAAGTCCCTATGTGGTGGTGGCATTTATCAAGGGGTTGGTCTGGCAGAATCTAGTTGGAAGAAGTGGGTCACTAGAGAGCTTTTTTTGAAGGATACAAATACAATACTGAATCTGTCTCCCCCTCACTCTCTTTCCCCCTCTCCCTCTCCATTTCTTCTCTTTTCCACTGTCCTTGTTGTCTGTCTCCAGATTTCCTACTATGATGTTTTTGCTTTAATCCAGGCCCCAAATCAAGGGAAGCACCACCCATGGACTGAAACCTCTGTAAGTTTATGGTAAAAACAATCTTAACTTTCCTCAGGTTGAATTCATCACTCTGACACTGCAATAAAAATCCAAAAAAGTAACAGAGGTCTTTGAACTCAGCTTGGGATTGTGATGGAAAAGAAGACAATGGAGGTCAACACAACAATTTTCTCTGAGATTTCTTCTTGTAGATCAAGACAGCTAGAATGCACAGGAAGTTCAGCAGTGGAAAGAGCTACACAGAAAACACAAAGATCTGGAGAAGATAATCTTTGAGTACTTTATCATAAGGTCACTTCATACTTAGAGGAGAAAAGAATCCTCCAATCTGGAGAACCAAGGCTTCAGAATGTGAAGCTCATGTCACTCATGTCAAATGGATCGACTTTATGATGTATCAGGACTGTGGTAGATTGCTACAAGGCATCTTTTCAGGTGTGAGAAGGAGCATGATGACCACCCTTTGTCCCACCTAACAAACTCTGACAGCAAAACCACAGTTTTTCTGAGACACTTTACAGAATTTCAAGGATAAAAATGTAAACATTAAAAGACAGTTATAGAACTATTTCACAAAAATAAATTTAACGCTGTCTGTCATAAAAACTATTAGTTACTATTACTACATGAGGAACTATTGCAAATCTGATGAGCAGAAACAATTTTTGCTAGTTAGTGATATGGTAAGGGTCAGCTGTAGCCTCCACTTGAGCCTCTGGTGCAGAAATTGCAATCCAGGTATCTGCTAGATTCTAGAAGCTGGATAGCTTGACAGAGGAACACTTGCCCCAGGCTGATGTGATTCCTGGCAGGATGCTGTACTCTCTGATCAGCTGTGGTGCCTACTTGTGGTCACTATAGCTTTCATGTTGCAATTGTACACTGAGCTAGTGAAAGACACTGGGTATCCAAACCAATAACACACTTCCTCTCTCTCCCTTTACCCCAAGCCATGCTGACCACTGTCATAAACATTACATCAACCAGCAAAATTGAACAAGCAAATGCAAAGAAGTTCTTGTTGGCTAAATCAATAGAGAAGATCAAAGGGAATGTTCCAAAACACCCATCTGATCAAAAAGAAGGTGGAAAAATATTAAAAACAGAATCTATTCAAAAGTAAACTTTGTAGACTAGTGCTGGCAACCTAGATGAGGCTACAGGGATTTCATTTC
Organism: Onychomys torridus; assembly: GCF_903995425.1. Lineage (NCBI taxonomy): Eukaryota > Metazoa > Chordata > Mammalia > Rodentia > Cricetidae > Onychomys > Onychomys torridus. The sequence continues at coordinate 19,908,203 of NC_050461.1, read as the reverse complement.
CTTTATTGTCTTACATAAAAGAACAAGCCCATGAATCAAAGGATGGCACTGGATGTTCAGTAAAGAATAATGATTTCTAGGAGATGGTAGCAAAGATAGTGAGTGTTTTGCTGTGGATATCACTCTGTATGCTGTGAATGTGTTGCTCTGATTGATTAAAAAATAAAATGCTGATTGGCCAGTAGCCAGGCAGGAAGTATAGTATAGGCAAGATAAACAGGAAGGCTGAGTCAGGAGACACTGCCAGCCACCGCTGCCATGATAAGCAAGATATAAAGAAACCAGTAAATCACAAGCCATGTGGAGAGGTATAGATTTATAGAAATGGTTTAATTTAAGATGTAAGATCTAGCTAGCAAGAAGCGTGAGCCATTAGACCACACAGTTTAATTAATATAAGCCTCTGTGTGTTTATTTGGGCCCAGGCAGGACTGGAGAAAACTCCGGCTACAGTGTTTTGTTTTGAGATGATTTCCATACTGTCTTCCAGGGCTGGGAACCTTTAACAGAGCAAGGCAAATTCACAGGGTGAGGATGCAAAATGGTCAACATGAAAAGTGACAGGGAATTAGCTCTAATAATTGGTTGTTTGAAATGGGTGCAGAATACAAGATCAACACATTGTATTTCTATATTCTGTCAGTGATCACACAGGTATTTTTAAAAATATCAGTACTGAATATATTGAAATATATGAGAATAAATCTAAAATAATATGTGTAATATCTCAACAATTAAAACTTCAGCTATTAAAGTAAAAAATTAAATAAAAGCCCAAATTCAAGAAAGATGTCCAAGGTGCCTCAGAGGTCAATAGGTGATATATTGATAAAATAGCAATTCTCTCATAATTGGCCTCTTGCCAGTGATGATCACAACAGGTCCTTTTGTATAATTTGACAATTCTGATTACTGGAAATGCAAAGGACCTAGATATCCCAAATATCTTATTTAAAAAGGAAAAAGAAAATATTTTTTCCATTTTCTTTTTTTTATTATTATTATTATGTATTTTAATTTTATACATCAGCCATGGGTTCCCCTGTCCTCCCCCCTCCAATCCCCACCGCCACCTTCTCCCCAGCCCCTCCCCTCCATTCCCATGTCCTCCAGGACCAAGACACCCCTGGGGATTCATTTAAACCTGGTGGATTCAGTACAGGCAGGTCCATTCCCCTCCTTCCCAGGCTGAGCATGTGTACCTGTGTAAGCCCAAGGTTCCAAACAGCCAGCTCATGCACTAAGGACAGGTCCTGGTCCCACAGCCTGGGTGCCTCCCAAACAGATCAAGCTATTCAATTGTCTCACTTATCCAGAGGGCCTGATCTAGCTGGGGGCTCCACAGCTGTTGGTTCATAATTCATGTGCTTCCATTCATTTGGCTATTTGTCCCTGTGCTTTTTGCAATCTTGGATTCAACAATTCATGCTCTTGCAGTTCCTCCTCCTTCTTGACAGTTGGACACCTGGAGCTCCACCTGGGGCCTGGCTGAGGATCACTGCATCCACTTCCATCAGTTATTGGATGAGAGTTTCAAGACGACTGTTAGGGTGTTTAGTCATCTGATCACCAGACTAGGTCAGATCAGGCTTTCTCTCGAGCATTGCCAGCAGTCTACAGAGGATATATCATTGTGGATTTCTGGGGGCCTCTCCAGCACTCTGCCTATTCCTGTTCTCATGTGGTCTTCATTTATCATGGTCTGTTATTCCTCGTTCTCCCTTTTTGTTCTTGATCTAGCTGAAATCTCCTGCTCCCCTAAGCTTTCTTTCCCTCAAATCTTGCCCTTCATTACTCCCACTGTCGTCCAGGTTGTTCATGTAGATCTCAACAATTTCTCTGTCATTGGGTGATCCTTGGGTCTTTCCTAGGGTCCCGTTTTCTAGGTAGCCTCCCTGGAGTTGTGTAGCAGTCTAGTCATCTTTGTTTTACATCTACTATCCTCCTATCCTCAGTGTCTGTGCTACTGGTGTTATATTTAGAAAATGATCTCTGGTGCCAATGCGTTCAAGAGTACTTCCTACTTTCTGTTCTATCAGGTTCAGAGTAACTGGATTTATGTTGTTGATAGAATCAGTCATTAAAAGTCTCCCAACCAAAAAAAGCCCTGGACCAGATGGTTTCACTGCAGAATTCTACCAGATCTTCAAAGAAGACTTAATACCAATTCTCTTTAAATTGTTCCACACAATAGAAGCAGAAGGTATATTACCAAACTCATTCTATGAGGCTACAATTACCCTGATTCCTAAACTGAACAAAGATTCAACAAAGAAAGAGAACTACAGACCGATCTCTCTCATGAACATTGATGCAAAAATACTCAATAAAATTCTGGTGAACAGACTCCAAGAATACATCAAAACAATTATCCACCATCCAGTAGGCTTCATCCCAGGGATGCAAGAATGGTTCAATATATGAAAGTCCATCAATGTAATATACCATATAAACAATCTCAAAGAAAAAAAACCACATGATCATCTCAGTAGATGCAGAAAAGGCATTTGACAAAATCCAACACCCCTTCATGATAAAGGTCTTGGAGCGATCAGGAATACAGGGAACATACCTAAACATAATAAAGGTAATCTACAGCAAGCCAACAGCCAACATCAAATTAAATGGAGAGAAACTCATAGCAATACCACTAAAATCAGGAACTGTATGGGCTGTCCCTTTCCCCATACTTATTCAATATAGTACTTGAAGTTCTAGCCAGAGCTATAAGACAACACAAAGAGATTAAGGGGATACAAATTGGAAAGGAAGAAGTCAAACTCTCCATATTTGCAGATGACATGATAGTATACATGAGTGACCCCAAAAATTCAACCAAGGACCTGATGCAGCTAATAAAAACCTTCAGCAACATTGCGGGATACAAGATCAACTAAAAAAAATCAGTAGCCCTCCTATATACAATAGACAAATAGGCTGAGAAGGAAATCAGAGATACATCACCCTTTACAATAGCCACAAATGATATAAAATACCTTGGGGTTACACTAACTAAGCATGTGAAGGACCCATATGACAAGAACTTTAAGTCCCTGAAAAAAGAAATTGAAGATGTCAGAAAATGGAAAGATCTCCCATGCTCATGGATAGGCAGTATTAACATAGTAAAAATGGCGATCTTACCAAAAGCAATCTACAGATTCAACGCAATCTCCATCAAGTTACCAATACAATTCTTCACAGATGTGGAAAGAATAATACTCAACTTCATATGGAAAAACAAAAAATCCAGGATAGCCAAAAGAATCCTGTACAATAAAACAACCTCTGGAGGCATCACGATCCCCAACCTCAAGCTCTACTATAGAGCTACCATAATAAAAACAGCTTGGTCCTGCATAAAAACTGACATGTGGACCAATGGAATTGGATTGAAGACCCTGACATTAACCCGCACACCTATGAACATATAATTTTTGACAAAGAAGCCAAAACTATACCATGGAAAAAAGAAAGCATCTTCAACAAATGGTGCTGGCATAACTGCATGCTAATGTGTAGAAGGCTGCAAATAGATCCATATCTGTCACCATGCACAAACTTAAGTCCAAGTGGATCAAAGAAAATATTTTTAACAGAAATTTTTATTGATTCTTTGAGAATTTCACATCATGTACCCTAATCTCACTCATTTCTCAGTCCTTCCCTTCATCCTTGTAGTGACCCACCCCAAAGGAAAACTAAAAAGGAAATAATATATATCAGATAAAAAATTTAAAATAAATAAATAAACTAAAAATGCAAATAAGAATCTTAAAACAAACAAAATGAACAAAACAAAACAAATGAAAACTGAAACACTTTGCTCTTCTGTCTTTCCCATCTTTCCATTGCTCCTGCATTGGTCTCCATGGCACTGGGAGCTGCTCTGTATCATGCAGTACACCCTTTTGTCCAAACAGTCAAAATAACTTGGTTTCCTTGATTCTTACACATTTCAAAGATATTGTAAGTCCACTCTTACAGTTTTGTCATAAAATAATATGTTCATATCTTAAATGAAGTTAAGCTTTAATGTGAATAATGGTCTAATTACTTGGTTTTGTTTTATTTCAGAGAACTACATGGTAGGAAAAGCATAATTTCTCTTAAAGTGAGAAGTAACAAAAACAAGCATGGTGTATCAATCAATAGTAATCATTGGACTTCACAGAATATAACAAGGGACTGACAAGCCTACTCAACAAATGAGAAATATGTAAATTATTTAGTGTAATTGAGCAAACCATAAATGCAAAGGGATATTGGAATTCAATCAAATAACATTTCCTTAGACAGGTACTAAGCATTTGAATAATTAGAATGTGTGGCTGTTGGGTAGCCTCCTAGAAGTGTGTGCTGTTTAAATCTTTTCTATAGTGATTTATTTTAGAAACTTTTGCATTATAGAAACAGAAACACCTATAATCTTTAAGTCAGTCTCTTCTCACTTATTGACAGTAAGTCAGATTTAAAGACTTTGATCATATTTAAAATCCCTAGTAATCTTCCCTAATTGTGTTGGCTGTGTTGAATCTTGCACATTACAAACTCATTATAGCCCCTTTACAGTATGGTCATAAAACAATATGTCTGCATCTTCAATGAAGTTATGAAAAAGTAACTTTATTATGTTTCAGTTCATCTAGGGATTTTATTTTATAGTTCTGTGAAACTATCACATATATTATAAATTGTTTTTGATACAGTCTTAGCAAATGTCAATTCAGGGGACAATTTTGTATTTTTTAATCAAATAATACAAATGGCATGTTCATAATTAGATAAGAGATTTATAATGGCTTTATACATCTTTGATTCCCACTATAATTTATAGTTAAGCAATTAACTGAGCCTTTTGAATCAGATATTCTGAATTAATGTTAAAGCTATCTTCTTATATGGTTTCAAATAATGTGACAGGTTATTATTTGTTTCAATGAATTCTTGGCAATTATGACTGACAAAAAGATTGGAATGTAGTCAGAAATGGAAATATCTAACAAACAATGACTGTGCTTATGAATGCTACTGTGTGGCTTTGGGGATGCTGGTGACTGGAGGACCAGCTGAGCAGACTCAGAAGCTGGGTGAATAAGAAGTCCATCATAAAAACTGTCATTTTGTTATTACACTGGAGGTACAAGCCAATTTTTTCAATGACAATATCTCTATGTAATATGAAATGTTGTATAGTAAAAATAATGAATTGCTCTGTTGTCTTTGTATTACTGGGTCACGTTCCAAGAAATAAAACCAGAGAAGGCTAAGTAAAGAATGGGAAACACATTATTTCAAAGGTCAGAAGAGTCTCCTTCATTCTTTTAAAAAATTGCTCATCTAAAAACGAAGTTGATTTGTATTAGTGTTGTAAAGTTCCTTTAAGGGAGAGAATAACATGTTAACACTGTTTATTTGAGCATATCCAATGCCTAGCTTAATACAGGCATATTTTATGTCTTGATTAAGTCTACATTTTCCATCATTACCTTTGATGTGTCTTCTCTAGAAGACAGCTTTCAGAATGCCAGTGAACTGACAACTTATCACAGGATTTCATTATTTCTTCAAATACACTTTATGATGCTATTTACTATTAACAGAGATGATTTTCAACTCTATACGTCATGCAATTAAAATCCCATACTAAAATATATTAAATGATAAGAATATATTATCTATGCATCATACACATGGCCTGGGAAGAATTTAAAATTAATTTTGGTTATTATTGGTAATACAAATAATCATAATAAACATTAACTATGATGTCTTTGTAGTTGCATTATTTAATATTTTATTTAATTTTTACCTTCCTGGATAGACAATATATATTGTTCTTAATATACCTGAGTTATGGTATTGAGTATCAAGCTGTTACTAATACATCATGGACTAAATTTTTTAAAAGAATTAAGTCAATTTCAATGCATGGAAGCCTCAGTAAGAATAAGTAGATCACTGAGTTCACCTCTTGCTTCTCAAATGATAGATGAATGATAGGACTGCAATATGATGTGGATTTGAAATAAATAGAAGTTACATGGGTTAGATCATTGTTAAGAAAACACAAGGCATATTGCATACATTTTCTTAATATAAAAGGATATTATACAGAATGAGGAAAAAGATATAGGCAAAAAGAAAGGTCAGGAAACTTCTAGGTATAATGACCTTGGTTCTTTACACTAGAGGTAACTTCATCATTTGATTATACTTCACCAAAATATATACAAAGTACTGTGTTCTCAGCAGATTCAATGTATGAGTTTACTGGGGTTTGGTTTTGATTTGTAACTTACTATTTTTTTTTTATAAAAAATAATAAATTATGCACAAAACATCCTTCAGTAAAATTTTTCAGTAGACAATGTAAATGACTAGTGCTGAGTAACTTCAGGGGATAAACAGATGCTGAACAGATCATCACAGAACACTGGCTGCTATAGTTTTTCCTTTGTTGTGCTAACAGTCATTACCACAGATGTATATGGCCTTGGAAAAGAGAACAGACTGAGTAGAAACCAGCTTCCTCACATCAAGTATACATCCTATCTGAAAGATGCCTTCCTATGCTTGAATGGTGTCATCTCCACATTGACACTTTAGAAGCATGATCCAAATTCAATTCCACTACATTTATACCCAGGAAGCTTCGGAATTACACAGAATTTAATTTTTTTTGGATGTCATGGGCACAGATATACTCTATATCTCAATTGTTTCCTTGATCCTAGATGGCTTTATGTGAGACTCTATTTATATGAGTGAAGTCTCAGATATTATATTGACCTAGCAACCTTGAAGAGACTCTAAGACAGTGGTTCTCAACCTTCCTAGTGTTGAGAACAGTTCCACGTGCTGTGGTGACCCCAAACCACAAAATTATTTTTTATTGTTACTTAATAAATGTAATTTGCTACTGTTATTAATCATCACAAAAATACCTCTAGTATAAAGAACCAAGGTCATTGTATCTAGAAGTTTCCTTCCCTTCTTGCCTGTATCTTTTTCCTCATTCTGTATAATATCCTTTTATATTAGGAAAATGTTTTCCAATGGTTTTAGGCAACCCCTGTGAAAGGGCCCTTTGACCCTCAAAGGGATTGAGATCCACAGTTGAGAACCACTCCTCTAACATAAATTTTAGATGACACAGTCCTTTATAACAGATAATTCATGGAGACAGGACTGAATTAACCATTAACACTGAGACTGCAATCATAAGTTTCCCCTTATCAATATGATACTCAAACACATCTCTGAAGGCAGAGAGAGAGACATGCTGCTCCTTGGCCTACTGTCCCCATTTGTATTGAGTCTGGCATACCAGCCCATGCACGGCTATGTAAACAGTTAGAGCAGGTCTTCATTTCTCAGTTAAGACTCTCCAAAAAACACCCTCTGAGATACAATCAGAAGTATAACTCCTAGGTTATCTTAAGTCCAGTCAAATTGACAGTGAAGATTGACCATCACAGCTCTCCCCTTATTGATATGATACCCAAACACATCAAATAATAAATAATCATAACATTTCACCTTTGTCTTCTAAAGTCTCACATTAAGTTTTAATGTAAAATAAATGTAATATATCTCTAAAAGTCTCTATGATCTTTAAAAGTCATAACACTACTCAAAAGACCAAATATCTCAGTGATGACAAACTTTTAACTGTGAGCTCCTATAAAATTAATAACTGCATAGCACATTACATACTTCCAATGGCTCAGAGTAGACATTCTCATTCAAAGTTAGAACTCTCAGTTTAGCTCTATAGTCCATTTTTAAAACTGGTTTGTTTGTTATTTTGATGTCTAGTTTCTTGAGTTCTTTATATATTTTGGAGATCAACCATCTGTCAGATGTGAGGTTGGTGAAAATCTTTTCCCATTGTGTAGGCTGTTGTTTTGTTTTACTTCCTGTGTCTTTTGCCTTACAGAGCCTATTCCAGAATTCTGGTGCACACTGAAGACCAACTGAGAAATACAGCCTCCTGGAGTTGTGTAACAAAACTTTTCCTGGGACAATGCTACACACATCTATCTACTCACCCCAGGTAGGGAAGACATAACATACAAACATACAGGAAGCACCAAAGTCTAATTTGGCTGAACAATGGGTTTTTATTACATACAGGAGCAGAAATGACTCTCAGACAGCTACATTACTAAAGCCCCTCCACCCACCCCCCAAGCACAGGTCAAAAAAAGATGTGAATTTGGAGCATACTGCACAGCCTACAGGCAGCTCAACAGGTTAGAGAGTGTTCTTTCCATATGACTCTAGTCTAAACCTTCTTCCAGGCAGCTAAATTGGTTTCTGCTTCTTTTAGGCAGCTGGTCTGGTTTCAGTCTTCTTTGAAGCTGAGATTCTCCTCTGCAATTTGGTTCTTCTGAGAGAGACTCTTAGCATTTACTGCTAACTCTGGCAGGGAGAGGTCTAGTGAATCCGGTTAGTTTCAGGCACTTCCTGAAGCTATTTTGAGTTGTTTGCCTTCCTGCTTAAGAAGCTACTGATCATTGGACTTTCCGCCAACAGACAGTCACTGTGTGAATAGTCAGACCATAACCTATAAGCCACTTTAATGAATCCAGTTTATATATTTATATTTATCTAATTCTATGAGTTCTGCCTTTCCAGAGCACACTGACTAATATACATGCAGCTAAGTAATCTGTCTCAAGGACTGGCTCTACCCCATGCCTGAAACTTTCCCTGGAGATTGTCCCATGGTCCTAGAATCTCCAATAGTTCTCTGTGGTTACTTAGGCTTTTTCTTCACAGCTTTGTAAAACAACCTTCAGAGCTTCTTTGCAAGGACCCTGACTCTATCATACATATCTACTTCTGACTTAGAAGCTTTTGGGAATCTTGCCAGCTTTTCTATTGTTCCTCTGCAAAGAACAAATTATTTCCTTGATGGTGCTGATCTCAAACAATTGCAGCCACTTTCTCCATGCTCTTCTTATATGTGACATTACACTCACTTCCCAAACTGTAGATTTCTCAGGTCTTTCTGATTTCCTTCTGTGGATCACACAGAATGGACGCTGTGCGTCCTTGAGAATTTCTCTGCTGAACAACTTCTTCTAATACTTTAGATTTCCACCTCACAGAAGTTTTCAGTTCAGGTGCAAAACACAGCCAGATTCTTTGCCAGAATACAATTTGAATGGCTTCTAGGCAGGTTTCCAACAGATTGTTTGTCCCCTTTAAATTCTTAGGTTAATTTGTTTTGTCTACATTTTTATTGTCATGCCGCTCTTCTGGAGCATCCAAAGAATCAGGGCTTCCATTCTGCTTATAGCATCCCAGGGCTCCTCTCATCCACAGTTCCAGATTGGTTGGCATTCTTCCTGTGAAACAGTGTCAAAGGCTTCTTAAACTACATGGGCTGGTTTCCACATCTACAAACTCACTTCTTGAGAGCAATTTTGTGACTATTTCCTTCCCTCAAAAACAACTCAAAGAAGCTTTGTGCAATGTGACTCAAACTTTGAGTTGTAAGTCAAAATTACTGACAAAAGCAACTCAAAGAAGAGTTTGTATTGATGCATGTTTTGAGAGGATGAAGTTCATCTCAATGAAGCAGGCATGAGGGTGGGCATGGGTGGTAGCTAACCACACTGTGTCTGTTGACAAGAAAAAAAAAAAGATTAATATGGTGCTCAGCTTGCTTTCTCCATTTTCTCTTTTTTATTCAGTCTGGGACACTCAGCCATGGGGTGGTTCATATTTTGGGAATGTCTTTTCTCCTTAGTTAAAAGTCTCTGAAAATACCCACAAAGATATACTCAGAGATATATGTTTCCTTAAATGATTGATTCTAAGTCTACTCAAGTTAACAGTGGAGATTAACCAACATTGTTCCTGGATGTTAATGGTACTTATATAAATACACTTATTTGATTTAAGAAGGAAAAACTTTATTTTACTTCCTTATACTACTTACAAAACTCAGTACAATGTTGCTGTTGACTTTTTAAGGTTCTTTGTTGAGAAAAGTTCATAAGACAATAAATAGTTCATCTTTCTCAACACATTGTATGATTTTTTAAAAGTTTTTTATTTTATTGTCTGTTAAACTCAAGGTCTCTTTTTATACTATGCTAGTGCTCTAACACAGAACTGCACCTTCTCTTCTGTAATTGAATGTGGAGTGGTAAGAAATAGTAATAGACACGCTAATGTAGACAGAGGAAAAATCAAAAGGACTCAACCCTATCCAAAGAACTACTGGCAACTAAACAATGTTGAGACAGGGAGGAAAGGTCTTACTCAGGAAGGAGCACAGCAATTGGTTATCCAATACCAAATGGTCATCTTTGAAAACATGAATACGCTAACATTATAAAGGCTGAGTAGCTTGCATTTATGTATTTAGGAATGTGTATGTATATGGATTTACGTATATGTCAGTAACAATAGTTAATGAAAAAAAAGGTTATGATTTTGGAAGAGAACAAAAGTGTTTTAGAGGAAGAAAAAGGAAAAGATGAATTATATAATTATATTATAATCTCAAAAAATAAAAGAAAAATAGTTTTCCTTTTCTTTATGTTAAGCATGCTCTGTTCTTAGATTACCTCTGGAACTTCCACAATTCATGCCTCCACCTCGATCCTGTAGCTCTTGTCATACACCACATATGCTGCTGCTCTGTAATCTTTCTACTTACTATTCTGTCCAGGTGAAAAAGTCTTCCATCATGTATTTGCCTCATTTCATCAGATCTCTTCAGAAATAACCCCATATTTGTCTTCCTGACAATTTTATTTAAAAAAAATTACATTTCTGTCATTTCTAAGCCATGCATTCTCCTCCCCCAACCCCATTGGCATTGCTCTGAGGAAGACCTCAAGACCAAATATGCATCCAATGATTTGCTAAAAGGTGTCACTGATGAGAAGTGTTTAACGTAAAAGGTTATGTCTACACCAGGCTTAAAAATGGAAAATGAACATGTAGATTTAGAAAAATAACAGGCTCAGGCTTCTAAAACACCAATGCAAAAGATATTCTTATTCCTTTAGCAATAGATTCCAAAATCACATGTGTAGAGGTTCTGCCTAGGGAACCCAGCTTGAATTTCAGTCAGTCTTTATAAAGAGACTTGCTGAGTAGTAAAATTCTGCCTGAGTTATCAGCGAAGCTCCTCTGTCTATTATATATATGTGTGTGTGTGTGTGTGTGTGTGTAAATTTCCATAAACTAGCTAGTCAAAATGACATCATATAGCTTGTTGTCATAGACACAGAATACAACCTTACTGATTAGTAATAGAGGATTTTCCAAAAGAGAAACACCTAAGTATATTCATATAAGCAAGTTGCTGAAGACATGAACAGGTGAACAGCTTTATGGTGATCAAACCATATTGTTTGGATGCACTATCATTGTTGACTGATTATATGTATACTATATGTTTCAGTCTACCTTCTCAGTAAGATGTGGGATCTCAAAGAACAGAGACATTGTCTCCATGATCATTGTCATATTCTTACATTTAATGTAGTAGATACTATAGAATTGTTTTTCTGAATAATTATTAGATACCGGAAAATATAAAATTCATTGACCTTTTTCTAGTATACCTATTGGATATAACAAAAAGAATGACTGCAAAGATGAAAATGTATATAATGGAGAATATCAGAGGCAACAATTTATAGGTGCTGTAAACAAGATGAGCATTTGTTTCTCATTCTATCTCCAGAAATACGGAATGAAAACCAATGCTAGCAAATAATTTGAACAAAGTAAGTGATGATAATAAAGTGCTAAGGAATATAAGGTGATTATAAGAAGAAAAAAAAAAACCCAGCTGATCTGGGTAGCTCCCAAATTTAAAAAATGGGTTTTAAGAGCTATATTCATATATGACATAAGAAAGAGAGACATGTGAAGCCTCTTATGCACTTTATGTGAAATGCTTTAAAAAGATTAGTAAAAAGTGTCATAAAAGGAAAGGACCTTTTTTTTTTAATACTGGTTATTTAGTTCTGATTTTTGTATCACCATATGGAGCACCCTAGCAGTCTTTCTAAGATCCCTTCTGATCATAAGGCTATTGTTGAAATAGTCAACCTCCCTCTTCCTGTATTAACCACATGTATGATAAATATTATTCAGAAATAAATGAGTTACCAGGAAATATATGCATGTATATATATGTATATATATATATGTATGTATGTATGCATATATATGTATATATACACACATATATGTGTGTGTATATATATATATATATATATATATATATATATATATATATATATATATAAAACAGTTTGAGACAAAATATTCCATAGTTATTTATTAGCTGGTTCAAACTCTGACATTAAATTGACATCCTTGGAATGAAAATATTATTTGATTGCTGAACTTGGAGTTTAAGAATGTGATGGGTTGGGGATGAAAGGGCCTGAATGATATACAATTAAAGGGGAGGGGATGAGAATAAGGGTTATGTATTTCTCTAAAAGATTTCATGTAATTAAAAATTATAATGTTATGTTGTCAGTCATGAAATCATAGGACTATTTCTATAGTTAATATAGTTGAAAATATGGACTATCACATAGAAACTTGAAAGTATTCAAGGAACATTCATTGAGTGAAGTACCTGTATATATTGGATACATACACAGACATAAGTACATAAATTTATATATATAAGTATATATATATATATATATATATATATATATGAGCATGCATTAGAAATAAGAAATAAGAAAAAGCCAGGTCGTGGTGGTGCATACCTTTAATCTAAGCACTCAGGAGGCAGAGGCAGGCAGACCTCTTAGTTCAAGGCCAGCCTGATCTACAGAGTGAGTTCCAAGACAGCCAGGGCTATACAGGGAAACACTGTCTCAAAAATCCAAAAGATCCTTACATTGGTCAGAATGACTAAGGTCAAAAACACTGAAGACAGCTTATGCTGGAGACGATGTAGAGCAAGGGGAACTCTCCTCCACTGTTGGTGTGAGTGCAAACTTATACAGCCACTTTGGAAATAAATATGGCACTTTCTTAGAAAATTGGTAATCAATCTCCCCCAAGATCCAGCTATATCACTCTTGGGCATACCCAAGGAATGCTCAATCACATCACAAGGACACATGCTCAGCTATGTCCGTAGAAGCATTGTTTGTAAAAGCCAGAACCTGGAAACAACCTAGATGCCCTTCAACTGAAGAATGGATAAAGAAAATGTGGTACATATATACAATGGAGTGCTACTCAGCAGAGAAAAACAATGGCATCATGAAGTTTGCAGTCAAATGGATGAATCTAGAAAAAATCATCTTGAGTGAGGAAACTCAGACTCAGAAAGATAAACATGGTATGTACTCACACATAGGTGGATACTAGAGGTAAAGCAAATGATGACTAGACTGCTACTCACAACTCCATGGAAGCTACCTAGTAAAGAGTACCCTAAGAAAGACACAGGGTTTGCCCAATGACAGAGAAACTGATGAGATCTACATGAGCAAACTTGACATGAGGGGGATTAATGGAGGGCAAGGGTGAGGGGAAAGAGAGCTTAGTGGAGTGGGAAATCCCAGCTGGATCAAGAACAGAGAAGGAAACTAAGGAAAGAGATACCGTGATAAATGAAGACCCCAGGGGAATAGGAAGAGGCAAAATGCTAGAAAGGACCCCAGAAATTCACAAAAATACCTCCACTATGGACTACTGGCAATGGTCAAGAGAAAGCCTGAACTGACCTACTCTGGTGATCAGATGGCCAAACACCCTGTCATGATAGAACTCTCATCCAGTGACTGATGGAAGCAGATGCAGAGATCCATGGCCAAGCCCCAGGTAGAGCTCCAGGAGTCCAGTTGGTGAGAGAGAAGAGGGATTATATGAGCAAGAGATATTGAGACCATGATTGGAAAAAGCACAGGGACAAATAGCCAAACTAATGGAAACACATGAACTATGAACCAATAGCTGAAGAGCACCCATGGAACTGGATCAGTCTCTCTGGATAAATGAGACAGTTGATTAGCTTGAACTATTTAGGAGGCCCCCAGGCAGTAGGACTGGAACTGACCTGTCCTTAGTGCATGAGCTGGCTTTTTGTAACCTAGGGTTTATGCTGGGACACATTGCTCAGCCTAGATGAAGGGAGGAGGGTACTGGACCTGCCTCAATTGAATCTACCAGGCTGAGCTGAATCTCCAGGGGAGTCCTTGCCTTGGAGGAGGTGGGAATGGGGGGTGGATTGGGGGAGGGTGGGGGGTGGTGTGGGAAGTTGGAGGACAAGGGAATCCATGGCTGATATATAAAATTAAATTAATAATAAAATTTTAGAAAATTAATAAAAGAAAAAAATGATAAAAATACATACATCCTTAAGATGTTTTGAAACATCTCAGGAATCTAAATACCATGAATCATAATAAATAAACTCTGTGCCTTTCCTTGGAAACCTAATGCTCTAAGATGAACAATAGTGTACAGGAAACACCTTCAGAAGAGAGTGAATAATGTGAAGTTCTCCTAGCTCTCAAACCTGTACTTCTTGCCATGATCTTTTCATTACTCCTTCATTTCATTAGGCAACAAACACAAGTCCAACTCTCCTTAAAAACAGTTTAGGGACTAAGAATATATGGAAAACAAATCCAGACCTTTTTTTCAAATAAACACAACAATAATTTTCCATTCCCACTTCAGTGTTATGTATTTTATATTAAAGTGTAGAGTATAGTGGGTGGTTTTCTCTTTAATGTTTATCTGAATGAATACATTCACTCAGAAATGGAAAAGATTAACATATGTTTGGTGTTTACAACAATGATCAATAAAAGTTTGGAATCTGGTAAAGATAAATACCTAGAATATCTGTAATAAATTATTGTATATTATTTATAGATGCCTGAAATGGAGAATAAGGTTATAAGAATGAAAATTTCTTATAGTCTATAATTTTAAGTCTATTATTTTATGATTATAAAAATATTCCCTGGTTTCATATGAGAATAGTGGTTTCTGTCCTAGTATAATTTTAATTAACAAAACTATATTCTGGTGTTCTAAATACCTCTTAAATTATAGACTTGAACACTCATTTATTATATGTTCTATTCTACTGTTCTTAACTCTCAAATTCTATATGTTACTCAACTCAGATGCTTATATTTCAATTGCAGAAAGTATTATGTTTTGTACTTTGCCTAATAAGATGCTTCTATACAAGACTTTTATTATAAGTTTATATTAATAATGTGGATTTTTGACTTTTCTGGAGTGATAGAATTAAAATATAATGTATTTTAAGAAAGTAAATGTCAGTTGAAGTAACAGTATGGTAGATATTTTGTGGTTGGCACATTTATATGATTGAATTTCACTAAGAATTTAAAACATTGTTCTAGTTTTGACATTTTTCTCATAGATATGTTCAGTCTTAGACTCTTACTCATCAGTTATCACTGATTATAGCATATAGTTGCCAATGGCCTGAATTTATGATTTTTCAGTGTTTCTGTTATTTTTCATTAAACCAATGGCTATTGTCTTCAGCAAAGTTAAAACTGCTCAGTGAGAAAAATAGCTTGTAAAGTTATATTTGTATTGGTATGGATTATTGTTCTCTAAGTATACTGCCTAATATTAGATAGATAAATGAGTACATAGATAGATAGATAGATAGATAGATAGATAGGTAGATAGATAGATAGACAGATAGATAGGTAGATAGAAGAAACATGACAGACAGGCAGGATATTGTCTAATGCCATTATACAGTCTTATTAAAGAAAGTCTAATCTGCAAACTGGAGACCAAGATATTGTAGTCTATCTCAGGACAAGTCCAAGCATTCCAAAATCTCCAAACTTGTGTGGCTTACAGCATAACATTTATTTGGAAGATGAAGGTCTGAGGATTTGGGACATGGAAGCATTTTCTAGTTCAGACTCTCTCAGTGTCCAAAGGCCAGAGACTTTGGTGTCCAATGGCATGAGGCATGAGCAGGTTGCTCTAGATTCAGGATAGAAGGTAAGAATTTGACTTTCTTCTGATTTTTTGTTCTATCTAGGTACCTGCTGATTAGATGGTGTCTACCAACACTAAAAGCCAATCTTCCATCTATTAGTGCATCAACTGCTCTGACAATTTTCTCTATTTCACAGACACTCAAAGTACTTTCCTAGTTGTTTAAGTAACACTTAATCCAATCAAGTTGACAACCATAATTAATATTGTATTATCTAACAGAGTTCACTTCATTTCAGTGACTTCTTTTGCCATTCTTTCACCCTTGATGTATCACAAATCTTGTTAGGTCATTTCCTGCTCCAAGTCCCTAGTATTATTTAATATGAAGCTTATGTCTTTGAATATTCTGATGTTAATTAAACTAGGTATATCTCAGGAGCGAGCAGGTGTGTAATAAAATTTTCATAGTAACAGAAGAAACCAGGAACTCAGGAACCCAAATAAACCAAGCAATTCTTTTTTTCCCCTGAGCCCTTGGACAAAGAATAAATGAACAACCCTCTTATCTTATCTGTTTTCACCTTTCCATCTAAGTAACACAGTAGTTAGGGCCATTTACATGCCTCCTTGTCACCAGAAGAAAATACAGAACACCCAGTATTATGCTATCAAAAACCATAGAAGTTTTGGTTATTTATAAATGTAATTACATGAAAAGTTTGTGTTTATACTTGCAACTTTCCCCAAAAAATAATGTACTATTAAAAGTCTGAGAAAGTTACCATGGCTGGAAATCACAGTATGTTCTTAATTACACCAACATATGAGCTTTAGGTTTTCAATTCCATCTTCTTTTCATTTCCCTTTCATCTAAATTATAGGTTAAAGGGAATGCTCAAAGCAGGTTTATTATATTTCTATGTTTCCAACAAGGTTAATGAAGTTCAGTCCTTCAGCTGAATCTGGAAATGAATGAATAAGGGATGATTATTGTAGTTTTATTTTGAAACTACTGCACAGAGCCAGGGAAAATCATTATAATATCCATGTCTATAAATACACCGATGGTAATCATGTGAAATTCCTTCCTTTAAAAATATCAGTGTGTTTTGTGTTTGGTACTCAATGTTCAGGAGCAAATTAATCTCAAATATTAAATGTTGTATAGAACAAGATGGATAGTCTCAAAAATGTATTCAGAATAGCAAATAATTATCCTCTGCCTCTTTTATTCAAATCAGTTTTAATGGGCTGTCTGGAGATACTCACTGCTCCAAAACACATGGTTTAATGTATTTGCATACCATAGAACTGTGATTTAAAAGAGTACTATGAAATTTGTGTCCACTTAACTCATGTTTCATAATATTAGTTGGAAATAAGTAAGAGTGGCCTATTCTCAAGCTTCCCTAACTCATTATGAAAATGTAATAAATATTTGGATGCAGAAGGGTGTTTGTTAGAACAGTCCATCACGTTAAAAATCCCTTCTGTGGGTTTACATAGTGCAATTCTCGAGAGCAAAAGAGTCACAAAGGGAAGAAGTCATGACAGGTGCTTTGGCCGTCAGCTAAGAAAGGAGCCCAAATGTGATACTGTCAGGAAGACACACTAGATGCTTTCCTCCTAGCATGACTTTGTTCTAGCTGGTTCAGAATTCAACAGGATACTAGCACTTCATCCCAAGTACCCAAAATCAATACAAACACAGAAGTAGTTAAATGACAATAATAACTACTTTTTTTTTTTTACAAGTTTTATCAAGATGTTTCCCAAGTAAACTCCTCTTTCTTTTTTTTCTCAGTGATTTGATATGGGATAGATATCCTGAAAGCCAGTCACAGAATTATTTCCCTTTTGTGTGTGTATATGTGTATGTAGGCATGCACACATGCATATGTACATGTGTGGGCACATTTACCACAGAGTGCATGTTGAGGTCAGAAGACAATCTGTTGGAATCATTTCTGTACCTTTACCACATGAGTCTCAAGTATCGAACTCAGGTTGTTACGCTTAGTGGCAGGTGTATTAGCTGTCGAGTTATATGACTGACTCTTATTTGTTGTTCTATTTAGAAACTGCCCTGATATATATATATATATAGTAATTTCTAAATACCAGACAAATGCTAAATAAGATTTTAGTCTGATAAAATATTGGCAAATCAGTTTTGTTCATGTAGCGTGAAACTTTGCTTTTTGATGAAAGATATCACTATGTAATTTTTCCTAAAGCAACTTTAATATGGTATAAAATATTTAAAACAATATGACAGTGTTTGGACTCAGCCTCTAAACAATATAAATTGGTAATGCATATGTGTGATGGACCTAACCATAGATTTCTATGTGAGTCACATAGATCTTCATGATATGCTATTTCCTTTTGCACATATTTTAAATCATCCATAATAAACCTTTGAAAATAAGATGTTTTTGGTAGAAACTGCTGGCTTAGAGTCTTGATCCAGTTGGCTAACATTTCTTTCCTACAGTGCTTGACCACTGGGGAAGTTCTCACAATAATCCAACATTCTAGATTATGTTAAAAAAAATAAAGAATCAACTGCAATGTAGGCAAAATTCTGGATCATAGTGAAAACTTGGATGATATCCTTGATAACAGGCCATGCATTCGAGCAGGGCTGGGCCACTCTATCATTACTGCATATGTATGATTTAAACTTGAAACGTTTAAATTATAAAAAAGGCATTCACTTCATTGTTAAAAGATGCTTCAAATTAGAATAATTATTCGGTGCTAAGAAAAAATGGGCTCAATGTTGCCATCTTCTGATTTTTCAAGAAAAATCTAGAAACTGGGATTACATCAAATTTTCTAATTTATAAATATTGTCAGAGTCAAATATTATTTATAAAATTAGGTAGTAATTAAGAGTATTTTCTAAGATGCTGGTATTTGTACTTAAACCAATTTGATTGTTTCTTGGAGGTTTTAAAAATTTATATATAATGGAGAATATCAAAGAAATAGTTTTGGTCTCACAATACAAAAAAGGCAAGACCTTCCTTTGTACCATCCAAGACTGATACTTAGGACATAGGAGCTTCTATATCAGTCATTTGCTATTTAGTATTTGTGATAATTTAGATGTATAATTCCAGAACTCAAATTTTAATTTAACCAGCTATTTTGATTATTAGGACATAGGAATACACATACATAGAACACCAACACCCCCACACACATAACTACACACCTTAATAAATATTAAAGTATTATTCCCATTTCAAGAAATTGTAAATCAAAAGTATAAAAGTGAAAGGAGGAGAATGAAATACACCAGCATTTCGGTGAACATAAGAAAAATGAATTATGGATGCCATTATATATCATTCATGTTTAAAAGAACTTTTTGTAGCATGAATATTCAGTTTACAAAGCCTTGTTATAAATCAGACACCATCAGTGAGAGATTTATCTTACTTTGCTGTGTGCTACAATAACTCATTGCTTTATGGGGAGAAAACCAAAGAGTAAATTGCTATATTCATTAAAACTTAATGTTTCTGTCTAGGAAAATATCAGTTGATTGGAAACTGTCAAGCTATCTAATATTCAATTCTTCCACAATGAGATACATTATTGGTTCTTTGTTATAGAACAAATAAAGATGCAGTTACAGCAGATAAAAAGATGTCATGCTAGGGCACCCATTTTTATAGTTCAGAGAAAAAGATTTGGAGAGTCTGTGCAAACTTTGTGCAAATAGTATTTTCTGAACTTTGATGGTGAAGCACTGAGAAGAAATATAACATATAAAGAATTTTAGCAATGGCACAGCCCATGTGTACAAGTACCCTATTTGGGTTTGGTCTAATAGCCATGCATTTTAAATCTTATTCTCTCACCTTTTCAATTTATGGAAACACATTAATATCTTAATATATAGCGAGAATGTAAAATCTATAGGGCAGGTTCTTTGAATGCATTAAAAGAAATGAGATACCAATTTTCACCTGAAGTTTACATATTACAAGTGACATTTATAGAGAGACATGTATTCATGATTGTCATTTATATTTCTGGGCAGGTTTTTTATTAAATATCATTCACTTCATAACAGATAATCTCCTTGTCTAGGTCATTAAGAAAAATACTACATTTTTTGACCAGCATTATTTATTGAAGATGCCGTCTTTTTCACTGTTTACATTTCTGGCTTCTTTATCAAAATAATAGGTGTCCATATGTATGTGTCTTTTTGTCTAGGTCTTCAACTCAATTCCATTAGTCAACATGTCTGTGTTATATCAATACCATGCAGCTTTTAATTACTATAGCTCTGTAGTATAATTTGAAATCAGGAATGGTGTGACATTCAGCCATTCTTTTATTATTGGGATTGTTTTAACTATCATGTTTTTTTTTCCCATATGAAATTGAAGATTGTGCTTTTAAGCTATGTGAAAAATTATGTTGGAAATTTAATTTGTATTGTATTGAATTTATAGATTGCTTTTGGTAGGAAGGCCATTTTTACTATGTTAATCTTGTCCATCCATGAACATGGAGATATCTTCTCCAATTTCTTACTTTGGAGACTTGAAGTTTTATCATACGTTTCTCTCACTTGCTTGGTTAGAGTTATCCCAAAATATTTTATATTATTTGAGGCTCTTGTGAAATGTGTTGTTTCCCTGATTTCTTTCTTAGTCCATTTGTAATTTGTAAATAGGAGGACTACTTATTTTTATGAGTTAATTTTATATCCAGCTACTTTGCTGAAAATAATTACCAGCTGTAGGAGTTCTTTGGTGTAATTTTTATTGTCACTTATGTATATTCTCACAACACCTGCAATTAACAATATGTTGAATTATTCCTTTCCAATTTGTATCCCCTTGATCTCCTTCAGTTGTCTTACTGCTCTAGCTAAAACTTCAAGTGTTATATTAAATGGATATGTAGAGAGTGGACAACCTTGTCTTGTTCCTAATTTTAGTGGAATTGCTTTGAGTTTCTCTCTGTTTAATGGGATGTTGGCTATAGGCTTGCTGTAAACTGCCTTTATTATGTTTAGGTATACCCCTTATATCCCTAATGTCCCCAGGACTTTTATCATGAAGGCATGTTGTATTTTTTCAAAGGTCTTTTATGCATTTAATAAGATAATTGTGTGTGTGTGTGTGTGTGTGTATTTCAGTTTGTGTATATGGTGGATTACATTGGTTGATTTCTATATGTTAAGCCATTCCCTGCATCTCTGTAATGAAGACCACTTGATCATGGTGCATGATCTTTTCGATGTGTTCTTGGATGCAGCTGCACAAAACTCAAGTCTAAGTAGTACCTCAACATAAAATATGACACACCAAAGAGAAAGTGAGGAGTAACCATGGATACACTGATATGTGATATTGTTTTCTGAACAGAATATCATACAAACACTAAGATCAGTAATCAATAAATTGGACTTTATGAAACTGAGAAGCTTCTTTAAGGCAAAAGACACTGTCAATAAGACAAAGTGGCAGCTTATAGAATGGGAAAAGATTTTCATCACCTCTGACAGAGGACTAATATCCCAAATACAAAAAGAACTGAAAACCAAGATGTTAACAAACCAAAAAATCCAATTAAAAACTGAGGCACAGATCTAAACAGAGAGTTCTCAACAGAGGAATCTCAAGTATTCAAGAAACAAAGAAATGTTGGACATCCTGAACCATGAGGGAAATGCAAATTCAGATTTTGAGATTCCATCTTATACTTGTCAGAAAGGCTAAGATCAATAACCCAAGTGACAGATCATGGTGGTGGGGATGTGAAGCAAGATGGTGGTTCCTCAGAAAATTAGGAATTGATCTACCTCAAGACCTAGCTATACCAATCTTGGGCATATACCCAAAGGATGCTTTCTACTACCACAAGGACACTTACATAGCTGTGTTTGCAGCAGCTTTATTAATAATACCCAGAAATTGGAGACAACCTACATGTGCCTTACCCAATGGAATATTACATAGCTGTTGAAAAATGGCATCATTGATGCAGAGATCCTTGGCCAGGCCCCAGGTGGAGCTCCAGGAGTCCAATTTGCAAGAAAGAGGAGGGATGATTGTAAGAGCAAGAATTGTTGAGACCAAAATTGGAAAAAGCACAGGGACAAATAGCCAAACTAATGGAAACATATGAACTATGAGGAAGAATTGGGGAAGAAATTATAATCACGATATACTGTATGAGAAAAGAATGTATTTTTTTTTGCTTTAGTAAATTTACTTTTTATTTATTCTTTTTGTCTTTCACACCATGCGTCTCAAATCCATTCATTTCCCCACCCCTTCATATCTGCCCTCTGCCCTTGCAACCTCCCCACCAAAATAAAATAAAATAAAATTTAAGAGAAAAAAAGAAAAAATTCATCATGGAAGCTATAGTGTGACATAGTGAGTCCCACAGTTAACCCTTCTATCCATATATTTTTATTTTGCAAGTGCTCATTACAAAGAGTCATTAGTTTGGTTCGAGGCCTCTGGTTTCTGCTACATTATTGATGCTTGGCCCTTAGAGCAACCATCCAGAGAGCAGTATGTAATGGCACACAGGTAAAGCCACAGAAGATGTGGTAACATATAGTTTAAAGAAATGGGCTGAGTTCAAGTGTAAAAGCTAGTCAGTGGTAGGCCTGAGCTAATGGCTAAGCAGTTTTAATTAATATAAACCTCTGAGTGTTTACTTGGGTCTAAGTGGCTTCAGACCGGGAGGGACACACAAAAACTCCTGGCTACAACTATGACACATGGCTGAATTAATTTCATCATGCATACATTTTTACTTCCAAGTTTTTCATAAAAATAGTGGTTATGTAATTTTGGCCCTATTATTTATGGAGTGTACTGTTGTGGAGGGATCAACTTGGAAATACAGATCTAAAAGTATAGTTACTGATCACTTTGGTTGGCACCAGTGCACACTCAATTGGAAAGATGTTAGCCTCTGCCTCTGTCTACATAAAGTAGACAAGGAAGTTTTCTGAGACACTTAGATCTGAGGACTAAGTGGGTTCTATGATATCTAATCTATTTATATGCTCATCCATAACTTTTTTGTGATCTTGAAAATAGATTCTTCTCTTATACCATATATCCTCACCAGAGTTTCCTCTCTCTCCACCCCTACCTGATTCACTCCTATCTCCCCAGGATGATCCATTCTCCTCTCTGTCTTCCATCAGAAAAGAGCAGGCCTCCAAGGGACAACAACCAAAAATGGCAAAGCAAACTATAAAAAGACAAGGCAAAGCCCTCATACTGATGGTGGACAAGGCAACTCAAGGAGGAAAAGAAACCCAAGAGCAGGCAAAAGAGTCAGAGACACACCCATTCCCACTGTTAGGAGTCCCTCAAAAAGTACCAAGCTAATAGCCACAATATATGTGCAGAGGACTTGGTACAGATCCTTGTAAGTTCCATGCTTGCTTCTTTGGTTTCTGCGAACCCAAATGAGGGCTGCTTAGTTGAATCAATGTGCTGTGTTCTCTTGGTGTCCTCCATTCCCTCAGACTCTGACATAATCTTTCCACCCTCTCTTCCATGATATTTCCCAAGCTCCCAAAGAAGGGACCTGATGGAGCCTTCCAACTTAGACTCTTTCTCCATAACATCTAGTTGTAGGTAGAAACCCTTATCTGTTCCCATCTGGTACCCAAGGAAGCCTCTATGATGATGATTGAACAGGGCACCTATCTATGAGTATAGCAGAATATCATTAGGAATCGCTCCATTGATTTTTTTTTTTTTTAAGACCAGTTATGTTTGGCTCTACCCTATGCCTTTGGGCTATCATGTCTCCAGTTCCTGGCCATCAAAGAAGTACTGGACATGGCCTCCCTCCTACAGTGGACCTCAAGTTAAATCTGATATTGTTTGGCCACCCCCACAAGTTGTGTGCCGCTATTGCTCCAGCACATCTTTTTGTTGTTGTTTGTTTTTTGAGACAGGATTTCTCTGTGTAGCTTTGGAGCTTTTCCTGGAACTCACTTAGTAGCCCAGGCTACTAAGATCTCTGAACTCACAGAGATCCGCCTGGCTCTGCCTCCCAAGTGCTGGGAGCTCCAGTGTATCTTTAGGCAGGAAAGATTGTTGGTTTGGCCCTTAAGTTTCTTTCCTACTATAATGCCACATTTTTCTTAAACCTCTGTGTCTGAGAATTCAACATTTTTTAATACATTTCCCAGCCATAGCTTCTTTGTAGTCTCATGTTCCATTATGCATAAGCCTTAGTAATCTAAGAATCCAGAGAACTTTAAAGAATAAAATAAATTATTATAATATATATATTTTGGTGAGAGTGCTGGGCCGGAGAATACAGACTATCAGCAACTTTTCTTTTTATAATTCATTGCTTAAGTATTTTGCAACAACACTTTACTTTCTCAGACATTTCTATTGAGAATAATTTCAAATTGATGTCATTATTATTAAGATAGAATAATGAAAATTGTCTACACTACTGTGAACTTACACATAGATTTTAAATTATTTATTGGTAGGTCCAGTGACATTCTCATGCTTGTAGATTTATCATCCAGCGTATTGCTGGTTATATATTGAAAAGTAAATTGCTTATTTGGTATAGTGATAGTTAACAAATGAATGCATTGCAAAGAAGAAATTTTAAGAATTTTCCAAGTTTATTTATTAATGTGTTTATTTAAAATGTGTTTATCTTGTAAAATAGGTTTTAAAATATAAAGCATAAAGGTTACTCATTAGCATATGCATTTCTTAAAAGATACACTTTTCAGATGAGAACATTTAATATCCCCTCTTAACATTGCCTAGGAATATAATTTTATGATCATTAATTGTTATCACCATACTGTACTAGGTTTCTTGTATTTATTCCAGTGTTCTATCTTAATTTCTGCATCCTTTGTCTAACATCTTCTCAAATCATCTTCCTCCAATCAAATATCTCTTGGGGTAAATATATTCCTATGTATTTTTTGTAGTTGTTAAATAATATTTTTACTTATTTTCTAAATAAGCCCTTATTAGTGAATACAAATGTTGCTTATTTTTTACTGTTGGATGTAGATGAATTTTTAAATGGTCTTATTTAACAAACAAACATAAAACATAGAGCCAGATATATGGGAGAGATCAGGGAAATAGAGAAAGCCATATCTAACCATACCTCACTGACTCGGCAGCTTCCAAATGCCACTTACTTCCTGTCTACCGACGCCTATATGCCTGGCTGTTCTGCCATCTGATTTGCTCTCTCTGTCCAGCTACATCACTTCCTCTTCCTGCCCAGCTCTGTTGCTTCCTCTCTGTCTGTACAGATCTCCAGACCTCCATGGTTAACTAGTTTTGGAATTTAAGGTGTGTGCCACCACATCTGGTTCTGTTCCCAGTGTGACCTTGCACATACAGAAATACCGCCTGCCAAGTGATAGGATTAAAGGCATGTGCTAACATTGCATGATGTCTGTGTTGTGGCTGGCTTTTTCTTCTGATCTTCAGGTAAGCTTTATTTATTAAAGCACAAATGAAATATCACCACAGTTGGACTATGCTATTTTCATAAAAATCATAGTTAAATCAAATTAAATGCTATTTGACTGACATTTTTATGAACCTAATATTTCAATAATCTAATACAAATCACCCAGTATTATATGTTATGATTTCTCTTTAATTTTATATTTTTTAATTCACATACAAATATTTAGAATGTGCTATTTTGATTCATGTATTTACTAGGGAATGATCATTCAGGGAGGTGCATACAGCCATCAGCTTAGGCTTTTTGTTTAGTTACAGTAAAGGAATTTAAACTTTTCTCTCATTCTTTTAAGATACACAACACATTATTACTAATAACAACAATAATTTTTAATTCAGGTTGTTGTGCCATTATAGATATTGTTCTTCCTTAAAACGGTAATATAATCAGTGTTCACCCCTTTCCTTTTTCCTCCCAATTCTACCTAGTCTCTGGCAACCATAATGTATTCCTCCTACTCTGTGAGATCAACTTTATTAAAGTCCTCTTCTGAGTGAGATTATATAGTCACTTCTGTGCTTTCCTTATCTCTCAGCATAACGTTATCAAGGTCCATTTATTTTATTATATTTTCTTCCCTCAAGATTACAATAAATTTGTGAATTTATTGGTTTTGAAACATGATCTTCATAGTTTCCCAAATATATGATCACAACATACTATTCAAACATTTATCAATTTATTTCTAATTTGGAAAACTATTATTATCATTATTATTGCATAATTTCTCTGTTATGTAGGGCTTCTATGTACTGTCTAGAACAGAAACAACTCAAGGAAGTACACTTGTCTTGTTTGAGATCATATGGTTGTACAGTGTTTTTCTTTCAATGTTCCACTGTGAAGTACCATACATATTGATTCACATATATTGATCCATCCTTGAATGCCTAGGATAAATATCACCCAAACATGGAGGGTGATTTTCTTAATGTGCTCTTGAATTTTATCACCTACCATTTTGCTGAGGCTCTGTGAATAAATATTAGCTCCACAGAGATACTGGCTTGACATTTTCTTCTCTTGTTTGTGTCTTGCTTGGCTTTGGCATAGGAATAGTAACTAGGAATGGATTTGCAAGTATTCATTCAGTTAGAGATGTGGTTGGGAGTCTAGAATGCAGTTGTGGAGATAGTGAGGTTCTTTGCTCAAGACCAAAGACAAAGAACATACACAGAGTGAAAGAGATAGAAACAGTTTATTAGGAAAGAGGAGGGAAATTCATTTTCAGAAGTAGAAGTGCTACAGAGAACTGGGCTATTTCTAAGGCTCAAAACCTCCTGTCATCAGAATACTGATCTCTTGTATGTCATTAGGGGGCATTTACCTTCTCTCACATAATGACTGTCCTCTAACACACTTCATTATATGCAGTCTTGGTGGGTAATGTCCTTCTGCCAACTGGTTTCTAAGATGCTGATCCCAACACCCTGCTTTCCTGCCACATTTTATTCAAACTTTTCTCCGAGTCATCAGTGAAAGCTAACCAGGTTCTTCTTTGAGCGTTTGGAGAAATTTGCTGTGGAACCATTGCATTAAATTCAATGTTTGTCATTGTAGTTGTTGTTAAAAGGAAGATAATTTTATTAACACTGTGTCAATCTCCTTACTTAAAAATCTGTTCTAATATTATTTCTTCATATTTCAGTCTTGATGGGTTGCATGTGTCCAAACTTGCATCCATATTTTAGGTTTTGAATTTGACTGGAAAATAAATATTCCTGATAACCTTTGATACTTCTGTAGCATCCAATTTAATGCTTCATTTCTTATTTTATTTATTTGAATACTTTTTCTTTTTCCTTAGTCTAGCTAAAAGTTTTGTCATTTGATCTCCATATGTTTTCCATTTTTCAAACTTATTATTGCTATTTTCTTTTCATTTTCAACTATTATAATCAGAAGATATACAGGATGGTATATCAACCTTAACTTTGTTATGACTTGGTTTTTTTTTTTTTTTTGTGGCTTGACCTATCCTGAGAGATTGTAATGGACAGTTTAGAACTCAGGTTGTATAACTCTTCATTGAATATGCTGTGTATGTTTGTTTGTTATTTCCATTTGTTACAAAACATCAACTAAGTCCAATGCTTCACTGTTGATTTTTGTGTCTAAATTCTCTCTCCACTGATGAATGTGGTATGTGAGTGACTTAGCTTTGATGTTATAGTCTGTTCTTCCATTCCATTCTATTAATATTTGTACACACACACACACACAAAACACACGCATGTTTGTTGCAGTAAGTGTATATATACACACATATATTCACAGTTATTATACATTGTATCTGAGATGACACCTTTATTATACTATAATGAACTTTTAAGCACTTTTTTAAGTTTAGCTTCTAGTCCATTTTTTTAAATAAATATTTTTTTCTTTATTATTATATGTTTTAAATTTTATACATCAGCCATTTTATCTGAGATAAATCTAGCTACTTCTGCTCTTTTTGGTTTTCAGTTCATGGAATGTTTTTCTATTTCTTCACTTTATATGTGTTTCTATACATGATATGAGTCTTATGCAAGCCTCAAATGGCTATCTTATTTTTTAAAATATTTCATCAATTTAGAATCTCTTTGTATTTTGTCCAGTGTACATAATTAGCTTATGTTGATGACAAGTGCTGACAAAATTTTATTAATAATGGGGGATAAGTAGATTCCTCAGTGATTAAGAGTATTTGTGGTTATTGCAGAGGAACTGGATTTGGTTCACATCACCCATATGATAGCTCACAACTGTTTCTATCCAGCTTCATATGATCTGATGCTCTCTTCTGACTTCTGATGGCACCAGGCACAATACATACTACACATACATACATGATGGCAAAACACTCATACATAAAATAATTAATGAATCTAAAAGAGAGATTTATTCATAGATTTTAAAAAACGTTGTTTTCTATTTTCTATCTTTCATCCTCCCTCCCTCTGCCCCATCTTCTCTCCCTGCCTTCCTTCATTCCAGTCTCTTTATGAAGAAATAAATAATGGACTACTCACTTAGATAACAAATGGATAAAGTTTTTAGAGCTCAACCTGGGTTTTCCAAATTCATATTGCTCCTATTTTCATATGAAAGAATCTCCTTTTCTCAGAGTATGTTGCCCTAGACAAACCATGGTGAGACCTGAGAATGCTGCATCCTTAATTCTTGCCTATGATAGGCTAACTTGGCAACTTATTAAAAAGAAAATAGACACAAATTTATTTTTGAAGATTATAAACTGCCGTGGAATGTTGTTCTGTATGTTGTGAATGTGTGTTGCTCTGATTGGTTGATAAATAAAATGCTGATTGGCTAGTAGCCAGGCAGGACGTATAGGTGGGATAAGCAGACAAAAAGAATTCTGGGAAGAGAAAGGAAGAGTCAGGAGTCACCAGCCAGACATAGAGGAAGCAAGATGTCAAGGCAGAACTGAGAAAAGATCCAAGCCACATGGCTAAACATAGATAAGAATTGTGGGTTAATTTATATGTAAGAGCTAGTCATTAATAAGCCTGAGCTAATGGCTGAGTAGTTATAAATAATATTAAGCCTCTGTGTGATTATTTTATAAAAGGCTGTGGGACTGTGGGTGAGAGATTTTTCCTTATAGCAGGCCAGGTTGGACACAGGAAAACTTACAGCTACAACAAAAAATTCATTATTTTCCAATATACCTTGATTACCTCCATGTCTCTTTATCTCTGGTCACCACCACAGTCTTCCCTGAACTAATCTTTACTTAGCTCACCTGCCTTCACACCTGCTTCTCCACCACTCACCCTTCCTTCTCTAGAATCTCATTGAGTTTGTACACAGAAGCCAGAGTTATTCATAAAATTCTAAATCTGATCATACTTATTTCTTGGTTAAAACTTTCCCATCCATGTGAACTGATTCTTAGTGGACAGTGGGGACAGAGAGGGAAAATTTCCAGGAGGAAGGTTTAGTTTAAACTTACAAAGTTGTGCATTGAAAAGTTTGGATCATGAATTATAGATGAAATTTGTTAATAAAGGGCATTAAAAACTAATTCAAAGACTTTGGATATGAAAATTTAACTTAGAGTAATATACGAAGACAATAACTTTTTAGGACTTTTGCCCAGTCAAGGAGATATCTTAGCTTCCTCCAGTGTCCCAGTTCTTTTTCATCTCAATCCTGAGATAAATTATATCTAGTTTAACAATGAGAATGTTTTTAATACTAGATATATGGGATCCCACATTGCCAGCCTGATAAATTTTTAGTGTGAAATCTCACCGTGTAATGTAAAAACATGTCCCTCATATTCTTCACAAGTTCAGTGTATTTGCTTTTGATAGACAATTTTCAAAGCAATAGGCAATACACATTGGAATTTCAGTTTCTGATAGGCAAAGGTGCTGTAAACAACAGAACGGTGTCTGTGTTCTCTGCCCTAGCAGCACTTTTGTATACAGAAAGCTCTGGTGTTGACTTGGAATTGGTTAGTTTAACATACTTTTAGTAATACTTCTTTTAGTTGATTCCACAAGTGTAACTTAACGTTATGAAGTCAGCATTAACTACAACAACCAGGACGAATATGGACACTAATGTTTTTGAAAAGTAACTGTACTCTAGAACAGTTTCTTTGCTATATAGTTTTGCTTATGTATTTAATTTTGCTCAGATTTGAGTCACGGTCTTGCAACATAATGTGCTCTTTGTTGTAATTTGTAAAGAAATTATCACTCTTATACTGGGTTTTGAATTTGAGAGCTCACCAACACTAGGCAATTATTCTACCTGAGCTATATCCTCTACCCTTGTTTTACTTTTCCTTTTGATGCAGGGCTTCACAGAATTACCCAGACTGGACTTGAACTCACTCTTTAGCTGGGCATGTCTTGGCCTAGTAATACTCTTTCTTTGGCCTCTTGAATATTGGGATTACAGGGATTGAAGCCCCGAGGCCCCAGATCCAGCATATTGTACACCCTTTCACCTTTTTTATTTGTTTGCTGACAAGAGACAAAAAATTAGTCTTGGCTGGCCTTGTGTAGCCTAGGCTGGCCTTGTGTAGCCTAGGCTGGCCTTGTGTAGCCTAGGCTGACCTTGAGTCCCTTGCACTCCTGCTTCCACCAAGCAAGCGGCGCACATTCTTTTATTATTATTATTATTATTATTATTATTATTATTATTACTAATTGAATTTTTTATTTATTTTACATACCCACCACAGTTTCCCTTCCTTCATCTCCTCCCATTCCTACCCACTGCATTCAATCTACTGCCCTCCCCATCTACTCCACCTCCTTCTCCTTGCAGGAATGGTCAGGCCTTCCATGGGCATCAAGACAGCAGGGCACATCAAGTTGAGACAGGTCCAAGCTCTTTCTCCTGCATCAAGGCTGAATGAGGCAACCCAGCTTGGAGAATAGGTTCCCAAAAGCCAGCTCAAGAGACAGGTCCTGATCCCACTGCCGAGCGCCCCACAAACAGTCCAAGATATATGTACATTCTTAATCAGCCTCTTTCAATTGAGTAAAGGAGACTTGTAAGGCAGGCATTCTATGACCTTTCAAGTTCCAGTTTTTATCTCTGGTGAGAAATATTTGTGATTATTTCAAGGATTGCAAAGGCAAAAGTTACATTCTACAATGCTTCATTTCTTCTCAATTGCATTAATTATTGGATTGACCCAAATATTTTCATTTTTCTTTATATTACATGCATAAATGTCAGAAATGGAAAGCATACAGGTGCACTGACTGAATAAATTAGTTTCTGTGGGAACCATGAAGTTCAGGTCTGCCACTTCTTATTATGTTAGTGGTTTTGCATTATTGTGGTATGTGAGCAGATTACTGTGTTTGGGATTAATATTTACCACTTAAGAAAAGACTTGGGAAGATTTTCCACTCAACTGACCTGCCTTCTGAAAGTGATTAGAAGTTACACGTAATCCTGTGAGATTTATCCACCTTCCAATTTTCAAGCTGGTTTCCTATCACTTTCAGTGCTTGAGAAATTTAATTAGAGTGTTAAAAAGCCACAATTCTAATGCCAGAAAAGATTCCCTGGTTTAAAAACTATGGACCACGCCAGAAAACTTATTTCAATTTGGAGAAATAATAAATGGTTGTCTACCTATGTATTTCATTTTTTGATTTTTCTATT
Source organism: Onychomys torridus (assembly GCF_903995425.1). Lineage (NCBI taxonomy): Eukaryota > Metazoa > Chordata > Mammalia > Rodentia > Cricetidae > Onychomys > Onychomys torridus. Next base: position 19,876,550 of record NC_050461.1, on the reverse strand, counting down.
CCCCTAATTTGAGTGACTTTAGATTGATTTAATTCAAAGACTTACAGTGAAAAGGTAGGAATCTACATAAATCAGTAACATTAAATGATATGTTATCTTTAGTCCTAACCATCTGGTATCTACTCACTCAGTGAATATATTTATATGATTCATCATGTGGACACAGTGTGATGATTACAGTCTTTATTTTCATCTAGAACCTTATATCTTCCTAATGTATGATATTTGAAAGTAAATTTATACACAATTTCCATTCTTATTACAAGAAAAAAAAATAGACAGTGTTATAAACATACCCCCAACAAAAAAACCTTGTTCCTTGGCTAAGTTCAGAAAACTTGACTTGGAATACACTGTTCACTGATGAAGTTGCTCTACTACCCAGGTAGAATTTTACGCTGATGACATGGTTCACAGTGAGCACCTATTTCTCTCTGAAAATACTGAATTTGATTGGCATCCTCTAATATAAACCTTGGATTCAGGGTCTCAGATAAACATCCTGCATAGAAATAGTGTACATAGAAACAATGGAGGTGGGCAAAACAGAACACTGTGTATCTCTTTTGAGGACAGCACAGAGAGACTGTGTAGAGCTTCCTGTATACTCTTTCAGCTACCTTTCTCTACAGGCATCTCTGTTATAAATTCTTTCTCTGCTTTTCAATCCACAGTTTTGAATAAAACTACTTCTGAATGCCACAAATTCTTCTGAAAAATCTTCCACACAGGTTGTCTCAGGCTACCCAGTTTACATAATGACAGTGCTAGAACTTACTAACATGGCTTCCACTCACTAAAGCATGATAGCAGTGTTATTTGTAAAAGGGTAAGAAATAGGGATGCTGAAGTTCCAAATGCTGGGGTTAAAATTTTAATTATGTGCACGTGTATGTGTAGGGGTATGTGCACTTGTATGCAGTTGTCTAGGTACATTAGATGCCATGGGGCAGGAGTTACAGATTGTGAGACATCATATGAGGCTTGGGTCTCCTGGAAGATCACTTCATGCTCTTCAGTGATGAGTCATCTCTCCAGCTGTAATAAAAATCATTGAAATGTTGGGAAAATCAACAACCATTAAAATGATCTACTTGTCTGCCTCAGCCTGCCTAGGTAAAAATAACTACCCTTTAGGAGATATGACTATACACAATTTGTGTTGTAAGACTTGAGAAATATGAAAATGTTAATATAAAACTGACTTATATGAGTAAAAACAGCACAAATGGAACATTTAACAACATATAGTGTAAAATTTAATCATCAGTTTTTATAAAATTCATATTAGCATTAAATAAGACACAAATTTATATCCATCTGTAACATGTATTGAGTTAAAGAGCTTGAAATCATTATGTAAAGAATTGGATTGTAATGTTATGTCTGCAAGGTAACAATAAACTCTTCATTTGCAAATGAAGACTGGCAGAGATCATCAGAGCATTGACAATTTGCCTAAAACCAATTTGTCCCATTCCACTGCATTCTCTAGGAAAACAACAACAAAAGCTTTTACAATAACCAGATCCATTAAAATGTGTGGGTAGAAACTTTATTTTTAAAAACATTAAATGCTATTGTGACGTTAATATTTCAGCAGTAAGATTCTTCTTGCTTTGGGCTCTTTTCCAAGTGTTTAATTGAACAAGAACACATTTGCTAAAAAAAAACAAAAAACAAACAAACAAAAAACCAAACAAAAACAAAACAAAATAACTGAACAACTTTGTTTTTCAAAAAATATGGGGAAAAATTTCATATTAAAAAATAAAGCTTTACTAAGGACAGGTCCGGGTCCCACTGCCTGGGTGCCTCCCAAACAGTTCAAGCTACTCAATTGTCTCACTTATCAGGAGGGCCTGATCCAGCTGGGGGCTCCACAGCCCTTGGTTCATAATTCATGTGCTTCCATTAGTTTGGCTATTTGTCCCTGTGCTTTTCCAATCCCGGTCTCAACAATTCACACTCCTACTGTGCCTCCTCTCTCTCGACAACTGGACTCCTGGAGCGCCACCAGGGGCCTGGCCAAGGATCTCTGCATCCACTTCCATCAGTTATTGGATGAGATGGCTATTTGGAATCTTGGGCTTACATAGGGACACTTTGCTCAGCCTGAAGGGAGGGGACTGGACCTGACTGTGCTGAATCCACCAGGTTGAGTTGAATCCCCAGGGGAGTCTTGGCCCTGGAGGAGGTGGGAGTGGAGGGGAGGAGATGGGGGGAAGGTGGGGGTGGAGACAGGAGGGGGCAGGACAGGGGAACCCATGGCTGATGTGTGGAATTAAAACACAAATATAATAAATAGAAAAAGGAGAAAAAAATAAAACTTTAATAATCTTCTTTTACAATTAATTTCACATTTGATGAATCAGTTTGGAATAAACTTTTTTGAGCAATAAGCAAAAGCTGAATCTTGGCTTAAGTAGTCTTTGTAAATAACATTGATCTAGAATTTATCATATTTCCTCCAATGATTTATAGCATTCTCATCTTTATGACTTTTGGGGAACTTTAATTAAATATAAGTTGCCCTTCTGAGATACACCTGCACGAACCCTCATGGTTTGAAATCCACAAGGCTAAATAATTTGTGAGTGGTGTGCGTCAAGAAATACCCTGGCTAAGAATCAGAATGAAACATGATTCAGAATGTGACAATTTCTCCCCCAACAAATCATATAACTTCCGGTGTCGTCCTTCAGGCAGATGACATTGCTCAGCTGGATTATCACTCATCGGCTTCCTGCCAAAATAAGATTAGTTCTTGAGACTTGTCTCAGTTAGGAGGCTGAACAAAATATAAAGGGTGAAAGGAAAAGAGGGTAAAAGATTTAAAGTGCTTGAGAAGGCTTCTCCAGGCTGCATGGGTGCAGCCGGGGAGAATCAAGCATTTTCCTGTGACTTGAGATGAAAGAGCATTTTCTGGAAGACGGCTACACAATATGCTCCTGAGTTGGGTGGAGAGCTCCTGGAACATGCTATGATGACTAACTCTTTAGCTTGTCTAAGACTGATCTTGACTTTTAGACATTAGAAAGAGATTGCTGTATCATATTAACAATTAACGTGATAATACAGGTTAACTAATAAAATCTATCTTTGTGATCTTTATGAACATGAGAGATTTCAAAATTCTATCTCAAAATTTTTTGAGGACATCACTGCATTTATTGCTAGAAGGTGATTAAATTTTAAATTTTGAATCTTTACATATTAGGATGCCTGTATTAATAATTTTTCTTTTTCCTTTTTCTGAGTTTCAGACAAGTGGCCATTCCTGGATCGCTCCAGCCATCTTTATATGTCAAAAGGAAGCATGTTTTTTCATACTAACAAACACATTTTTTCCATCCTCCAATGTTAACCTCTGTCAAAGAAATTTTTTTGCCAACTTTTACATCAAAACATCTTTTTAAAAATTTAATATTTTTTCTTTAAAAACAAAAGATATAAATAGAAGTAAATATTGAGAAATACATTACATGCCATATAGTGTTTATCATTTATTTCCTAGATGAAAGAGAGAGAGAGAGAGAGAGAGAGAGAGAGAGGGAAACACAGGAGTTAACTGAGTTTCACACTCTTCCAAATTTTAGCATAGTAAGTGACAATTATTCATTTTTCTTTGACAGTAGAATAATAAATTATGACCAATATTCCCACCAGACCATTTCTAAATATACTTTAGATGAAAATAAGAACATAAACACAAAGTGAAACTGATAGAGTATTCTAAGAGACATTTGTTTAAAGCCAATGGTTTTGCTCACTAATTTCCAGAGATAAATCACATAACCAAGATTGACAGCATTTACACACACAAATATAACATCTGTCACCGTTGTAATTATTATTGTGACTACTATTACTAGTGTGACTGTCAGAGAAGCTATTTTCAACTTTGTCAACCATAGTTAAGTTGGGACAGGGCTGTAACACCGTGTATCTCATTGGAAAGCTTTTCCTCTTCTCCCTGCTTCCTCTCTCTTTTCTCCCCACCCTCTGTTCTTTCTCCCCTGCTTCCATCACTCCTTTCTCTCACTTCTCTCCTCTTGTTCTCCTCTGCCTGCCTTTGCTCTTCTTTCCTTCTCTCTTCCCCACCTCCTTGGATCATTCTCTTCATTTCCCGACTGTCTTTCATCCTTGTTTATTATTGAATATAGGTGACAAATAAAAACTGTACATTTAAGGCATAAAATTTTGTGTTTGGATATATGTGTGCCTTGAAAGATGATTTTTGTAATCAAGCTAATAAACATACCCATCTGATCCAGTTACCCATGTGCTAAGAATACTTAAGGTCCACTTATTTTTAAAAATTCAAATATACAGTACATTATTACTATAGTCCTCACGTCACCCCTTAGGACTCCAGACACTACATCTTTTGACTGAAAGTTTGTACCCATTGACTTATACCCTTTGACATGTTTCTGTTACTGTAATAAAGGCACCAAGACCAAAGGCAACTTGAGAAGGAATGAGTTTATTTAGCTTATGCATCCCAATCACAAGCCATCGTTGAGGGAAGCCAAGGCAGGAACAAAAACAGTGTAGGAACTTGAAAGCAGAAACCTCAGCAGAGACCATGGAGGAACACTGCTTAATAGCTTGCTCCACATGGCTTGCTTAGCTTCCAACTAACCCAGCTAGGACCCCTTGCCCAAGGATGGCACCACCTTCAGTGACATAGGCTCTCACATGTCAATCATTAATCAAGATATTTTCCTACAGGCAATCTGATAGGGGTATTTTCTCAGCTGATGTTTCTCTTCTCAGATGACTCTAGGTGTGTAATGTCAAGAACAAGTTAATCAGGACACAACCCAACTTCTTTTTACTGACTTACTGTAGCCCCTCTCCTTTCTTGGCTTTGACATTCTAAGATTCTACGTATATATAAGATCACATTTTTCTTCCTCTACCTGACTTACTTCATTTAACATAACCATCCAGATTTGTACATGTTGCAAGTTACAGAATATCTTTCTGTCTTAAAGGAAAATAACATTCTATTTTGTATTTCTGTGTATGTGTGTTTCTATATATCTATGTCCATTCATTCACTTGTAGACAATGTAATCTTAAGTGTTGAATTTTATCATGCATAATTTGTACCTGTTAATGTTTATATAATTTTTCCTGTTATGTTAATGTGGTATATAAAGTATTGATATATGGCGGATGAAATATTCTTTTAGCCCAGAGATAAATTTCTCTTGTTCATGATATGTGGTAATTCAAATGAACAACTGAATTTAGTTTGGTATTATTCTGTTCAGAAGTTTTTCAGCTGTGTTCATCAGTGACATTGGACTGTGGTTTTCTTTTGCTGCAGTGACTTGAGTTGGTTCAAGTATAAAGATCATCCTCATCTGTAGTGGGTAGCCATCCCAGCATTGGCCTGGAAGTTCCAACCCCCACTGAGGCTTTGGTAATGGTCACGCCCACAAGGCGGGGCAGAGGAGGAAGCGGAAGACGAAGGATCGGGAAGTACTCACTCTCTTGGTTCCCGGACTCTGGACGCTGGAGGTAGACCGAGCAGAGTTCTCCAGAGAACAACGCCGGATTGTGCTACCCTTGCCAGACCCTGTAACCTACCCCCTCATTTGTAAGTACCCCACAAAATAAACCTCCCTTTTAACTACGTGGAGTGGCCTTAATAATTTCACCAATATCTGGCGCCCAACGTGGGGCAAATTCCAAAGGCCTAGGCGGCTCCCTCCCTCAGCCTCCTCCCCGGCTGGCGGGTACCTAAAACCGCCTGCAAAGTTCCATTTAACCAGGGGGACACCTACACGGTTCCATTCCCCAAAAAAGGGAGCAGCTAGTCCAGTCTCAGTTCCCTAGCTTACCCCCAGACCAGCGAAAACCGCTGTGAGTGAGATCTTCCCACTCCTCCGAGTGCCGTTTCCCCCGCCATCTTGGCTCCTGCCTTCAGCTGCCGCCAGCCAAGGTCACCAGCAGGCCCTGCTTTTGGAGCTATACCAACGCCTCCTGCTGGCTGAAAGTGCTATTGCACCCCTGAAAACTACAGAAAGGTAAGCTTCTTTCAAGTAAAAAGTACTTGATAATTTTACACCTTAAAACTGACTAACAAATTTTGAGTAATTCTTGTAATATGGCTGACAACATTACCTCACAAGAATTTAATAACCTTTTTGCCTGTATGCTGAATGACATTTTCCTGGAAATATACGACCTCCCTAAGACATATCTGGCCTGTACCATTTTGACATTCATTGTAATAATTCACACAGTGTTCAAACACTGGTTTAATAATAAGAACAAAGATGAGTCATTATTGGGACTGATACAGGCTTTAAAAGATAACAATGAAGGCTTACAGAAAAAGATTCTGTCTATGGAATCTGCTGACCAGGACTTACATAAAAAGATTCTCTTTCTGGAATCTGCTAACCAGGATTTACAGGCTTTAAAAGTTAGCAATGAAAGCTTACAGAAAAAGATTCTGTCTATGGAATCTGCTGACCAGGACTTACTAAAAAGATTCTCTTTCTGGAATTGCTAACCAGGAATTACAGGTTTTAAAAGATAGCAATGAAGGCTTACAGAAAAAGATTCTCTTTCTGGAATCTGCTAAAACCAATCCTCT